>NW_024037059.1:23275382-23986761 GCF_015706575.1 Patiria miniata | reverse complement strand
GCTGTACTGTACAATCCAAGCATGAAAAAAAAATGCATCGCTGCATCAATTCTGGAACTTTGGTCTGACCAGAGACCGAATTATGTGTAACAATGATCGGTTGTTATACTTCTGCGATGGCATTTGTTTATGTGTACATGTACTTTCCCTTCTAATCAACAGAATAATGTGAGCTTGTCTCTAATCAGAAACATAAAAAGCTTGCATTCATTTTCACTGACTGACTTACATTGGTGACAACCAGTTAAAAAAAAATACCCCCCTTTTTTTTTTTTTTTAACAAATAATAGCGTATAAGTGTCAAGGGAGCCAAAAAGAAAATATACATGTACAAAGAAAACAATCAAGGTTGTGCATTAAGTTTCTGAAATCTTCACTGTTAGATCATTTAAAACAATTGTTTGCTGATCATTTTTGTTTTGTTTTAATATTTGTTATGGCTTTCCATTATAGCAGGCCTGCTGTTTTAGACTGATTCTCAATCCTTCTGTTATCATGCAGCCATTATCAATATAGTGACTGGATCAATGTTGGTTTGCTAGTGCTTGATCACTTTCATTCATCCATAAGTAAATACTGTTTGTTTTCATAATATTGTTTTTGTAAATGTAAAGAGTTTGTAAAATAAAGCCTATGGCTAAATTTTGGGTTTTTTTTATGACTATTGTCAAATCTGAGTGAACAATAAATGTGTTTGTATACAACGCACACATATATGCCTGTACAATGCATAATAGGCTTTTATTAGGAACTGCCAGTGACCACTGCATAGCAGCATAGTGTCAGATACCGCGTGCACAGTTACAGCAGATGCTAGGCCTGTGGGCTGGCAGGTGATGTCAGCATACATGTTGTGCCTTTCAAGTTAAGTCGACTGAGTCAATCCTACATTTACTAGCTCCTGAAACACCCAACGTGATGGTTTCAGAGTGGTTTGGTGAGATGACAGGAAAATACATACATGGAAGAATGTTGACCAATCGGTTCTTAAACTTGTTGGCTGGTAGATTTGCACTCACAAACTTCGATGGCAGAGCCTTCTGATTGGCCAGACGCTGTCATGTTCAATGAAAGACAACATAAAAAAACATCAACACTCAAAAGCTTGATATATCCTTTATTACAGCTTGTAAAAATGTAAGGGCAAAAATTAAGTTACATGTATATAATACCTTGCCGAGTCAAATTTAGGAATCTGGTACAAAGTGTGTGCGTGTGTGTTCCTGTATTGTATTACGCTCGAGGACAGACAACAAAAGGAGCACAAAGGGGCCATTCATCCGACGGTGCCTATTGTCCTCGAACGCAGGTTTGTGCACTAAGTCTATGGGAAAGGTTTAGATCAGGGAACAAAGGAAACACAAGCCAATCCTCGGAAGCATAGCAAAAAACGACTGTGTGTGTGTGTGTGGGGGGGGGGGGGGGGGGGAGGGGGGGGTGTTCAATTGTTTTACGCTAGGGGGCACTATTTGTGGACAAAGTTTACATAATAACACCTTTAAATTGTAATATTGGCCAAGTATCCTTTATAAATATTTCTTTCCTTTCTTGCTTTTGTCTTTATGTGAATGAGGTTGTTTTCATTTTTTTAATTAAACCAAATGCCCATTATTTCATGGGGATGTCGTAACTTCCTTGCTGGTCAGGTACGAATAATTGCTTTTTTTCGTCCAATTTTAGTCTGATTAGTCTGGGTGGCATGGGTGGCTTGTGCGTAAAGCGCTCGGCTCTCACCAAGGTGACCCCGGTTCAAATCCCGGCCGTGGGTCACGTGTGAGTAGAGTTTGTGCATTGGTTCTCTCCTGTGATACGAGGGTTTTTCTCCGGGCCCTCTGGTTTCCTCCCTCCGGAAAAATCAAACACTTTTGATCTCAGGCTGTGCTCCGTGGTCATATATGGGTCGATGTGGCCGGCAGCATAGGCGCCTTTAGTTGCCAGCGGCCCGATCACATTGTAGCTGCGTCCTTCGCAATTCAGCATCCCAGCTGCTAGTAAGGATGATTAGCCTCCCAAATTGCTATTATTATTATAATTATACCTGTAATGGTACCATTAAGGAGACACGTTATGGTAATTTCTTTGCATGATGGGAGACATCGGTCATCAGAGAGACATTTTCATGTCTCCCTAATGTCACAGCCCCCCCTTTAGAGGCAACATTTTACTGTAGCAATTAGATTATATTTGTTGCTCGTTGTCTGATTAGTAAGATCGAGTACGATCTGAGTCCGCGATTTAATTTTCGAATCGATAAAATTTTTAATTTTCAATTTTAAACTTGGCGGCAAACAATTTTCTAGAAAGTCTCATTCAGTTGAGTTTAACCCCTCTATAGACTTTGCACATGTTTTATTCAGCCTGGCATTTTTGACCTACAAGTATCACAAACCTGTATTCTCATGAAACTGAACCTATGTAAAGACCCCACAGTGCACTTGTGTCCCAAAGAGTGACGTCATCTGAAATGTGCATATTTTAAATACCTATATCTAGAGAACTCAAAGTTTGATTGGATTGAAACTTGGTAAGTATTGGTAAAAATTGAGGTGACGTCATGATGACGTCATTGTGTGATTTTTTTATGAATTTTTGAACTTTAAAGCCGTATCTCAAGAACTGAACAATTTCAAAACTCTTTTTGTAATTCTGCCAGGTCATACATATTTGCACAAAAATGTGCCAAATGTTTGACATCATCATGACGTCATAAGAAATCAAATTATAAATTTTAAAGATAAATTCCCCTTTTTTTGGCAGATAAATGTTACAATTTTGAGAAATTTGTCTGGCGCATGACGTCGTCAATACAGATAGTTTCTGAAATATATATACAGATATTTTTTACATGCTGAAAAAACCTGTGTTCTGTTCATTGAACAGACATAGCTCTAGTTAACTACATGTATGTTTTCGTAACCTTCATTCAAGCTGACATTACAGCCAATAATTATTTTAAATGTCTGTTTTGCAGGATTACTGTAATTCCAACCAATTCCTCACAAAAAATGGCTTATTTAGCATGGCAACAAGGAATTTCCAACTATTACTCTGACAATGCCAAATATCACTCATGTCTACAAGGAAAACATTTTAATACAAAACGTGCTCCCTTTTAGCAAGTGGAAAAGCAACCTGTTTAACTCTTAGTTATCAAGATATACTCACCTTGAACTCACTCTCCATTCCTGTAATGGTTTCTCCTGGCTCAGTTTGTGTCAGTTTCTGAATGTGGGAATAAAGATTCCTTGCTGGTACTTCAGTGTTTCCACTCAGCACTGCCTCTAATAAAGCCTCATGGATGAAGATATACTGCTCCTCAGTCTGTACCATGTAGTTACGCTGTGCGCGGAGACAGGTGACATGACCATAGATATCCACCGTCTTCTCATGCTTGATCCTCTCCAACATAGAGTCGATTACAATGAAGGCTCCAGTGCGACCCACTCCGGCACTGTAAGAAGATACATGCAAAAACAAATACAAAAAAAATAAACCCAAAAACTAAAACTTGTTGCCAAAAAATCCAAATATATTTTTACAAACACAAACGATGGTTCAATTGTGATGGCAAGCAATTTTCCCACAGAGAATGCTTCTCCTAGGTTACTTACAGAAAAGCCAGCAAAGGAGAGTCATGTACCTAGGATTACACATTAAAACAAAGTTTTACTCCAGTCTGTCTTTTGGGCTATTAAATTAGTAGTGTCAAGCAGCGAAACATTCAAAAGTACCACCTAACACTGTAAACGTGAGGCAATACTTGCATCTACCTCCCCAACCACACCAGCTCTGTGCAGTTTCATTGATTCATATTGATTCATAAAGGATTAAATGAAGTGAAATACAGGTGCTAATCTTGAAATGTTCTTGTTAAAAGACACTGCCTGAATCAGCAACTAGTGGCTATGTCTGAATTACTTGGCTTGCGTCAGCAATAACACACGCATCAATGCGAGGTGGATTCTGCTGCCTATAGGACAGTCCTCAATTTGAATGCAGCAAGTGCTACATGTGTTTTGCCTACCTGCAATGGACCACAATTGGCCCAGCATCAGGAGGGTTACAGGCTTTGATGCGACTAACAAATGCCAGAACCTGTGTAGCATGCTCAGGAACACCATGATCAGGCCAGGCTGTGAACTGAAACTGACGAACCTCCCGTTTCTCTGCTGGTTTCTGATACCCAATAATCATAATGATAGAATGAATGTGGAACACATCAGTGAAGAAGAACAGGGACTGAAAATCAAACAAGTTCTATACTGTGCAAACAATGAAATGCAAATATATTTTGCTACCTTGATATTAATATTAAAAACAAAAATTACTGTATCTTTTGAGCTTTTAAGTCTTTTGAGTGAAGGGGGGTTTTGGGGGACAGGGGGGGGGGGGGGGGGGGGGGGGGGGGGGGGTGGGGGGGGGGGGGGGGGGGGTGTGTGTCACGGTGTAGGTCCTGGGTGATCGGAAGCACTCTACAACTAGGTTTATAATATTTTGAACAGTAATATCAGTTCAGGTACCAAACCATTTTGACACGAGTACCTAACCATTTTGGCAAGGAGGTGAGTGGTTAAAAAATAGCCATGCAATATATTCAAAGTAAATTTGAGGAGTTGGAATACATCTGTTTTCTTGTGTTTGCAGAAAACTGAGTTAAACAACAATCCTGTGCAATAACAAGTAGAAGCTTAAATCCCCAAACTTGAGTACTTCTCACCTTAATATTGATCAGAGAAAAGTTGCGAACTGAGTAAGTAGCCAAGTCCGTCATATCATGCAAGGTGACCTGAATATCTCCATATGTCTCATGTCCCTTGCTAGGCCAGTACTGATCACACTTGACACGGTTTCTCTCTTCCAACTTGGTCATCATCACAAGTGTGCATGTACGCTGCTCCCACACCTCCAAGATAAAGCAATACAAATCCAATTGCTTTAAATAAGTTTAGTACTACTACTACTAGTCGGCTGCGCAGCAGCCGGTCACAATGTTTTTCCAAATGGCTTGATTTTGGGCGGCCTCACGGATCTCCTTAGGTGTAACAGCTACATCTTTAAAGAGTAGTCTGGCAAATAAGTTTAATCCAACCCTTTTTATTCCTTGAAGAAGGGTCAGTTGGTCAGGAAAAAAAAAACCACACAAATTCCAATAAATACAAGTCAGATGATAAATGAGTTCTGTATCCTTTATCAAGAACCAAATATAGCAAAAATATACATTTTGATCATATTTTGACTGCACTTACCATTCTCCAAAAGTCACCAAGTGTTTCTGGTAATGGTCCTTGTGTAGCAATATAAGCATTCTGCTTACGGTAACCATCACAATAGTTAGCATTGAGATAGTCACTGCCTGGCAGACCATCAACACGTGACAAGATGACCCGGGAGTGGTCATATGCAATCACATTTGCATAGCGATTCTTGGGCTTGTTTACTTCTAGATTAGAATGGTCCCATGTGAACTGCTGACCTGGTTCAATGGACTGAAACAAACAATTCATTATTAGAACAAAGGCCTCCATTGGTCTACAATAGTACATATGAAACTACTCACCAACAGAAATAACAACAGTAGTAACCTTACCCACAAAGATATGACATCAAGGCTGCTGTTACAAGTATTTTTTTCAGGGGGTTTTGTGAGAAGTTTAGCAACTACTGTGTGCTAAAAGTTTTTTAACAAATGTATTCAGGGAAAATACATTACATTTGTTAAAAAGTCTCCCCAAAACCTGGAAAACTGCTAAAAGCATCGCCATCCCAAACCTGGGAAAGACCCAAAACTGGCTTCCAGCTACCATCCGATCTCCCTTCTCTCAATGTGCTACAAACTGTTAGAGCGGATCATCCTCCACCAGATCCAGCCAACTGTTGAGGATGTACTGCACATCGAGCAAGCGGGATTCCGTTCTGGCAGAAGTACTCAAGATCAAGTTTTTGCCCTCACTACCTACATCGAAAATGGATACCAACCACGCTTAAAGACTGGCGCTGTCTTCCTTGATCTCACTGCTGCATACGATACTGTGTGGCACAAAGGTCTGACCTCGGCTCCACCATCAACAATGACATAGCCAAGATCAGCGAATACTAAAACACTGGCGACTTCAGCCCAGCCAAAACAGTATCTAGTGTTTTCCACTTGCACAACGCCAGCAGTGACCAAGAGCTAGACATTTTCCTCAACGGCAATCATCTGAGCCACATCTCTAGAACCACTTATCTTGGCGTCACCTTGGACCGAACACTCACCTTCAAATCTCACCTCCAGAAAGTGGCTGCCAAAATTCGGACCAGAAACAACCTAATCCACATGCTCGCCGGTACAACCTGGGGAGCAAATGCAAAGACACTCCGCTCATCAGCACTAGCTCTCTGCTACTCAGTGGCTGAGTACTGCACTCCAGTCTGGAGGAACTCTGCCCACACCAGCCTTGTCGACGTCCAACTGAACAATACCATGAGGACCATCACTGGTGCTGTTCGTTGCACAAGGACTGACGGGTTCCCAGTGCTAAGCAACATTGCCCCTCCAGACATCCGAAGAGAGGTTGCTACATCAAGGCTGGTCAGCAAGATCAGATCCAACCCTGAGCTCCCTCTCCTCAGTGTCCTGGACTTCCACCCAAGGCCTAGACTCAAGTCTAGAAAGCCAGTATGGTTCAATGTCCCGGACAGCACAGTGACTGCAGAAGACCCATGGCGCATCCGATGGCGAGACCACACTGACGTCCTGAACAAGTTCCTGGTCACCGACCCCACCATCCAGCTGCGGGAGATAGACATTCCCCGCGGTCAATGGTGTCTCCTCAACCGGTTCCGAACTGACGCAGGGCCATGCCGCAGCAGCCTATATAAGTGGGTTACATCTCATCTCCGCTTTAAGACTGTGGCGAACCCCAGACGATGCGCCATATGATCAATGACTGCCCACTATCTTACTGGTGGCATCGCAGCCCTTCACTTGGCCGAGGACCCAGCGACTGGCTTACGGACAATACAACAAGATCGCCATAGCATACGACATCATCATCATCAGGGAAAATAATTCATTGGAAATCTGGCAAAATTTGGAAATCTGGGTTGTTTTAAAAGACAGTGTAAAAAGGGTACTGAACAAGTGAAGAGTTTATATCCAAAACGCGATACCTGTATATCCATTTGGAAAAAACTTTAAAGAATGAAAACATAACAGGTGTTTATAAACCACAGCTTTTAAAAAAAAATATTATTCTTAAATTTTAACTATAGTTATAACAGCCATCGAAACTGACTTTGAGCAGCCAGGAGAAGGCGGGATTCTAAAATGTAACAAACTTACATTTATCATGTTTTTTGTCAAGTTATCAGTCCAAACCTCAGAAACTGTTTTCGAATCCAAAATCATATTAGTATCATTTTATATAGGGGACAACTGAAAAGACATCATAAATATTGTATTTTGCATTATTTGTTTACATGCTGAAACTGAATAGGTAATACCACTTAACATCTCACCTCATATTCCTGGGAGAAGAGGAGGTTTTCATTGCTCTTGAGATGCTCAATGTGGTCACTCAATTCCATAACAGGAATGGGAGGATGCGACATCATAGCTATAGTAACAAATAAATGACATGCCAAATAAGTAACAGCCAAGCCTCCTATCCATACCTGAGCATGATGTATAATGTATTATAATTATCTTATGCATGCTTCCATCAAATTATCACTGCCAAAATTTCCCTTGCATTCTTAATGATTACATGTAAAGAATCCAATATTGAACCTACCAGGTGTTTGGTAGTTCATTCTTCTCATCTCTACTGGGTCAGATGGGTTTGTCGACTTGACTTCCTTACGCTTCGGTCTACGCTCAGTGGGTCCACTTCTCCTGCAATGGGATAACAAAACAGCTTGGAATTGGTCTCAAATTCAAGTTCCATACAAAAAGTTTAACTCTAATGAAACACTTACAGCAAGATAAAATTAAGATGCATAAACAAACCTCTTGTTCCTAAGGAAGATTATAATAATGACGATGATGACCAGGAGAATGATGACACCAATGACTGCTCCGATGATGGCTGGCATTGAACTGCTGTCACTAGGTTCTTTGCTAGGGTTGGAGCGGTTTGGTTCTGGTGTGCCATTATTACCACCAGGTGCAGTACTGATTCTTTTCTTAACTTGTACTGGATGGCTATAATCACTAGAAGCAACTAACAACTCCTGCAAAGAATAGAATAACAGCTGTTTTAAAGACTGGAATGTTGGTTGTTGACTGTAATTGTGTTGAAAATTGTTATCCATTGGTAAAACAAAGTTAAACATAAAAGCAAACATCTAAAAATTGTTTAAAACTTTTTACATCTCAAAATTAATGCATTCTTAATCAATGGAGTTTTTAAACGACCTTCATCTTGCACTCCAGCCATGAAATGATTTTGACAATTTAACATTCCAACATTCATTGGTTATTAAAAAAGAAAACATACACAACACATTTTATTATGGACTGTTCTCACTAATCAAGCTATTCCTCACTGTTACATTGGTAAGTACTGTCATTCATCCCTCTCAGACAATTTGGGCTCAACTAATTTGAATAAATCTTATTTAAGGCTCATATGCAGTAGATCATTGCTTGTATTTCTGAAAGAGCAATGGTAAATTACAGCACCGTTGATTTGACATCAAATTAACATGTGGATATAATGACTTGGGCATGCAACCCCCAAAAAACGATAATAAATAAGAAAACAATTTATTTAGGTTACTCAATTGGCTGGAGCAAAGCACTTGTACAGTATGCCTGAGGCTGCTAGCTAAATACCCACTTTAGTTAGTTTTCTGTTCAACAAACAAACAGAACCTTTCTAATGGCAAAACAATGCCCATATCAACAACAGATGGTAATTTGTAATTCAACTATTACTTTTCAAGCAATTTGCTAATTTGATATGAATAATATACCTCATCTTCAGATAAAACTCTAGCTTTTATGAAGAATGTGTAGTAACGGTTTTCCTCAAGTGGCCTATTATGAAACCCATTGATGTAGCGCTCATCTCCAATGGTAAAGGGCACAGTCAGCTCACTTGCAAGGAGATAAGCAGTAATGTATGGAAGGGAATTACTGGTGGCCCGACGCTTGCGCAATGATGTATCTCGCTGGTTTCTATGGCCAGAGGAAGGCAACAACTCATCCATAGAGTAATCGCTAGGAGAGCCTGTTGGAAGGCTGGGCCCATCAAGAGGAACCACCACAATCAAAACGTTACTGAGAAAAAAAAACAAATACACCAAAAATTAAGTACATGGTCATGCTAAAGAGCATCAGCAGAAAAGGCCCCATAAACGTCTTAAAAGGGAAAACTCATTCTAGTTTTTGCTAACAAAACTGAAATGGATTAGGTATCTGATGACATCAAATTTTCATTAACTTTTTTTGTTTGTTAGTTTTTAGTGCAAATGCTAGAACAAAATCAACCACAAATTTTAATTCACAAAGGTGGGGAATTCCACCCCCCCCCCCCAAGATCTCGACCATCGAGTGATGAAAAATTTTGAAACTCAGTACACGAATAGAGCAACTCATCATGAACATACCCAAGAAATTTCATGACTATAGGTCAAAGGCTTGAGGCTAAAAAGTCATAACAGCTCGGGTTGCCCCCCCCAGCCCTTTTAGGGTTAAAGGAAATATACAACATTTGCTTTTGCTGTAATTTTCAGAAATGGATGGATTTGGGGGATTAATATTTTATAGCAAATATTGTTACATTGACTTGTTTGAAGTTTTGTGTTCGTAGATGCTGGAGAAGCCAAGAAAAACAATGATGTTCTTGTAGTCTGGTTCCCTGACCCCATTAAATTGAAATGGAGCAATTTATTGACGTCAGGGAATGATAAGGTCAGGGAACCAGTCTAGAAGGCTTGTACCCATTGATAGATGTGTAATCGATTGCACACAAAATTCAGACTAACTAAACATGGTAAATTGGGGGCACTATTTGGAAAAAGCCAGCGTTTTCCGACCAGCGTTGGAAATTGATACAAAAACACCACTTTTCTTGAAAAAGTCAGCACACCAGGTGCCATGATGTTACAGGATGCTTTAGACTGTCACTTACTAAATGTTGTATATTCCCTTTAAGTGATAAAACCAATGTCCTAAAACATGCACGTATAAAAGTGCATATTTTAGAATTGACTTTGTCGAGAGGGCTACATTGAAGAGCGTTTCTTACCACAACTCATCCAAACACAAACATGAGAAGAAAACTTTGGAAGAAAAGAAATCCTTTGAGAGAGAAAACATGTTGGCAAAATTCCATTTACAAATATGATAATAAAATATTCCGATATTTATTATTCTTTATCAGACATTAACACTCACTCTATTTGGCCATTCCTTGAATCTAGCGGTGGAATTGTGATTGTCAGTGTCGTGGCTGTGGTTAATGCCATATCCACTTCTGGAATGGGCACATGATTGGGGGCTGCAAATATAATAAAGTACAAGACATGTAAAAAATATGTCATTTCAATGCGAACATCTTTTCAATGCAATGTACATCAAACCTGCCAGTAGTAAAACCTTCTTCAAAATCAATGATATTGATGATATTAATTTAATTAGTTTGTGTGTGTGTGAACCTTTTAGTCAGGAGAGCCCCTCGACAGAGACTTTGTCTCTTTTGGGCGATCCTTCGGGAGCTGTTAGGTTCTTTTGTTTTCTGTTGTTGTCCTTTAATTTGTTTGTCTTGGTTTTTACTGTGTATATTTTAACTGACTGATAAATAAAGTAAATGTAAATGTCAATATCCTGTGGCCCCTATTTCACGGCTCTAAACTGCAGAATTGTGTGCATACAGTCACCAATTTTGTGCTCATAGCTCTAGCAAAACAAATCTGAGCTAACCTCGCATCACAGAATCCTAAGGGGATATACAAATGTGCATAAGCCAAAATTCCTTGTTTAATACCGCGGTCAATACTAACCGTTCCCACAGAATGTTCTGCTATGGTAAGTGGGAATGTTTTTTCCACCAAGCAGAGCCATGAAATTGGTGCCTGGTCAGTTGTGACCTGTTTTGACAAGACTTTGTCATTCGGTATCTACATATGTAAGTTATAGTCTTCCAATTTGTTTTCTCTCTTTTACAAACATTCTTTCAGATCAATTAACTTCCATTGTTGTAATGTAATTCAACAGATTTGGATTCAAGTCTTCTAACGTCAATCACAAGTCATCAAGTCTTCGCACATGTCAATATCAATTCAAATGAACTGTAAAAAAAAAAACAATCTTTGTCATTCTTCAGCAGCCTCTCTACCTTTAATTTATGATCTTACTTGTGATTGGACCTGTGATGGTCTCAAGTCGTAATGGTCTTGTCATGATATCTCCATATTTTGATCGTAACTTATAATTAGAAACCCAAATAGACACTTATAATCTGCTTTTCCTCCAGAGCAAAGTGCCTTTTTTCTCCTATTTGATTGTGGTATTGACATATTGAGGCATTAATATAAAATTGAAAGACAAAAACACCTTAGCACCATTTAAATTATATATATGAAATTGAGAAAGTACCTCATACGGCCCCAATAAACCAAACCCAAGCCTGGCTTTGTAGCAATTCAATGGATTCTGGTCCAACCAGCCTAGACTAAAATGCACAGGGGTCTTAATGCACAAATTTTGTCAAAGTACAAAGTATGTGCCACTGGTTTGGAGGTTAAAGGAAGCTTCTTACCATAATGCAACAAGTACTAAGGTGAGACACAAAATAACTCTCATAAAATTTCATTGAAGGGCAAAATCAAATATTAACAAATTTTGCATTTCCCTGATACAAAAAAAACATCATTTAAGAGATTGGTAGTGGTACCATCAAGGCAACCAGCCCCAGAAAACTTGGTGGTCCAAGAATTAAGATATCTGCATTAGAAAGCAGCAGATCATGCATTACAGTCCCACCTTAGCAAGCTTCTGATCTCCACGGAAAAAGTGTGGATATCGGATTGACTATTTGAATTGAAGACACCATCTGCCATACATGCATTATATTACTACTCCCATGACAATGCAAGTGTAAGCAAACTGGTCATAACTTCATTGGAATGTTACTTGTTTACTGAATTGATATTTTAGCTTGTATATGCAGGAAAGGCCTTAGTTGTTGTTCAAATTTATTTGCCTCGTCTTCTATCCGAAATATGCGTTTTGGTCATTGCAAGTGTACATGTACATACATTATGTGACAAGGCATGATTACCCTGGTACATACCATTAGAAAATGTGGAAACACTAGTCTGATTGTTATTAAATAAACAGGGAGCAATGGCCAATGTGCAATCCAGACGGTTTTAATTGGAACTTCTTAATTTTCCTCCTTTTTTGGTTATGGACAAGCAAGATGAAGTATGTATTAGCTTTGCTTATAGACACCTTAAAGTAATCCTTTAAGTGTTTCCATTATGTATAATGCTTTCACTAAACCAAGCACCAAAAATATACCAAATATCAAATTATCTAGATGAAACAAAACATACCAGCCCGCCTCGTATGTACCAAGACAGTGGCAGGGGGACTACTTCCAGTCTCAGTAACAGCTGTGATGTTGAATTGGTACTCCATGTTTGGTTTCAAAGCAGATATATGGAAAGTCCTGTGTTCATTAGTCAGAGTAACGCTTTGGCCTTCATCAACGTGATCTGGGTGCTCCTTCTGTCCCTGGGGGCTTGTGGCATACACAATCTGTAAGTTTATAGCACAACATAAAATGTGAAATGACTGTTTGCAAGTGTTGCAAATACTAAATCTCTTCAAAGCAACCATCTGTTCAAACTCTCGATTGAAATATTTTTAAAAAAGTGCTTGGAACAGAGGGAAAAATAACAGAGACAACATGGAACATTAGAAATGTTAAAAATTATAATACTTGCTGCCACAAACAAGCAAAAAGGCCGTCTTTAAATACCTAATTCATCATTATTTCAAAATAGTTTGGTCATGAAATCAATCATTCATAATAAACCCTTCTGCGGTTTTTAATATTGTTCTTACTTTGGCATTTTGGGGTTACTGATACTCAAGGAAACATAAATGAGATGAATAGCTTTGATTACTTTTGTAACCTTTTGCTGAGATTTTCAAAACTATTGATGTGGTCTTTATCATTCAGAGTTCAATGCACATCAGTACTTTCAATACACAGCCGTTGTACCGGCAAGGAACTATTGTCACCGTAATAGGGTTTTGTGACAATAATTAATTTGTTAGTTATTGAAGGCTAAACATCTCACTGAAAGCTTGTTACTTATGTTATGCCACAAAAAGCAGTCTTTTAATTTAAAACACTTGTAGGATGCCTTGCCCCAAAGGCAGAATATGTATACCTTCATGAACTACGTATGACACAAGATTCTCTTAAATGAAGGATTTGTCCATCATGTAACTCACTCTGTATCCTGTGGTGGAACCATCTGTGCTAGATGGCGTATCCCAAACAAGCTTGACAGAATTTCCATCTTTTAGCTCAGCCTGAAATCTGTCTGGTGCAGTTGATTCTAAAAACGAAATCAAGTAGACCACATATGATAGGCTTGTCTGAATTTCTTCAGTTTAAAGCCAAAAAGAAAAGGACAGACTTGCATTTATGTATCAATTTTAGCATGATCCATATAATTTTACATGATTCACAATTTTTAAATTTTTTTTGTTGTCTTTATATGGTAAAGTACATCATTAGTCATTTGTGCATTTTTTTTTTCCATTTGAAGCAACAAAAGGTGCTCAATATCAAAAAGGGGGGGGGGGGGTTAACAGCTTAACCTGATGAAGTTTTAGCTCAGTGAATGCTGAGAAAACAATATTCTAGGATCTCGATTTCAATTCAAAAGTTGCCGGGTTATGTTTTGAATTACCCACCCGAAATCAGTCTGGGACATATCCTCATTCAGCCAATTGCAGCTACGTGATGTCTTGCACTGAACCAACAATTTGAAGCGTGTGTGCATTGTGTTAACGTTTGCGGGCACCAGTTGCCAAATTAAATACATGTACGAACTTCAAATAGGAATTTCCAAAAATGTGTCTTTAGAGGCATCTTTGGAAATGATCTTTTGTTTTCTTCAAAATGATAGCATGCCAAAAAGAATCATTTCACAGGGAGTTTAGTGCCCTTACCATCTTTCAACCAAGTAAAATTTTCAACAATAACTTTGTCAGTTACTTTTTGGATAAATGCAAATGATGTACTCTACCTTTAAAAAGCCAGAGTCAACCATGTCTTTCTGATAACCTGATATATCCATATTACTCAATAAGCCAATTTCAAAGTGACAAGTCATATTTTGATAAAAGCATCATAAATACCAAATACAGTCACTAGTTTCAGTGTTGAGTTATAAACATATTATCGTCCAATATGGATTCTTCATCAAATTTTTGATGTGCTTATAAACAAGAGTACAAACAATATACTCCATCAACATGAAATGCTAATGTTGGATACTTGTTGGGGGGGGGGGGGAGAGGGTTCACCCTGTGGTATATTGTGGGGCCTCAACTGTGATTGGATGAACATAAACAATGTGATAATTTAATCATTCCTTTTTTTGATGTTTGCAAATGTTGTATCTTCCCTTTAATGCTTAAACTTATTTTCAGCCGTAAAGTACTCCAACCCAGCCTTACTTATTGTGTGCGTCATACAATCTGGGCACTGACGACTGGTAAAACAAATTAAAATTGCGCTCGCAATACAGATGTCGCGGTGCCGCTTTCATCAAATTTGTTGAAATATAATTTTTTAAAAATGAGATTTTGCAGGGAAAAGATTGTCCCCCCCAAAA
Organism: Patiria miniata; assembly: GCF_015706575.1. NCBI lineage: Eukaryota > Metazoa > Echinodermata > Asteroidea > Valvatida > Asterinidae > Patiria > Patiria miniata. Next base: position 23,971,911 of record NW_024037059.1, on the reverse strand, counting down.
ATCGGTATTTTGGAAATAAATTTGAAAAATCAGAAAAGTTTCATCTCTGTAAAGAGAAAATTTAAGGCACAACATTCAACATCTTTGTTTACAGGACAAACAAAGCTTATCGATGAATTCCAAATGTGTCAGGATTTTTGTCAACTAGGGCCTGTCTGCCTGACAACAACTTGTAATCAACGTATCTGATCTCTCCCCCCCCCTTCATTCAAAATCAAAGGAAATTTGACATCCATCCATTTTTATCTAGATTTTTATCTATTTATTGATAATCAAAAATGCCTATATAATTGGCAGCAGAATACAAAATTGTGTGCCAAGTTTTACAAGTTCACCATCAACATTTTAAAGGTATGTAACTACATGTACATGGCTGGCCAAGAAAGCATTTTGTATGTACATAGGGGCACCTAGTTTTGAGTATCCTAGTGAAAGTACATACATGCATGGCACATCACACACCACACTTAACAACAGCTGACTTTAAGTATAACATCTCTGGCTGAATTACACAATATCATGCCAAACTCTCTACAAAATGTATGAAAATGTTTTTAATTCAACAAATTACCTTCCTTAAGTGTTGTTGCACGCTCAACGTATGAGCGTGGAGAGTTGCCCTCAGGGGTTTGAAGCTGCACTACTATAGCGTAGACTGTTTTGGGCTCCAAACCACTTATCTCTTCAGAGTGAAAATTACCAACAACTCTCCGTTGCCAGCTGTCAAGATTTGAATCTACAGACCCACTTGTGTAGTACACAATGTAAGTCAAGCCAGGGCGACTACTATCAATGTCAAGAGGTGGTTTCCACTCAACTAGGATGGAGGTTGTGCTGACTGGCTTAGCATGGACATAACGCGGTGCTTCTCTAGGAGCTGGGGGAATGTGCAAGGAATGTGAGCAATTAAACAGAGATTCAATTTATAGCTTAAAGGTACTCTCCCTATGTTCTTCAACAAATTCCTAACAAGCTTAACTCTTATGCTTTATTTCACCAAGAAAAAACACCTTTTCTTAAATTTGGGCATCTCCAACCCTCATCCAAAAAGAAAGGCTTTTCTTTCAGGCTGTTTGTATGACTTTAATTCACAGAGAGATCCACATGATTTATTGTCAGTCCACACATTTTTTTGAAAGTGTTGAAGCAATTGTTTCATAACAGAGTATAAGGCGATATTTTCATTAGATGTCTTACTGAAAAAATGAATATCGTTTTTATTGCTATAAGAAAAGTGATTGAAATTATTATTAATTAACTTGAAAATAGCATAAGAGCAAGCTATAAATATTTTATATGATCATAAAAAAATACCCTGACAGCATTAGTTCATTTTGAACTAAGGTTAAAGAACAATAACAACTCAAGAGGAACTTTTAACATGTTGATGTAAAACTTTACAGTGCCAAAAAAAACCCAATCCTATTCTACTGCATTCTCACCACTGAATCAGACTGGCTTGGCAAAAGAAAGTTTGAAGTCTTTGCAGAGTTATAAGTAAGAAATCAACGGATAGCTGATAAACCACTCTGTAAGATCCAACCATGCTGACAGAGCTTAAGCTAATATCATTAACATGCAATGCAGTATGAATGACCATATTCTTTGGGGAAATGCACCCTGTGCATGGAAAGGGGAGAAAGGGGTTTTGAAAGTCTTAGGCATTCTTACCTGGATGTGGTGTGACAAGAATCACTTCAGTTCCATAGGGACCTGAGCCAACTCCTGTATGAGCCCTCACTTTGAAGACATACTGTGTGCTAGGCTTCAAGTTAGTGAAGGTGACCTGAGTGTTGACAGTGTCATTGGTAAACTCTTGCCCTGGTTCCTTCTCCAAGTAATAGAGTATACTATAGAGTGTGATTACTCCATTACTCTCCTCATCAGATGGTTTGGACCAGGACAATTGTATAGATGTACTAGTTAATGCCCTCCCAGTGAAGTTTTGTGGGGCGCCTGTAGGTTCTAGAAAATGAGAAATTGGTCCAAACATTTAATACAAAAAATGCTTGAGTTACATGTAATCTTTTCTAATATCAACAAAAACTCACTATAGTCATGATAGTAAGAAAACTGATTAGAGTTTGAAAAGTGCATACAATTGTTCAAGGCTGAATCATGTATACATGTTTTTGTACTCCTTTCACATCCTCAAACATATGCTGATACAAACTTACTTCCTTCAGGTGTGATAACATCAGTTTCTGCTTGAAGACCATACCCTTCACTGTTCTTTGCAGCCAATGTGAAGATGTATCTCTGACCCTTATCTGGTGGAAAATATTTGAGTATAGTTCATTCAAGAAGATCATTTCAACATCCATCCTGTATTTAAACATTGATCCTGAAAATTAATGTAACAATGGGAGGCCTATAGAGTACCAAAGTGTGCTGCGTGTTCTAGTTCACGTGCATAGTGAACCAGCGTCAGACTTTGGTACCCTACAACTTGACCATGTTATGTATGCAAAAATACCTACCTGTGTTACAGGAAAAGCAGAAATGCCGTAACTTAAAATTTTCAAGACATCATGGGTTAATTTCAAAAGAGCTGCTAAGCAAAGACTACAAGTTGAAAACAAAAACTTGGTAAACTTGGTAAACAAAAGCTAACAGAGAATCTGTCACTGATAACATTTTGCTGGTAACACATTTTCACTTATACAAATTAGTAACGATTTATAGTTCTATGAAATTTACCTCAAATTACAATGACTATCATTTAATCAAATAATGAAATCATAATGTGAATTTACTTACTAAGAGTAATAGGGTAGAACTCAGTGGCTGGAGGTCTAATCTCCCGATACAGAGGTCTACTGGTACTGGTCTGGTAGCTCAATTTGTACATAAGCAGGTCTCCATGGGTATCATCAGGCCTCTCCCAATGGGCATGGTAGTCACCACTCTCAATTCTCTCTACCACAAACCTTTTGGGTTGTCCAGGAACTACATGAGTACAACATAAACACTTTCGGTTATTAAGCGGTAGAAAGCGTTACTCCTAAAACTGCTCCCCTAAAAAGTGGCGCTGGAATTTCAAGAAATTGCCATCACAATTTAAAAGTATAAGGCCATTTAAATTAGCTCAATTTCAAATATGTTGCATGAGAACACATGATATAAAAACTGTGTTGATATATACCGGTAGGACTTAACATCTTGCTTCAAATATCATCTTTCACTCGCATCAACACTTGAGAAAGTTCATATTTTCAATTTCAGTCATGTAGTTGACCCGAAGTGCTTAACATGTTTATCATAGAACATGTAATACAACACCTGAATATCATCTAACTGGTGGGTGGATGATCACATGTCATTGAGGTATTCATCACAACCCACGGCCCAGCCACACCACAAAACGGAAGCTCCATTCCACAGTAAATCAAAGTTCCATTGCATGGTTACACTTGTTACCAATCAGATGACGAGGATTTAGTCAGGCGTTGTATAAAACAAATAATTCATGCTCACATTTGTGCATTTGGGTCACGGAGTTGAATAGTTATTCTTACCATTGAACTCATAACATTCATTATTTGTAAACCCACCTACTATCTAACCAATAAGCTTTCATTTTAGTTTTCTTCCTCTAAATTCTTTGTACCTTGTCCTGGAGTTTGTACTAGTTTTGGTCTGCTACGTTCTCCATCTCCTTTGATGGTATAGGCAGCAATTTCAATTGAATAGTAAGTCTTGGGGGAAAGATTTTCCAGAATTTTTTCCTGTAAAAAAAAAACCAAATCAGTTTAATTAACAAGGATAGCAATATCATCAAAGTGAATTACAAGGAAGTAACTAAAAGAAGGGCAAAACCTACTATTGATTAACAAAAAGAAGTTTTTGTGATTTAGTTTCCCTCCACAGAAATGTTTCATCTATGTACTACACCAAGTACAAAAATATTTGTTTTAACCAGTTCACGCGGGAGGCAGTATATGCAAAACTTGTGCAGTATTCGTAACAGATGACAGATAAACACGCAGGGATAGAGACCAGAAATATCTGTCAGCGACCCGCTCGCAGCGAGCCAGGCCAGAAATGCGGGTTGTGCTGCCCAAAGGTGATGGCTTCAACCTGCCTGGCTTGAGGTCGAGTGAAAAGTAATCCCGTGCCTCTTTTCATTCTTGTCAAAATAATCCCAGCATGAACTGGTTAAAGAAAGTTAGAAAACAAAAACAAAAAACCTTGAAAACGTTCATTTCTCAGCGGAAAACATTTTGTTAAAATTATCGTCTTTTGAGGTCATTATGCACACTTCGCACTGGTAGGAGACTGTGCTGACTCTCAGCATGCTGCTGGTACAAAGAGCCAGATCTGGGGTGCACATCACATGACACTACATTACTTCAATTAGTTAAGGTGACCACATACACGACATTACTGTTTGGGCAATGCACTTGACAGCTACTCAAAATTACTTTTAGGACTAAAAAGTGTAAACAGGTTTCAAATGAATTTTATTGGTGTTTTATTAAGTGCACTATTATTTTGACAATCTCACCTTTCAATTTCTGCCATCAAGTTCTGTCATCAACTACACCCAGAAGTGAGAGGTCTATGAAAATAAGACCTCCCACTCAAGGGTAACTACCCCCTGTTTATACCTACCACCCCAACATTCTTTGAAGACAAAATGCCCACTGAATGGATATTCCAAGGGGATATTGGGTGTACAGCACTAGAAATCTAGCCCTATAAGTACTGTGTTGTGTCAATTGTGTAATACCTGTTCATCTGCGTTTTCCTATAATAGAGAAGTTAGGAAGAGAGAGGACAAACAGGGCAATGTTAATAATACTCAAACTTGTGTGACATTCTCTCTTTTTTTGCCCCATTTGTTTTCTTTTCAGTGATCAGGTCTTTCTTCTTCTTTTTTTTTTGGCGGGGGATAGGTTGTTGCAGTTAACATTAATTCAGATGAAAATTAAAATCCTTTTCTTCTGAAATGTACGTCTGTGGACATTCAAAATGCATGACGTTTCTGAAAATGTGATTTTCTAACCATGGTGACTTTGGCCTTGATTTATTTTATCCTAAATCAAAAACAAGCCTTAAAAGATCCCTCCAAACAAGTTCCATTCATAAAATTATCATTCCAGAAACTATTGTTTTTGGTTCACACCCTTTTGGCCGCAAAACAAACTTACTTAATTGGAAGATGGCTATAAAATCTTCTTCTGTTAATGATATTAAAACTGCCGTCAGAATGTGTTTGTTTTCAATGATTAGGATGCACAATGCAATAGACGTTTCAAATTATGAGACATATACAACAAAGACTTCATAACCATTCACCATTCAACAATTTCTAAACTCATTATCCACACTCAGGAGTTGAAATAATGCTGGAAACGACAAGAGTCTTTGACTAACAAAGCTTAACCTGGGAAAAAAGGAAACACTACACCAACTAATGCTTCTGACAAGTAAAAATCCAAAGTAACACGCACACCCACAATTAAGTTGCATGTATATGTACATTTGTTTGTACATGCACAGACATGTAAATGTTCTAAATAAAGAAGCAGTAAAATTTAACCTTTCAGCACTCAAAACAATGTCTAGTACTGGTAATCAGGGTTTCTCCTAGGTTTTCTGAGAAAACTGTTGACTAACTTGATCCGATATAAACGATAACATTTTTGATCCTAGCAGAATCGTTTTACAAAAGCACAATGACAAGGGATCAATGATTGATAAACATGCAGGAGACACAGAAGCAAACATGAAAGGAGAAGGACAATGGATGAAGAGTTAGGGGTGCAGGAGAGTAAGCAGACAAAGGAAGCAAAGAACAAAGATAATGTGGTAATTAGGTAAACAAAGGAGATGGTGTCAATCACAAGAGGCGTTACTAGAGGAATTGACGTCACTAATAGTCTTTAAAGTATGGTTCATTCATAAGGAGTCAAACTATATAACAAGACAGCAGATGTGCATCGACTAGAATGTGTGTGCTAATCACACAGTAACCACGAAAACCAGGGGAAAATCCTTATGCTAGGTTTGTCGCCATGGTTCAAACAGCTCAAAGAAGTGACTTTTAGCTATCTCAGAAACAAATTCCTGATAATAAGCTTGCAAAATGAATAGCAAGGGATAAAGCTACAGAATACATGTAGCTTCACAGGGAATATAAAGCAGTACATCTTACCCTTATATCTGGAAGTGGAACCCACTTGACTTGGGGTGGTCCTAATGGGTCTTCATCAGCAGACACAACTTGAAAGTGAACTTGGTACCCACGGATTTCACCATGTTGTCGATCCAATACAGGAGGGCTCCAGCGAACGGCAATGGTGGTTGAATTCAAGGCTTCAACACTAACCTTGCGTGGTGGACCTTCTGGAACTGCATCAGGGGCAATCAAATATCCAGCAAAACGTGGCAAATTAAATTACTAACATTTGGAAAGTGCAATGTAGTTAAAGTGTGCTAGTTTTGAGTTTCATTGCTATTTATTTAGCAATGCAAAAGTTATTCACTTTTGAATGAGACATCAACCAAAACAAAATCTGCCCATGTTTAGTTATCGAATTATTACTTTACAAGAGCAAATTATTGGCTGCCAGTCAATAATTCTGTTCTCGCAGGGTAGGCTGGTTCCTGCCCCACACAGTATGGACTGAGAGCCAGCCTGCTCACAGTTTGTGCCCAAACAAAAACTTTTCCAGAGGGTTCCAGATGTCAAAAAAGGAAAAAGAAAGGTTTTTTTTGGTAGGAGTAAAACAAAGAAGTTGAAAATTTATTAATAGAAAAAAAAGTTGAATTTGTTACAGAACACTTTAAATCTAGCAACCTACAAAGTACTGTTTAATCTTCACTGTCATTTCCTGTCTTGGTGCCTGAAAAATCCAGACTTTTTTAGGGGCTGCAAAGCCATGTCCATTTTGCAACAAAAATTGCCAAGTGGAATTCTACCTATGGCTTTTAAATGATGTTTTATACAGGGATATGAACATGTGCTTATGCTTAGGTGTGAAAGTGTTGCCCTTTTATTTGGATCTCATGCAAAGAATTGTTTAAAACTGTGAACATTAAAATTTGGGCGCTAAATGTAGCCTAGAGTAAGAACAATGTGGCTATTTGCCGTGAACGTGTCCCATCAGGTTTTGGTACTTTCTTAAGCATTATTTAATCACTTTAAACAAGGATAAGCTCACTTTGTGCAGGCTACACAAAGTTATATTGACCATGTTAACAAAATCAGGTTCTTTAATTGTTTTCATTTGGTGCTGTAAGTATTACAGGACTGTTTGCATGACTGTATTTTGTATGATGCTTTAAGTGGTACTCACAAAAGCCTTTTAGTTTTAAGCAACATAAAGTAATTGCCAGCTTTGTCCTTGTGTTTGTAGAACATAAAGAATACTGAATCATCACCTGTGACATGTGTTTTGACATGATGTAGAAACTTAACAAATACAAAGGGCACAAAAGTCACACATCACAATTTAACGCAATTTTAATAAATGCTTTTAACAGAAAGAGCAAGGTCTACCTGTATCTATGGATGCTGTGCATTGTCAGGCAATGTGCATTCAACTAGTTAATGAAAAGAAAGCAGGCCATTCAGAAAGTCAATGTTTAAATTTGACCCACCCACTCGCCCCGAATTTTGATTTTCAAACATTGAATGACTACTCAATATATCCTATACACTAAAGAACAAAGTAATGCTTCAAATGAATCAGATAGGTAAGGTCAATGCTCTCCCAGCTCAGGAGTTTTCAATGGCCTTTCCAGGCTTATCAGCATGCAACTTTGAAGTTGAAACAGAAGAGGAAATTGCCAAGTACACAAAACTTTGCACAATCATTTCCAGTTTTCTATGACACTGTATTTTACTTTGTTGTGATTAGCTTTTCTTGTGTCCAAAACCATGTCTCGATAGTCCACCTCATTCCAACGGTAGATAAATGGGGAGATCGTGTGAGTGTCGATGACCCTTCGAGCATATTGGGACGAGGTTGGGTTTTGTGTAAACATTAAAGTACACAGAGGTCGGCTATTGCAACAAGGTTAACCAATGACAGCGGAACAGCACAGACATGACAGACATCTTGAAGAGGTCGCTGAAGAGGGTTATTTTGGTGTTTTTTCCCTTCTTCTTTTATTTTTGTTTTCTATTACATTAATTCAAAACTGAATTTCCATTTTCAGTTATTTCCTTTGAAGATCTAAATTTGTAAACATTGACTATTCTGAATGGCCCCTTAGCCATGGTCAACTATGATCTGTTTAAGGTTTTATCCATGTTCCTCATGTACCGGGGTAGGTAATCATGGTTACAGTCATTTTAGCTGCAGTGACACTTGGAGCAGTGTGAAATTATGTTTTTGCATTTAACCATAAGACTGGACAGACAACAATCTTTGCATTTGGTAGTATTACACACATATTATTTATAAAAATCAAGGTTAATTACTCAAAGTGTCTGTGTCTTTTATATTAGTAAAAGATTTACAAAGCAAAGACATGAGTGCAAGGATGACATGTGTTAGGTTGTGAAATTGTTTTCATAAGTAATTCACTGCACAAGAACAAAGTGTGATGAAAAAGTGTGGGAGAAATACACATTTCATAATTAACTGTGGTGTACATACAGTCAACTCCAGTAGTAACAAATCTGCCAGACCTCTCCAACTTCTTTTTCATATCCGAATATCCAGCAGAGAGCTGGTTTTCCCATTCATTGCACATGTACACATGGTTTTGTTGGTGCACGTACGTTTGTATAACACTTTCAAAACCGTCACACTATTTTTTTACAGTAAATAAAGATATTTCAACTTTGTTTGGAAGTGTTTTTGATTGTGTACTAACTAGTATTTCAAATGTCTTGATAACAGAAATCCCCATACTTTTACATCCGATGGAATTAGCAGCGATTATGAGCCACGCTTTTTAAATTTAATTGCACATGTACGGCGACAAATCACTGTTATCAGATCCCACAATAATGAAGACCTGTTTTTGACATGTTTGAGGCACAGTTTTCAGAAAGAAGCACATTAACCCCTACAAGGGCTCTTTGGGGGTCAAGTACCAAATACCACAGAATACTACAGGTGTTGTGCACACTTGTATGGAAGGAAATGCATACTACAGGTTACTACTGAGTAGTACTATGTAGCTTTAGGTAAGGTTAGGGTTAATGACTTCAATCAATAATCAGCACTTGTCTCCAGGGTCCAAAATTTGTTACCTGAAAACCACAATTTCCAAGGTTGTATGTATTCTACTTTTTAACCATTTTTTTCAAACATCATTTTGTTGGAAATGTTTTTAGTGCCCAAAAGTGCACATACACGTACCAGTTGAAAGTGCTCCTTTAAAGGGAAGATACAACATTTGAAAACATCAAAAAACAAAATGATCAAATTATCACGAAATATCTTACTGGATTGTTAGGGAATGACAGTCTAAAGCATCCTGTAAAATTGTTGCTCCTGGTGTGCTGACATTTTCAAGAAAAGTTGTACTTTTCCAACGCTGGTCGGCCGACCAGCGTTGGAGAAAACTGTCTTAATTTAAAAAAACCCAAAAAACTGCTCCTAATTGTTCATATATTCTGCATTTTCTTCGCAATTATTACACACAGGTGTGAAGTGGTACAAGCCTGCCAGACTTATTCTCTGACCTTACAATTCCCCAAAGTCTATAAATTGCTCAGTTTCATCTTAAGTGGGGTCAGGGAACCAGACTACAAGAACATGAATGGTCTTGGTTTTTCAGCATCTACCAGCCCAAAACGTGTAACAAGTCAGTTTAACAATATTTGCTATAACATTCTAATCCTCCAAATCCATTTATTTCTGAAACTTGCAGCAAAAGCAAATGTTGTACATTCCCTTTAACAGTTGTTCATATGCATACAAGTACTAGCAATGATTGATATGTCTAAGGAAGCCAATTAATCAGCACGACATGGACAGATGATGTAATGTATCCATCTTGTATAAGCCCAACAAAAGCCGCATTGATTGTACAGTTATCTCTCTCTGTCTCTATCCTTGAATGCTGTTGCCCTGCTAGTTATTTGCAAATGGTTGCCTTGCAAAGCCACGTCACCACCTGGTCGTCTGCGAGGTTAACAACAAACAGCATGCTGCATGGGCCACGACCATAGATAACCGCAGCACAAGATTATCATGCTACATGCTACACACCATTAACATTGAAAGAAATAACCCCAGCTCACAAATTAAGCTTTATAATGCAAGCATTGCCTATTTTCACAGTTTTCAAAGAGGGTTTGTTGTAAATGGGACACAAACAATTTTGTTTCTTTTCTGCACCTGGGTTTTTAAAAATATCCATCTAAACCATGTGTGGTTTTTTTTCTTTGTGGAAGGATGCCATGCTAACTTCCTTGATATGATTTTGCACATGCTGTATGGTGCTCCTGACATAATGCAAATTGAAAAAAAATACTGTGGTTGTAAAAAGTAGGTCATGTTTAGCGCACTTTTCACAGAATATTTCTCAGGCATTTCCTTCAATCTTTGGACATTGTGTGTGCTGATTAGGGCATTTTGGCCATTTTGGTTGTGAAATAAGATTTTTATTTTAGGGCATAGTGGCAAATGCAACAACGGTACAATGCATCACGCTATCATGTGAAAGTTGGACTCAATGAATTCTGGTCTCTTTTGTCTTACATGTACATGTACTGTACGTGTATTTAACTTTCACATGTGATGTGTCACTGTTCTTATTCTATCCACTAAGGAATGTGCAATACAACCAAGTACAACAGCAATGACTGCATGTGACAACCTATTAAAGGGACACTAGGTCCTGGAACAGCCCAATTGGGCTACAAAACGCGCTTTGAATGAAATTAATTTGATCGGAAATAACATTTAAAAGTAGGATATAAACATCCACACAACTATCCTTTCAAAACTGGGCGTTTTTGTGTAATTCCTGTATTATGCGTGCGAGAACGAAATTCGGGGTCCACTTTTGCGACCCCATAAATGATTTCATTCGTGAAGTGTTCGTCTTTTGCGGACATTGAAGAAACCACTATTTTTGCATTGGTGATTGGTCACCGCTGTTCCCGAGACACACAACGTACACTGAGAACGACACGAAAAACGTATTCATGCTCCGTCGTGTCCGATGTAAACAAGTGAGGTTTTTTTTTGTCTTTTCTCGGGAACGGTAAGACATTAGGTTGGTTTCCTTTCAACCAGATGTTTGAAATAGGCTAAGTAAACAATCCAAAACATGAAATTTTCGAGGATTTCAGGACCTTGTGCACCTTTAAGGTTGAGGCCTGCAATACTATACGCAAATAAATGCATTTCAAAATGAAAGTACTGTTAAAAGACTCAAAGTAAAACTATAGTTAAAAGAAGCACATTAATCAGTAAATTGACAGGCAGAATACAGTGATTAGTTGCATTTATGGTGAATATGGTGAAATAATTAGACAGACAAGATGGCAGATTGAGCACATTAGGGAGGTGTGATATGCATATAGCAGGGAAGATGTAAAGGTAGTGATGGGAATGCTACTCAGCTCAGTTATCAAGGATGGTGTTGTTCATGTGCTGCTGAATAACTAATGGATGGTTAGGAAGAAGCACATTGGCATGATTCTTCAGAATAAACTCAAAAATGTACATACCATCTTCATCAGTTTCAGCACTTATTGGCCGGGATGCAGGCCCATCCCCAATCTTTGTAGACGCCAACACAGTTATCTGATATATTGTCCACTTGTCAAGATTTACCAAGACACAAGATCTGTCATTAGGCCCCACTGCCAGTAACATTTCGTCTTGCGTATCCACTTCTCCACTACGAGGGACTTTCACATAGCTGACTTTATAGCCTGTTACATCGCCATTTTGGCGGTCTTGAGGTGGTGGTTCCCATTCAATCCGAAGACTTGTAGAACTCAGAGTAGTGGCTTTGACATCTTGTGGGGGAGCACCAGGGACTAGTGGAAGGAAGGGGTCAGTGATATGTACAGCACACAGGTTACACAACCAAGGTTAACATCAATATACTTTATATTGGAAATTACAACAAGTTTAAAGGAAATACATGTACCGGTATGTACAACATCAGATAATACACACGTCATTTTAACCCTTTCAGTCCTACACCCAAGATTCCAAGTACATTCATGAATCTGCAAATATCGTCACCATATTGACGAAGTGACGAAACTGCCCAAAAAGCAGCGAACCAAGTTTTGAGAAAATCAAAAATCAAGACTTGTCACTGGTTAAAACGCAAAACTGAGTGTGATTGAAGTAATTAACAATCGGTGCAATTTTCCATCTTAAAACTTGGCAGATTATGTAGAGGACATCATAATATGTAAGAATTTTCAAAAATGTCAAATTCCTTAAATCACTGGTTTTGGACAGATTCGTCACTTCTTCAATTGGGTGAAGATATACCGGCTTTGTGAACAAGTATTCCGGGAACTGGAATTGGCTACATCAGAGATCGATTCCTCAAAGAAGTGGAATCGATTTCCGATTTTGGAATCGATTCTATTTAATTTTGGCGTGGATTCGCCCAAGCCTACCTGTGACTGGATGGCAAGCATGTGCACTGCACATCTGTTATGCCATTCTGCACATTGTTCACTTGATAGAGTGACATCATCTGCCTATAATTGCTTTCATTACACAACTTACCAGCTTGTTCTGTGCGAACTGATACAATAGGTGTGCTAGCTCCCTGCCCTGCCCTGGATTTTGCAGCAAGGCGTATGTTATAGACTGTGTTTGGCTTCAAATCTTCGAGGGTGTATGTCTCTGCTTTAGGAATACTCCTATGTTCATCATTTCCAGTTTTTGAGTCATTGTAATACAGCTCATAGTAGAGAATCTGAGCCTCAGTTTCACGTTGTCTCCATGTCAAACGGATCTGTGTTGCAGAGATGGCTTCACCAACAAACATTTCGGGTTGGCTAGGAACTAATCAAGCAATGTGTAAAACAAAGAATTACATGGAGGTTACATCATCCAAAATAACATAACGAATCAAAGGAATGTCATTTCATACAAATCAAGGCCAAAGAAAAAATTGTGTGTTTACGGTAAACTGATCTACCTGCATTTTGTTAGACTAAAATGCCGACCTCAAACTGTTTATTGACACCTTTGCTGAAAATATAAAATAAAGTGTATTTTACAAATATAATGTTTTCCCTTTGCTAGTGGTTTATGTTGCTCCAACCAAGCATGCTGCCATGTCTCATTGTCTTGTGCCATGTTGTGTTGTGCCGTTAACATACACATGACAAATCATGTGGTCCTGGCCAGCCACGATATGTTGCACCAAGTCTGCAAATCCAGAAATGCTATGACCGTTCGATAAATTTTGCGCCATTTGTTTCTATTTGTGTAATCAAAATAATCAAAACATAGAATTATTATGTTTCCCTGTAATTAAAACAAAACAAAATTTTGACACTGACAGGACAGACCAAAATGAAAGGAAATTGAAGTCATATTTCACACTGTCATAGCCGAGAATTAGCTGGTTCTAGGGCTGTCCCAAATATACCAAATATACTGAATATTCGATCATCAACCAAATATTCGAATAGCTTTTGGCCGGTTGGAATCTTCAAAAACAAATATGCACACAACTGTGATGTTATCGTAAAGTTGTGGCGCATTATCGTCAGGTTCCACTTTTTTTGTCGACGGTAACTTTTTTGTCAACAGCGGTTCATTGTTTCCATCCTTTTAGCAGGTTGAAGCCCTTGACAGTTATAAAAATACTTACAACTGTACTGCAAACACTCCAGGAACCCATATCGATTGCCGGACCCCAATTTTATATGTCGCCCTGTGTGCACCTTTTCAATGGGGGGTGCCATCATGAAATTTGCGACGGACCATCTGTCACCATCTCACAAAATGAGTGTAATGTGAATAGTCTAATAACCCAACCTGACACTTACCCTGACCTACATTTTATAATTTAAATGTGTATGTCAACAGATAAAAGCTAGATGCTTCGTACAACGTCCGCAATCGTGCAAGATTAGACGAAAAGCAGGGAAATTTGCACATGACACCAAACCAATATGTTTCATTTATTATAATGAATTTTATCATTTATGTTTATGTGTTATACTCAAACTCCAATAAAGGTAGACAGACACCAAGGTTAAGTTTGTTTCTGCATTCAATAGGGACGTTGAACAATAGAGGACAATAGGGTCCCCAATTCCAGAGAGGTCCCCAATTTGGATTCGTGTACAAAACATATGGGAGGTCTTCCTAAAAAGTTGCAGTACAAACAAAAGAGGGACAATAGGGGGTCCCTGATTGCAGGCAAATACAGACTTGCGTGTGCGTGTTCATACACTTCAAACCGTGGACGAAAAATCCAGAGAACAAAAGAGAACAATACTGTCCACGATCCCCAGCATATGTCCACGATTGAGGTCGTGTTCAAAACCTATGGGAGTACAAACAAAAGACGGACAATAGGATGTCCACGATCGATTGTGAACACACATTTGGGTGTGGGTGTGTTCCTGTATTGTATTACACTCGTGGACAGACCACAAAAGGAGCACAAAGGGGCCATTCATCCTCGAACGCCGGTGCCTATTGTCCTCGAACGCCGGTTTGTGCACTAAGTCTATGGGAAAGGCTTAGATCAGGGAACAAAGGAGAACACAAAGCCAATCCTCGGAAGCATAGCAAAAAACGACTGGGTGTGTGTGTTCCTGCATGGCATTACGCCTGAGGACAGACAACAAAAGGAGCACAAAGGGGCCATTGATCCTCGAAGGAAGGTGCCTATTGTCCTCGAATGCAGGTTTGTGTGCTTAGTCTATGGGAGAGTGTTATATTACAGGGACAAAGGAAAACACAAAGCCAATCCTCGGAAGCATAGCAAAAAACGACGGTGTGTGTGTGTGTGTGTGTGTGTGTGCCACAGCTTCAAGTTTATTTCAAGAAACTTAACGCAAATACCAAAAAGTAGGGCAAACCGGAAACATTAGGTGGTACCCATGACCAATTAAATAGAGAGCAGCCTAGATAAAAGTGGGGACTGAAAAGGAACAATTCAATGTTTCCAAAATACCAGACTATTATTGGAAAATCCTCACCGATTCAACCAACGCTATCAAATAGGTGGACTGTGGGTGCTGACTGGACCGTACTGATGAGGTTTATGGCCCGACGCCTCGGAGCCTTCGGATTTTCTCTCCTGGGGCTGTGAGGGCACCCTGGCCCATCTCTCAGCTGCCTTTAAAAAAACAAGGTGGTTCTCGAACCATGCGTCTCGCCTGTTATCTTTTTGATTTCTTTGATAGAGTAAGGTGTGCATAGTAGGGTGGCAATGGCAAGGGGTAGTCATGCGGATGAGAGGGCCCTGATCAGTGTAGAAATAATTGTGGGTAGTAATGAGGGTGGAATTGTACGAACTGCTAATAATGACCTCTAATGACCTTTGACCAGAGCATGTGCCCTTTCACATCATGATCATATGAAGATTCCCATGTTGCACCTATTCCCCAATTTTAGTTGCAAGTGCACTTCAACTTCTGAATGAGATCAATTGTACATGTACATTGTCAGCCCAGTTGACAACTTGACCTCAGATGACCTGTGACCTTGGATTGTGACCTTTGACATCAGATATGAAGGATGCCATGTTGCATCTATGACTCAAGTTTGGTTGCAATTGGACTTCCAACTTTTCAAATGAGACCAATTTTACATTTTCAGGCTGTTTTACGACTTTACCTCAGATGACCTTTGACCTCTGTATGTGACCTTGGACTTCATGATCACATGTAGGTTGCCATGTTGCATCTATGACCTAAGTTTGGTTCCAATTGGACTTCAACTTTTCAAATGAGACAAATTTTTTGAAACTTTAACCAAAATACCACATACATGTACCGGTACATGTATACGCATACGTGCGCCCGTCCATACGGACATAGGTACAGACATAGTGATTGCCTAGTCTCTCTCCTTAACTTTGTTAAGGAGAGCCAAAACAAGATGCTACCCCAAGCCATGTGAATCCACTTTACTCAGCTCCCTGACGAAGCGGTTCTCTAACAACCGAGGTATTCTTCCTCCATCCCTCGGTGTGTCTTGCTATGTGTTTTGCACAGCTGTAGCTGTCAACCGCCGTATATGAAGCGCCCCTCGCGGGGTTTTTAGCAGCTATGTTTATTATTTACATTCTCCATTTTTTCTTCTTCGCCCCTTTCTTTTCCATTCTTCATTTTCGATTTTGCCAACAGCACCATGATTTTGCCGACAAAACTGACTAATTGGGGGGGGGGGGGGGGCTCACATCCCCCTCTAGCTTTTGACTGGCACAGCACAGAGTTGCAGGTGGCAGTTTGGAATATCAGAATATTCATCCAAAGCACCGTTGAGTAATTGAATACTAAATTCATCGACAATGGACAGCCCTACCGGTAACTGGTTCACAATTCTTAACCTATTTCACATCTTTATCAGACTCAAAAGAAGTTTCAAAATAAAACCATTTACCCATCTGCCTGGAAAAATGTTCAGGCGTTTACCGTAAACACACAATTTTGGGGGGCCCAAGTTTTAAGATGACCAGCACAGACTTGGTTGTATTTGTCTTTGAGAAGTCCCTCCTTCCAATATGAATCCTAATCAATTTGTGGTTAATAACTCCATGTTGATTCCACGAATATGGCCCCCTTAAAGACAGTCTGGTTTCTTTTATTCAAATCCCAAATGCATTTGCGAATATGGTTTGATGTACACATATAGCTCAGTCAACAAAAGCTAGGTCAATAAAGGCAGAACAAAATTTTGCGAAAGGGTTTTGATTGCATGCTGTTAGACCAAGTGCATGTAAACATTGTGGTAACCTCGTTTGCCTTTTTTACTCAACAAAAGGTTGAATAACTTATTCATATTGCACAAATCTGGAAAAGAAGTGTTCTTCCAATTAACAGTCATACCGTTGTTGAATGTGGGAACAAACTATCAAACTGAAATTGGGTGAATGTACATACCTCCTTGCTTTGTTATGACCTGGACTGCATTTGAGGCTGGCCCTTCACCAATAGCAGTAAATGCTGAAGCACGTATTGAGTAAATCTGGTCTGGATTGAGGTCACTAATTGTTGTCAGTCTCTGGGTACCATCTTCCACTGAATGTTTATACCAGAAGCTCAGATTCTGACTGGGTGTGTTGCTGTAATAGATGTTATAGCCTCTAACAATCCCATTGGGTGTTTCTGGAGCTGTCCATTGCACCAGTATAGTGCTTGCACTCAAAGGACTTGCACGAACTTCTCGTGGGGCCGTTGAAGGTGCTGTGTTTTGGGGAATAAAAATAACAATGACTTAAGTACATTGAGATTCAATTTACATTAAAAAAAACAAAAAAAATACAACTCCAACTAATGATTAAAAACTTACAATATTTACAATCAAATTTAAGATATAAAAGAGAATTTTTACAGGTGATTTTCCTCCATGACACCACCGATACAAGCGATAAAATCATAAAAAGAGAATGATTTTTTTTGTCAAAAGCCTTGTAAAAAAAAAAACAGTTTATTTTTAAGTTTTGATGGAGCCATTTTTATGATCGGGGCATTCACCGTGCAAACCATTTAAGAGCTGCTGAATCACCTATCATCAGCTGACCCGAGGATGGAATGTGTGAATATGGTCAACCTGAAAGGACATCCAACACATGAATTTCTCTCAAGACATTGCAAATTATTTTCCATGACGCTGCTATTTTGACGACAATTTGTTCTACTTGAAAAAACAATGCTTTTTACAATGTGCTATTTGACTGTCATATCGTCCAATTGATGCTACTCCATGCTACCAATCATCTGCTCACCCAGCTGTGCTGTAGTGACTGTCAAGGCCCTGCTGAAGTCTCCCCGACCTATTGTATTGACTGCTGCAACACGCACATTGTACTCTGTGAAAGGCAGCAAGTCATCGATGGTATACTCAGTGACAGTAATTCCAGCTATTTCTTTGGCAGCACCAGGAGAGGAACTTGGCTCATATTTCAGAACATAGGTCTTAATAGGTTCATCAGTGCCAGCTATCCACTGGACAGTGACTGTATTAGCAGTATGCTGGCTCAATGTTGGCACAGGTGGAGAGTCTGGACGAGCTGTCATTAAAAAGCAAAGAAAACAGAAAAAAAGTAGAAAATGTTTACATATTAGTCTCTCTTTCATCTTTGTTTTCGTGTAAGACATCCCACAACCATATGCAAACATAAACCATGTCCTGCAGACAACTTAAATCAACAACATTTAGTCCTAATATGTTTGTTTTTATCACTTGTCAGCTGTCTAAGGCCAAACAAAAATACTTTTGATTTGGGTCACCTGACCGACCCTATTTTTGAAAGCAATAAAATGCGACCCCAAACAATTTTATTGGTTATTTGGAAAAAAAATATTACGATACCAACTTTCGATCAACATTGGTCAAAATCGCCGACCGCCAGAACATTTTATAGGCATTTATCAGCAAGTGATTTTTTTTCTTTCTGGTATTATCCGAAAGAAAACATCGTGGTCTAACATTAGTTTGTGTGTACTTTAAAAATACGTACGTTGTACCAAAACCGCTTGGGTTCTTCGTCACTTAATCTTTATTGCAACACAGTCCAAAATGTCTGGTCCGTGTGTCTCATGTTCCTTTGTACGTACACACATGTGTGCGAACAGCGCAGTATTGCGTGTCGGGGAAAATCCCCACGGTAATGTCTGTGCCCAACAAGCAATACTATTGGTAGACCGCGAGTTACACGGCCACACTTTCGAGCCTAGGGACGCCATGCATCATGGAAACCGATTTTCGATGAATTTTTTTTTTGAAATTGTGGGACAAATCATGGAAGCAAAGTGTCCTAATGATCCTTTTTTAAACTTAATGCTTTTAGGTTGCTGAAAGCAAGTAATTGTTGATATCGCGTTAGCCAACAGGAAAATTTGTTATGCGATATCATTCCAATGGCCATGTGCGTTGTAGACTTCACATCGATGTAGACTTCACATCGGATCGGATGGCTGCATGTCTTTTGTGGCCTTCGTTCGGCTCTCGTGCACATACGTACACACAAGACTTCAATTTGCTCTAGACATCGGAGAATGTGAACATTTTCAAAAAACAAAAAGGAAATTTCTTCCAGTGAAATCTCAAAATGATATTCAGGGAATTCTTTGCGGAAAAAAAATGGGGAAGTTGACGACGATTTTTCAATTGATATCGCCGCAAGAGGCCAACCTGACGAACCATGGAGAAGCGTAGAGAATGTCAACACGACAGTGGTTGAACCATGTTCCTTATTCTATGGTTAAACTTACAAACTTCTTACAATAAAACATGTCACAAAAATCTGCCCAAAACACCTTGATTGGGGACCACTTAAACATGTATCATTCCTCACATGTATTGGCTCCAGAAAAAAATTAAAATAAAATAAAATGTCATGCCGACCGACCAACCTAATCTTTTCTTCAGTAGGTGTACAGATCTCTACATGCACTGGGAAGGATATTCCACTTTGGCTCAAAACATTTCACAACTCTCTAGAGATTACAAGTAACTAGAGATTGCAGTGTGTACATATATGTATGTGCAGTTGGATATGTTCCATTTACTTGATGTACGTATGTTGGCTGTTACATTGGTAAACATACAAATAGCGAATAGCTTAATACTAACACAAGAGCTGGTGAAACGCAAGTTCCAAATTACATTCTAACAAAACTGACACTGATTAAAATACATTGCTAACATGATGATATTGACACTATTTTGTACTCACTCCTGACAGTCACTGTTACTGTATGTTCAATCTCTCCAAGGTCACTCATTGCATAACATGTGTACTCTGCAGTCTCCTGTACATTCTTCAAAACCAGGACACTTCTACCCTGGGGAAGAGTATCATCAGGACCACTCAGATCCTCATCACCTTTCATCCACTTAATGACAGGCATTGGGGAACCATTGGCTGCACAGGTAAGGTTCACATTACCACCAGGGACAACTTCTTGCGTCTCAGGGAAAATGGTAAAGCGTGGTGCCACCCGTCTCACTGAAAATTGAATAAAAATGAATAGTACAATTTCAGTCAATTGACGTGGCAAATTTCACTAATTTTGAAGTATATACTGTATGTATTCAAAAGAATCTACATGTATAATGACAAAAACTAAATATGGGAAACTTCAGTCATAAAAATTAAAGGTTGAAAAGCTGCTTCGCTCAATGCAAAACCAACACAAAAGCCGTCAGGCGCATCTGCTACAAGCCTATTTTGATGATGTCATGCAACATCTCCAATCGGGTGACTGTTTCATTATTTTGTTCCATGCCCAACATGTGTACAATCGTACATGTTTGTACACGTACGTCCGTACACACGGGTGCACACTACACGTAGATATATGCAGTCATCACTGCCTGACGACGTGTCTGGTGTCGAACTAAAGATTGATTATAGAACTGGAGAGTGAAATAGAGCGCAGGGGTTTCAAAATAAGCTGGAAACCGGTGAATTTGACCGGCTATTTGAACTTTTGCGCCGGCTACTTTTTTCCAATCATGAAAAAAAAAAAACCTTCCCTTCTACAACGAAGGAATCTGTATACAATTAAAACAAAAAACCTTATCATAAAAAATTCATGGCCCTTGAAAATTAAATTCAGACCTAGGCCCTACCTAATTGGTGGTGCACGCACGTTTATTTTTTGTGTGGATTTTTGGTGTGCAAAAAGTCGCAGCCAACTCGATTAGGTGCGCATGATCGATAGTAATTATATCCACATTGCTGTGGTGTGGAAAATGACAACGTAGTGAGCGCTGCATGTGCGGTATAGACTGGAGACTATGCTGACCTCATAATCACATATCGAACCGAGTGAGAAGAGAGGCTGTGTTCAGACTAGCTCTGCTACTATGATTGAGGGCGCTATACATGAAGTGTTAAACTTGCACAATCTTCACTATCACGGATGATGGACTGCTTCGTTTTGCATTTTAATTAAAAGG
Source organism: Patiria miniata (assembly GCF_015706575.1). Lineage (NCBI taxonomy): Eukaryota > Metazoa > Echinodermata > Asteroidea > Valvatida > Asterinidae > Patiria > Patiria miniata. The sequence continues at coordinate 23,950,861 of NW_024037059.1, read as the reverse complement.
GGCTTTCTTCATCTTGTAGATTTTTATTTGTAGTAAAATGTATCATTCACGAAATTTTAACGTTATGGGTTAGGCTTATTACTAGTCGTTGAGGATGGTTGTCCAGCGAATTTACAAAATTGACAAAAAACGGAACCACGTTAGGCTGAAAGGCCAGTCTACCTTAGTTTGACAAGCGGTGCTTATGTTGTCAAATTGGCGTCATTATCATCGAAGCGAAAGTTGCAATCGCAGGCAAACTTACTGACTTTTTTCCAGAAGAAACAGAGAGGTTTTGAAAGTACCTGAGGAACCATTTATCACCTAAATTAAGTTATATTATTATATTCAAAATACATGAAAACAATACATTGGTAAATTCTACAAAATCAATGACAAGATTGATAGGCTGCATGGTAATTCCTCCATGGTTATATATTGCACATGGGTTTCCCACGTACATGGTGGGTTTAATTTTAAATGAGGTTTTCGAGCAAGTTGTTATGCCGTTGTGTTATTATGCCCATAACTTGCACATCCATAGGCCCGCCTCAGGGTTTTTTCCCAGATATATTTCACTGCTTCTTGTTGCATTTCAGATAATTTAACTTTGTTAATGAGAATTTAAGGGGTTTTGTGTGCATCAACAAATATGCATGCGGTGTACATTTCTATGACTGTAAAAAATAGTCTGATTATAAGGGAGGTGGGCTGTTTTTTCCCACATTTTCCGTCGATATGAATTATTAACATTTTTTCTCTTGCAGAATACAATGATTACATGCACATTTATAATCAACTGGGAAACCTCTTGTCCATTTTTTAGAAAAAAAATTATATGACAATTAATTTTATTCCAGCAGTAAGATAAATGGGTTGACCACCCGCAGGGAAACCCCAGGCCAATTTTTTTTAAACTTCTGTAAATTAATCAATCAGTTTCAAACAACATGTAAATGAATGCAACGTACACATTTTGTGTCATTTGATGATTTCACTTGCAATATAGCTCTTTTTTTTTAACAGATTGGCCCCAGTAAACGAAACGAAATATTAATTGAGATGTTTTTATTCTTATTTTGATAGAAGAGGGAGAGCAGCAGCAATGTAGCAGCTCTACTACTACTAGTCCCACTACAAGCAGCCATGCATCAATGATGACAGGTAGTGCTGAGCAGCCGGAGAGTTTAAGTTCATCGGCAAGCAGCAGCCATTGTCACGGCAGTGCTCCACAGCTAGATGATCGTGAGATGGAGATATAACTGAACAGTTTATTCACACCAGAACAACTTGAGAAGGCTCATCATTTTACCATGTGCAGAGCCACTGGCTGCTGTTCAGTATCCAAGGAGGAAAAAGACTGACCGAAGGAGGAAACATCTAAGGGAAAGTTCCGAGACCAGTTTCATCATGAGTGCTTACTTGACAAAAGTATCTCATTTTGCCATAAGACAGGACTGTGGTGGTCTGTGTATGTTGAGGGTAAGGGGCTGTTTTGCCTCTTATGCCGAAAGCATCAAAGCAAGTCCAATCAAAATAGGTGTGAAACATTTGGATCCACACCTTCACTGAGATCCAAGCACATCACCCTATCTGATCATGCCAACTCTCCAAAGCATAATGCAACTGTGGACAATGAGCTGTTGAATAGATTTCCGTTCTTCCAGAAGCAGCTTCATGAAAAGGAAAGTCTAAAGCATGATGTTCTTGAAAAGGCCTTTCACTGGTTGGCCAAGGAGTCCATTGCCAATACTAAGAATGCATCCTTCCTCAAACTGGAGCTGTTGGGTTTGGAACAGTTAAAGTACTTTTCCCATAGATCAGTTGGGTCCCTGAGAGAAATACTGATAACAATTGAAAGTAAATTGTGTGAAGATATATCGTAAAAGCTGCAGGAGTCGGCAGGTGACCAGTTTTATGGTCTTTTTGTGGATGATGCATCAGATATTAGCAACACAGAACAACTAACTAAGTTCAGTATTTTGACGAAGACACGGGTACTTGGAATGCAAGTTCTATTCATTGCTGATGTTCTGCAAGAATCAACCAGTGCCGAAGCAGCAACTCTGCATGCAGTCATCAAAAAGGAATTACAGGCCTTGAAAATTCCTCTGAAAAACCTACGAGCCTTGGCCACTGATAGGGCTAGTGTAATGGTAGGGTGCCGAAATGGCCTTGCAATGTCAGTTCCATCATCTCAGTCCACTGCATATGCCACAGACTCCCACTTGCTTGCACTGACAGTAACAAACGGTGTTGTCGGTCTCCAGACCGGTCTCGGTCTCGAGACCACTTTTTGCTGGTCTCTGTCTCGGGAGCTGTGGTCTCGGGAGCTGTGGTCTCGGTCTTGGTCTTGGTCCCAGCTCCTTTTGGTCTCGATATTTTGGCTGGTCTCGAGTCGAGACCAGCCAAAATGTTGCCATTTGAGTTGGGCACATAAAGCGAAGTAAGTACTAATTTATGCAATAAGGGCCAACCATTTCGGGCATTGTGTAGTTTAGCCCACCCCTGTGGGCGTTAACTTAACGTTAATGTTAACGAGGTGCTCCAAATTACTGGCATTTTCGACCCCAATCTTCTCTTTAATTTGGAATAGTATTTTGGAGAAAGAGTACCGGTACGCTTTCCAACCTGATTTTCCAGCAATGAATTCACACACTCGTACCAGTTACCAATCTCTGTTGCCATGAGAGTGTATGATGAGACTCAATTTTCTGGCTGCTCATTTGAAGTACCTCATTATTCCTCAAAACGCAAAATCCCAGTCAGAAAAAAAATAAAAATCCATATCTGGCTACCACCTCGCAACTTTTGGGTCTACCGCTACATGTTTAGGTCTATATTCCATGACGGAAATTTAAAAAATAAATCAATATTTTCTAGCTCCAATTTTTTTGAAATCAGGTTTACAAGAATCGAAGACCAATGTAAAATCAATATTGCATTTAAAAATCTGTTAATAGTCATAGCTGAAACCAAGGGGTTGCTGTGGAGTTTAGGGTCCGAGTTCCTATAACAGATGAAACATCCACCTTTAACTTTGTCAAGTTTCAACATTGCAAAAAAAAAAGTAAAATTAATCGTACTCCTATTAAAGTAAGAGTTTCTTCCATCAGATTTACACTTTATAGTAGATAAAATATATTTTAAAAAATATTTAAAAACAGTTGCGACGATATATGGAGTTGTTTCCATTTTTTTAAAATTGATTGTGACAATAACAAATTATGTTGCAATGTTGTAGTTTAAGGTATGAAGCTAACATAAAGAGCATTCCCATGACACAAGAAGGTACAAGTGATTCCTATAGTTTTCAATTACTTCCTTTACATCCCCATCAACATCATCATCTCAAGGACAGACTGTTCAGCTGTAATTATGTGTCTTGTTTTTATTTAGATTATTGTTATTTATTATCCGCGGTCTCGGTCCGCCATGAAAGGGCTGGTCTCGGTCTCGAAACTTCAGGTCTCGGTCTCGGACTATCCGGTCTTGACTACAACACTGGTAACGAAACACTCAAAAAGATTGCTGATGTGGAGACTGAAGTCACCCAGCTCTGGTAAGTCTTCCACTATTCACCCAAAAAACTAGCAGTATATCTGAAAGTACAACAAGAACTCAAGACAGTCAGTATGGGTTCTCGGGCAAAGAGGAGGATCTCTAGGAAACTGAAAAAGGTTTGCCAAACACGATGGTTGTCTTTCAAAAATGTTGTAGCTGCTGTACGTGCAGAGCTTCCTGCTATCTTACAAACACTCAGACAACTGAAAACAGATCCGGCTTGTTACGGCCTTCTGAAAAAATTGTCTAAACCCAAGAAGATAGGCATCATTTACATCCTGAATGACATCTTACCAATACTTGGTATCCTGAGTAAAACCTTCCAGAAAGGCACCATTGCCTTCTCCCGCATCAAGCCTACAATCCAGGTTTGCACTGACCAGCTGTCCAGCCTGGTTAACACAAAAAGTCCCATTGAGAAATTCAAGCATGATATTGAAGTGGATTCCTTGACTAGAACAGAAATAGGGTTCACAGAAGATGACATCGTGTATCTAGAGACCTGTTACAGGACTATGTATGTTCACTCATCAGGAACATTAACATCAGGTTAAAAGCGGCAACACCAGTACACACTGCCATGCAGGTATTTGACATGACAACAATCCCAGCCAGAGATCATGCAGACTTCAAGGAACAGCATGTGGTGGTGTTGGCCGATCACTTCTTTCTAGATGACGAGGCCAGTCACAATCAGCTACAAGCTGAGTGGAACGTAGTCAAGTATGACCTGAAGACTTGCGAAATACCTGTATCTGTGAAGGATGGTATGATCTCTCCACCTGAATGGGTAATGCAGCATCTTCGTAGGCAAAAGTTTTCTCTCAGGGGGTCATTTCCATTGTTGATTGGTGTAGTTGAAGCCCTGCTTGTTATCCCAGTGTCAAATGCATGGCCAGAACGAGGTGCATCAAGGATGAAAATAATCAAAACTAGACTGAGGAGTGTCATGAAGGAAGATACATGTATGCTCAATGCTTTTATGCATACATGTATGTCTCAATGGCCCACCTTCAACATCACAAGCCTGCAGCAACTTCATAAAAAAATGTGTGAAGTTGTGGCTTGAGAAGAAAGACGGAAAGAAACTCCCCAATCCCTCAACAAGTGCTAGCCACTTTCCACATTATCAACAGGCTGCTTCCCAAAAGCCAGATCTGCCAAAACACAGGAAACACGGAGTACCCAAACTTACATCATTTTGGCAACAGACGAAAGAACAAAGGAAGAAATTAACATTGCAGCCCATCTGCTTGGACTTCCCATGGATGATGTTGAGCCAAGTTCATCCACCTCATCTGATTCAGACTAAAACCGTAGTAGGTGTGATTTGATTTCTAAATAATAGTTTGAGACAACAAGGTTACATCAGATAATGTAAACAAATACAAATAGACATATATTGTATTTCAGTTCTGAAACCTTATTTGCTTGCTTACAATATAAAATATTCAACATGATCATCGAGATTAAATCCAAATTACAATGTATATAAATAACTATTGTAACAAATTTACATTGGTGCACTACGAGGTTGCTTTTTTAAGACATCGCCCACACAGTGTATTATTGGACATCGTTTGACAAATTGTTTTTAATTTTGAAAGCAGGAATTTGGAACAGATTAAATTTCTGTTCAAAATAATATGATTTTAGAGTGTCAAATTTATTTGGTTTTGAATTTTCAAAAAAAATCAACAGAAATGTCTTTAAGTAGGACCTTTGAAACCCTAATCTCAGATGCCAGGAAATGCCTAGACTGCACCAGAGAGCATCTACAATCCTAAATTGGCGGGCCCCGGACCTCACGCCATTAATGGCTGGGACTCACTGCCGCTTACTTTCATCCATCTGCCTGCTACTCTAAAACATTTTGAAACCCCTGAGAGCGCTGTGTTTGTATTCATCCTTTGAGGAAGACATCAACGATGACGATGGTGTCAATAGAAATGGAATCTAGCGGCGCCAGGACTGTTGAACCGTACAGATTTGAGCCAGAGTGCGTCCCGACGCATTGGACCAAGCTCAAGATGGCATCCCCAGCCCGGTCATAATGGTGCCGAGAACGTCAACAGGTGACGAGAAAAACATCAATGGGAGTTATTTTTGAATAATCTAAAATGATGGATCATCTTCGCTGGACAGATGATTAGGTTTACAAAGATGTTGTCCCTTGAGGAATTGGTAAAAGTTTTGTAAGCTTGATAATACCAAGACAAAATTAATAAGCACATCGTGTTTTTTTTGTTGCAGTGACAACAGCTGAGCTGGGCTAAAGGCTCTGCAGCCAGACTATTTTGCTCTTTCACTGTTCACATGGAGACTTGGCGACTTCAACTTTTACCCCGACTTTCGTGAAGTACTGTGGTCAAACCTTTTTGCTGGTGAGCTTCAAACCCTTTGAGTTAATTATTTGAACTACAAATTTCATACAAGTGGTCCGCGGACCGCATGTGTCGCCTTTTACGGCGGTCAATCCCTTTATGTTTTGTGTTCTTACAAAAAGTCAAATTTTGTTCCTTTTTAAACAACGACCTCAAATGACCTCTACACAACCTTTGACCTCAGCAATCTGACAAAGAATAGTGTCTTCCCACCCAAGGGTCACTGCATCCAAGTTTCATCAAAATCCGTGAAAGTATGTAAAAGCTATGCATTTTGAGCATATTTGAACAATGACCTCTAATGACCCCTACAAAAACAAAATACATGCCCTTTGATATCAGTAATCTGATGAAGAATTGTGTCTTCCCACCCAAGGGTCACTGCATCCAAGTTTCATCAAAATCCGTGAAAGTATGTAAAAGCTATGCATTTTGAGCATATTTGAACAATGACCTCTAATGACCCCTACAAAAACAAAATACATGCCCTTTGATATCAGTAATCTGATGAAGAATTGTGTCTTCCCACCCAAGGGTCACTGCATCCAAGTTTCATCAAAATCCGTGAAAGTATGTAAAAGCTATGCATTTTGAGCATATTTGAACAATGACCTCTAATGACCCCTACAAAAACAAAATACATGCCCTTTGATATCAGTAATCTGATGAAGAATTGTGTCTTCCCACCCAAGGGTCACTGCATCCAAGTTTCATCAAAATCCGTGAAAGTATGTAAAAGCTATGCATTTTGAGCATATTTGAACAATGACCTCTAATGACCCCTACAAAAACAAAATACATGCCCTTTGATATCAGTAATCTGATGAAGAATTGTGTCTTCCCACCCAAGGGTCACTGCATCCAAGTTTCATCAAAATCCGTGAAAGTATGTAAAAGCTATGCATTTTGAGCATATTTGAACAATGACCTCTAATGACCCCTACAAAAACAAAATACATGCCCTTTGATATCAGTAATCTGATGAAGAATTGTGTCTTCCCACCCAAGGGTCACTGCATCCATGTTTCATCAAAATCCATGAAAGCATGTAGAAGTAGAAGCATGTAGAATCCAGAGAACTGAGCTCATAATAGGCAATTTAGACATTTAGAGAAAAAAATGTGTTTCACGTAGCGCATGCTATTAGCGGAAATGTCACGGTGGGCGGGCCGCAAAGTACTGAGGGAAAATAAATCTTAGCAAAGGGTTAGCACCCTCAAGGGAAAAGTCTTTATGTAGTTATGCTTTACAGGTAAGATGAGTGCAGTAGAGTAAAAGAACTAAATGTAAAGTTTTATGAAAAACTACTATGACCAATGCATTTTTGTCTTGCTTTCCATTTTACTATCCATGGTGAGATTGACATCTTCACCTCATCAAGCTTAACACTAACCCCCACCGGGTATTCCTCAGGTACCCTGCTAAAGGCAACAACATCCAACTCAACTCAAATGAGAACCCTGCTAAATGCAACAAACTGCAACAGTGGATTCTTTTGCATAGTGCATTGAACCCAGTGCATACCGGCCTTGGCACCAAGCAGTTAGCCTGCTAAATGCAACCAAATGCAACAGTGGAGTCTGTTGTATCGCCTTGGCACTATGAGCAGTTACCCTGCTAAATGCAACAAGATGCAACAAAGCAGGGGGATTTGAGTGGCCTGCTAAATGCAACAGTGTGCAACAACATTTTACCTTTGTTGTTTTCTGTTGCATTAAGCAGGGTTAATGCACCTGTAAAAGTCTCCAATGCATTTTCTGATATAATCTTCATGTACATATGTTTTCAATCCTCACATATAAAGCCAAACTTTTTCAAACAAAAAGAAGTCCCATACCCTGACATCTTACCTCTAACATACAAAAGAGCCGTCTTGGAGAAGCGAATACCTGCAGAATTCCTAGCAGCACACTGATACTTCCCACGATCAGAAAACTCTGACACACTTATTGACAAGCCAGCTAATTCAAATGAAAAGAAATATGCAAATTATTAATACAAACAACACTACGCAAGCTGTTGTGTCTTGGTTTTACACAATGTTCTGAGAGCTGATGTCAAAGTAACACAATTTTGACAAACTTAATAAAGCCTTCAGACTGGGGAGGGTTACACTGTTCCATTTATTCAGTGTAGCTGAACTTGAAATAGTTCATCTTACATGTATCAGCTTTGAAGAATTACATCATTAGCCCTCCCATGCAAACATACATTCTGTGCCAAGTTACATGTATCCTTTCAGTCAAAATCAAGTGACTGTTTTCAACAGTTAAGAGCTCCCAGCCTACATAAAGCAGGATTGACTGGCAGTGACTATTCATGTAACGTGATACAGCTATGCTTTGACTGTAGGTGATTGATAAGACAGCTGTGCCAACAGTTTCCTGCTTTTGTCTTAAAATACAATCTGACTGTCTGTTTGGTTGTGACTAGCCTGTGTAAAAGGCATGGCAAGGGAAGTGGGTTGGAATTTTAACTATCTGTGACTGTTTAAACAGTACATGTAGGAGGGTTAGTCCAAGTCACTTAAGCTTTCACTTAAAGTATCAACATAATGTGCATGCACTGCAGACGTCTCACCCTCAAAATTCCAACCAAACTTGCTCAATTATTGGCTGCATCAATACATGGTTGAGTGTAGAATAAAAAGTACAAATTTAATTTGATTCTTAAAAAAATAATAATAATTTGAATGATTTTTTGCTCAAATGTCTTTGAAGTTTGTGATCTGATGATAAAATACTCCAGAAGCAAGCAGTTACCAACCTATAAGAGAAAGGGAACACAATAACTCCATGAAACATCAGACATTATACATGTATAATCAGTATTTTTTAACATGTCTACCTGGGGTACATGCATCATGTAATGGTGCAGAAACTTGGCATGCCAGTTAGTGATTCGTATAATCTTACTCAAATGACTCAATTCATGCATTTGAGTGTTAAGATGATAGAACTTTACAAGACTGTCAACGTTTGTATATTTTTAGCGAAGTGGGCGAGGCAAAGCCACTGTGGTCATTAACATCTAAAATAATGGGTTTCCTCATTCGCAAAATACATACATGCCTTTATATTTAGTTGTAGCAATAAAGGTCTGATGAGACAATTTGTTTTGAGGCAGAAATGTTCCCTGCATTCGATTTTGTCTACAATCACCCACCAATACTCCTTTGACATGTTTGAGTACAAAACTGTTTAAACTGACTGCAGTGTGTGATTATGTGGACAAAAGAGCTTCTATTCCAATATCCAATGGTTTGTTCAAGCACAAAAGTTCAAGTGTAAAGCCAAATGTAATATTGTAACTTCTGTAACTGCTAGATCAACACCTTTCATCTGCCACACTTGTACATGAGTCCTAAAACCTTGAGTTCCAAATCAAAAATACAAGTCCCAGTCATTTATTTAAAAAAATGCAAGGAAAAGAAACCTGCCTCTTATCAATGAACAGGCAAAATAAAGAAAACAATTACAGTCATGTACAGTGTAGATTGACAAATAATTCTGATACTTCACAACAAAACATAAAAAGGTAACGGTGCGTACATTCAACCGGATAAGGAATTCAACAGAACATAGCATTGGTTACAAACAGTTTTTGTTCATCAAGTGGTTGCTCACAGTGAACCATCAGACCAGAGAATGAAATAATCCATCACCAATCACTTTTAGTCTTTTATTCCTACAGTATGATAAACATGTACCACCAGAACATGATATGAACTCGAATTTTAAAATGGGCACCTGTTTTCACAGGGCTTTTACACGTAGAGAGTGATGTACATGTAGTGGCGCAAGGCATGTACTGATTTGCAATGGTTATGGTTTCAATTATATAACTACTATTTTGCAAGAAAAAAATCTTCCATTTTTAATATAGTTTTCCAGGCCAATTTCTGAATTTTTCTGATCATTTTCATTAACCCTAACCCTCCACAGTATATTGGCTAGAAACCCTGCCAAACACAGCAGCATGCAACACTTGTCTAACTCTAAGTGACAAGCCTGCACAGTGCAGCAAAATCCATCAGGTCAATAGTCTCAAGGCCAAACTACCTCAGAGTCTGTGGTCACTGAATGCAGCAGGATACAACTGTGGCATTGTTCAATGGGATTAGCTCTCATTGTTTCAGAACTGGCCGTTTATGCACTGGTGTTGATAGCTGAATGCATCAAAGTGCACCAGACTTTTCCACCTGATGCACTGTGCTGCGTCTGGCAGGGTTAGGGTTAAAGGCCATTCAATTTCATTTTTTGGGGACATTCAATTTCGTGGAGTTGTATTCTATTCCGTTTTGGTGCATTCCACATTTAATTTGTAGCATTCTTACATATACAATAAGTTTTTGGCATCTTTTGACGGTTGACACATTGATATTTGCGAAGGTCGGTGCTCATATGATGTACATGTATGACAATGCTTTTCTTCTCTTATTCGTTTATGGGCAATCATTTTCATTGTTTGGTCATTCAAATTAATACGATTTTTTCCTATTTCCTTCTGAGGTTTATTTTTTTCAAAATCATTGCTTCTGTGACATTTATAATGTAACAATTAACTGATATGAGGGATAGCTGATGTAACAAAAAAATGAAATGAAAAGGGCTAAAGAATTTTCTTTTTCATTGTTGATCTTCTCTACTTGTTTAAATGTTTTTAAAAATCTACAAGGGGCATCTGTATGTTGACATGCTTATTAACCCTCTAACTTTGTTGACTGGGGGGGGGGCAGAGTGGCAGATTACAACTGGCAAGACATTTTGAAAGCGAAATCGGGCTGCTGATAAAGGAGCGCAATCGGCCTGTCAGAAAAACCATGTGTGCATCGGGAAATTCGCAGGGATGAAGAGTGATAGTGTCCATGATTGTTCACTTTTAACGGTGCCCCCTATCAGAAGATGCGACAAACCACAATACCCCCCCCCCCCTCCTGACTTTTCAAGGAAAATGGAAATGCAGGAATGTCTTAAAAGATGCTTGAAAAAATATGAAAAATGTTTGCCCATTAATGAAAATGAATGCCCAATCAACATGTTTACACAGACGAGTGAAGCTGAAAGACGATAGAATACTCGGATAATGAAATGGATGATTCCTTTTTGAATGTCGAATGACAATCTGCGTGATCTTTCAATTTCAATTTAAACTGAACGAGCCAGGTGAAATCTTTGTGAAATTGGCTGGAAAAACCCAAAACAGTTGCGGTACAGAATTGGCGAACTTTTCGCAAAGAATTTTCCGTATTTTTTTTTCATGCGGATGCTGTCCTGTTCAAAAATCAAATTTCTGATCTTGTCTTTAGAACTTGTTCCCAAGAAAGTACCCCCCTTTATTACCACAAATGGTGTGGTCCACAAGTGCGCATGGTGCGCATGGTGCATGCATGCATCAATGTGACGGTACAGACACCAACGAAGACAGCTTTCACTCACGCATGGCCGGCCGCCGGCGGCCGTCCGCACTTTTGGTACATGTACGTACCACGCACTCGGTAGTATTTTTTTGGATGCCAACTTATACAGAGGAATTGTTGTGGTTTTGAGGAAATGGGACCGAAAAAACACGCCGACTTAGGCGAAGCAGCGACTTACAAAGGCCGACTTAGAAATGAATTTCAATGGAACTGCATTAGAGACGACCGGGACTTTCGTCAGACGGCCGATTTAAGCAATATGACGAATTACACGATGTCGACTTGGCTGGAGTTTACTGTATTCTTAAAAGTATCAATGCATTCTAAACAATTGCTCAACATAATAGTTGTCTTAGAGAGTTTCAATACTTGAGAAAGTTTGTAATCATTTGAATGTACTTCGAAAAAAATAGCAAAAATGTATTATTCGGACGTAGCATGGACACCGTGCCATTGTTACATCCAAAAAAAATTTGCCATTTTTTACACATATATGTAAAATATTACCAAAACTGACATTGCATATATAACAGGACACCTAATGCTCCAAGAAAAGCTTTTGTTTTGGTATAGTCAGAGTTCAAATGTAACAGAAACGAAAGCTTAATGTTGACGTAACGGTGTCCAAATCACCCAATGGAAGTGTGACATTTGGGGTTGGACACGGTGTCCATGTTACATCCACAACCAAGGTATCATTTCTACTCCATTTGATACCTGACTACCACAACAAAAGCTTTTCTTAGTGTGTTGCATGTAGTGTAATAAGTACATAAAGTGAATTTGGGTAAAGTTTTACAGCAATTTAAAAAAAATTGGTACAAATAAAATTTTTGAATGTAACATTGACACAGTGTCAATGTTACGTCTGAATGACATTTTTGCTCATATTTTTGGCAAAATACACTGAAATGATTTGAAACTTTCTGCACCAGTGGAACACCCAACACCCAATATTATTTAGAGCAACTGCAAGCAAGGCATTCATACTTTTCACAATATGGTCATATGTCACACATTGTGTCCCACCCCGGTGAATGACCCAATATATTGTTCCCTTAACATGCTGCAAATGACACTGCACTGTGCGACATTACTTGAGGCTGTACAGTGCACCATGAAAATCGCATTCCCCCCACAGTGTGCTAAAGTCCAAATTCAATCATTAAAACTATGTTGTTTTATGAAAGCTAAATTTTGTGAATACATGAATGTCGAGATTAAAATGTTCTACATGCATGCCAAATTTCATTTAACTTGGGCAGGACCCAACACCTCCCCCCTTCCCCCTCCGGCCCTCCCCCCCCCCCCCCCCCAGCAATGAGATGGTCCTGAAAAGGTGGAAACTACCATGAAAACATAATGCACATGCATTGCACTGGACTCATATGAGTATCCATCTGAAATCTTTCCAGCCGAGTCCCTAGACACATTGAAACCCACCATACATGGAAGATAGTATAATAAACTTAGTACACAGCGTCGCGCTAGTAATACTGGTGTTGACGACTGTCTACTCATTTGTCCTAAAGTGTAACATTAAACATGTGCAATGACACAAATGATATTCCCAATACCATGCACTACATGCATTTAGGCCTTTTTTCAATTACTTGGAGTACGGATCCACCGCCGAAAAAAAAAAATATTTAAAAAACTCCGCCGAAAAATGCCACTTTTGATGACCCAAAAAATTTTAACATTGAAATTGTTTTTTTTTTTTTTAATATTGCCTTCAGACTAGTACTTAGTGTTTCCAGTAACCCGACCGACCGTAAAAAAAAAAATGGCCATACGTAGGGTCAGCAAAGATTTTTTTATTTTGCATGAACGTAAAATAAACATATTTTTAAAAAATAAAAAAAAACCTTTGTGAAAATGTATCTACGAAATCGAATTGCTGTGAACGAAATCATTGCTATAGCGTTATGAAACTCACAGGATCGTCCCTGTTTTTATCGGCAAGTTAGGAACAAAAATCGTGTCTTTTCTTTCTACACAAAACAAAACAATTGCTATGGCGTTATGAACATAACGAAAGTCACAAGATTGTCCCCGTTTTTATCAGCAATAGACACAAAAATCGTGTCTTTTCTGTCTTAAAAAAATACGCTTTTGAATAACTGTTTACTTCAAAAATGCTTGTAACATTTCTGTCATCCGTATTTACTTGTCAAATTTGCTTACTTACAATCGCTAATTTCGGAAAGAAACCGTTGTTTTTTCCGCTGATGCGATTGGCATGAAGCTTTGCAGTGGTGAAAGCACATACATCATGCGTGCAGAAATATTAGACTGGTTCCCGCTGCCTGCACTGCAATATCCAAAGTTGAGGACGGGAACCAGTCAACAGCCATACATAGCCTGACAGGTTGAAATTGGCATTGCAAAAATGCCAAACCAATATCGACAAAGAACAAATTTTTCTGCGACTTAAATTCACAGAACGTAATCTCTCTTCTCTGTGTATGTAATATTCCATTTTAATGTTATTATCTTGCTGGTTTTTTTTTTGCTTGAACTTAAGTGATACAGCGTTGCCTGCTCCCGCAAAATTTCTGCTGTAACACGTGCTTCATTGCCCGGGGTAGACACACAGTGCATGTAGTGGACTGCATGCAGTCAATGCAGTTCTGATATGAGCAATACTGCTGGAGTTGGCCAGCAGCCGTTGTGACTTGTGAGTAACGTTGAGAATGTTGGTGTGCATGACTGAAATTCTCTGCTTTTCTTAAGAATCATCAACCTTAAATATATTTCTGTAGTAATTAAGGCAAGTTTTTGTGTGTCAGTTTCGATAGCCTTCGTGGTGCAAATAAAATGAGACAAACAGTCTCTTGACATCAGAACATTACTTGGAGATTTACGGGCGCATTGTAGCCACTTGCTCCCGCTAATTTTGAGCCCTGATGCAGGTATAAAAAGTAGTTCTTAGGACATAATCTATCTTTAAAATTAATTAAAAACATTTCTTAGTGGAAATACATGTATATGTATGCAAAGACTGGCACTGATGCACAGCTACATACCACATTAAAGACCGACCGACCCTTCATTTTGATAAGTTTCGTGCAGTAAAACTGAATAACGACATTTGGTTTGAGCACTTTCGTGGCCAAATACCATGACCGAATGCTGGGTGCACCATTATAGGCACGCTGTAAAGGGCGCCCCCACACGTTTGGATATTTTTCCCCCGCCCTCAGCCCGACCTGGGACCCAAAAATCCGTAATCCACGTAAACAAAAACAAAAACAAAACACAAAATACGGCCTTACTGGCATCTAAACATAAAACGTAAGAATAATGTTTCATGCAATTCATTGCCACTTCATTTTACATTCAGTCCAAGTAAATTATAAACATCCTGTTGTTCCATTAACATTTGAGGGCCACATAGTTCTTCATGTGAGTTCTGTAACTTCAGCTGCAATCAATCCTTTTTAAATTAATTACAACAAAAGTTACAGAACTCACTTGATTTTTGTCTCTGTCTATAAACAGGCAGCCTTGTTAAAAATCAAAGTTCAGTATCTTTTGCACTGGTACATCAGACAAAAAATGGACCTGAAACATAATGACGTCATGCAGTGTTTATATGAGCTACCGGTACATGGGACAGTCCACTGTCCAGGTTACGAGGTTGTTTTTCTTGGCATGTACAATTAACTGATTCTTTAATCAAAGTTGTGCATGTTAATTGCGTAACAGTACCATTTTTTGGTGTCAAAAATAACAAACACTGGGCATATGACTCTTCAAATAATTTAAACCCTGTAAAGGCGATAATGGAGGGTTCATACTGTAAATCATGTGTATGTCATGAATGTGTATGTCATCATGTATACCATGCAGGCATGGCACACATGAGTTTTGTCCCAAATTCCTCAAAGACTTCCTTGCTTAATGAGCTTCAGTCTCATTTAGTTAAATACTGGTTATGTAACATGTACTTCAATAAAAACTTTTACAAATTTACTGCATAACATCATTGTGTTTTAGGGGCCATTCAAAATTTTTGATGTTTTAAAATTTCGATTTTTTTTTTTTCCAAATTGTTTTGACCCATCCACCCACCCACCCACTCACCCACCCACCCCAATTTTCGATCTTAAAATATTGATTCTCCATTCAATAAAAAATATAACAAATATCCAGTTCAGTGACGGCGGAATGCAGCTGCAGTCCGTATACAGTACCTTACCAACAACACGGCCCACTGGCATTCCCGTACGTATAGGGAATCCACCTGGAAACACGTAAAACTAGTCCAATTTAAACGGTAATAATAAGTATCAGCTCGCTCTAACAAAAAAAGGTAACTTTTGTCTTGGCTTAAAGAGGTGTAATGACTCCCATTATTTGTGAAGTTTATTTAGAAATTTCAGTCATTTTTGATAGAATTTTTTTTTTAACTCAGTCTCAACGCGCACTTTCCAGACGAGTGGGCGTTGCCATGTTCATTGCACGCAGATACCATGCGCATGCATGCAGGTTGCCCAAGTAGTCTTGAACACAAGTAGGTTTATTTCGTTGTCGCGATTCGTAACCGACACTCGTGGCGTGTATTAAGACAAAATAAACCTGGTATCCCGCCCCATTTGCACGGCGCACTGATTTTATGCATGCTTTAAGTCTAACTTCACTGGTCCCCATGCATATGGTGCTCCAATGGACGTATACACAATACAAGGTACATTGTACATGTACTGGATGCATACTGTACTCGTACGGTACGGGCAAAGGGTTTACGAATCAGAATGCAGAGAGTTGAATTGGCAAGTCAAAAGAGCTATTTTCTATCTTTTTAATTGAAAAAAAGTGAATTTTCGATTAAAATTTTTTTAAATAAATTAATTTGAACCACCCACCCACATTTTCGAGAAAAAAAAATTGAAATTTAAATACATCAAAAATTTTGAATGGCCCCTTAGGTCTGTCATCTATATTGAGGACTACCGTACATGACAAATTATAAAATATTGGTGTTTTTTTCAGCAGATGAATATTTAGGAGAAGAAAGTGTACAAGATGTACATGTATAAACACACATACCGGTACATGCACATACAATACATCATCAAACGCACATGTATCTGACGAAGAAAATGTAAATCTCACCATACACATGGGTGACATGAAAACCAGCCATGGTTGAAGAAGTTGAGGTAACAGGGACAAGGACAGACGAACTATGGCTAGGCTCACTGGACATAACACTCGAGGTAGGGTCACTGCTATAGTCAAATGGGGTTTCAGTTAAAGGGGCTGTTGTCGCTCCAGCAGTAAAAACAGGGGTATGTCTACTGGAGTTTGTAAGAGACTCTGCATCAGATGTATATGTAGTGAAACTAGAGTTCAGTGCAGGACTAGGGGTTTGAGTATGGGCAGACAAAGAGCCATTTCTGTTTTGGCAGATGCCTGCTGACAGCCAATGGTAAGCACAATCAAAAGGAGGGAAAACAAAACAGTGAATCTAATCAAATACTGTATTGCTTAGTGTCCCAATAAAAATAACAAGGTATACAATACAGATATACATACTACATGTACCAAACGGATTCATTGAAAGCAAGATGACTTGTTCTGTGACGCAACCAAAAATGGACAAAGTGTGTACCAGTACTTCACTAGGAAAAATGTGTACTGCAAGAATAATATAATAACCATTCAGATTTTTTTTCAACCCCGAATCAAAGAATATCAGGTTTGTTTGATAACAAACACTTTGTGACAGATACAAACTTTTGGTTCCGACTGTGAATTGGCATCTCAAACTGATACAAAATTAACAGTGAGAAAAACTGAGCTTCAGTTATTTAGCCATCAGTACACATATTTCCCTTCTGAATCAACAAAATGGTACCATCACCAGGGCAACTGAAGGACAAGCAAATGATCTAATGGTCTCAACATGCAAGTAATTACATTTGTACAAAAAAAGTCTCTCTCATTCAATACACTAATCCAGTAAGCCCTTCCCCACTACACACGTAGGCAATTGACACAAGCTCCTCTCCAATGCATCACTGCATGTTCCAGCCACACGCATGTACGCATGTCAGACTTTTGTGCACAAATGTCAGACATAAATCACGGCTGTGATTAGTCAAAACACCATGGGGCAGGGCTTAACGGATCGGTCTATTGATGTTCATGAATTTGTTGTTACATCCATTCAATGACTTTCAAGACTTTATCAGTTAAATGCATTGCCACCGTAACGAAAACCACTATACCGAGCATTTGAACATTTAGAACATAAAGTTTGGCATCCAAACTTACATACTTTATTCTGAACATTTTCAATTTCTGGAAAATGCTTCACATTTTCTCAACTACATTGGGATGACAAGAACTTTATAAAAGTTTGCCAACAGCTGCCACTGGTGCAGTCTGTGCACACTGATACCCACACAATGTACAGAACAAGGTGGCAAATTGCCTTTACTTGACTATCCATGTATACAGTCTAAATTTCCTTCCAAACCCTCCCTCTCTGGCTGGCAAATTCAGTATCGCCTACATAGCCTTTGTCTTTTGATGGAATTTGACTAGTCACAGTGTTTACACAGATGTGATCTGACTGTTTTTTTTAAAGATATCTTTGACTGACTGTGACTGACCAAACTGCCTGTGACTGATCAAACGGAAGTGAGCTTTTATTTGAGAGATGCTGGCATTATTCACCGTTATCTTTTTACTTACATGATGTAAGCTTGACTCGCTCTGTGCTGAGATCAACAGGTATGTATTCTTTGAACCAGATGATTTCTGGGTCTGGGTTGCCTTCAGCCTCACAGTGAAGTAATATTGGAAAGCCCTTTTCTACAACATCAAGCACCGGGTCTCTTGTGATCACTGGAAAACCAGCAGGTATACGTGTACCTAGGGAAGAAAAAGTATGACACATTGTAACAATTCATGCACACATAAAAACACAGAGAAAACAATGTGGACAATGTACCCTACTGTTCACCAAACCAATGGATCATTTAGTACTAAATCTAACCCAACCCCCCCCCCCAAAAAAAAGGTGAATAAAAAATAACAGTGTTGCTGTTGAAACCCCTCAGCCGGAGTCAAGTTATCATCCAGAAACCATTAACCTTTAATGATTTCTGGATGCCCGGGCTGACGACTCAAGGAGAAAGAAAAGTGTGGGGTGATGGCTTTGTGTTCCTTTTATCCCTTTTCTAAAGATTTCACATCCGGGGTGATGTTTTTCTATAGGTTTCACAAATGGGGTGATGTTCTGAAAGGACTATCACCCCACATGTGGGTTATGATCAGCACGACTCAACGGGAAGGACGGACGGATCGCTGGGGGTTGCTCTATTAACTAGCAGAGCAAAGTAAAGCACCATCGATATATCGATATTACTCGATTATTCGATATTATTTTGATATCGATATTGCCGATAGCAATTTTTTAATCATACCGAAATATCGAAATTTTCGATATTGAGGAATCACATCGAAAATGTGTCAAATTATCGTCAAAATAATCTCCTGTTTGTGCTTTGAGTTTAACATTTGCTGTATAATGAAATAAAACTTGGCGTCAACATGTGCTTGTGACTCACAGTAAAAACATGGCAAAATGCCAAGCGGCGTCGCTTTGTGCTCTGCGTTCGCTGGAATTCACGGTCTCCCCAATGTAAAACCTCAAAAGAAACTGCCCATTCTGGACAAAACTCTTAGTGATGACATTTGTTTTAAAATGTTTGAGCAACATGCTCGAGAGAAGACTGTGGAAAATTGGAACTTAAGATTTGTTTTGTTTTTTGTTTTTAACTTTTGAATCTTTAACTTTTACATCGTACAATCGATATATCGAATATTCTCGATATGGGATTTCTGATATATCGATTATTAAAAATTCCGAAATCGACAGTGCTTACAATGTAGCAGAGTAACTCGCCTGAAACGTCACACCATGTGATGGTGAAAAAGTGAAACTGCAGGTAAGGCCAAAAAAACAAGGCTACGATTTCTGATATGCGCACGCATCGCCTTGGGTAATTATCACCCATACAGACTCCCACTGGTCTTAAACAGAGTGTTATAATACCTCCCGAAGTGCCCCAACACACATTTATTCTCTTATTTAACATACTAAATCCAAAACTAACAAAAAAAGAGAATGTTTGGCTTCCGTGCCGGTACGGTGAGAAGTGACGGACACGTAATAAATGTTAATGCAAAAATTGTCACAAGAGGGCGCCATTGATAAATAGTACCCTAATTTAGCTCTGGTTTTTGACAATTTCAGTGAGTTAGGTTTTTAGATAATCGCCAACCTAGTTTTCTATACCAAGAGATGGTATTTAAACATGCTTGATGTATTTTATAGGACATTTGACCATTTACTGTCCTGGAATATATACTGATGTCTGGGTCACATATGATTTTAAACCACTGTGTAGCGGCCGGTCAGTTGTAGCGTAGGAACTGAGCACCTTGCAACCTATGCGAAGCCTCACCCGTTCCACATGGCATGAGGCATCATGAGCTACTTGCAGCCTGTGCGAAGCCTTAGGCTTATGGCCGTAAAGTAGGAGCATAGGAAGGGAGCAACTTGCAGCCCATGCAAAGCCTCACTCGCTCGCTAAGACGTGAGCTACTTGCGGGCCGTGTGAAGCCTCACGCTAATGGCTGTATATATAGTAACGTAGGGATCAAGCAGCTTGCAGCCTGTGCGAAGCCTCGCTCATTCAGTAAGGCGTGAGCTACTTGCAGCCTGTGTGAAGCCTCACTCGAACGGCAGGGGTAAATAGCCTCGTCATTGGAGTGAGCAAGTACCGACAACCAACCAAAATGTCACCAAAATGTCACCAAATGGTAGAAACAGACGGACGGTAATTTTAATAGTAGAATGAAACCATGAACTTAGCAAAGGAATGGCTGGAGAAAGATTTTGAATGATCAGAAAATATGAGTGATTTCGAGAACACATGACTTGCACCTTTTTAACTGGGCACCAAAAAACACACATTTTTTTTATCAGTGCACAGTTGGAAGAAACTTTCAAAATGCATGGTATGAAAATGTTTGCCACATTCTTTTCTGGTAACGTGAGTTACCGATGAAACACTTATTGCCAAGCCAACAGAACTTTATTCTGTTGGCCAATTTTCTGTTTTGCATTTTAGTCCTTTCACCTCTAGGGATCTTCTGTAAAAAAAATCCACCCTAGATGCTTTAACTCTACAGAATAAAAGCACATAGTTGACAGAAAACCCCTTCCAAATATAGCGAGTTACCATGGAATTGTCCCTATGGTCTTTCCGTGTACAAAGTTTGATCAAGAGTTTTTTAACAAAAGTGCCATACAGAAAAATATTGAACAAAAGTTTATGGCATTTGGGATATACCCAAAAAAAGGGGGGGGGGAGAGGAGGAAGGAACAAAAAATAAGAATAGAAAAATATAGCTGTTAAAGTTTGTGGAAAAACCAATTCTGATATTATTGTAGCCAGCATGCCCAGTGGTCAAATTTCATTGTATATGGCATTCTAAATGTCTCTTACTTGTATAAACCTGGAGCCTTGCAGTGCTTCTTGCTGTTCCAGCGATGTTTGAAGCAATACAGTGAAATTCTGCATCATCACGACCATCTCTTAATGGCTCAATCCTCAGAACAGATCCAGAAGGCATAGGAAAGATTTCAGATCTGGTGTTTTGGGCATTGCGAGATCCTTTTTCCCAGCGGAACGATGGTTCAGGATCACCTGATGCCTGGCATACAAATACTATGACACCTCCCTCAATACCAAACTCAGATTGTAGTTCTCTGGTGATCACTGGAGGCTGAACTGTAAATTCAACAGCATAAGAACATTGAGCAAGTATTTTCCATTATTAAAGAATGTGCACTATTTGGTTAGGTCTAATGGTTTAAAGGTATATCAGTTATCATTTGTGCATTTTGTTTCGTTTGAAGCAACAAAAGTGCTCAAAATCTAGAGAAAGGTGCTTAACAACTAACTTGATAAAGTTTTAGCTCAGTGAATGTTGTATATTCTGAGAAAACAATATTCAAGGATCTCAATTTCAATTCAAAAGTTGCCAAGCCGTGATTTGAATTGCACCTGAAATCAGCGTCCGGGACACGTTCTCATTCAGCTGACTGCAGCTACGCTATGTCACGCACTGACCGACAAATTTTAGAAACCGTGCGCGCATGTGCGTCGTGTCAATGATTGCTTTTAACCAAGTATGTTAAAAAAAAATTTTTTTTAAATGGTCAGTTGCTTTTTGGATATCTGCAAACGATATACACTACCTTTCAGCCCTGAGCAATAATTCATTCGTGGCCATTTGCTCAGCACACAGCTCACCGTGTGCAGTCAATTTTTGCTGTGTTTTCTGCCTCACGAGGCCATGAGGCAAACATCTGTCCTGTTTAATTTGTTTTGCCTCTCGAACAATGTTCGGTCACCCGTTTTCAAAAATTGGGATAAGTCCCAGCAGCATTTGAAGGTCTGGTCCAGTTGTTTTGCAAATTCTTTTCAAGTCTGCTGGCGTTTGTCCCTATATTTGAAATCATGTGACCGACAAACGAGGATAATCTGGCCAGAAACCAGCTTGTCCTCTAAAATAAAGTTGCCGAACTTACGTTGGGGGCGCCATTTTGAAATCACGTTAACAGAATATGTGCTTTCATTGGCTAGTTAATTTTTTTGGGCTCAGCAGTCAGCACGTAGCACAAGTTGCCCGCACACGTTGAGTTTTTTGCCTCGCGAGGAGAAAAAAAAATTAAACATGACAGATAATTGCCTCACAGCCTAGTGAGGCAGAAAACGCAGCAAAACACAGCTGCATACTGAGCAAATGGCCAGGAATGACTTTTTGCTCAGCAGATAGCTCTCGTGTGCGGCAGGCTTTAGGTTCGCCCTAACCAGAATTCCATCTCGAGGTGTGTTCCCATTGGATTTATTTTGAACCACTGATCAATTTCAGAAAAATCATAAAATAAGTCCAAGGGGGACCGACCTGTTAAGTTATGAACAATTTAAGTGCAACTACAGTAGTTTTACAGGCGAGTCACAATGAGATTACCTGAGTTGAAAGAAACAAAAAGTCGCATGGGAACACAACTTAAACCAAGTTCTTATTGGTGACAGATGACTGCATCATTATTCCTCATATGTTTGCATTATGTACATGATATACATTTTTTTACAACTGAAAGGGGCAAAAATATTGTATTTGCTAGTATTTAATCAAAACAAGAAATGTACAGATAAGGCCCCCCCCCCCCCCCCCCAAAAGGTTTTGGTTTTTGGTATGCACGCGCGTCCCTGTAGCCATGCATGTCGGAAAAATTAAAAAAACATTTTTTAATGTAAGATGATGTCTCAAAACCGCCAAACTCACTGGTTCGACTGAATCGTGCTGCTGCACAATTTAAACGTGTTTTTAGATGGGGTAAGGATCGATTACAAGCTTAATGTGGCTTCTCTGGGCTCCCATATATTTTGCACAGAATAGTCGGGCACAACTTGCAGACGGTGTTGTATTTTTGTGATTGTGTGTTTGGAAGCCAGACGTGTGTGTGTGGAAGCGATGGTCGTATATCTGGAACCTGTAAAAGCTTTTTAATTAGCGCAACGTGTAAGGGAGCAGACTAATGACCAGCCTGACAGCACAGACACGATGTCGATGTTGCTGCATGGTCTGACGTTACCATTTTCACTGATTTTTCTTGACTATCCAAATTTCCCGAAGAGAATGTTTGTGTCGGTCAAGATCGTAAGTGGGTGCAGAATTCTCAAGCCTTATGGCCTTAATGAGGTCACCTCAAGCTCCACCTGGAAGGCCTTTAGAGTTTTAAGGGGATTGAAGCATCATCTGCAACATCAGCCGACATTTGAAGAAAAAAAAGTCGGGGAAAAAAAAAAAATGTTGGTCGCCGCAACACTTTTGGGGCAAGCTTTTTTTTTTGCCTAAAAAGGAACACGTATTTTTACCTGCTACACAGAGATCTGACATCCAGACAAGGGTTACCAATGCACAGATTAACAAGCAGTTGGAAGAAAGACTATCACGCTGCCTCAGCGACATGACTGCACACCTTGTATGTAGCTGTCCTCAGTAGTAAATCTGCATGGGTTATAACAAAAATTCAATTGATGACATCATCATGTTACTTTCCATTTTGTATATTGGCAACATATTCTATGTACTCAGCAAGTTTCATGATGATTGGACCTTGTCTTAAATGTGTTATAAAAATCACATTTCTGATTTTTCACATATCTTTGAATTTTGCCACGTTTTGTTCAACAAATATAATTTAAAGGTTAAAAACAAATAAAAAATATTTGAAAAAGCTCATCAATTTATACAATTTATTGTTTATACATACGGTAGATGAGTTAGTTGGAAATTTGCCCCCCCCCAACATATTATCAACAAATCAACAAACAGATTAATTCTGTTTATTTTCTTCGCTGTTAAGATTCATAAAATGTGGACACATTTTGGGCCAATGAAAGCATTATAAACATTGGTACTCTAGACAAAACACGCCACACATGCATTTATACAGCCATAGATAGTGTGCAGCCAACATCTTTGTACATTTGTTATACATTTGTTATACACCATTCTGCGGTTTGATACCGACTACACTTCTAAGTTGCTCTAGTTGTTTATTTCCAGACCATTGACAATAGGCACGCTCACGCGTACACAGGCTTAAGATTTTATTTTGACTGTCCCCCCCCCCCCCCAAAAAATAAATATTAGAGTCTGGCGCTGTCACCGTTAAGTGGACACTTATGAAAAATGTTTATTAGTTATTGAGCAAATTGCCCCAAAACTCCAGGTTGGGTTTTTTTTTCAGGACACACTGTATTAAGAAAATATATTTATACAAATGCTCTTCAGTCTAATTCTAACGATTTTTTTAGTCTTAGAGCCAACCCTTAGCCAATGACAATATTACTAACACCATACCACAGTTTAATACTCCTTATCTACTGTACCATACATTTTACATGTACAACGGTAATGGCCCATTCACAAGGTCAGATTACCATACATAATATACAGATTTGACCATACTTCATAATCATATGACACCTCTTTATGGCTACAAAAGTGTGAGATCAAAGATTAAAGATGAAAAATTCAGAAGATAATTTTATGTACAGGAAATGAATCAGCATAAATGTAAGGGACTACCGTACAAATGTACAACACCCCCCCCCCCCATTTTTTGATATAGGGCTTCATTTTTTTTTCGTTTAAGATTATACATGTTGGTCATTGTTTGGAATTTTCAAGTGCACAGAATTGAGCAAAAATGTGTGACATCCATCAGTCAGGTAAGATATGTAAGAACATCAATCCACATGTAAGTTCTCCAAATATAGTACTTTTAAAATATGCATCTTTAAGATGACGTCTCATGACCCATGATGACATCATCATGACATCACTCCAGTTTTTTTCTGTAACACGTCTCTGTCAATGTATACCAAGTTCCAACCCGATCCGACGTGTTGTTATCTTGGAATAAAATTTAAAATATACAACTGTAAGATGTTGTCATAAGAAGACCATTGATGACGTCATCATAACATCACTTGTCTAGGACTAACCTAACCTTCTAAGGGTCATTGCCTAGTTTGAAGTCAATCAGATTGCACTTTGTCATTTTTTGCTAGTAGAAGAAAATGTAAAAGTTTAAAAATTAATCAACAAAATCAGGTGATGACATCATCATGACGTCACCTCGGATTTTGTATATTACAGGGGTGTGAGTGGAGCTCTAACAAAAAAATAGCTGAAAATAGCTGAACCTACGAGCGCGAAGCCCATACAACGTGGGGTCCAGGGCCAGATTCAAATGTGTATTTTAGTGTTCTGGTATAAGAAAAGATCTGTTGCTGAAATTAATTATCAATTAAGAAAGTCATTAACAAACCGAAAGTACGTCCCACCAAAATATACCAAGCGGTAAAAAGTACGGCAGGCCGGCCGACCATGCGTGAGTGAAAGCTGTCTTCGACAACCGGTTGTACGTGATTGCTGCATGCCATGCTGCATGCCTTCCCCATGGACCACACTATTTGTGGTAATAAAAGGGGTGTACTTTCTTGGGAACAATAATTACCAATATTTTAGCTGTAAAAAAAAAAACACACACAACTAATACTTTTTATGGAGTTCAAAACATTTCTTTATTCGATAATCAGTTGTTCAACGTCACAATATAATTTTTTTTTCTTGAAATGTATTCAAGAAACGATGTTAAACTCAAAACGGGGGCTAAATCACCCCTAAATAAATTAATGGATTCGTCCATAAAAATTCATGCATCGTGTCGACTGTTTTTGAAGAAAGTACGATCAAAAACTTGAATTTTTGACGTTACTACTTGTTAGTAATCACAACAATTTGATAAGTTTTGTTGTAAAAACGGACCTTTTTATTCTTAGGACAAAACAAATCAGCATCTGTTGCCATAAAGCAAGATTTGTAGCGCTCCAGTCAGACGACACATGGGTGGGTTGCATACTCTGTCAAGTGCTGCAGGAAAATGTTGTCATTCGCTGGCGCAGGCTGCTGGGCCATGCACTAACATGACTAAGTTTTAGGCCGGGGACCGGAGGGGCCAGCCGGCAGCAATTCCTGGTGTTTATTTTGTATCATCAATTTCCATATTTGTTTGTAAGAGTATCGACTGTAAATGATTTGATGTAACTTTTGTGGCCCTTTTTATAACTTTCGTAGTGTAAATGTAACTGGTTCAGAGCATTTTGACTAGAATTTGGAGGTCTTACAACATTGAAACCGCTGCGGTCGGTGCGACTTATACGCCGGTGCGGCTTATACGCCGACTTCAAATCTTAAATTGCAGATTTGTGCTTGCTGCGGCTTATACTCCGCACGGCTTATATTCAGAAAATAACGGTAATGTCGAAAGTTGTTTGAAAATACGTACCAAACGACACACTAAAGTTAGCAGCCGCGCAGAATGCATGATGCAATGCACGCATCAACTGCCCCGCATCATGAAGCCCTATATCGGTGCAGCGACAAATTACTAGTCTTATTTCAAGGCTTTAAATTTGCAATGAGATGTGTACAAAGTGATCTTTTGGAGGTTTACAGCGAGTTATTGTGGAGATCATTGTGTGTCACTACTTTAAGTACGAAAATAACAAATACAGGGTCTTTCAAAAAAAAGGAAACCCAACTTCAAAGAATGAGCATGGACAGACGATAGGTTTACTGGCTATAAAACTGGTATCATCTGAAAGCGTAATCTCTATGCTTTTCAATGATACTATGTTTAGATTTTCTGAGTCATGCATCAGTGAGCATTATTGTCTTGAAAACTGGATGCAAAAATGCAGTTGGTTCACTTTCATTTAAAAAAAAAAAACACTGGGCAAGGTGTGCCTATTGTTACGAAAATGTCTGTGAAATGGCTTGAATGTTAATCCTCGGGAAAATGGCACATTGTTTTGAACTGGCTTGGTCAAAACGAGAAATTCATGACAAACAATAAAATCCAGTTTTGAAACCAACCCGACTTGTTTTTTGGTTTCTTTTTATGCACTCGTGTCTTCTTCTTGAATACTTATTCTCATGCACACCTTGCCTATTGTGTTTGACATGAAAGTGAACCAACTGCAATTTTGCATCAAAATCTCATGACAGTGGCGCTCAGTGATGCATGACCCTGGAAATGTAAACATGGTATCATTGAAAAGCATAGAGATTACGCTTTCAGATGACAACAGTTTTATAGCCAATAAACGTTTAGTCTGTCCATACTGGTTCTCCAAAGTTGGGTTTCCTTTTTATTGAAACACCCTGTACATCTGCTTCCGATTACATGCCTTTCAAAAATAGGGTCGGTCGGTAGAAACTTTTTTTTTGGCAAATTTTGTTTATACAGATTGAATGGGGTAGCCTGAACTGAGTTTTAGCCTGAACTATTTCCATTACACTTACGAAAGCTATACACAAAATGGCCACAAAAAGTGAATAAAACCTACCTTAATTATTGTCAATATATTTACGTACAATAATTCTTAAAAAATCATGGAAAATTCAGGTTGTTTGCACCATATGCACAACGCTAGTCAAGACGGGAAGCTGGCCAAAACTCTGAAGTGTATGATGCACTGTGCATGTGTGGCGCGCAGACGTAGACCTCGTTTTTACGGTCGAATATTTCGGGAAACACGCTGCATGTATCACTCCAAATACGAGTAGTCAATGCAATTTCAAAATGAACTCTTGAACACAGAAAATACATACACACTGTACACAGATAGGCTAGATCAATTGTGTGAATTAACTTGCAAAAATGTTCTTTCTCGACCAGTTGACAGTGCACCACTGCCTGCAATGCATAGCCATGCTAGCGCTAGCCATGCACAGACTGGTTACTGCATTTTCATCATATCTTCTAAATTGGCCCCTGCGCGGCGCGCGGCGGGAACCAGTTGTCGCTGCATTGAGCTAGGTTTATGCACGTGATTATAGTCACCGTGCCATCGAATTGCAAAGTAGTTATCGCGAAAATTTGTAAAAACAAAGGAGGTTTCTTTTGTAAAAAATAGCGAATGTAAGTAAGAAAACAAATAAATACAAGCATTTTTTGAAGCAAAAGGGTTGTTGAGAGGTATTTTGTGAAGACAGAAAAGTCAACAAGATTTTATTTTTTATTTATTTAATAATTATTTTAATTTTTTTGGGGGGAATTGCCGATAAATTTTTTAGGGTCGCAGCCTAAAAATAGGGTTGGTCGGGTAACCGGAAGCAGAAGTATTTTTGGGGGGCCTAAGGCTTTGCAACCAAGTAGCTTAAAAATAGCAAAGCTACCACTCTTTTACTCAATAAAACTTATATTGTTGGCTTACGATCATCCACCATACCGATTAACAACGTGAAATCTCTTTATTTGTGGCAGCAAACGGGATTTCCAAAGCGTGCAGTTTTGGCGTTGTAGAAAAAAAATCCTGCCTAATTCTACGCAGGGGATGCTTCGTGAAAAATCT
The DNA here is from genome assembly GCF_015706575.1 of Patiria miniata. Taxonomy (NCBI): domain Eukaryota; kingdom Metazoa; phylum Echinodermata; class Asteroidea; order Valvatida; family Asterinidae; genus Patiria; species Patiria miniata. The sequence continues at coordinate 23,922,485 of NW_024037059.1, read as the reverse complement.
GTGCTGTCCGGGCCATGTAACTCAATATAATTTTTTTTTTTTTTAAATGAGTTAGACTCCTTGGTTTTAGGAAAATATATTTCCTGAAGCTTTTCAAACATTTTCTTTCTTTTTCCTTTCTTTTTTTCAATGCTAATACACTTTTCATAATTTTGCGATTAATTTCAATATAATGGTTGAATCCTCAATAGATAATTGTTAAATTATGGAAAGGCCTCTACTTACATATTTTATTACATATATATTTTATACATATTTACCTATTTAATGTAGATCCCACTTTTATAATGTTAATTTGATCATCCCAATCAACAGGGGCAACTGTCAAGATGTCAGATTTTAATAGTTCAGACAACAACAAAAAATAAATAAAAATAATATAAGAAACGTGTCTTTTTAGTTGCACTGTAAGTTTTACACCCCTGAAGAAACTGCAAAGTATTATCTATGACATAGGGCAACAGTGGTGTGGGAGACCAAGAAAGGTCACCGTACGGTCATATTTTCAACTTCTGCAGGCCGGAAGCATCTGTTCTGCCTGCATTTGCACTTGCAGTGTAGTACAGTCGTTTTCCTAGTTCCGGATAGTAAACATCATTCAGGCTGCTTTCAGCTCAATTCAAGTGACATTGGTTCAATAGTTACCTTGAGTGATGGAGATACTACATAATAATTTTCCAAATTTAGGCTCTTTTTATTTTATCTTAAGGACGTCAAAAGTACTGATGTTACTTTTCCAAGTTCCGGATCGGTTCAATCAGTTCCAAATTGATCAAAAACTGCTTCGCGCAAAAAAAGAATCATGCGAGAAAATAAAAAAAAATTTCAGCCAGAACTTGCCGAATCGAGCACATTTTCTGATAGAGTATTATTTCATTTTCCCAAAATAGTTCATTCAAGAGAATTCCACCAAATTTAACAAAGAGAAAAACGTAAATGATTTTGAAACATTTGTCTGCAGCGCAACGGCACGAACTCACGCATGGATCGAAAACATTTGACACAGCACACAGAATACTTCACACAAAATCAATTAATGCGCGTGTAGTTGGGTCGTAAAGGGACGAATAAGTACATGCGCTATCTGGAACTAGTCAAATGCATACGGTCATTCATTGGCGAATTTTCAAAAATTAGAGACTCTACAACTTATTTTGATTCAACAAACATTCAAAGGAAGAGTTTATACGACTGTAGTGTATAAACAAAATATTCGAAATCACACGGTATGAGTGATGTACCGAGGAGAAAATTTTTCGTCGATTCGCAGCTCCCGCGATTTTCTACAAACCGTCCAAACAAGTCAAAGTGCGAGTCGGAAATCTGGCCAAAATTCCTCTTCTAAAGATTTTATCGAAAAGATGTTCGTGTATCAAGAAGCTTACATTTTCCTTTTCAAAATGCACTTCGTCAGAAAAAAAAATATTGGAGACTAATTCAATAGAGGTAGGTTTTTATTTGAAGCTATCCGGAACCAGGGCTCGATTTACAAAAAAAAAGTGGCATGCACGTGAGCATGTAGACCAAAAAACCTACATGCGCCAAGAAAAACCCACATGCACCATAATTGACTTACACCCGTCTGCTTCTCTGAAGGCATTCTTTCTCTTTGATTTATCAAACTTTCTACGGACAGCACACCCGTGAACGTGGCGTTGTATACAACGCCACACTGTTGTGGCATTTCGAACATGGCGAAATTGATCCGCCATACATAATTTCGTACACATGTTGAGTACTCACATAAAAAGCTAAATTTGCCTTCCCGCGTGTTCAGTATGTGTCATTTCGACGAAATTTGCCGTCGATGAAGACCCATACGAACGTGTAGAAATTAGATTTTAACCCGACAAGTGACACAAGTTACCCAGGGTCATTTGCGTGCAAAATTATCAGAGCCCTCCGAGCTACCCGTCTGCTTCATGTGGCGCATATGATAGGCGGCGTCCGATTGGCCAATAACAAGACCACGTGATAAACGCAGCTAATAATTTGGAATCGCACTTACGATCCGGACATAAGGAATGCCCGGAGCGTCAGTGCGATACCAAATTATCCGCAGCATGTATCACGTGGTAAATCACATGCATGATCGGAGGAGGTTGCAGAACGTCGGGATCTCCAAATTTTACCGCGTACTCTGAATCTGCTGTGAGGAATAATTTATGGATATATAAAAGAAACAACACGTTTGTACACTATCTGGTCAAGTATTCAACAAACTTTATTCTTATTCTCACTCATTTGTAAATAGTAAATAGATGCATGAAATGAGTATTTTGGTGGTTAAAAAAGTTACATGCACGTCGTGCATGCTCAGTAAAAAGCTACGCGCACAAGCAAAAATCTACATGCACTGGTGCATGCGTGCACCCGGGTAAATCGAGCCCTGTCCGGAACTAGGAAAAATCCGGAACTAGGAAAACGACTGTAATTAGCTGTAAAAAGCAGATTTTTTTTCATTTTTGCCCTGAAATCCCGGTAAAACCTTCACTTTCCACATTTTTTTGGCTGTTAAATAGTGCTGGTCATGCTGGTTAAAGTTTGTGCTTCGAAGGATACGATCCGAGTGAAAGTACGTCATTTTTAGGAAGCACGCATTGCAAAATATATGTTAAACACGAGTGCGTAGAATTAGGGGTAGACCCGTGAACGTGGCTTGTAAACTACGCCACGCTGTTGTGTATTTTCGAACCTGGCGAACGTGTCCCTCTGACTCCCTCCGTTACACACACTGGACTTTATTTTGCCCATGTAATAAGTACTCACATATGAAGCTGTCTTGAATTCTATTTGTACGTCAAAACTTGCATTTGACGAAAATTGAGGAAAATTCTGGCCCCGGTTCATGAAGTCCGTCCGCTACTGCTAGCTGCCATTTTCTCCCAACTGACGCATGCGCATTGCGTTTTAATTTCGTATGATTCGACGGCTGTTTACTGTCGCAGCTAAAACAGACATCATTTTAGACAAGTTTCAAGTCCTTTCCTCTCTCACCGCACCGCACGCGGTCGCACGTGCGCCCGCGTGTGTGTGCGCACACGTACTGTACACGAGTTGAGCCGAGCAGCCAATCGTCTGCGGGGTGGTTTTTTTTCAGGGTTGCGACATGAAACAGCCGTCAATCTGTCCAAGCGACTCGGACGCGTCCGGGGTTATTTGTCAGGGTCAGGTTAAAATCTAATTTCTACACGTTCGTATGGGTCTTTACTGATGGGCAAATTTCGTCGAAATTACACAGCCTAAACAATCGGACGGGCAAATTTAGATTTCTAGGTGAGTACTCAACACCCATACGGAATTATCGGATCGATTTCGCCAGGTTCGAAATGACACAAGAACGAGGCGTTCTATACAACGCCACGTTCACGGGTCTAAATTAGGGGTAAACCTTAATCTTTAGGACACCTCTATTTTTAGGGGTTCTGTTCAAAACTGACTTTTGCAGGTGACTGTCCAGTACCGAAGTTACTTTTGCAGGCTAAAGCAGTCTTTTTTCCTCAGATAAACTCATGTTAGTTGTCATTTTGAAAGCACTTTCAAAGAAAATGTGACTTTCCTGCCTTTTTTTGCAGTTTGCCATCTTGCTTTTTAAATATATTTTCTGTTTGTCATCGTCGTCTTTAACCCCTCATAAATCAAATCCCTGCCCTCTTTAAACAAAATTAAACCTGCTGATAGTGATATTAAAGAAGGTGTCATTGCCAACCGTTCAAATGTGTCAAGAAACATCAGAATGTCACTTTTGACATGTTTGAGTGTCATTTAGTCAGCTGTTTTGGTGAGTCTTTTAACCTTATAGGAACGGGGTCCTAAAAGTAAGGATTACCGAATTAGGAGCGCATAGCTTTAGGCGGTCTGATGATACACAAACCACATTCGTTTCGTGAACATTGCGTTTTGTCGTTGTCATACCTCCAAATTTCCCTCAAATTAATTCAAAACCCTGCCCTTTATCTACGACATAGGCCTACCTGCATGTTCTTAATGCCGCCAACTAGTTTGATATGATAGGTCAAATAATTGTACAGTGGATTTTGTTCCCTTAGGAACCGGGCCCGTAGTATACACGATCACGATCGCCATACATGTATGTCATCATGGTCATAGGCGTAGTATGGAACGCTGTATTATCGCAGTACTTATCACGTTTCTCGTTCGGAATAGAGATTGCCCACTAACCTTCCAGAATTGTCCTGTCTTATGTGTAGTATAACTCTTCCTTTTTAAATTAATATAAAAAAATCCGACGGTGGTGTGGTTTATTCCGTGTACGATGCCTGTGAAAATAGACATGCGCGGCGTTTGCGAACGGAGGTGGACTCCCTATTATCGCGGTATGCGGGAAGTGGTTTTTATAATAATCCCAACTTTTTTGTTCATAGTTTATCTTTGACCAAAACACCCCCTGAATAAAGTCTGATATTTTCCCTGTAACGTTCAAGTTGATTAAAGACAAAATGTCTGCAGGATGATTTCTTAAGACCCTGCCCTTCCCCCGAAAGGAGAACACAAATCCCTGAGGCAAGTCTACTGATCGGCGATTGAGGGCGCCATTCACTTTACACGGTGTGCCGTTTTATTTTCGCTAACGCGCGGTGCTTATTTTGATCCCGTAAAAGTTGTTACGATTTCGCGCTGCAAATATCGTCGTTCGACTTCATTTTACATTTGCAGCTGAAGAATGGGAACCAGACAATGGAACTTTCATGGACAGAGCGCAATTAAAGATTTATGTTAAAATATAAACGGTACCTTTTAGCAGACACGGTGAGGGAAAATTTTGCAAGTTTTGGAAAACGTTAATATTTATTAAAATCGTTAAAAGTCCCGAAAGACACAACATTTTTTAATCGTCCTTTTTATACATTTCGGTAGAAAATCCTTGATGACTGGTGAACTGGATAAAAATCGCCACTTGAAGGAGTTTTGACACTGTAAAAAGAGAAATTTCCCATGCCGCGATAATAGGGATGCCGCGATAATTAATAGGGAGTCCGACTATACTACTAGCCCAAACGTTACTCGTTAATATATTACATGTACTAAATACTGACGTTACCCGTTATTAGCCTACCTTTTTTGTCGAGGAAACAGCTCTTCACGACATTCGCAGCGATGTTTTCCGCACAAAACTTACACTAATGTAAGTAACTACATGACCATAGTTGTTGTCACTGAAATATGTCACTTATCTGTTTTCACGAACGAGACAAATGAGGGACTTATCCACAACAGTGTCTATCACTTGTTTCACAGTAACACAACGTCTGTCCGTTTGACATGTCCACCATTTTCATTCACTGCCCTCCACTGACCTATTTCGCACAGCGCGGATGAACATTGGTTCGTTATTCGGATCAGAGATTTCATGCAGCACAGTTGCTGATATGCGCGCATGCGCACATCGATGTTTGAGGTTACCTGCACGTCCCCATTGTCCTTTGGGAAACAGTCAGTCGGATGTTCTCTACACAGCCTCAAAATCAGCGGCGGAGCCAAGGTTTTTTGGCCGGGGCGTGGTGGAGATCGTTGCATCCCCCCAAGCGCCCCTAGAGGAAATTTGTTGGTCCTCGAATATTTAACTGGTTTACCACGAATTGGGAGCAATTGGGGGGGGGGGGGGGGGGGGGCTTTTGTAAAGACTGCCCTTTTCCATTCAAATGCCCTTTTTCACCAGCGCTTACACCCCCACCCCCCCCCCACCCCCAATTTGTAAACGAGAGCCCTTTTTGGGTACCCTTTTTTAAAAAGAACTTCGTGCCCTTTTTTTTGCCCTCGGTCGTTACGGGTGCCTTTTTTGTGGTTTTGAATTGGATTTTAAGGAGGCCAAGTGTCCGGCTGGAGAAAAAAAGTGACCTACATTTATGTACATACATCAGCAGCATATTTTGAACCTCCGTCCTTTAAAATGCGAAATCTACTTATCATGAACCTTAAATATTAACAATCTGAACTCAGTTGTTGCTTAGTGTCTTTAATACAAAGTCATTAATTCATGATCCCTTAGTTAAGTGGGCTCTTCTAATTAAACGTTGGCTTGTAATAATCCATATGAAACGTAATTTTTAAGACTTAACTAATATTGGCATATACATGGAAAATGATATGATTTGGGATAGGATTCAAACCTACCCGGGAGTAACCAAGGAAAATTATGAGAATTGATCATTAACACGTAGTTTTCAGATCAGTCTCATATCGTTAAAGATGTTTTATGTTTCATAAATACATCCTGTACATGTCATTATGGCATGTACATGTACTTGTTTATTCTTTTCTCTTTACTAATACTCTTTACTCATTTAAACATGAGGTCTTGAGGTATGTCTCGGTCGGGTCTCGAACCTCTATCTTATTGGTCTTCGCCGTTTTCGGTCTCCAACTTTCAGGTCTCGACTTATCCACCCCATCATGAATACATTTTGTGGTCATACTCTGGAAACTCTGTGGCGTCCATTATCTCAAGCACATTAAGCTGACCTAGATTCAAGAATCCAGCAAGAAGGCTCAGAGATTTCAAAATGTCATCAGTTGAAATTTCTGCAACTGTATAAATTGAAAAAGTGAAACTTTAAAGTGCCCGATTATAAGAGTATGGCCTCAGTGTCCATGCACTCCTCGAATATACCTGTACTGATTGGGACCGATGCATCCTTGAAGAAAGACATCCGATCCCTGGAACAGGTACAGCGTTTGGCAGCTCACTTGTAAAAATGAATATTCCAGGGAGGAAGAGGGCATTGTCAGTCGAATAGGCCTACTTGGGGAACTGGATTGGGAGTCACTACAAACCGAAGACGTCGCCAGACTTTACAAAATGCAGAATGGCCTGACAGATGTTCCACTCAGTCAATGATGTTCATCTACAATCAAGAATTTCAAGAGGTCACAATCAGAAATGAGTATAAACTATAGGGCTATATCCTATAGTAATATAGATTTACTCAGCTACCGACATTTCATTCTTTGTCTCCACCATGATCGATTGAACAAAGTATAGTTACCAGCAAATAATCAGTATAGTCAGTAGTCCTACCGGTGTCACGGTCTCACTTCTCCGGCGTGCTAGCTTCTCCGGGTGGATTTGGCGGGTAATTGAGCACGTTACAGTGCACGTTACATGAGCACAATTCATGCTCATGTGTCCGCTGTGCTAACTTTTCCTCGGGCTGTGAGGGACACCCAAGAATGCGTTATGTAACACTTCCTGTGGGTCAAGTCATATTGCCAGCATTCTGAAGTTGTGTTCCCATCGTCATTGCCAGGCGCGGTTCTACGGGGGGGGGGGGGGGGGGGGGGGGGGGGGGGGGGGCTAGGGGGGGGGCTGTAGCCCCCACACATTTTGTCTAGTCCCCCCAAAATAAATTCAGTAAAAAAAAAAATTGCATTAGCAAAAAGAAGCATTGTGATGTACATGCGAACGGTCTCCCCCTAAAGAAGAAATAGCCGTGACAAGGGTGCATTAAATATAGTGTGAATGACTTTAGGATTGTATTGGCGCTCCCCATTGAAAATATGGCATGAGGCCTAAGTGTCTGGAAAGAATAACCGGTCAACATTTCAGCACGCCTCCCAGAATTTTTTTTGGATCCACCGTGCTAGCCCCCCAAAAATATTGGTTCTAGAACCGCGCCTGGTCATTGCGTGTGCGTTGAGGAATAATTAAGAACCGTTCCTTGCTCGGTCGTGGTCCATCACATGCATGTCCAATTTGCAACCACGTTCAACCACGGTTTAAAATAAATGTGCATCCTTCAAGTCTTTTTGGGTATTATTAGGATGTTGGTTAATAGTTAATTGCGCGCTAGGTCTGGATTCGATAGTACACTGTGACGTATACAAAAGTGCACCAGTACAACCCCAAAGAACTCAGCACACAAATAAAGTTGGCGAAAGTGAGCACTATACTGCGCAATTTTGTGCATGCGTGTTGAAGCGAAATGTCCAACTTGGAGAAGCTAGCACGCCGGAGAGGTTAGACCGTGACACCGGCAATGAAAGTTTCAAATCAAGTCTCCAGCATCACTCATTTAAAAACAAGGGTTGCATTTTAAAGTTCAGCTCATACATACGGAGCGCAGGTTAGCGTTGTGTAGACAGAGTTTGCAGTGTTTGGTATTTCAGATATTCGCTCGTACCCCCCCCCCCCCCCCCGCCCTGGGGGTGCGAGCGAATATGACTACGCGCGCGCACCACTGATAGCGCCCATTGGATAAACGCTCAAGTCAGTTGCGGTAGCTTCCGGTTCCAATGTGACTTAATTGGCAATGGGCGTGGTTTAAACTGAAATGACGTCACACTAACGATCCCAGTTACTGACACCGGTTTGTATCATTTTATTTAAACGGAAAAACAATCTTATTTTGTATTTTGGACGTTTTTAACACTTTCAAAATACGTTTATATTTTGGGTGCTACGGAAGCCCGGTCGAGCCACAAAAGAGGAGTTTGTTTTATTAAGTGAATGGTGTTGTGGAGCAGTCGTACTTGTAAACGCAAGGCTTAAAACCGGTAGGGGCCTGCTGCCTCTGCACACGTGAACAGTAGCTCCTTGTGGTGTTTCCCGACTCCCTAAAATATGGGGACCGGTAACTACATGTAGCTCCCATTTAAAGCCATTGATTGGATCATATCACCTCGCCGTTTCCCATATTAAGCCAGCTGGGACGGGAACTTGCTTCCTGTGTATCCTGATTCGAAAGCGCAATTAGCAGGTAATGGAATTATATCGGGTATTTGGTGTTGTTATTTCCAACGTGAATTACGTGTTTCACGTTCATTGTAATACGTCGACGTCCACACCTTCTCAAAAATAATAATTTCCTTTCTAATTTGCTCATATTAATATGAAATGTGATACTGCATATATTGGCTAAATAAGATTGTAACATTTTAACTTTGAAAAAACAAATCGTGTTTTCGTAACTCACACCGCGACGAATCTGTTTTTACCCCCAAACACCACATACGAAAACAAACGCTGATGTAATGCACAGGCAGGCACCAGACTTTTCCTCATTTGCATACTTATCCAACAATTTCGACATTATACGCTCGTACCCCCCCCCGCAGGGCGGGGGTACGGGTACGAGCGAAAAGTCACAGGGCGATGTAGACTGGTTTGCGGTCTCCGTCCATCTGACTGACTGCTGATTGGGTAGGGGAACCAGAGTGCGTATAGACGGAGGCAACAAAGCGGTCTTTAACGACATAATACCAGTGGTTAAGTCCAATATTGCATACAAAAAAAAAGAGATCGGCTTAACGAAAACCTTATTCCCGAAGCAACAGCAGAAGTCCGCTCAATTAAGCTCCACTTCCAAAGCAGACTCGGATTTTCGTCGTAACTTGCTTAATTCATAGTGATAATGCGGATCGAGTCTACGTGGCGCACTAGCTTTTATCGACTTTTTCATAGTGTTGTCAGTTAATCGTACGAGCATCGAATATCAAAGTCAAATGAGGATAAATCATTAATAATTATCTCCACCCACAATTGTCCCACTATATTTTGTATACTTAGTCAGAATTATTATTATCCGGAGAATATTTTTTTAAAGGGTTGTCGTTTTATCCTCCATGGTTCTGGCAAGCGAGAGGACTCAGGCGTCAGGGGTCAAGGGACGCCACGCATGCAGGGCTGACACGTTTCTCAAGAAAACACATATAAACCTTGAAAATTTGCGGTTTCCGTGTTATTCAAGTTGTCACCACGAACAAAATTGTGCACAAAATGATCGAGCCCGGCGCCCCACCGCAGCTCTAGTTGGTTTGTTACAAACACACATTATCTCAATTATGTTGTTGGACCCGATTCGACCAGCAAATTATTTGCTGACGTTGCAACCTTTTCCCATAATGCAGTAGTACCGGTATTATTCGCTGCTAGAAAGCGATGATTTTCAACATTTTGTTTGTAGTATTATGTGGACGGATTTCCTATTCAGTACCCGACCTTCAAATATAAATGGTAAGTAAACAATAAGCCTTACAGCGCCATTCTAATAGCGCGGAAAATGCATTCGGCGACTAATCCTTCAAACCTTCACCCTGACTAGCAATGATGTATCAATCCGCCACACATGATACGTCATACAAAAATATGCCAACAATTCGCATCGCACAGTGTGGTTAGGCCATTATCAATAAAAAAGAATTAAAAAAAAAAAGAGATAGAAAAGCAGTCTGTCATTTACGACAAGTGAATTGTCCACATGACTAAGGTTTTTGAAGACTAACCAGAGACTAATACATGGTGGCAAAATCGTGCGTTACAAATCACAGCATAAAGTTTGAATTTGTATTACCTTTTTTTCTTGTTGTCTGGCGGAGGTCCGAAGAGTAAGAAACTAGAGTTACGTTTGTTTTTACTTCGAAACACACATGTTTGGACATTCCTGTCCGCAGACGTAGTGGTGCAGTTATAGTTTGTCCAAACTCCAAAGACGATCTTTGTTTTGTCTTCAATGTGAGGGACCAGCTGGCCGGTCTTTATATTCAAGTCTGAGTGTCATCATATACGTATTCGAGAGATATGTTCTCAGTGCAACTTATTTGTTTTTACCTTGAATTACGTACCCTTATATAAAATTGTCGGTATGGTAGAACTAGAACGAGCACTCTTAGATAATGAAATCACCAACTTTTTTGTGTGTTAACCTTTACTTGTGAAATGACAGCCAAGTACGTTCTTGCTACACTTGTTACTGTTCACATAATTATACCATAATGCAAGAAATTGACGATATGGCCATGGAGGCATCCACAATTTAAAAACAAAATCGTGATCTCGGGAATTTAAATTTGAAAAAAAGAGAGTATCTTTTGGGGTTTGAACAATTTCAGTACATTTTATGTACACATACACGTTATTTCCGGTTTGATGATGTTAGCAGTTAAAAATGTGCAAACTGCACACATTTACTAGTTCAGAGAGGACATATATCTGAAAATAGGGAGATTATAATGACGTTTAGGTGTATGTATGAACACCTAACTTCCGGTTTGATGACGTCACAGCATTTTGAAGCCCAAGGTCAACATTGTACTGGATACTTCGTATTACTTTGTGGTACGAACATAGTCATTAGACACCGAACAAATGACGGATTTGAATTTTAAAGATAATTTTTAAATTCTCCCTACAATAACTTCCAGTCTGATGATCGATTCTGAAACCTTGCAAAGTCTTTTGTTTTTTGTCCAAAGAATATCTAGGTAATTTGATAAAACTTTGACAAATGAATGTTAAATTCAAGCAAGTTCAACTGTATATGTGATGAACCACTAGAGGGCGCCCTTTTTGTGTTAGGTTTTTCCTCACTCAACATTTCCTAAATTGTTGTGTCCGTAGTTAAATGCTTGTTTTCAAGTTGCATTCAATTTTCATTGCAACACCAGAAGAAAAGGTCAAGCGCTTTTGTTCCCGGGTATAAGAATTTTGCCCAAATCACCATCTACCACCTCAGGAAGAAAGAAAACGATACTCTATTTAGTTCAAAGATATAGTTCAAACTATTTTGTCAAAGTTGCCCTTAAAACGCTCGTAATTTGATACTTAATGACGTCATCAGTGTTGGAGGTCTCGAGGCCGGCCTCGGCCTCGAGGCCGGCCTCGAGGCCGATTTTCATGGCCTTGGCCTTGGCCTCGGCCTCGGAGGTGCAATGCCTCGGCCTTGGCCTCGGCCTCGGAGCCTTCCGGCCTCGGCGAATCGGTCGAGGCCGGCTCGAGGCCGCCTATTTTGATGTGTTTTCTATTCTAATTAATTTTATTTGTTTACCGTATCAAACCCTCGAGATTCTGCCGCAGTGGGTTCCCGTGAAACGAACGCATACAATGTATACGCACGAATGAACTGGAAATGGTTGCATTATACGTACTCGTACTCACGTACGTAGCATCTTCGCCTAGCCTGCGCTTCGGCTTTCCAAGTGCGTGCAAGCATTATAACTGTTACCGCGTGCCAGATTACATAAGTCTGGCACCATTCCCATTTGCGTACAATAACATGTGGTAGTAGACTAGTCTGGTCGAAGTGTTGTACAAAATTTTCTCGTTTCGCCTCTGTACCCCGACCTTTAAAAATAATTTGCGGCAAGGTGCGGCAAGCTTAAACATTTCTTTTTATAGGCCACTGTTTCAGTAAAAGTCTGAACTTTCTGGGTACGATCGTGTGTAGAAGTCCGTACCATTTTTTTCCCCATAAAGATATGATAAACACAATTACGATTTATCAAGTAGATTTTATTTTTATACGGCAATTTCAATGAAAGTTCCGGCTCACATGGTAATGTTTGGCGCAAATGGTCAATATGGAAAGCGCGATTTCAGAATTCGTTTTTCCATCCAAATGAATGCAAAGTTCTGAATGAATGTTTTAATAATAGGAGTCAGTATTCCTCGTGGTACCAGGATACTTTTTTTGTAGTTTTAGAGCCATGTTGATACTTATTACATGTATAAGCACGGTTTGAAATTGACTAATTTTGCGTGGTTACTGATATACGACCAAAACCTCTGGAATCCCTACCTCTTGCCATGATCTTAAAATTCTTCGAAGCCATTGGATTCAAATCGGATGATCCGAGAATTCATGGTCATTTTGATAAACTGAGTGAGTGATATCATGCACGCATGTTCCGTGTTACTTGGAGCGGGATTGGCCATTACCAGACTTTGTCTGGTACCGCGGTATTAACGCACCGCATTATCATGATAATGCGTGGACACATCCCGTTGTACGAGCGGGAATGGAACTATGCTTTGCCCGTGCGTAACGGCGGGCCATCTGGCATTGTCTGGTCGCATCGCGGTGTTTGCTCGGCGCGCGCCTGGACAGTGCGAAAGTCGGGGGGGGGGGTCGTAACTTTTTGGTTATGAGTGGTAAAAACCTGACTCAAAAATCAAGTTGTTGTTTATTTAATGGGGATTCCTATGATATTAAGCATTTTGATAGGTTTTTAAAATAAGATTTATAAGACATGCTAAAAGTAAACGATGTAAATCTTACAGAATAGAAACTCAAAAGTTGGCCATTTAAATTGTTGTATCTCCAAAGGGCAAACACCTATGAGACTGATTCAAACGCCATTGATTTGTTGTGTAATTTGCTTTCAGTGATACAAAACTTGAGATTTCTTTCTTTAAAAAATTAAATTCGCCGGACTCCCTACAAGAGGAAACCCATTGCAAGCTGTAAATTTGTAAGCCAGGCACTCCAAAACCCAGTGAATTCAACTGAAAAGATGTTAAAACTCCAACATAATCTTAGCCTTGTTTTAGTGATTTATATTTTATTACGTGTTTTGATAGCTGGCCTCGGCCTCGGCCTTGGCCTCGGAGGCGGTGGCCTCGGCCTTGGCCTTGGCCTCGCGGTTGTGGCCTCGGCCTCGGCCTTGGCCTCGGAGGTTGTGGCCTCGGCCTTGGCCTCGGCCTCGGAGGTTGTGGCCTCGACTACAACACTGGACGTCATGCATGATGACATCACAAAATGTATAACATGTTCTGAACAGCCGGGTCCAAGTTCATACCAGGTCTTATTATCACCACATCAGGCTCATTTTCTATATTTTGAATTTACCTAAATTTGACCTTCCGGTAGCCCAAGAAGAAAAAGTCACACGACTTTGACTTCGGTAATCAAAACTATTTATCAAGGTATGGTCTATCAGAACTCAAAATATATGAACATGATCGCTCATTATGTTAATGGTTATAAGTGACAGAAAATTGTCACATTTTAAACAAAAATTGCTTGTTATTTGATACCGGTACCTGGTGACGTCATCATGACTTCAGAGTAATATGCGCTACTCAGGATCAGAGTCGATTAATTCTTACCGTTTCAAAAGGGTGGTCGGGTCATACCTGATCATATCACCCAATAAATTGGATATGAGCAAATAGCACATAGCAAACAGATAATTGGAAGTACTTTTATTATGCTGATTTTACTTTAATAAAAGACATAAAATGGTAAAATCACACATTTCCTCCAACTTTGGAAACTGTTGATTTGTGACAAAACAATAACGATGTGACACTTGGCTCATCTTACAGGCTTTTGGAACATAAACCTCTCCAAATTTGATTTTTGATGAGGGTTTGTCAGCCCAAGTTCCGTTGCACTCACAGAGACCACATCATCTACGCTATATAATTTTGAAAGTACAAAAACAACCTGTATTACCTAATGCATTCGGATGGACGGAATTAAAAATGCTTTTGATGCCCTTCATGTTACAACTAAGGTTACACTCTAGCATACGTTCAAAGTTCATAAAACAAAACATTTGATCAGAAGAAATAATGTAGTCTTTGCAATGTACCATTCCATGGAATCAAAATCAAGATAAACTGTTCATAATGTTCCTATATATAAACTTACAATCAAGCTCAGCAGTACATATATTCTTTTGACCATTTATTGTCTTTCATCGTGTCTAACCAGTATATTAATCGCTGAAGATAACTGACTTTTTATACCCCTGGCTTTTAAGACAGAAAGGGGGATATTGCAATAGCATATTCCTTCTGCGTGTCTGTGCGTGAGTTTGTCTCTGCACTCAATAGGGGACGTTGGACAATAGAGGACAATAGGGTCCAAAATTCCCGAAGGTCCCCAATTGGCGATCATGGACATTTGAGGTCAAAGGTCATCTAGGGTCAAATGAGTTCAGTTCATTCCTGATTTTAGTTTAGTATATACACGTATACTGCCAGCATGCCAGGGGGATTTGCAAGTTAATGTGAAGGTAAACACAGATAGGTGTCAAATCAAAAGTGGGAGAAAAAGTGGTTTGTAATTTTGTAAAACAAAATGGGGGAAAGACAGGTCACAAATGTAAAATGTAATGCTGCACTCAAACTGTCTAATTTATTTAGGAAGAAAAATTCAAGGTAGAATTTAAATAATTATGCATTGTATTAAATGCTTAACATTTGCATCAACATTTTTAAACTCTCCAAACTGTGCCATTGCCCCTTGCTTATGAATACAAGAAATATCCGAGTATGAACTCATACCTCTCAGCTCATTCCTCAAGGCAGATTGTATATTAAAAAACTATTTTATGCACTCATTTTATGACATTGAATTTTGTTCCAGCTAGACTGCTCAGGCAAAATGAAAAATGTGGTCGTTTTGAAAACATACAGCAAGGGTACAGTTGCTATCTTAACAAGGAAGAACAAAAACAATGATGGAAGTCCTCGGCAAGCACAGTCTCAGCATTTACAACCAAGCAAAAATGAACATAAAAAGTATAATTTTGAAATTTTAAGCTGCATGTCATTGCTTATCTATTATAGTTTAAAGGGTTATAATAATTTCAAAATGGGGTACACTTTTATATAAAACCCCCCAAAATGTCATTGCAATCTATGAAAAAAAATACACCATGCCTAAAAGAGTGATAACTCTGTTATAAACACTTTGAAAAGAAACATACAGTGACAACTTTGTGTTGACAGGCCAAATTTTGAAACAGATACACTCTGATAATTTTGGTTTATATTGATGCCTTATTTCAAATAAATAACTGCCAATAGTGTGAACACCAATGAAAGGATAGATATTTTTTTTCAACACGACTATAAATTAAAACAGTACCGGTAAAAAAAAAAACTATCCAGAAGTTTGCAATAAAGTGCATATCATGGGACATCAGATCCCTTACATGTAAATAAGCTGGTACAGGCATTTAACCTTTAACATGTAGCAGGAATGGGTGCAATCTAAATGGTAATTAATATCCTTGGATAGAACATGTCAAAAATGAATACATGAAAACAAATTCAATACATTGTACTCAAACAAAATAAAAATGTGCAAGACTGAATGACTAATATTCCAAACTCATCAGCAGAGCTGTTCCTCTCTTGATCCAGTGGTCAGCAGTGAATGCACCCGATTTGAGGTCAATGCCAACAACAAATGATGCCCGTCCTGTGCTGCCAGATCGGTTAGGATAGTAATAGCAAGGACAGGAATACATTCCTGCATAGAAATCATAAAAAAAGGTTCATGGTCACTTTCCTGTATTCTGCATGCTCTTCTATCATGCATGGCTCCAGACCCCAACAAGCCAATCTGGTATTCAGACTGCACATGCATTAAATATATTGGGTCATAGGTCATTCAAGATAAACAAATAGTGATCTCCAAGACAACTAAGTCAAATTGGTTCTTTGTGGTACTCTGATCAGCAGTTAACTTTAGTAAGTGTCACATTCAACAACTTTTAAAGTAGTGACCTTTGGTACATGTACGTTGCCAGACATCTTTATCCCAAATGACCTTTGACATTATTGTGCAGGAACATATCAAATTGGCTTATCATCACAAATTCAGAATTTTCACATACTGATATGGAAAGAATAATAGAATCTATTTAAACAGCTTGAAAACACATGTATTTTTAAGATGCACTGATGCAGATAACTTTGCCAGATACTTTAAAAACAGATCAGTTGATGGTTATAATGTCTTCCTCAATCACTCTTTTTCATTGGTTTAACTGAGTATACCTGTAAACGTGTATATCAAAATCATTTGATTAACTAACCAACAGTGCTATGCCTATAGCCAAATAATTTAGCATCAACGTGAAAAGATATATAGGTTAGTTGTTGGCAGCAAAGCAGGAGATATTAATATAGGTACATATGTATCATAATTATATGCCTCTGTGTTGGCAGTCTACTTGTCACATTTTTCCCAATGAGCGACCAGCTTGACAGACTCAAAAGCCCTAAGTATGTGTATACTGTACCAAAACAACATTGAGCTACAAGTCAGAAGTACCCAACAAACCAACCTAAATTACCAGGTATGAAGTTGATTTTAATTATTACCAATTTATGCTTGGGAAACTATTTCTTTTGTTTAACATAATTATCTTGACATTTTGACCTAAAGTTCCAAAATCAAAAGGCTTCCGAGGACCAACACACATACTAAGTTTAAAACTAAGTTTAAAATTCATACGGCAATTTATTCTTAAGATATCCTGCTGAATTATTTCAATAAACCATAATAACCTTGACTTTTGACATATGGGATCCAAAATTACAATGTAATAGGCTTAAGTAGGATCCCAAGGCCAACCCACATATCAAGTTGATGGTGAGTTATCCTGATGCACAGCCAAATGACAGGACATTCATAGAAGTGTGCAAGTTCAAAAATTTGCATTAGCACCGTAGAAATTGATGAAAAAGCTGGTGATCCTTGGAGCCTAACTATGTTTATGGTGCGGCCGTCAGGACCGTCGTCCCCTCCCCCAACTATTTTCATCCCCGAATAAAAATTGTAGCATAAATATTTTGAATCAATAGCTCAGAATAGCTGATTCAATTACTCCAAACTTGAAACTGATGTTTAACAGATGATCTCTTGCTAAAAAAAAAATCGCACCATAGAGCGTCTAGAATACCCCCCCCCCCCCCAATTTTGGGGCACTTCAAGCGGGCCCCGAACCCCACGCCGTTTAGGCTTCGCACTCGCATTAGTTCTGATTTTTTGAGAAGCAATTAATGCCATTGGTGCCAACAGGCTTTTACAGCTATAGGAGCTATACCAGTTTGGCCTGGCTTGATTTGTACAGTGCTTTGTACTTCGAATTTGGTGCCGTTGCCTAGGGCAGAGTAGTAGGGCCTACGGAACAATAGTGCCTAGGGCCTATGAAACACTTAATCCGGACCTGCCTGTCCACGTTTGCCAGTGTTTACATACTCACCCACACACACACAGCCCCTTTGGCTTTGCCCATGAGGCATAAAAATGAATAAAAACTGACAACAAACCTTTTCCACTCTTCTTTTTGTTTTCAACAGGCTTGAAGTGGATGGTAGGAATTGGACACACTAGCTGCATTGGCTTAGCCTCCACCAGACAAGCGTTTTTCTTGTCCCAGCCTGCTCCTTCCAGGAACAGACCTTTGATATACACACCATCCTTAGG
Organism: Patiria miniata; assembly: GCF_015706575.1. Lineage (NCBI taxonomy): Eukaryota > Metazoa > Echinodermata > Asteroidea > Valvatida > Asterinidae > Patiria > Patiria miniata. The sequence goes on along the minus strand of NW_024037059.1, from coordinate 23,904,519 downwards.
TGGCTCCATGATGTTGTTGTCGTCTACAGTGGAGACCACAAACTCCCAGGACAGAGAGTCCACTGACACCTAGAAAGGGAACAATATCATAAATGTCATAGTAATCCCCAAAAATGAAAATAAAACTATTGAAGATTATCAAATGATGTTGACAATACATGAAAATTACGCATGGCCAGGTTCATTGTAAACATCCACGGCAATGTGACCTTGTGTCAAAGCCTATGGCACAAACTTACTCTGGAGTTGGTGCACTTGATTTTCCTGTGCAAGTTTATCAGATTCTTAACTGTCAAATTGTTCAGATACTGTTTACAGTTTATGAAATGAAATATGTCTACAAGCTCACATTATTCTGTCTAGCTGAAGTTTGCAAGACTGCTGTTAGGTATCCTGTAGGGAAGGTGAAGGCTGACATCCAGTAAATAACGGGGGGGTGTGCAGTGCTTGCCCACTTTTCAAACTGATCAACACGTTGCACAAGGTCACGGGTCCAAGATCCAAGTGACTTCATAGATGGGTATGCCTGTAAACAAGAAAGTGCCTCCAGTTATTGTCACCTAGGTACTAGAAATAAATAGCAAAATTATTTGATACACACGTTTTGTATTTACATGAAGGAAAATGCAACAATGAAAAGAAAAAAGGGGAAAAAAACATACATACTTACATACTTATTTATATTCTTGGCCAACAAGGTACAGTGGTTAAAAGAGTATTTTACCTTGCCATTCAAACTAGTATCTTTTATATTTCTCAGTGGCGTAACCAGGAGAGGGGGCTTAAGGGAGGTATTTACACCCCAAATATTTGGAAACAAAGTGCCCTTTTTTCCTCACAAGTGCCCCTTTTATCACGAGTGCCCTTTATTAAGGAGTGCCCCTTTTTTAACGTCATAAAATATTGCCACCATGAAAAGCGCCACCTATTGTCCGATGGTGCCCTTGATCGTACACTTTTTATTTAACAGAGAACGGGTGACCGGTGAAAAAAACCTTTCTACCTTCCAGCTCGGATGAGGCTTGTTTTTGTTTTTTCCACATGTACCCCCTGCCGACCCAACCCAATAAAAATGACCTTGCTATGCCACTATTTCTAAAACAGCTCCTTTCTGGTGACACAGCAAAACAAAACAACAGCAAAAGACGTCCCATGGTCTAAATAATACATATAACAAAAACCATTTTTGTTTTCGTTGAATACCTTTTCCCACATAGGCGGTACTCTAGCATCGTTGATGCAGTTGAAAATTTCTTCAAGCTCAGATGACATAACCACTAAACCTTTAATGCCTTTCTCAAGATCAATAAGAGAAGATCGAATGATTTGCAGAAGAGCATTGTAGCGTTGGATCTGCAGGAATTAAACAGAGTAATCTGTTGAGTGACAAATCTCATGATAAAATTAAACTAGAGAAAACACCACAGCTGGTTGGTTGTAAGACATTAAAAAAATAGTATCTAATAATAACTATGGAACCCAAACATAAACTTGTAACCATGCGTTAATGCAATCTCATTATTGTTGAAAAAATTTTGTACTCTATTGTTGAAAAGGTTTTGTCCTCAATTGTTGTAAAAGCTTTAATTGCAATCACCATAATATATCTCTTGTCAAACTGTATGAGGCTGCTAAGACAAAACTATTAGTGGGTGTGACATAATGCAATCAGACTTTAAATTTAGGTGATAATAGATCTGCTTGGCCAAAATGCAATGTGGCTGGCTACCTGCCTGTATTTCATTTGAATCTATGCAGTCTATATGGTACCAGAATGTGGGTTTTCAAGAGTGTGGCTCAGTGTGACACTGTATGGAGTGGGAGGAGCGATATATCAGCTTGAAGCCATTGTTCGTTGTTTTGACTTGTTTGTAACTGACACCCATTCTAACCTATGAAATGCCAGTATTTAGTGTTCACCCATGCCCATTTTTTTTGGGGGGGGAGGGGGGATAAATCCCCTCACAGAAGTGTGGATGAGGTCTACTAACGAATACTTAACCTGAAGAGCAATCTGCTTATGCATATTTCCTTTGACCGGCAGGTATTCAAGCTAAGAGTTACACAATAGCGCCCTCTTGCATCCTACCCATAATACCCTGCGGCATGCATGCCTTGTGAGCGTCCTCTTTTCTCGAGCGCTAAGTCGGAACACTCATGACATCGAGAATAATGTGGAAGGAGGGAGGGAATACAGGTTAGTATTTGCTCGTTGATTTCATCCACACTTCTGTGGGGTGGGGGGGGGGGGGGGGGGGAGTCTACGCCCTGCACGTTAACATTGTTAACTGTGCATTAGCCTTAACCCTTACCCTACTAGACCCTCCAACGCATGCCAATATGTGCCTCAAGAAAATATCCTATGTTTTTTGCATGGCCCTCCAATATCTGCCATGTCATTTCAGGGGTAACTGGACAGGCACTCCAATACATGCCACAGAGAACAATGAGAGTCCTCTGATAACAAAGTGAGTGCCCCCAGCTGGTCAGTATCAGGCACCCTCCAGGGCCTCCAACTCCTGCCAATTGGAGCCTTCACTGTTAAGACAAACTATCTGCCAATAAACTGCAGCTGGAGGGCATTGGCATAACCAACTGACATGCAGTAAACTACCCTCAGAGAGTAAGGGTTAACATACTAAACGAGTCGCAGAGCCCGCCAAGGGAGTTTGCGCTGTATTAAACCACAGCCCGTTGGTACATACCTGCACGGTCGGGAACATCAAGGAACATGATAAAGGCAAACACAATCAAGACACACACTATCATATGTAAAAAGGTTCAATAAAGGAATCAGAGTAAGGAGACTTCCTTATTCTAGGGAGGTCCCCGGCTGGAGAGGGTCTTGTGAACGTGATGAGGTTCGGCTGGCTGTCCTCAGCACTGCTCTTCCTGCTCTGCCCTCTGTCTGGAGAACGTCATTCAAGTAACACTCAGTGAAGGTGCTGGGGTTTTTCAACACGCTGCTTGAGTGATGTCACCTATAGAGATACCCTTTAAAAGAGGCCCATGAGGTGGATGCCGCCCTAGCTAGCCATTTAGCCATCGGGCAATTGTGTCACGAGAAGCCAGCCGATATGGCGGGGTTGTTGTGACAAATAGCTGTGAATGACCGATTCAAAGCGTCTTTGTGCGGTTGATGTACCACTTCAGAGCCCTGACCGGGCACCAAAATTCGTCGTCTGGAACGAACCAGAATGATTTGATGTCCAGAACAAAGATGTCCAGAGGCGAAAACAAAGATGTCCAGAGGCGAAAAAGACTCCGACTGATTCTTAGTCAAAAACCCTACTTTAGGGATCAGACAGACACCCCCTGGTTCCCACCAGAATGCAGTTAGCTACGTCATCTAGAAGTAGCCACTGCCAATAAGAAGGCAACCTTAATGGACAATTTTAACAAAATTGAACTGCCCATTGGTTCAAATGGACATCTCGATAATGTGGATAACACGTTGAAGAGGTCCCATGTAGGCACCAGCCTACGTGTCAGGGGGCGTGAAACAAACATTCGCCTGACTACTTGGCTGAGAGCCCGACTCCCTGACACAGAGGTTCCGTCTGGGAAGCCTCTGTGAATAGCTGCTATGGCCTAACAGTACTTTTTAATTGTGGCCGTAGCAAGGTTACTCTCGAACAAGAAAACCAGGAGTCTGCAACCTCCCCTACAGAAGTATTGGGGGGATGCAGAGATCGGCTTCTACACCACTTGTAAAAATGGCGTAATCTACTGTCGTAAATTGTTCTGGTCAATGCTCTTTGACAGCAGGCTGCAATAGCTGCAGCTCGTTAAGAAAGGCCTGCCATGCAGAGGGATTGCGTGACAGCACCTAGCCGCAAGTGGAGTTCCTGCGGAGCTGGTTGATGGAAACCCTAGCTGGGCTGGAGCAGAACAGTTGGGCAGACCGCGTGCCCCCCTGGTGGTTGATGCAAGCCACTACCATGGCATTGTCGCATGGAACCAGGACCGTCCGGGCCGCCACTGAGACCCGAAAACGTTGGAGTGTGTTAGAGTCTGCCAACATCTTGAGTACATTTATGTGACTTTAGTGGTGTTTGGGGCCCACAGATGGAGGGTAGCCACCCAGCCAGAAAGTCAGGTGTCTGTCGTGACAGTCAGCGACGCCCCGGGTCTGTAGAAGGCTGCCCCCCCCCCCCCCCCCAGTGAGGTTGGCAATGTCGAGGTACCTGCCGACCCTTCTTAGGTTGGGCTCCGGCACAGGAGTGTAATTTGTGTGTAATAACCTTGCCAGAGCGCCCCTTCTGTTTGGTTGTTTCGCTTAAGCTGGTAGGAGATAGTGACCATTTCAGGTCCCCACTCGGCCAACGGAACTGCCAGCTCCCGCAGCCGGCTGTGGCTGCGGGTGCTAGATGGGAGACTCTTGGCGCGGTAGCAGCTCAGCACTACCGACAGAGTCTCCTGATAACTCAGTCTGTCCCGGGGGAGGTTTCTTTCCCCCAGTAGTGAAAATAATCTCACAAAAAACACATAAAGAAACTTACACAACATTACAACTCACCTACTAACTTCTCTGTTAATCAAAAACTTCTCTTAAGCAACAACTGGGTAGTAGCAAAACGAATAATAATACGAGCGTATTATAAGTACGTCCTACCCGACCTGCCGCTAAGAGAAAAGAGGATGCTTCCAAGGCATACATGCCGCAAGGCACTATGGGTAGGACACCAGAGGGCGCTATTGTGTAAACTCTTAGCGTGAATATCTGCCGGTCTAAGGAAATAGGCATAAGTAGATTAATCTGCAGGTGAGTCAGATGAGTGACGTAGACTTATGGATTTTAGGGAGTCGTTTTGGCAACTTGCTTTCACATGCAAAATGCAAGTGTTATTGTAAGCTCTATTTTTATAAGGCAGAGAGAAAGGTTCATATTCTATGCCAAACAAGTTCTTTTGATTTGATTATTAGTTTGTTTCCTGTTTTAACTTGTACCCGAAGATGGGCAAACTGAATATTGAATATCTCTGTTTTTTTGTTTTCTTAATATTGGCCTCCATGATTTTGTGCGTGAAAAGGAACACCGTCTCTACACTGAAAATATCAACTAGTATCAGCAGAGCAGGCCAGGTTGTTTTGCCACAGCAAGAAGTGAGGTCACCTCCTTCAGAAATCATGTTGGACTGGGAGAGGGAACCAGAAATCATTTTTTAAAAGGCGTCTGCAGGTGGTAACATTGAAAAATATTAAATGATCAAAGGAAATAGGTTGATAAAGTCATGTGTTTTAGTTGTGATCTGCATGTTTAGAGACACATTTTTAAAGTTGATGTAAAAGGGAACATAATAAAGTGTACAATGAAAGACACTTATTTTAGTTTTAAAAATTTGATTTACTGCAGCTTTAACAATGTAAGCATGGTTTTTCTTCTGTTTTCAAAGAGGGTTTATTTTAAAAGATGATGAAGATCAATTGTGTTACCTTCAAGCAAACCTGAACCTTTGATCCTGATTGGTTAATCCATGGCAACAATAGTGTGGTATTATCCCATATATGCTGAAAAGTTCATGTACAACTTGCTCATTCCAACTTGACTATGCGTAGTGTAAGCTTGAAGATAAATTTGTTATCCCACTTGCGTGGAACACGAAAATGAACATGAAAGAAAATGCAGTGTGTCTGAGTCCCACCTTCCACTAGGCCTAACTAGGCCTAATTAGGCCTAACGCTCGTGGGATAATTAATATCATACTGTCAGGAGATTACAAACAACAAAATATATTTACTAACATAAACAACTAATTATATTATTTTCTTGCAGATGCTTTGGGCTTTTAACATGAAATATTTGAATCCTCGCAATGGACTGAACATTAAGCTCTAACAGTACCTCTTGAAGCAGGACAACATTGAGTGGAGATGGGTCGTCCTTCAAAATCTTGGCAGTGCCTTCATAGTCAATGTCAGGTGGGATTTTCTCTAATACATCAGCAGCCAGCTTCTGCACCTAAAAGTTGAAACGAAATACTGTCTTACACTCATACCACTTGTACATTTATTACACTTAACTTTGAAAGCAAAATTCAAAGTGCCATAAATTTGCACAGATTTTACTCCATTTGCATATGTATACCATTGGGTGTGCATCCCATGCTGTTCAAGTAGACATATCAGCATGAGTAGTAGTAACTTTGCAATTGTGAATTTTCACAAGTACTATGAAATGTAAGCAGGAGTAGCCACTCGGAGCATTCCACACTGTGATAACAGCACACTTGTTTCAGTCTAATGAATATATAAGAGGTTTTCAAAACCACAACTTTGTCTTAAGCTCTGACCTCAGGAGGTTCCCGACTTCTGTCTGAGATTCTGACTTTAATATGGGTCCGTTTCTGCTCCAGAAACATCCAATCATATATTTGTAAGTCAAAGTTTTGGAGTACTTTCATTTGAATTGGAACTTAAAAGCGTCTAAATAAATGTAAAGCCAGATATAAGCCAAAGCCAGAAATGTAGCCAAGGTGTTGAAAATCACAATGGTTCTCTGGATATGGGACAGTGGAAACTGCATCTTTGTCACCTGACACATGATGGTCATTGTAACATCACTGTTCATGTAGCAAACTTTTGTTGTTTTACTTGTTCCTGCTCTCCATATTTTGAGGTCTAGAACAAAACATGGTGACTAGAAACCAGCATATTTAGCTCACAATGCTTACATTTCTATTTGACAAGTTATCTGGAATCCTGTAATCATTTACTAGAAAGGCAATAATGAGCGAATCTTTGGTAACTGTTGGTTAGCATACCTTACTCTCTCTGCTTTCCCCTTGTTTGACAGAGACCTGAGGTTGTAGTGAAAGGAGTGTATCAAACAATATTCGTGTCTCAGTGATCTGACTTGCGATATCTGCATTAGGGTGCTGGCCAAAGCTCTCTGGATGATCTACACCTGGAAGCATACTGATGTACTCCTGGTAGACAAAAATACAATCACAATATGCAGCTCAGAGCAGTTGACAAGTGATAAAGTGAACAAGGTAAAATGGTTTCAAGTGGCAACATACAGTAACATTTAAAAAAAAAAGGGGTCTGTGTAATACATTCAAAGTGCATATCAATGCACGCATGCATAAAATTACGAAGCAATTTTTTTCTGTTGTTGGGGGCCTGGTTGCATATAATGGCCCTCGCATGTTCAGGCAACTTGTGCGCATCATGCACATGGTTTGCTAAACATCAGTTTATCTCAAGTGAGTGGCTGTAGCATACGTGCGGCGCATACTGCACGCATGTGGCGCAGAGTGCAGCATCTCGCAACCAGTTTTAAACATCGCTGGCCGAAATTTAAACAACGGTATAAGACCACCCATGTGAGAGTTCTGGACCAATAGGTGTATGGGTAAACTGTCTCAGGTATTTATGAACTTCATTTTAAAGTTAGTATATTACTGGCTTCTCAAACGAATGACTAAATCAAGGTTCCCGTTTACGATTTACAGACTCTTGGATATGGCTCTTTAGTTGATCTGGATCACCTTTTCAACAGTTCCATAAATTGCGTTGCAGCGCTTGACGCACCTTACATAACCCTACAATGCATTGCTGCTGCAATGTGTTCTAACGAACCATTTCATAAAACTGGAGGGCAATACATTGTGAATCTATCTGCAGCACAATACAGAAACTGTTTCATGTCTGATATTTAGCAAAGAGCAGGCGCGGTTCTACGGGGGGGGCTATAGCCCCCCCCCCCCCCCCCCAATTTTGTCTAGCCCCCCAAAAATAAATTCCGTAAAAAAAAAATTGCATTAGCAAAAAGAAGGATTGTGATGTACATGCGAACGGTCTCCCCCTAAAGAAGAAATACCCGTGACAAGGGGGCATTAGTTAATATATTGTGAATGATTTTGGGATTTTATTGGTGCTCCCCCCCCCCCCCCCCCCCCTTATTGATTTTCGGAGGCCTAAGTGTCTGGAAAAAATAACCGGTCTACATTTCAGCACGCCTCCCTGAAAAAATTTTTGGATCCACCGTGCTAGCCCCCCCAAAATATTGGTTCTAGAACCGCGCCTGGCAAAGAGTCATCAGATCATTCTTAAAAAATAAAACAAAATGGCGGACGTATACTGAGGTTTGCAAGGAAAACTAACTGGCATTTTACTATTATCTAATTCAAATTACTATACCTCATACATATTCATGATCGAGAGCCGAGTTCTCACTGGTTCATTCACCATTGTGTATCAGCCGCTACGTTGGCTGTACTAAGCAAGCACATGAGGTTTCACGCACAGGTTAAGTACGCATGCATAGTAGACTATCGCACTGGTTATCAGTGTGCTATTCTATTACGCATACGCTTTACAAAGCAATCGTGGAACTAGCACACGGGGGTAGTGCGCACGCGCAAACATCAGCAGCTACATGAAAAGATGGGGCACACGCACAACATGTTACTGAGAAAACGTACGCTTAACTCTATGAAAATTTTAAAACATGGTTTAGTTGAGGTGGACAGTCAATATTAGCTCCCCTTGGTATTGGAAGTTGACACACTAGTTCCTGGCTTTGCCTCGGGAACTAGTCTGTCAACTTCCAATACCTCGGGGAAGGAATATCGACTATCAACCCTCAAACCATGCTTTATTTGTATAATAACAATGTCCCATAGCTACCAAGGTAAATCATATTTACTTCGATATCATTTATAACTTCACACATAATTCTTTCATGAAAATAGTCTTGTTTTCATAACTGTCATGCCATAATACTGGCTCAGAAAAGACACCACTTATGTTGCGATGACCCAATGAAACATGGTAACTTGCAACATGTTTTTTAACTGTTGCCAGGGAACTAAAGATGCGTTCAATGCATTGTATGTTTTGAAGAATGGCTGTGAGACTTGTTGCAACTTGATTTTCAACACATAGCAGCTCTTCAAAGACTTGGGTGCAGACATTCTAATTCCAAAATGTACCGAAAGCTCAATGATTTACTATAACACATTGCGACTGGCTAAAGTCCAAGCTTTTACCTTGTAAGCTTGAAGTGGTCCATCTTTAGGAACATAGTACGTCTGCAATGATGACAACCTAAATAAGATACAACGATAGTTTATTGATACTACTTTGTTGTGGTAATAAATTTGTTCCCATTGGCCTCTTTTTCCCCCATGTCCTCCTATAAAAAGCACATTCTACCAGTTATTAAAGCCAAGAAGGTTAATGGTTGTACTAGAATGCCACGACTTCTAGCTACTGATTATATAAGCCAGTGTCCTGCTACACACATACAATCTTAGCTTCCTCATTTCTTGAATGTCACTGTGTGAATTCCCTTCATGCAAGGTGAAAACAATTATTGCCTACTTTATTTCTATTTCATTTGCATAAATTGCCTTTTCATTTGTCATTTACCTTTAAAAAAATATCAAATTAAGGCAAGATTTTTTGGGAAAAAGGTGTCATTACATGCTTCTTGATAGTGGTAATTTAACATTGAAGTTTTTTTTGGCGCCAAATTTTGCACACACATAATGCCTCTGATATTTAAGTAAAAATGATAACCACTCAAGATTACATCATATGAAGAGGCAACATACTCGATTAATAACAAATAACTTACTTATAAAAAGCTGTTGCAAGTGTTGCTTCACAGAAGTACTCGTTGATATATGTGATGAGCAAGCGTCGATCAAAGTCATCAGTAATGTGACCTCCATAGTTGACTCCTGCAATCAGGTACTTGAGGGCATCCCATGGTGTCTCATCATACTCATCAAGGTAGATACTCAGAAGATTCTCAGACACCTTGACAATAAGAAGGTTAATAGTCATACTAGAATACCACTACTTCTAGTAACTGATTAAATAAACAATAAAAGACACAAACTCTTACACAATTAATTATGCACAGTTTATAAACATACTGCTGAAATGATCTGAACTGAGGGATTAACCCTAACCCACCTCACTCCTCCAAAATCCTCCTGGCGGTTTTGGAGGATTCTAGAGGATTGAGGATGAATGGTGATTGAATCAAATGAGGATTCTGGAGGATTGAGGATGAATGGTGATTGAAGCACATGAGGATTTTGGAGGATTGAGGATAAATGGTGATTGAAGCACAAGAGGATTTTAGAGGATTGAGGATGAATGCATTTTGAGGCAGGACTGTCTGATGATTTTGAAGGATTTGACGTAAGTTATCCTTCATTTAAACACAAGTGCAAAATTTTGGAATGAGGATGATTTTGGAGGATTGACGATGAATGCATTTGAGGCAGGACTGTCTGATGATTTTGAAGGATTTGACGTAAGTTATCCTTCATTTAAACACGAGTGCAAAATTTTGGAATGAGGAGGATTTTGGAGGATTGACGATGAATGCATTTTGAAGCAGGACTGTCTGACAATTTTGAAAAATTTAGGCTGAGCTGCACAATTTTGGAGGATTTTGGAGGATGGTTCTTAGCAAAAAGGGCCTAGGAGGTTAAGGTTAAGGTTGGCTCAAGTTTAGACTGTGTCAGGACACAGCCCCCATTTGCTCTTGGAATTATACTTTGGTTGGTGCAGACACGGAATAGGACATGATTACAATACTGCATCATTCACAACTATACCAGATCTAAGTGACCACAAATATTGCCAAATGTTCACCTCAAAGTCTGAGTCATTGAAGCCATACATGATGTTCCATCCAAGCATTTGAAATTTGCGTCTCTCTAAGAGGATTGAGTGGAAGAAGCATAAAGCAAACAATAGCTTCTTGTACTTCTCCGGCTTCTGACATCGTAAAAATTGCTGCTCTGTTACAAGGTGATACAAGCGCTTCATGTTGGCTTTAAGTCCCTTGAATGAGAAGAAAAAAAAATAACAAAAATGCATTGCACAGTAACTGATTAGATATTAAGGAAAGTTAAGACTTTGAACTCATCTTTACTTAATATGAGGCTTTACTTCGCCTGCTTTGTGGGGTAGGCAGCTATGCCGTCTGTCACCCACTTGGCAGACTTTCACAACCGCTTTGTTCCTTTTATACAAGTTGTTAATGTTATTTACTGTTCTTATAAAATAGGCATACATTAAGGGAATAACGGTGTGAGGAGCCGGTCTTCACTGCGTGATAATGACCGGGTGTGGGGGTGACCGCTGTTAATGGACCGAGACGAAGTCGAGGTCCATTAACAGCAGTCACCCCCACACCCGGTCATTATCACGCAGTGAAGACCGGATCCTCACACTGTTATTCCCATTAATAAATACCTTTTTAACGAAATAAACAGTTAAAATGCTCCAATTTTGTGACTTTCTTTCGGCGATATTTCCAGACTTTTTGTGTTCATGTTCATGGGCCATATTTTAGCTTAACAGGTATAATGACGTAAACTCAACAGAAACTGCTGCCGTAGCGAAACAAATTACAACAATGTTTTCATATCTTTACCTGATGGAGGAAGCTGAAATCTCGTTTACATATTCCTTGTGTCCGGAATTACAAAGATGCTTGGTTTAGGAAAGGTAAATATGTCGGTGGGTGAAGTGTTCAAAGAAAATAAATCGTAGATCTACGCTTTCGTCGTAAACATCCTCAGTATATACTGCACTGCTGTACGATGTCGTTTCAAAACTTCCTTACTCGCGCGCACGCACGCATCCCTAGCAACTGTGTTGCGTACGCGCGCGTCAGTCTCACGCGATGGGGGTTGAGCGCATGTGCAGTGCTCTATTGTTACAAGCTACTGCAGGACTGTTACTATATTTTGACCAATCATTGGCTTGCATGGGGCTGAACGGGGCTGGATCAATGCTGGTTCAGGGGCCATTTATTCGCTTGATCTTTGAAGCCGGTCCATTATCACCGTTAATGCCCGGCCACGTGATCGAGTCTCGACCAATCAGAAACCATCAACTCTCCAAGGTATTTATTAATCAGTGATAAATGGATGCCAAGGAACATTTTTGATAAAGGTTTACGCAATCAGCTTTCCATTCGTAGCTATTGCAACTTTATTGTGAAAATACTCCTCAAGGCTTTTCAGTTCTTTATACTTTGATAACAGTTGAGTCTTCAGAACCATTTATAAACCTAAATATGAATTTTACCTTAGGTGGTTCTGTTGTCATTTTGATACCGCCTTGGAGGATGGAGATTGGGAATTCAGGATGTGGACTGCTACTCAGCCACAGTCTGAAGTCTGGATGAGGGTCCTCAACCTGAAGCTGCTCTACCAGTTTAGCTAATGCTGGCATCCAACTCAATGACAAGTGACAGTTAGCCAAGAATACCCAGTTACCCTTCATTCAACAAAACAAAAATTGTATTGGGTTTCAATTAAACTTGTGCTTGAATATTTTTTAACATTTGCAGATTTCATTACTATAGGCCTACATGTGATTACAAATTAAAGCACAAACTAGCACTTCAAAGCATCTGCTAAATGCTAACAATAATTTACTCGTGTACTTTTTACTCATTGAAAAAGCATTTGCTTTGTTTCATAAGCATTGAAGGAACACGACTACAAATCTTAAACATTTACAAGTCTGTTTTCAACATATAATAATATAACACAAGTCTGATACCATTCCTGCCAAAAATGTTTGCTATGGTGCAAAAATGAAGAATGGCGGCAAAAATGAAAGAATTAATTAAGTAGAGGGTGCCCCTTTGCATCTTTTTGTCCTTGACTTGAATAAATACCCTATTTTCTGCAACTGTTATTGGTTGGGTTACATATATTTAAAAAGTAGTAGTAATAATACATAGATATCTTGGATAAAGGCTGTTTCCAACTCTTTAGATAAATAATATGGGTATTACAATTTATTGCAAAAAACTTATTGGACATGAGTCGAATTATCCATTGTAAAAACCATTTCATACTGCTTCTGATAAAATCACTGTAATACTTGTAACAGTAAAACCTCAAAAAAAAAAAAATCACCTCTTTGACGCCTTCTTTGATCATACGTGTTGCAATTGGTGCCTGTCCCTGGCCAAGTGATAGCGCATGGAAACGATGAGCCATGTCACTTTGTTCAGCTAGCTGAAGAAGCATGCTTGTTGGATCCTGTGAGGAGAGTTGAAAATCAAAGTTGAAAACTTTTAGCAGGATAGAAAGTAACCGTCACAGTTCAAACATAACATCAATACTTATCATTCTACTTAACGCAACTTTTAATTTTTCTTAGATTTCTTAGATTTCCTTTTCTATCCCTCCTTTGTGTAGCCCTCACCCTGAGTGGCCATTAACCCTAAAAGGGCCAACGGAATCCGCCCCCTCCTTGACTTTTTCCGTGATAGCCTTGAAAAAAAAAATATGTTTTTGTGACCCGAGATGTTATGAATTGTTAGCCTTGAGCCTTACATATCTTTTGATACCAAAAATATAAAAATCAGACCACGGGTTGCCATGCAGCGAAAAATTTTCCAGCGAAAACTGAATTTTCCCATATACGTCGTGTACACAGAGCAGAATTACCGTTCGTACATATGAATAATTAATTAGCCATAATTCCAGAACTCTTTGACCTATAGTCATGAAATTTCTTGGGTATGTTCATGATAAGTTGTTCTATGCATGTACTGAGTTTCAAAATTTGGCCGAGATCCCAAACCCAACCCCCCTACCCCCAACTGAGATGGTCAAAATAACCCCGCCCTTTTAGGGTTAAAGATGGCCTTGCGATGGGGAACTCGCATTCTTGGCCATTCTTGACCAATGAAATCACATGCAGTATCCATGCACACAATATAACAATTACAATTTTTTAACCTCTCTCAGAGATGCCAACTTTTATTTACAGACTACAAAATAGTAATGATTCTTCCTGCAAAGAGTAATGCTAATGTAAATAAATAAACAGTCACGTTTAAGAGTAACCACAGTACTTTTCAGAGTAACCACAATGTTGGCGTATAGGACAGCTGGAATTCTCAAGAGAAGTAACATGCCTCAAAATCCTAATAATTACTCCAAAAGACTAACGGTTGGCATCTCTGCTCTCTCTGCCTTGCACAATAGACCTAAATCATAACTAGAATATGTCTGTTCGATGAACAGAACATAGGGCTTTCCCGCATCACGATTGTTTTTAGGAGTTTTTATGTGCAGTCTTTGAAACGATAATTTCGTGAACAAAATGCATTTAACTTAAATTTTTGCTAGTAGCCAAATATATACAATTTTAAACATTGATTAAAAATTAAAAATCAGTTGATGACGTCAACTTGAGATTTGAAGGTTTGCCTGGTGAAAAGGTAATAAGATAAGTAGTTTACGGTAGCACCATGTGGTAAATCTCTTTTGTGAGTATGTGTGGTTCTGAAAAGAACCGGAGGGAACTCAATGTTTCGGACAGTATGCTCTGCCCATCATCAGGAGACTGAGGGATTCCAACGGTGATGCGGGGTTATATGGTGCCTGGAATGGATGATTTATCAAAGTCTCCCTTTCTGCCATGGGCTTTGTGTTCATTGAGTCTGGTGGGAAGGTCCCTGCAGGTCTCACCGGTGTACACTTTGCCGCATTGGCAGGGCGTCCTGTAAATTCCTGGCCTGCGCTCTGGGTCTGACCGGTCCTTGTGCGAAGTCAGCAGATTCTGGATCTTTAGGGGGGCTGTGTGAAAATCTCAAATTCCATGCTTGTGGAGGATGCGCTGGATGTGATGTGAAGTACTACCTAAGTAGGTGAGGGTAATGGAACTACGGACCCTAACTAGTTGGCTTTGGGTATAGGCGAGCCTTTGGCCAGGGTTGGTTTTGGAGTCTTGTGTTGGCTGGGATTGTATCTGTTGCGTTGCAGCGCTGTGGTGATGTGATGGAGTTCCTGGGGTAGATGTTCCTTGGGGTAGATGTTCCTTGTCGCAGACGTTGTATGCCCTGCGGATGAGGGCACAGTTCATGGAAGTCTTGACCTTGGGGTGATGAAAGGAACTGCTGTGAAGGTATCTGTCGGTGTGGGTAGGTTTGCGGTAGATGCTGCAGGTAAGACTGCCCTCCTGCTTTCTGGACACATCAACATAAAAAAAAAAGATGTTGCCATCTCTTTCTTGTTCCATGGTGAACTGGATGCTGCTGTGAATCCGTTGAGGCGTTCCAAGAAGAGCCATAGGTTATCCTGCCCGTGCTTCCAGATGACAAAAGTGTCGTCCATGTACCAGTGCTAAACCCTAGGTCTGTGATCTGCTGTGACGATAGCGGTCGGCTCAAATTTTTCCATGAATATGTCGGCCAAGGGAATATAGGAGATCCCATGGAGGTTCCAGCCGACTGTTTGAAGAATTTATCCCGCCATCAGAAGCGGGATGAGTCGACACATGCAAGGAGCAGATCATGAAGCTGGTCAAGGGTGAGGTCAGTGCGGTCCTTGAGGGTGAGGCTGCTTGAAGTCTGTCCTTGGCGATGGTACTGGCATCGGAGGTAGGGACATTAGTGAAGAGGGAGACGACATAAAAGCTGACCATACTGTCGTCCAGCTGGAGGGTGAGGCCTTGGATTAGGGTGCCAAACTGGTCGGAGTTCTTGATGTGGTGTTCGGTGTTGCCTACCAGGGGGTGAAGTATCTTTGCCAGATGCCTAGCTGTGTCGTAGGTGGGGCCACCCCTGGAAGCTACGATGGGGCGCAGGAGAAAATCCTTCTTGTTGATCTTGGGCTGTCCAAAGAACTTAGGGCACTTGGAGCTGGATGGCCGGAGCTGTCTGTACAAGGGCTGAGAAATGTTACTGGAACGCTGGAGAGAAAGAAGCTTGCCTTGCAGTCTCCTCTCAATAGATGGAGTGGGGTCTTTCCGGAGTTCACGGTACCGAGTTGAGGATGTCCGCCACCTTGCAATTAAACTCAGCCTTGTCCATGACAACAGTGGCATTACCCTTGTCCGCTCGAAGAATGTGGATGGACTTGTCTTGGCGCAGTGATGTGATGGCTGACCGGTCTTGTCTGGAGATGTTAGGCTTGGCTGGGTTGTGTTTCCGGAGGGCTTGATTGATCTGCAGACGGATCTCATCGGCAGCAGACTTGTCAAGCTGACGGAGGGTGGGTTTGGTGCATTGGACGATCTCTTCTACAGCGGATGATTGAGGGACAAGGGCAAAGTTCATGCCCAATAACAGAACTTGGTCTCTGCCGAAGATAGGGTACGCTGGCTCAAGTTGACTACAGTGTGCTGGGTGAAGGATTCGTGGGAGCCAAGGTGGGGCTTGGTGTGGTGTAGGTTGGAGGGTACAGAACATCTCATCCAGCTGGAGGGCTGGGGACGCAGGGATGCACGTTCAGGGTCGGGGGCTGTAGGCGTGGGGATATACGTGATCCCATTACCTGGGTCGAACCGGGCTGGGACTGGTCCGGGTCTTTTGCTTTGTGATACTCAGAAATTTCTTGATTTGGCGGCTGCGGGATTCTTTGAAGGCAGGGATGCTAGAGGACAGGGTGAGCTGCTGAATCTTTCCGTAATCAGCTCCGTAAACACTAGAACGAAGCTGGTCACAGGCAGTGGAAACCTGCCTGTCCAAGGATGCAAGGGTAGATCTAGTGGCACTGATGCAATGGCAGAGTAGAACAAGGCTTGCTTTAGTAAGGATGGAACGGGACTTGTTGCTGCGGATAGGGTCTCCGAGTCTGAGGCCTGGAGGGATGGTGTTGGAATCTCTGTTGGTGTACTTGGAGCGCTTGATGGAGTGACGGCCGTATAACTTGACCTTGGAGGGGGTAAGCTCCCCCTAGAGCGATGTCAGATGAGAAGGTTTGAGAGATGAGAAGATGAGATTTGAAGGTTTGCATGGTGAAAACGTAATAAGATAAGTTGTTGCGGTAGCATCATGTGGTAAATCTCTTTTGTGAGTATGTGTGGTTCTAAAAAGAACCAGAGGGAACTCACTGTTTCGGACAGTATGCTCTGCCTGTCATCAGTGTCATTTCAAAAGCTGATGTCATTTCAAATTTTGCATGAACATTATCCACCTTCCCAAAAGTTTCATGACGATTTGACCAACCATTATATGTGTTTAAAATAAAATCACAGTTTTGATGACGTCAGGATGATATCACATAATTTTTCACACTTTCATGCAAATATCTATGACCTAACAAACCTTTTACACAGACGATTCTGAATGTAGCATGTTGTGTTCTTAGGTATAACGATAATCTTCAAAATTTCAGAAATCGATATAAAATCATGTGATGAAGTCACCATGTCGTCATGTTGATTTTCATCTATCACACATCTCTATAAACTATATCTATAAACGTACAAAGTTTAAATGCAATCAAGCTTTTAGTTCTCTAGATATAGGACTTTGAAAAATGCACATTTATGATGACAGCACTTGTCAAAGCACAAGGGAAAAAAAATGAGAGCAAAAACAAATGTTTTTCCGCAACTTTGCAGAAAAACAACGACGTGCTTTGTTTACTATGGGAGCGAGGTGGGCACAAGAGCCACCAAGCTGCAATAAGACAGCACATACATACATCATACCTGCCAACATTGAAAAGTCAGAAAGAGGAACAGGGTGTCTACGCATCATAAACGGTGAGCGGCGCAGGCGCGCGCGCGCTAATGGGTTTGGTCCAGGGGCAATCATACAAAGTACATGTACATGTACATGTGCCTAAAATGTTACATGATATCCAGAAGCAGACCCAACACTAATCTTATTTAGTGGATAATTTTCTGAATTTTCCAGCCGGTTTTTGCTGATAAATGACAGCTGACTTACATGCTTCACACTTCACAGTTAATCATATGTAGATATTCAGTCACAGTAATACATTTTACATGTACACTGTACAAGCAGTGACAAGTACAATTTTATTTGGAAAAGTTCGTACATCATTGTACGGTGTACATAGGCCTGTTACAATACACATTTGCCATTTCTAAATTTTTCACGATATTCCTCTCGGAATTTTTGACTCCATCGCAGCTTTTTCTCCTTCAGTGTATCATCCTCCTGGTCCATGTTGCACTTGAGATGCTCATAGTATGAGCATCTCAACTGCAACATGGACCAGGAGGATGATACACTGAGGAGAAAAAGCAGCGATGGAGTCAAAAATTCCGAGAGGAATATCGTGAAAAATTTAGAAATGGTTTTTCATTGATATTTTGACTGTGCCGAGTCACACTTTTTTGTCAACGTTTTTGTATGAGTCATACAAAAACGTTGACAAAAAAAGTGCGACTCGGCATGGTCAAAATATCAACGAAAAACCACCGAAGACTATGAAGAAACAACGTGTGTGGAAAACAAACATGGCATCAATACGACCACCGCGCCGTGACTGGCCCGCGCTTAATTCAGTAAGCACGCAAGAGAGGCAGTACACCAGACGGATGACGTAGCGGGTCTCAGTATTGGATGCGGCTAGGTTGTGGCTGATCGCACAAGCCTGTGCGCGCGAACGGTTGCAGCCGCATCCTATTGGGACATGGCCTGTTCGATGACGTTTGAGTCTGGTTTACGTCCCTTTCGTCGTACATAAGAGCGAGGCGGATTTTATACCATTATGTTAGCGGCAATAGCGCCCTCAATACAATAAAACATTTTTCTCAGACAAGTGTGCGACGGGGCCGGGGCATTTTTTAATGTTTTTATTTATTTATTTTTTTTGTGTATTGTTTCTTCTCTCGCAATTCGGAAAATCGGGACGTTCCGATTTTCGGGCACTATTTATCTCCGAAATCGGAACAGTTCCGCCTAAATCGGAACAGTTGGCAGGTATGCATACATGCATGCAAACAAACAATGACCAATGTTTACGTTTTGGTGAATTGTTTTTGTTTTGCTGAAAGAACACTTACCTTTTATGTGAACCGTGGACAGAAAACTGTGTTTGTGTTCGTAACTTGAAAAGTACATGAGTGATTTGAATGAAAGTGCTACATGCAGAACTTCATTTAAAAATTGGTCATGCCATTTGGTTTCCTTTTTTGTTGGACTCACCCTGTACATGTACTTCTTAGATAAATAATTGACACTGATCTGACAATGCTAATGTTTTCTTAACTACTTTTCTTAATGTCCGCAGTACGTACGTCTGAAAAATACAGAGGAACCTTCAATTGTAGCACTTCTTTTGGTAGCATTCAATGATTTAAAAAAATGGCTACCAAAACAAAAAGGCCTTGGCTATTGTTTTTACATTCCAATCAATGCAGTCATAGAAATGTTGTGCAATGAGATGAGTCACCCACGGCGCGTTTTTACGCCGCCGTGGGCAAACAAATAACACCTCAAGAATCACACAATCACAAAAACACTTTGTATGGAATTTACTCTGCCTTGTGATAGACACTGCTATATAAATGTATTAAATTGTACTGGAAAAACAAAACCAAATACAAACCAAAACTGGAATCAAGGTTAATATTGCTCTTAGAGAATTTTAACACTGGATGTTCAAACCTCGTTAGTACTTAACACATCCAAATATATTTTTGTTAGTGGACTTACCACTCCAGTTGTAAGAACAAAAATGAGTGGCGTTCTCGTGTTCGAGTCATCCAGAACAGCTTTCATATCAAGCACAGGAGGTTCAACAAACCTATACACAAACATCAATAAAAGTTACCACTTCTATACTTCAAGCACATGCCAATGTCATTGAAGTGACTTCAATCTAAGCTTCTTAACTTATTGATGGCAAAAGACTTGCTTTAATTGAATTGGAAAATTATTGGCTTGGAGCAGAAAGGCGTAATTTGTTATTTACTTTCTTTACTCCTACTTTTTAAGAATATCAATCACAGGTTACATTACTGTGTAATAAGCACTTTTTTCAAAGGACTTCCAGCACCAGCACCAGAAAACATGATACACTGTATTGCTGCAAGTACCAGGAGTGTAAAGTGAATTTAATCTTTGTTCCAACTATATTTACAGCGGCGAAATAGACTGCAATTTTCTCAGGCTACTATTTTGACAGGACACCTATGACATGCAGCCACTGTAAAAAAATAAAGTGCTTGTAAGGGTATCAGATTTGTGTGCATTTTACATCCCGTGTAACATCCAACTGTTCCCAAGGTTATGCATATCCACCGTGCTGAACGTATTCGATATCAAGATAAAAGGAGGACAAAAATTAAAAATAAAAAGTATAGAAAAAGAGGTGTGAAATCATACTTGCATTTGCTAATAATTTAAATACACATTTAACAATATGGGGGTCTGCAGGGGTGTCAATGGGGTAGGGTGGGAAAAAGTCCTCCCCCCCCCCCAACCTCGAAAAAAAATGATAAATTGAGAATATGCTAGAGATAGTACAGAATTGGGGGGGGGGGGGGGAAATGTGCTTCGCCTATTAAAAGATGGAATTTTTGCGTCGGGTGGTATAAATCAAATTAGGTTTTGCCCTTCACCGACGTTTAAACACTGTATACTCAGTGTGTTACCTCCCTAGTTTTTTCCACCTTTAAATCGGGAGATAACACACTGAGTATACAGTGTTTAAACGTCGGTGAAGGGCAAAACCTAATTTGATTTATATTACCCGACACAAAAAAAATTCCATCTTATAATAGTTTATGCGGTACCCGCTGCTATGTACATCAGATTCGAACCAGCCAACCGATCCCGTTAGCTCGGTGGTCGGGTGGTAAGACATCTGCACTAGAAAGCAGGAGATCATGGGTTCGAGTCCCACCCGAGTGATTTTTTCCAACTTTCACTCGGGAGGTAACACACTGAGTATACAGTGTTTAAACGTCGGTGAAGGCAAAACCTAATTTGATGTGCTTTGCCCCCTTTCCCTTCCCCTAGAGAAATCCTGGCCACGGCCATGGGTGTGCGACGCCCATGGGTGTAAGATGCCCATGGGTGTAAGACGGCCATGGGTGTGCGACGCCCATGGGTGTGGATTGCAAATGTTAAAATCTTGATGAGTCATCATGCATCCTAGGGCACCTCTTCAGATAATAAATGTACTAGACATTAGAGGTATTTTAAGTTAGCTATGTTTTGAATGTTCTTTTTTCCAGGGGTGGTTCTTTGGCAGCCTGGGAAAGTGTGGGGGGTGAGGGAGTAGACTACTCCAAATATCTTCTTGATAGGCTAGTTTGACTACACCAGGGGCGGCAGAACGCTTTTCAAACTGGGGGGGGGGGGGGGGGGCAACACCAAAAAGGGGCACATTCCGTCGGTGTGAAAGCAAGAACCCTTCAGCCTCTACAATGGCGGATCCAGAACACAATTTTTTGGGGGGGGGGGGGAAACAAAATTTGGTCCCTAAAAAAGTTCAGGGCTCGTTAAGGGCCCCGGGAAAAAAAATGGATTTGAGCTGCCCTGTGGTACAATCTGAGGTAATTTCTGACCACTTTAACCAATTTGGTGAAAAGATGGTGGTGTACGTAGTGGTGTGACGCCACTACAAAAAAAAATTGAGGTTCGCTTTTTTTTGTTGGGGGGGAGGGGAGGCATGGCCACGTTGCCCCCCCCCCCCCTCCCCCTCTCCTTGGATCCCCCCTTGGGCCTTTGGCACAACGCACACCCTCCGCCCCAATTTTCCATCTCAAGAGGGGCAACATTTTATTATTACAAGAGGGGTATTTGTGCTTTCGAGGGGTAGTTTTCCATCTTGAGAAGGTGCACAATATTGTTAATGCAAGAGGGCCAAGGGCACTTGTGGCCTGTGAAAATCAGGGGGGAGTGCCCCCCCCCCTGCCCCCAGATAAAAAAATAAAATGACAGACAGTTTTATGAAAGGAGACAAAACATTAAGGAGACAAACCATTAAAAAAAAACATGGAAACTAATGATGAGCTGAACTGACACAGATTACACAGATAGCATGTTGTGTGTTTTCACTTACTTAGATCCAAGATTGTTGACAATAAATGATCCTGCACAGAAGGACACACGATCAGGACGCAATGATCGGATAATCAACATTCGCTGCAATTCATTACAGGCACTATCCCATTCACCTGTCAACAGAACAAACCAACCACAAAGGCTCTCACTATAAATGAAGTGCAATGAGTAGCTGATTCATAAATCAATCAACAAAGAAGACAATCATGTACCAAGCATTTCACTATACAATGCACCAGGTTATAATGGAGAGGCCCTTTTTGCAGCCATTTGTGGGAAAACTCTTTGTAAATGCACGTACACCAAGAAGCGTTCCATTTTGCACACTGGTGCGGCATTAGAGTTTAGGGCAAGTGTGAATAAATAGTTAATTTAAAGATGCATTCCCCGTGCATTTTAGTTTCATCTCAAAAAATACATTTCTTTTCTAAGTTGCTATTTATTTCTAGCAATGCAAAAGCTATTCACTTTTGCATGAGACACTGATTGCCAAATAATTGGTCCATGTTTAGTTATTAAATTTTAAATGTCCATTTTTAAATTATTGACTGCCAGACAATAAATCCGTTCTCCTGGGTAGGCTGGTTCCCGCCCCACAATCAATATCTATAATGTAAGGACTGAACCCCTTTTCCAGAGGGTTACAGATGTCCAAAAAATGACAAAGGAGGTTTTTTTTCATGGGAATAAAACATACAGGAAATTTTATTAATAGAAAAAAATAAGTTTGTTAAAGAGCACAAGGAACGCATCGTTAAATCTCAAATGCATTTGTTTGTGTGGTATGGCATAAAAATAATGAAGGACAAAATGATTTACTGCAGGATAGTACCGTAATTTTTGGAATATAGGCTGCGCGGAGTATAAGCCGCAGCACGCAAAAATCTGCAAATTAAAATTTGACGTCGGCGTATTGGCCGCACTGGCGTATAAGCCGCACCGACCGCAGCAGTTTCAGTTTTGTAAGGCCTCCACATTCCAAAGTCAAAAAAGCTCGGACCAGTTCCACTTACACTACAAAAGCTACAAAAAAGGGCCACAAAAGTTATATCAAAACATTTACGGTCCATACTCGTTAAAAAAATATGGAAATTGCCGATGAGTATAAGACACCGGGAATTGCTGCCGGCATGGCCCGAACAGTCCCTGACGCATGGCCCGGCCGGTCCCCGGCGCATGGCCCGGCAGCCTGCGCCAGTAAATGACAACATTTTCCCGCAGCACTTGAGAGAGTATGCAACCCACCGTGTGGTGTCTGACTGGAGCGCTACAAATCTTGCTATATGGCAACAGATGCTGATTTGTTTTTGTCCTAAGAATAAATGGGTCTTTTTTACAACAAAACTTATCAAATTGTTGTGATTACTAACAAGTTCTAACGTAAAAAAATCAAGTTTTTGATCGTACTTTCTTCAAAAACAGTCGATACGATGCATGAATTTTTATGGACGAATCCATTAATTTCGTAAGGGGTGATTTAGCCCTTGTTTTGCATTTTACATGGTTTCTTGAATAGAAAAAAAAATTATATTGTGACGTTTAACGACTGATTGTCCAATAAAGAAATGTTTCAGACTTCATAAAATGTATTAGTTGTCGTTTTTTTTTGAAACAGCAGAAATATTGGTAATTATTGTTACCAAGAAGGTACACCCCATTATTACCACAAATGGTGTGGTCCACAAGTGTGTGCACTGGGCATGCATGCAGCACAGCTAGCTGCACATGGAACAGTCACTAACGAAGACAGCTTTCACTCACGCACGGCCGGCCGCCGGTGCCGCTCGGTACCTTTTCGTGGGATGTGCTTTAATGACTTTCCGGTACATTAAGTCCAGTAACGATTGATAATTCATTTCAGCAACAGATCTTTTCTTATACCAGTACATTAAATACACATTTAAATCTCATTTTTATTCTTCAAGGCTCGGCATATAAGCTGCCCTGTGTATAAGCCACAGTAAACATTTTCATGGGCAAAATCAATGTATAAGCCGCGGCTTATATTCTGAAAATTACGGTATATGAAGCATTTCAATGTTAATCATGTGCATACACTGTGGCTTCCAAACATATAAAAAAGAAAAAAGAACAAAAAGAATGTCACCCCATCAAAGTTGACCAAAAAGAAGCAAATTTGACTTCTGAACACCTTTTATTTTAAACCACTGCTTTAATATTTGAATAGTCATTCTGAAATATTGACAAATAATGTTCAATTAGTGACCCCTCATTCACTACTAGGGCGTAGGATATCAGCGATGTTATACATCATTTTCTACTTACAGAACAAAGTACATTTTGAATATCACACATGAATTAGGGCTAATGTGCTTACTGATTTTGAGGAAGCAAGTTGTCTAGCATTCTATATATTTTAAAGTTTATTTGAATTTGGCAAGCTAGTTCATAATGTACACCACTCAAAGCTTGTGTTAAATTCTGCTCCAGGTTGAAAGAGTAAATTGTGCAAAATTTGTGCTAAACCATAGCGCAAACCTGCCTAGGAATGGCACAAACATGGTTTGTACAAGTTAAAGATGCTTGCCCTATGCTTTTCCAAAAAAAATGATCTTCCAACAAATTTTCAAAATGTTTTGTTTATGAAAAAAAGATGTTTTTCCTTTCATATTTTTGAAAAAAAATTGCGACCTCCCGGAAAACATTGCTTTCATTTTTTGCACAAATGAACCCGCCCTGCAAGAGCTCAGCGAATAATGCCAAATTTGTAAAGAAATAATTCAACAACTAAATGTTGGTGGACTTTTTTCGTTGGTGCCTCATTCAAAAGTGAGTAACTTAATATTGTCAAGTTTGTTACAGCTTACGGGAATTAACACAATAGTGCAAAAAGGCATGTGAATGGCCTTTTCTAAGAAAGATGATAACACTATGGATATATGCTCAGCAATATCTGTGTCTTACCTGGCAAAGGAGCTGTTTCAGGTTCTGAACTTGTGTACCAAACATGCCAATCACGTGGGTATTGCTCAAAGGACTGAACTAGCCCGTGAAAATTAGCCAACCTAGGAAAGAAAATAAAAATATTCTCAGCCATAAGAAAAACACCTGCATGAGCTGCCTAAATGCAGAAAAACTGATGAACAGAATGTTGACAATGAAAGGCTCAATCAATTTGTAAAAGTGAAAAAAAACTTCCACCAAACTACAAATCCACTGCTCACTTCTGAGTAGGCCTATGCAATTGTCAGACTCAGATACCACCAGACATTTCACTCAAGTAAAGCTGTAGAAACACCTGTCCTTTGGGAAGGGTTCAGAGAGCTTTGACTTGTGACCATTTGACCTTGTGATTCTAAGACCAATACAACCTTTAAAAATTCTAGGCCAAAGTGCATGAAAAATCATAACCATTACTAGGCCAAAAACAAAATTGTTGTGTTGCCCTCACATGAACAATATCAGGAGGGTTGGTTAGGGACTTATTTTTTTTTGGGGGGGGGGGGGTAATACATAGTCATAGTACACATTTATTGACAAATTGACAGTTTCAGTGGCAAGACAGTTTGTAAGGACCCTCGGTGCGATAGTAAAACCAAAACATCCGACAAAACAACCTCAGGTGCCTTGTGTTGTACCATGCGAATAATTCGGCAAATTCGCCATTTGAAGATATATTTGCAACATAATTGAAAAGTCATTTTGTTCCTAACATTGCTGTTATGGACACCACGTAACAGTCCATCTTGGTTATTGCAACTCACATGCGCACAAGCAGCACAACATGCTGTTGGGCTTAGTGGATTTTTGCTGAGAAAAGGGAAGCCATTAAGAATGGCAACCAACAGACTGAATTTTCCAATGACCACATACGTAACAGTATTCTACAGTAACTGGTCCTTGTCATATCATTTTCGGTTTGGTAGGGATAGAAATGGACAGGAGTATTTTCTTATTGGAAGAAACAATTCCAACAAGGCGGACGCATGCAGACTGGAGCCCTTGAAATAAACGTGTCTCACCAGTCTCAATAGGAGAAGTATTGAAGGTAGCTGGCTAGCATATTTTCTGCTGTTATAATAATCAGGACAAAATCATAACATCTTAAAGCTTGCGCATACACACAACTAAAACACACAAGTAGTCAAGTACCGGTATTCATGATGAAGTGCAAAGAATGTCAAGTTTAAAAGGTTTTGTACCAATGGCATTATCCCCCAAGTTCTCAAAGGCCCTGGAGGTCAATCATGTTAAACAATGCTGATTCTGCAAAAAATAGCCACCCTTGGATTTGCTCTCAAATTAGATCATCCAGCTCAGTGCAACAGCCACTAGGTGCACTCATGAATGTAATCTTGCAGCACATTTGTGATGCGGTCAAGCTACATGAGTTGTTTGTCGGGAATTTTCATTTGGAGATACAAGCCAAAATAGGGCCGCTTCATCACATCACTTCATCACATCTCTTGGTGTTCCGACTTCCATAATTTTTTTTAACTGAAGATGGTATCAGCATGCGGTTTTCACAGAAGTTATGCTGAGATTGCACTCTGTTCAAATCTGAAGTAAAAACATTTTTGACCAATGTCGACAAACGACTCATTTAGCTTGATCGCATCACATTTCTTTGTTCCTTATATCAGTAT
Source organism: Patiria miniata (assembly GCF_015706575.1). Taxonomy (NCBI): domain Eukaryota; kingdom Metazoa; phylum Echinodermata; class Asteroidea; order Valvatida; family Asterinidae; genus Patiria; species Patiria miniata. The sequence goes on along the minus strand of NW_024037059.1, from coordinate 23,878,134 downwards.
CAGGAAGCAAATCCAAACTTGATAATCTGGTTTGAGAAAAAAAATATCACCCACCGTAGCACTTTTGTTCATGGCAATCTAAAAGTAAAACCAAGCATCTAAAACTAGTTGTGAAGTGGAAATCAAACGAAGAACATGACCTAGTGTTACAAAATCACAACTATAAAAAATACTTCTTCAGAGATGCCAAGATCACACAAAAGCTGGGTGTGTGACAATGCAAATAGCAAAGGCCAAATTCAAAAACAGTGGCGTCTGGAAATTGGGCACAAAAATTGGCCGAGTGTTCCCTAGCGTAGTGCACCTGATCAAATTTCAGAAAAACCCAAGTAAAAGATTTTTTAGTAAAAGTTGACAAATAAATCATCATTATCTCAATCTCATACACAACTATTTTGTCAGCAAATTACTTCTTCTTTTGGGGCTCATTTTAAAAGGGTGCATTGTGCACATAAAAAAACAAAAACCAAATCGGGATATCACGCCATAAAATACTTCTCTTTGACATTTGTAACGGGTTCGTTAACTCAAGATTTATGAAAGGGAATGTCTAGAGCTTGATGAAATTTCACTAATGCGAAATTTGAGGGTAAACGTTTTGTTCTACAAGGCACTAGCACTAGAGGTGAATAAAAATCAGAGTGTGCCACGTTATTGGCCGCACCACGTTAGGGACATCAACAATATCCGCAGGAAATGTTGCACAACACGTTTGTTTGAACACGATGCACGCGTACTGTACGCCAGCACATTTACTGCAGGAGCTGGAGTGCAACGCTCAGCACAATCTCGTTACCAAGCACTGGGGACGAGAGTGTCCCTACTATGCTTCGTGGCGCTATAATTATCTTCACGCACAACCGAAGTCATCAAAATGCTTAACCCAAATATGAAATATGTTACTGTATTCACAGAGCAAGGAACAGTATTCTTGTCCCGAAAACAACCCCAAAAATATTTTTAGAACAATTTAGCATGAGGCATGTGATTACGATTTTTCGGCATGTTCTGCAGTGAGACTTGGTAGGTCTGCTTCATCAACAGAAAAAACAAAATTGGTTAAGTCATTCATCACGAACATGGGTTATTCATTACAAACATTAATTTCCACAAATCTCATTCAATACATAAAACTCATGAAAATGGGAACACAATTTTAAAATTCTTGATTGAACTAAGAGCAAAAGATACATACTTCACAGCTTAATTTACAGAAAGATCCTGCCAGGGTCAAAATATCAGGCCATCCAACTTAAATTTCCTCCAGATTGCATAACACTTTGACCACTTGTCATGTTTTTCACAGACCACTGTTGCCCAAAATTGGTTAGACAAAGAATGGCTACAGAAGAATTTGAACTATGACTTTGGCACCACTGTATGGTGTTCTACTAACCAAACTATCCCGCCGTATGTTAGCAGCATTCCAAAATGTCACTGTCTTTGGTCAAGGGCACTAGTTAGAGCCATAAATTCCCCCCCCCCCAGAAGTGTGGTTGGGGTCTACGAGCGAATAGTTACCTGTACAGCAATTACTACTTTTGCATTTTCCCTAGACTGGCAGGTATTTTCCGCTAAGAGTTTTATACAATAGCGCCCTCTGGTGTCCTACCCATAATGCCCCGTAGCGTGCGTGCCTCGTGAGCGTCCTCTTTTCTCTACAGGTACATGTAAGTATTCGCTCGTAGACCCCAACTACACTTCTGGGGGGTGGGGGAGTCTACTTCACTCTACTTACCTGTAGAGCAATTACTACTTTTGCATAGACTAGCACCGTCAAGGCGGTGGGTCATGTGAGATGCTATTGTGCTTTCACAGGGGCACGTAACAATACGCGTAAACCCCGGTTGGGCCCCGTCGCTCCACATGTGGACAAGGCAGCCCAAAAGGTCTGCATGATAAGGACATTAACATGCTGACCGAGACGCTGTCCCCGATATGGGGCATTGCGCGTTAATGATTATGACATACGACATATAGACACTGTTATATGTACTGAATTCAAGAAAGAATCAGAGTCAGGACACATAAATTCTGGGGAGGTCTCCGGTCTGAAAATGTCTCGAGAACATGTTGGGGTTTGTTCTCCCTATCTCTGCCTAATATTGTGCACATGGGCCGATCACACAGCCTCTGCCGTTGATACGCCTGTGGCTCCATGGATGACCATAACCAACCTTCAGGCAATCTTGTCATGAAAAGCTTATGGTGGGGTCGTCCTGATAAAAACATGTCGTGAAAGGCCTGCCAATATGGCAGGTTCGTCATGACTAAACAGGTCGTGAGAAGCCTGCTGGTTTGGCACGGTTGTCACAACAAAAATGTGTCGCGAGAAGCCTGCTGTTATGGCAGGGCTGTCTCGACAAATATATGTACAGTACATGAAACGGTAAGTGATCGGCACCAAAATTCTCTGTCTGGAACGGAAAAGAGTAATTTGATGCCTGGAACAAAGACGTCCGGAGGCACAAGGGACTCCGACGGTCTTAGTTCAAAATCCTTCTGTAGGAATCGGACGGGCACACTCAGTCCACACCAGGTGTGGTCCGTCTCTATTATACAGCAAGCAGTTGTTTTCTACATGTACATCTAGAAGTAACAACTGCTAACAAAAAGTAACTTTAGGGACAATTGAAACATATATGAAATTGCCCACTGGTTCAAGGAACTACAAGTCATGTTTAAAGATCTAGATAACGTTTTTTTGAATGGCGTTGAAGAGGTCCCGCACTTTAGGGGTGTTGAAACAAACATCCCCTTAATAATTAAACTGACATGGGAGTATGACTGTCTAACATACATGTAAAGCAATACATGTATACTGTCATGTTAGAAGTCCCTCAAGTGCAGGCAGTAAAAGCCATAGCTTGTTTGAGAAAGGTCTGATGTGAACAACATAGCATGACAGCATCCAGCACATCAGGAGAAATTCCTGCGGAGACGGGTGAAGGAAACCCAAGCTGCGCTGGAACAGAATATTTTTATCCTCGGAAGAACCCCTGACTGGTGGACCAAGGGAATGGTCATAGCCCTGGGAAACCAATCAATGGGACCGACATGGAGTAAAGAGGAGGGCCTTGTCATCTTTCTGCTCCAGTTACTTTAGTACCCAAGGGATAGGAGAAAATGGCAGGAAGGTGTAAACAAAAGCCCGTTCGTCTCCATCACCAATGTGTTCGTCTGCCACCTGCAGGGGTCAGGAACCCACGCGCAGTACACTGGAAAAATGTGACTAATCCGTGTAACAAGCAGATTGACATGGTTAGTGGTTTAGCAGCTACCACTGTCGAGAGGATCCATCCCCCATAAGGAGGACGTTAGAAGCGACGTTCTCCTTGTTTGGGAGGGAAATAGTCAAAAGCACGAAACTGCCATGACAATTAGTGGAGGCTGTGATCTGTGAGGCACACCCCTGTGAGGTTGGCAGCGTTGAACCATCACTGGAGGCATGACCTGCACTGGATGCAATGATGACTGTGCCGACACAAGGAAAATAGGTGAATGTCACCACTCTCCATTTCCGCAGCGCAGCCAAAACACCTTTACTATCTGAGCAGATGCCAGGAGTGAGGCGAAAAGGCTGAACCATGAATTTGCAACGGGAATCTTTGTTCGAACCGCGAAATTCCCAATGCTCTGGCCTGATAGGAAGTTGCTGTTGTATACCCTTCTCATTAACATCTCCCCCAGGGAAAAACATGAGGGGTGCAACACTGTGTTGGCCCGATGGAATTGATGTCAGTCTCAAAGTCTCTCTGATGAGCTCACATGAAACAGACCAGTGGAGGTTGTCATGAGTAAGGTAAGTTAGGTAAGTCACCTATGGTATTCACCAAAACAACTGAAGCCGAATCGGAGTCGTTGTTACCACTGACGGCCCTAGCCTATGTGGCATGGCACACAGAAGATGTTGATAGCGCGGCCACACAACATCACCATGGCAACATTTCAAGAGGTAGGCAGCTGAGAAAACAAGTAACAGTTTGTTCATCACCAACGCTGGCCTGACCGTTGGTTTGACGGCTTTCTGAGATCGACCATCTGAGCAGCCGTCATTGACCAATATGGATGTAAACATCAATATCCCCCGCAAAAATACTTTTGTCCGTTACAAAGTGGGACTCGAATCTTTGGCGGGCGACCTTCGACGGGAGAAACAGCTCATCAAGCATGTTACCCCGGTGGGTCAGGTCGTTGGGGTCTGCACTCGTGTAAACTAATAGAGTACCGAGTGTAGACTGTGCACTTGACAGTGATAATACCTAGCGTACTTCAAACTGCAAAGTGTATTCAAGTTTGTCAAGTATTATCTACAAAGGGGCGCTTGAATGATGTGGTCCCTCTACTGCTGGCAGCTTGTCCTTAGCTGCTTTGGAAAGGGAAGGTGTGACAACAAAATTACCAAAATTCGCTAACAGAAAATGGAAATTATCACATTCTTGCTTGTAGAGTAACAAGCATCTTGGATGCAGGCACAATCTTGGGAATGTGGTAAAAAAACATGCCTGATCTATGGAAGCATCACAACAACCAGTTGTTGAGGTTATGCTCAGGCTGGAGTTCATCGTGAAGGGCAGCCGTCATCCGATGAACCATCCTTATGCAAGGGCCGAATTGACTCCGTAAACGAGAACCGTCTATTACGGGAAAAGTTGTACACGGCCACAGTCAGTGGTCAAACAACTCCCTCCAAGACAATGCAAATTACAGTTTAACAACTGGATAACAAGGTCCTTGGGACTTTACAAATTACCTTGTTATGACAAGTACTTTGTACAGAAGAAAACAAAGAAAAAACAAAAACTTGGAACTTAACATTTTCCCTGTTACATGTATAAGCACGATGTTGTATTAACAGTGCTTTTCTTATCAGGGTTCGACTGTACATGCACATGCACAATGAACACTGTGCAATGTACATGTACATGAAAAACTGCAGCAATTTCAGACTTTTCAGTGCAGGCAGAAACACCGACGCACACATGTGCGGCGTGTCCCTTTGTCCTCGAGCCACCCAACCGTGATTACTGTAGAGGGCTACAGAGCATGGCTCGCAACTCAGACGGGCCGTTTCATCAACGGTGCCCGCCAGACAATAGGCGCATAGAGCCGACAATGAACTCGGCAATGTACCTGAGAACAATTGTAAGGCTTGCAGTGAGTGGACCCAGACAACCGTGCCCCATCCCGGCTGTGTTTGCCACGGTGGGGTCGGTGCAAAAAATCTCCCGAATTTGATCAAAAATAAGGAGAACGAATCGGGTCGTACGATAGTAATCCTATTCCCACATGAGAAATGGACGCCGTTTGTCCATTGACAAAATGTCGATGTATTTCACACACACTTGATCCAAAGGAAGTTTGGGGAACACTTCGTCATTGTTAGATGTGAAGCCCGTCCCGCGCTTCAAAGATTTAAATTAATGATCGGGCGGAGGGGCTCATCGGCGGAGGATAATGTACCCGTATCATGTCCCTCTACACAAAACGGACTTCCGTTTTGGTGATGGACAGTTGCTGTAATTGGTCTGGTCCTTCGTCATCATCGGCCGAGTCAGCCTATTGCAAAGATCGAGTTGACGCCTGTGAACGAGAGCCATCTGGAGGGGCGAGTTGTACAGAACCACGCGGCAGTGGCTGGACAACTCCCTGAGAGTAAATAGACATCGATGGGTGAATACATGTACTCAAACATGCGGGGATCCCAGCGCATGGGTAACTGCGTGTCGTAGGTCCCGTTGTCTCTGGTCCACCCAACCATGGCCCACGGCCAGCGAATGTGAAGCGCTCGCCATAGGCTGGGCCTCCGGTGCACGTAACCATACATGGTATCATTGTACATTGTGTACATGTACAAATGAACATGTGCCTGTACACGTACATGCACACGTGTATCTCGTGTATCTCGTTGTGCTTTGGCCACCTAACCGTGACCAACGATTGACAACTGTGAAGCATTCACTGCAGGTAGGGACTACGGAGCACGGCTATCTGTGTGCGGTATGTCCCCTTGTTCATGGGTCACCCAATCGTGACCTGCAACTGAAGACTGTGAAGCGAAACAAACGGCCAAGGGTTGTGAAGCGTGGCTCACCGCTTCAGGGGGGCCAACAATAGGGCCTCACCAAGGGGGCGTTTGCCCCAGTAGGACCAGTCAGAAGAGCCGCCAGCGTCTGAGGAAGAACGGCGTGGTATCAGCGATCAGCCTTCTTCTACTTCTTTGAAGAACGGCCCCGGGGTGTGTCAGAGGAAACGCCGGAAGACACCTGGGGCACCAGGCCCCCCAAACAACGGATATAATTCGATGACGAGAATGGTCCCTCAGAGCAAGATACAATGGGGGCCCGTCGGGCCGGGGTATCCCCGGGCGTCCGGCTCCGCTTTGCTCATAGCATACCCGACCAACGCCTCAAGCCCCGTGGGCTGAGCGAGCGCTGGCCGTTCCGATAGCCCGTGAAATAGCCCGTCCCGGCACCCAGTGGTACTTGGCACTGTGTCGGGAGGGCACGGGTGACTAGAGCCCACTGAAGCGTGGCAGCTATTCCCCTCGGGCTGCCCCGTGCTCGGGAAAGTGCTGGGGTATAGTGTAGCTCACATCATACCCGGCCGACAGCGCCTCAGGCCTCGTGGGCTGAGCGAGCGCACAATAGCCCGTGCAATAGCCCGTCCCGGCAACCAGTGGAACTCGTACTGTGTCGGGAGGGCATGGGTGACTGGAGCCCACTGAAGCATGGCGGCTAGTCCCCGCGGGCTGCTTTGGTTCGGGGAAGGGCCAGGGGCTATAGCGGCGCTCGTACCCGAGCCACGCTTGCCCTGTCGGCCCTTTTTAGGCTTCGCTCCGGCACAGGAGGTATGTTTTGGAGGAACCTTGCCGGAGCGTGCCTTTTGTTTGGGTGTTCCTCTTGAATTGACCAGGGAAGGATACCGAGGTCCCTTTAACTGGTCAGCGGAACTGCCAACGCCCCCAGCTGGCAGTGGCTGAGGGTGCTGGACGAGGGACTGCGGCCGTGGTAACGACGGAGCGTTAACGGCAGAGTCCCCCGGGAACTTGGTCTGTTCCGTGGGAGAGGAATTCCCCCCACTTTGTGACAGATCGGTTCTCCCCAAACGCTTCATATTTTATACAACAAAATCAAGAAGACGATGAGAAACTCCACAAATTGTTGTTATTTAACTCTTTTAATAAATAAACTTCTCTTAGGCGAAAAAAGGGTAGCAAAATGACGAGGAAAACAGGAGCTATTTTGCACACATCCTACCCGACCCGCCGCTAAGAGAAAAGGGACGCTCACGAGGCACGCACGCCACGGGCATTATGGGTAGGATACCAGAGGACGCTACTGTATAAAACTCTTAGCGGAAAATACCTGCCGGTCTAGGGAATATGCGAAAGTAGTAATTGCTCTACAGGTAAAGTAGAGTGAAGTAGACCTGTATGTGCCATGTGGCCAGGGATTTCCCTAATGATATGATGAAATGCTATTTAGAAAACCCAGGGAACTTTGAGATCACAAAGAGGATACGGCTTTAAAGCATGATGAGAAAATGACAAGGTTCATATAAAATCATTATTAGGTAGACTAAAGAAATTGGCAGGAAGGGGATTTGAATCTGCAACCTACACAACACCATACCAACAATCTACCGAATGAGCTATCCAGCCATATAGTTGGTGTACTCCCGCTTTGTCAATATCTTTGATCCAAATTATTTAACATGTATGTGTACATGCATGCACTTGATCATCATTTAAAAAGGGCTACAAAGAATTACGTTAGTTTGCAGTAAAAGAACTATGATTATTTAGAAATTAGCAGATGCTTTATGTGCATTTAGGTTCATGAGAAATAAAACACTGCTGCAAACTGCTTACTGATTAAATTGACATGGAATACACAAGTAGTAAAAATTAGAAAGCCTGACATAATGATCCTACCACAATCATTCTCAAAACTTGAATGCCTTTAAGAAAAAAAGATTCAGTTGGATTCAAATAGTCAGGCCCTATAAATTTTACGATAGACTTGTATCCATAGTGTATTTGCACTCATATTACACCCAGGTGACTGATCGAGATACATGTTGGAACACATTTGTTTAGCCATAGAATACCTGAGAAAAAATGGTTTTCTCTCAATATAAACTACTGCAATGGTTGACTTTGATAAATCGACTATGATGTCTCTAATATGATAATATGTGTTCAAATTCAAACATAAACCACTGTTTGGAACACTATCAAACAAATAACACACCAAATGAAAAAAAAAAACAAATCAGAAAAAAAAAAGCAAACCACATGAAAACAGTTGCTAAAAATTGTATACTTACTTGCTGCAGATTAGGAGAGTAATAGACAGATGAAATAAAGGGATGAGAGCAGAAACAAAATCACTTTGTGTTAATAATGCCAGTTGATCAAGATGGTAAAGAAATGAGTTAATATGACAGAGAATCATCATGATTACACCATGCTTTGCACTAATTGGTCTGGATCAAAGACTCAAATTAAATCACTCCAGCACAACTCAATACTCATACATTGTACATGCAGATAGTACCAATCATCCTGAATACTGCATTGAGGTTTTGGAGGGATGAGTATTTTGTGTGTGAGTTTTTGTGTGTGAATGAACATCAATGAATAAATGTAATGCTGCTTGGTAGTTGCCAGTTGGCATAACTGATATACTTAGACAATGCAGTATTCTTACATTTATTGTAAGCAGGATATGAACATTGGTACACAACCGCCACATGTGTTTCCAGTTTGTGCACAAACATTAATGCACCCATTACACTTCACTACATATGGTACACTGGCACTCTTGTAGATTGTAGATTAATATTGCATCAACTTTATGTGCATGCACTTCATTTAAATTATGACTTGCATATTTCCCTATTACCCTATTATCTCTTCAAAACTATTTGACCTTCATCGAAAACCCCACATCAGAAGAAGAGATAGCCTTAGCACGCTGTATGCATCATTCTACTTATACTGTAAGTTGTCAATTATCCCATTTATGTACGAGTAATATGTATTTGCAGCTAAAAAAAAAAAAAAAAATAGAAAGAAATAAACCATCATAATTTTTTGGGACTGATTTAAATGTATAGTTAAGTGCACAGAAAATTTCATTTTTATTTTATTTGTTAAACAATATGAGGAAAATGTAGCCTTTGTCTGCACTTTCAAATGTAATCAAATCCATGAAAAAATGAGACGAGACTGGAATGATTTATAGTTAGATTTAGGAAATGTGAAATGACTGACAGTGAAGAAGATGAGAAAGGACACCCACTATGTCAACACAAACCATCTTCACCAATTCTTAGAATACATCTTTCATGTACCACAGTACGACTTTTTGAACAGCTGAATTTGACAGCAAAAGTTTCTTTCAAAATAGCTTACTTGTCAAGTTCGGTGATATTGTCCCACGATGAATCAGCAAGCCAACCAGAACAGGGATTGTCCATTTGTTCTTCGCGATCCAAAACCTACAAAAATCAAATATAGTAGAACATCGCTGTAACATCGCTGTAACCACACAATGGGGTCCACCAATGATTGTTTGATAGCTAGTCGATGTTTGTTAAAGCAAATTTGGTTACCAGCATGACACACAAATGTGCCCAGACGGTCTCCATCTACATGTTCTTTCCCTTCCATAATAATGGAAAATAATGTCAGCATGTCTCTCACAATTAACATGGGCTTTCACTGAAATTTGTTAAGTGACTGAAAATGAAGGAAAATTCAAGCCACATGAATGTATAGTCATTTAAGAAATTTTATCAAGTATATTTTATAGCAGCAGTCGGGATTCTAGGCAGCCAATCAGCGTTGGGATTGTAGGCAGCCAATCATTATTAGTGGGTTGCCGCCAAAATGCTAGGCCAATCCGTAGACAGGAATACGTATTGATAGATGTGTGTGTCATTTTTTTATGTTGCGGCTTCAAAAGACAAACATGAAAGTTTAGTTTGAAAATAATTTTTAATTATCATTATGCTGCTTTTAATCATACTCATTATTTGTATGTATTGCAGAGTCAGTCAAGATACTTTGCGTATGACTATGAGATTGGGACTCAGTGGACATATTTTAAGTATGATACTGCGGTTCAGTGGAGATATTTTACGGAGTTCTCGACACCTGGTCGGGCACGATTGGTGATGGCACCGTGACACCATTGCCACTACCCAGGCAGCAGCCGCGGCGCGTCCGGCCGGCCGCGGGAGAGAAGCGGAAGGCTCCGAGGCTCCAGGCAGTAAACCTCGTCAGTTACCTACGGTTCTGTCAGCGCCACAGTCCAGCTATTGGGTAAAGTTGGTTGAATCGGTGAGGATTTTCCAATAATCTGGCATTCTTGAAACATTGAATTTTCATTTGCAGTCACTTGCTCCATATTTAAATGAAGGATGGCAGTCTGCCCTTAATTTTACGGCAGTTTCAAGACATTGCACTTGCATTGAACTAAATGGACAGGTACAGTGATGACAAAATTTTACCCACGACTGTAAAATAATAATGGGTTGGTTTTTTAAGGGTATATTCTTGAAGATACTTAAAAGGACGATGGGTAGTCTGTTCGTAATACAAGCTTAATCACGAGTACGGAATCTATGAAAAGCCTACGAATGAAATAATCTCGTATTTCGAAAATATTTGGGTACATAATTCCGTCCCCATTGTTACTACAAACAGAATTTATTTAATATCTTTTAATGAAGGCTGGCAGGCAGCTCTTTCTTTACACGGCAGTAGGCAGTTACATTTACACACCGTGCCAACAAGAACTTTTACCCACGATTTAGCATCAGAATTTGTGTGTTTATTTATTGGTATCGTTAATTAGGTTTCAGGTTTCAGGTTTCAGGTTATTTCCATACTATAAGGTAATTATGTTGAATAATATACATCAGGTTAACATTTTAACGGAACTTTGGAATAATAGTATGGGGAGGCCAGACAAGAAGCCGAAGCTTGTACTAGGTCTGCCCCCTTCACAAAGAATACATGTAGTTATACAATTCATGAATAATCATAGGATATATCAATATGTGATTACATTAAATTCAAGAGCTCATGCAAAACTTTACAAAAAAAGAATAAGTTACTTGAAGTAAATTTACCATCCTTGGCTTTTCATGTGTTGTTAATAATTTTACTTGGCAATAAAGTAATAATTTTGCTCTTAATCACCATTGATATTAGCCGTAGTGAGAAGTAGTTTTTTATAATACAATTTACAGGCTTGCTGATCAGAAGTTAGTTTGTGAAGCGAAATGTATTTATTTTGGCCGACGTAAGGCCGATTGTGTGGCTCCAGGTTGAAGTTGTCTAACACATCCATTTAGGTGCTAAAAGGTTACACTGTGGGTATACATGTATATACATGTACATGTCTTGTAATACAGGATTCATAACATTTGTACCTTCCCTTGGGTTAGTGGTAACTAGTGATAGTTTGCGGTAGCACCATGTATATGAATACTTGTGGAACAGATGCAGAGTTTAATTTACAAATCGTTGGTGAAGTGAACGTTTATGCAAACCGAATACGTATTTCTTTTTGGCCAGTGTTGGGCCGGCCATGTTGAATACATGTTTTACATGTCACATCTATGCATAGTTTGGCGAAGGGTGCGACTGTGTATTGGTGTCGGCGATGCAGCTGGTGGATAACACTGATTTCAGTTATCACTGGTAATTTAGATATACCTTCCGGTTGTAGTAACACCATACTGGTGCATGTCTTTTGAAAAGATAATTCATAATAATTTCAGTAAAGTGCAAGTTAATTAATGGGAAGGTTTGACTCTTGGCATGGGGTTAGTGTAAACTATGATGGTGTGCGAGAACAGCAGGTGTATTAATCTCATTGGGGACTATAGGGGTTTTTCTGAAACAACCGTTTGGTCGTCATGGTGCAATCAGCCAGTATGCTCAGGGCACTGCATCAGTGCATCTAAAGATAAACCAACTTTATTCGTGAAATCATTGCTCCGATTAATAGGCTCTGATCTTCATGAGGTTAAAACCTGATGGAATAAATGAGTTAATACATTTACCAAATTCTAAATTGACCTATTTATGTTGCGCTGCATGGGTGATAGCACTTGAAATTTTGGATCATTCGGGGTTACAGAGTCGAACCAGTGCCCCGTGCAGCTTGTGGGTATTTAATGTAAACAAATGGTATTCGTTCATATTTCAAAGTTAGCTGGGAATGATTGCATGGCTTTGTGGTGGGCGAATTTTTCAGCTATAAACTCATGTGGTCCAGTCGTAGTTTCTGCATTATGAGGATACCAAATATTATTAATTTTGATATTGGACATCAATACTTTCGAAAGGAATGTATTTGTGTATTGATGTTGAATTTGCCATGAGCGGCCTAATTGGCTGCACGTTCGTTGCCTGTGAGAGCATTTTCCAACATTAATCGCGGTACATGTAGTACTCGGTGCACGTATGCAGTTATTGGGTCTTGCTGAACTTTTCGCCATCAATCACGTAACCACACCTGTGGCATAATGTACCAGTTTTAGGAAACCATATTTGTTGGTCCACCTTTTTGTATTTGTATAATTTTTATACTCAACTCAAGTTAGTTAAATGAGTATTGAGTTCGATTTTCTTTTACAACCAACCGGATTTTTGCATTCTGATGACCTGTTTCTCGGCACTTATTTGTGGGGTTTTTCCCTCTTGGATTTTGACCCTTCAATTTTGAAATCAGAAAGGGTGTGTTTGCCTTGAGGGTTTTTTCACCCCGCAAATGTGTTGGAGGCTGTTCTGAGGATCATGCGATCAATTGGTGAATGTACAACAATGTCCTTGGGAATATATACATTACCTTGTTGTAACAGGTACCTTGTATTAATTATCAGTAATCGAAAAAAATGAAAACAAAGACTTAAATGTTCCTTGTTATAGGCAAGGTGTTGTATTGACAGTGATCTTCTTATCGAGGTTCGACTGTATTTGGTGCACATACGCAGACTGAGTTGTGGGAGAGTGCGGTGCGTTATGAGGCAAGCCGCATGGCTTCTCACAATGAGGGCGAAGGGCCAGGGTGTTTGAACACACTTGGAAGTGCCTTAATTGGTGTGTTCGTTTCTTCTTTGTGGGTCGCAATTCTCGCGTGTGGCATTTTTTCGTGCCAAATAAGAAGTCGAACACCCAATCTTGTTTGGATATGGAATTAGCTAACTTCAATAGGATGGGACATTTGGCTTGTACATATACCTCTAAAGTTTCATGTGCTAGATGTAATTTTGTAATGTAACAATATAGCGCCGTGACGGCCCATTCCCTACCATACCTTTGGAGTTTATCCTTATTGTAAACATAAATGTGTAACAAATAGCCCGTGACCTCCCACACGGACTATACCGGCCGCATGTTCCAGCGGTTGGAACTATTGATTGTAATTTACTATTCTAAGAAAGTTTTCTGGAATAACTAATTTGTTGACCTTTAGGGTCTATAGTTTTACTGCAGCGATTCCTATTGAGTAGAGAGCATTCACACTGTTGCGTTCCTTTTTGATGGTTTGTGTGGACAGTGGTCATGAGTATCACTACCTATATTGTGGTTACTGTTATCAATGAGTCATTGTTGCGTTCTTTGTAGATGGTTTGTGTGGATAATGGTCTTGGGTATCACTATCCATATACATGTAGTGGCTATTGTTATCATTGAGTCCTTTGTGAGTTTGGGTGTAACGTCTATGTTTCCGGTTTGCCCTACCTTTTTTGATATTCCGGTAATATTGTATTGGTATCACTATCGGAACACATGTACATGTAGCCTGTAGATATCATTATTCATTGATGATTTACAGTGGTCAGGAGTACCGCCTAATGTTCCAGTTTGCCCAACGTTTTGGTATTCCGGTGAATTTTCTTACATTGAATTTGGAGCTGTGGCACACACACGCACACAACTTGGGTGTCTGTCTACTTTATTGGAGTTTGAGTGGTTCGTACCGCGCAATTCCAATATGCGTGAAAAGTTCACACTACAATTGCACACAACAGCGGCAGCCTTCACAAAATCATGGTGTGTAATTGCTTACAAATACTATCGTTATAACCTCATAATAAATACCAGAAAAGGAAAAACAAAACATTCTGGTCTCTACCTTCACAGGTACCCATTATACTCCAGGGTGGAGAGAGGCAAAAGTATTAAAGTGTCTTGAGTAGTAACGTGTCTTGCCCAAGAACACAAGCACCATGTTCCCCGTTAGGGTTCCAACCCATGTCACAAGTCAAACACCGTAACCATTGGACCACAGCGCTATAACTTTATCGCACTTCTGGTTGAATGCATGCTTCACATATTTACAAACACACAAGCAAAAAAAGTACACAAATTCCCAAATAAGTTGCTATAAGTAGACTCACCACACCGCCTCTCAAGAAGAAGTTGTATTCATCCATATTTATCTTGCCAGCAGCCTCCAAAATTTTGGCACACATTTGGAAGGAAAAGAGAAGTTTGTGCTTCTCAAACAGACCACGACATGTGAATCTGTAACATGACAATACAACATGTAATATTAATATATTGACAAAAAGTAAGTACGATAAATCATTTGGCAAAATGAGAATTGGAGAGAGAAAAAAGTGGATTCTGTTGGAGTGCAATAAAAATAGGGTTGTAACTGCTCACTGGTGAAAAGAAATTTTTTTTTTTCAGGACTAACATTATAAAACATTGAAGCAAAATTGAAGATGACTTGACAGTGGTGTTTGGCTCACTTAAACTTGACTCGATCATGGTATGTGACTCACCTCAACTTGATTCAACTTTCACGTTAAGTATTTAAGTTAGCATAACTTGCAATTTGCACTCGAGGTGACTTAATGTATGCCTCAAGCTCTAGTTGACTTGCTACAACACTGATAACTTCCCATGTCCACTAGAAGAACACAACTTGAAGTGTTTAATGGGAACATTTTAACAACTCGTTCTCAAATACCTGAGACAGTTGACTTATTCCTATTGGTCGAGAGCCCATCACGTGGGTGGTTTTTAACCGCCGTTTTCAAACACCGCTCAGTGTTTAAACAGCTAGTGTTTAAAACAGTGTTTAAACAGTTTAAAACCGGTCGCGAGCACCCATGCTCTGCACCACATGTGCGCAGTACCCAACGCGGGCTCTGGTGGCTTCAGAGCCACTGATATGATCTCCAAATAAGGAAATGTTGAACACAATGCACTTGCCAAGCGTTACCATAGCAGAATTGTTGACATTTTTTCAACTTTTCAACTTTGATCAAAAAAGTATTTATGAATCGGGATAATAGTGTGATTGAGCAGTTATAAATGTGATGTGAAAGCCCTTGCTTTAACTCAGGCCATTATCATCGGCCAGGCCTCTAACAGGTCTTAAACTGACAGGTTTATAACTGCTGCATCAAACTATTATCCCCTTATTGAAAAAAGGAAAGCCCAAACATTTGTTCTCCTTCATATACTTATTATGAATATCTATGAAAATTGAATATCTATACAGCGTGTCCCAATAAACATTGTGCATGAAGAAGTCGCTGATTTGCTCAAAAGGTAGTCATACTGGCTAATCAAATTTTATATTATTTTAAAAGCCTATGGTCTTGTTTATAATTAATGAATATATCAAGAAAATCCATCAATGCAAACCAGAGATATCGCTGATGTTGTAAGGCACAATTAGAATCCTGTATTTAAGCTTAGGCCAATACCTTCCAGCTGTCAAAGAAGATTGCATGTTCACTGTCCTTTCAAAACTTTTGTCAAAGACTAAACACCTGATATTAGGCATTCCAAGTGGTATTAGATTTGATTATATAATGTTATGTGCCCAAACTGTTATCTGTGAACATCCTTACCCAAATGCAACATAAAGGCCATGCATTATTTCAAGCGCTGCCTAACACATACCAATAATCCAATAATTGGTCAATACAAGCAAATACTATGTGTGGAAATTACATTGTGCAGGTCGAAAAAAACATAGCCTTACCAAATCAAAGATACCTCTGGTTTGCATCGTTGGATTTTCTTGATTTTTTCCACCAATTATAAACAAGATCATAGGCTTGAAAATGCTATAAAATTTGATTAGCTAGTCTGACCAACTTTTGAGAAAATCAGCGATTTCTTCATGCACAATGTTTATTGGGACACTCTGTATTGGGAGCATTTTTTCAAATCTTTGATGATGTTTCATTGTATGACCCACTACACAAATACATATGTACATGAAGCTGATTATGAACCTGTGAATGATAAAGTATTGAGGAAACTTACCTGTACACAGCATATGTGTGGTACTCATTCAGATTTAAGATTCGTGACTCAAGCTGTGGGCTTCGCTGACTCTTGTCTATAGATGTATTGAACAGGTCAATGTAGGAATCCAGTGAAAATTGATACATTGGGTCAATACGGCCCATATCATTGAGGACAAAGAAGAGAATGGATGCACGCTGAGCGCAAGGACGATAACCCTATAGACAAAATACAAAAACATGAATGGAATAACTTACTGTGACTATTTGGTAACAAATGTCCATTTGTTAGATATTTAAAGGTTCATGTTAAATAATTACATGTACAAGCTTTTCAGTTAATAAAAGTAGCCTTTCTAAACAACGAGAAATTGAGTAAATTACATCTTAGTTATCCCTTTAAAGATGCTAAACAGGTGTTTTATTATATTTTGAGACGGACATGACAATGCTTTATTTAAGCTGGCAAATATAAGAAACAGAAGTGCATTCTCTTCTGCATGTGAGTTAACATGACTCTAGCATTTATTCAGGTTTCTGCCTGACATTAATTAGCAGAAACTTGAGAAATAGGGCTCATCAAAGTTTCTATAGGCATTAGATATTTTGCTGAATACTGTGCAGCATACGTCAAGACAGTATAATGGCAGCAATATGTTCTTCAATTATTCAGTATCAGAGTCCTCTACAACAGGCTTTGACAGGTTTTGAAAGATAACTTTATACTATTTCACAATAATGAATCATTACGTTGGACATAATGGTTATAGTAGTATTTACGTTTTGTAAATCATGTGCAGTTTAACCCTTGGTTCTCTATTTGTGAATTATCCACCAACTTAGTGAATACAATTTCTCAGTGTTAAAAACTATGCTGAAGCATTTACTACACAATATGAAATATTACAGATATATTGTGTTCAAATGTTTAAAAACCTCTTAACTTTTTATTTCTTAAAGATGTCTGTTTTGGTTGCTTCTAGACACTGCCGTTTCTACAGAATTTTGAAATAAACCAGTAGTAACAACAATACCGAGGTCAAATGTCAAGTTTCTATAAACTTGATATTTCTCACAAAGCGGTATTGACCTTGATCATGGTTTGGTGTTGGTTAATTCCAGCATGCGCAGTCTGGGTTGTACAGAGGTACTGATTAAATCACATGGGTAAATGATATATTATTCAACTATTTGCTGGAACCCTGTACCTGTAGACTGGTGGCAGTCTTCCCACTGAGTTTCCCAGTTCAATGGTTTGTGCAGCTAAGCCTAAATCCCCAAAGACTAACAATATGAGACTCCGTGCTTACAAATGATACTACTTTTTTCCAGATTCACCTACATGTACATGCATACATAAATAACCTTCTGTGCTTACATATGGAACATAAGTGCTTTCCTCAAATAATAAGTGAGAGTTGTCTAATATCTGACCTCTCTGGCTGCATCAATTTTGGCCTCAGTCTGCTCTGAAACCTGAAGCTGTTCACCAACTTCTTCTGATGTTTTCTTGGATGTTTGGAGGGTATTGACCAATTGTTCATCATCAAGAAGTGATCCCTGTGCTTCATTGAGCAACCTACAGGAGAAAAGAGGAAGAAAACCAAGTTAATTCACTCCAGCTCCATTCTTTCAAAAGCAACATGAAAAATCAGACTCGGGGGGAAAAAAACCTTAAACTACATTTGTACATTTAAAATGTTTTGTAATGTCATCTAGTTATTTGTTTGCATTCTATACTTACCTCAAAATTTCATCCTCTAGTTCCACAAGTTTTTTCTTTCCTGCAGCGATATTCATGACTAGAGCATCTTTTTGCTCTTCAAGTTCAGGTCTTTCCTTACGGACCACAATGCCAAGCAACTGAGCCTCAAGTCCTTGCTCTTTCACAGCAAAATTTGTAATGGTTGTCTTGGTGGAAATCTCTGGTGTGTAGTGGGGATTACTCAGCTTAGTTGTGATATAGAACTTGAAGTCAGGGCTGTAGTCCAGCTCCTTATCACCAAGGCGGATCGTGAGTCTCCCACCTATCCATCAAAACATGCATGGGTATCAAATTAAAGTGAATCAAACCAAACAAAAATGATGTTATCATTGTTTACAATTGAAAAAGGTCATTATTTGTGATGTCTTTGGTGAGATTAAAACTTTAGCTGTGTTTAGAACAGATATATTTATAGACAATGTCCTTTGACATAGCAGAAGTAAGAGGAATTCCTTAGAACCATGGGCGTCGCGAGGGGGGGCAAGGAGGGGGTGCTTGCCCCTCCCCCCCCCCAAGACAAGCCCAATTTTTTTTAAATTCACAGCGTTGCTATTGAAACCCCTCAGCCAGAGTCAAGTTATCATCAATATGGTGACCTTGACCTTTGACCCCAGAACCAATCCCAACGTGCCTGTACCAATGGGTAACTCCCTACCGAAGTTAGACACCAAAATTTCATTTCTAACTCAAGTTATCTTCAGGAAACCATTCACCTTTATCTCACCATGGTGACCTTGATCTTTGACCTTTTGACCCCAAAACCAATCCCAACTTGCCTGTACCCAAGGGCAACCCCCTACCTAAGTTAGACACCAAAATCTCATTTCCAACTCAAGTTATCATCCGGAAACCATTTACCTTTAACTCACAATGGTGACCTTGACCTTTGACCCCAGAACCAATCCCAACTTGCCTACTCCCAAGGGCAACCCCTTACTGAAGTTAGACAGCAAAATGTGATTTCTAACTTAAGTTATCATACAGAAACTAAGCTACCCGGACATCCCAAAAAGATGGACTTCCGGGGTACCTCCACTGTTGTCCCATTGTCCCGTTTTCTAAAGATTTTGTTGCAGGGTACTAGGCCGTGGGCTATGGGGGGTCCCAGTGCACCCCCCAACCAGAACCCACCGCCACTGACATTTTTTTGATCCTTGGCATGTTCCCAATAGGAAAAAAGATGTTAACAGTGAAAATTTAGGGATGCTCTCTCTCAGGAGGCCAATTATTGGAATTTCCTATGATTGAGCTTAGAAGGCATTTGCTTAGCACTAGGGTTAGAAGGGGACGAAACAAATTGCCATAACCTGAGCAGACCTTAACCGACTCAGCAACTATTCTTCATGAACAGGTCTTTTTGGCTGCCATGGAAAACTACAGAGGGCGCTACGGTCAAACGAAATATATATACATGTTTAAAATTTTACGAAAAGTTGCTCATCATTAACATTACAGCATACGTCTTGAAAGCCACCAAATCATAAAACAGAAGTTAAGTTATGATTGTCCAACTTCTGTTGAGCTGGTAGGTCTTGGCAAATTGAAAATTATATACAGAGAGGTTGTGGAATGCTCGAAGACATTTCCGTCATTTTTCGGGTATATGTAGCCTAAGGTGTGATGAAATAAAAACCACTATTTCTGTCATGAGTACAAAAGGTACTTTTGAGAGCTGTTTTTCAGGTCCAGTTTCGACCCGAACGTGCAACTGTGTAAAAGTCGTTGTTGCGGGCAGCAAACAAAACACAGTAAATCGTGACGTAATAAACAGGACTCCCGATGCACAGTAGCATACACGAGTCCTGTTTATTACATCACGATTTACTGTGTTTTGTTTGCTGCCCGCAACGACGACTTTTACACAGTTGCACGTTCGGGTCGAAACTGGACCTGAAAAACAGCTCTCAAAAGTACCTTTTGTACTCATTTCATGACAGAAACAATAGTGGTTTTTATTTCATTACACCTTAGGCTACATATACCCGAAAAATGACGGAAATGTCTTTGAGAATTCCACAACCTCTTTAAACAACGTCCTGCTGAATCAAGGTTCTGGTATTCTTAGCCTTTGGGTTGGTAGGCGGCAGGTCAATCTTCCAGATACATGCATACATACCATTTCCAATCTTGGTTAAGCTTGACATGGTATATGTTCATGTATTTATCTTTCTAAAACTGTTTTGAATTGTCATGGAAACCGTGTACAGAGCCTGACCCTATACCCAGAAAAATATAATAATATATATACATTTTTGAATAAGTAGAGATTTTGTGAGTTTTTAGTCTTAGTGGCAATTAAATAAAAGGAAAATGGCTGTGATCCATTCTAGCCTGTTGGATCCATACTTGTAAACACAAATGGGGTAAAATATTGAAATTACTTAATTGATGGAAGATTTTGTCATCGCAAAACTATGCTTATGTCGCTAATCCAAGCATAGATGGGAATATTCTTAGCTCAGCGATGGACATATGTGAGGTACCGGTACATTAGTCAACATTACACATGTAAATATCAACAAGGGCGGATCCAGTCAACAATCCCAATCTTTGTACAGGCAACTCCCACCCAACAGCTCCAAATACCTAATCTTTTTCCGACAACGGATGATACAAAGCGGGATTCTCCAGTGCGCCCCATCAAGGCCTCCAAAGGGGACGCCACGCACAACACAGCCAGACACCTCACCAAAATGCTTAGTCTACTAGTTAGCAACACCAAATTAATGCTGCATCAAGAATTCTGAGAGTTTGCCATCTTCACCTCAGACCTCACCCTCCAGTCAAACGCTATCAGAGTTGTCTGCTTGGGAGTCAAGTCTCTCTTAATCAACATACTCAGCGCCGACTGACCTGTAGCATCGTGAAAAGAAATACTTTAACTGGACCATACAAGGATACTACAGACCCCACACCAGACAAGTTTCATGGTATTCTGCTTACCTGTGTGTCATCTAAGTCAATGGCATCCTTTATATCATCAGTTCTGGCCAATATATTCATAGAAAAAAAATGAGCAGACCACCAACATCACGGCAGAGCACAGACCACATGTTTGGCTCCTTCATCGTCAAGTGATGACACCTTCATCATCTGGCAGCATGAGTAAGAGAATCTACTGCTCCTCTACTTCCCCGACAAAGGTTCTCCTATACCTAAAAGGCCCATTAATTAGGGTCACATGCGAAAGATCACTCCTTCCTTGAATGAGAGTTGTACTTTCAACGCATCCTGACAAGAAGCATGGCATCAAAGCTTTCACCATACAACACCCCCGAAAACCACAATCTGCTGCAATCTCACAAGAACCAGCAAGATCCAACCTTCAGAATCGGAATAGTCAGAATCCTTTGCCAATGTAAACGAAGTGTACATCGACGAGGCCGTTATAGTGACCTCCCCACTTCTACTTCTACGTATACTCAGCTGCCCAAGACTATCATAGGGTTGTAGTGATCTCCATTCTTCCCAATAGGATGCAAGAGACCAACAGTTCCCTGGAGATACTGAACAGTCGAAGGACAACCACAGGGTCTATTCCAGGACACGGTCCCCCAACATATTGGTTCATCTAACAGTGACATCTGGTGCCCTATACTCTTCCAGACAATCCAATGGGTCACCTATACGCACGGAAAGCTTGATTCCCACACCTTGTAGTCAGTCTATGGGTCTCCTATACCACTGACAACCTTTATTTCACAACTTCCTTCTATCACACTGATACCCCAATGATCAGCTACATGTACATGTAGCATCTCCTGCCCAAGTCATCCTACACTCTTTGGGTTATTGAATCCCTCTTACTCCTGACGAAGAGCAGAGTGTACTGTCATATGTCCAAAACCTGAAGTTTCCCCTGGTTCTTGTAAGGCCCTCACAAACTAAAAAAATAAGTCTCGTCTCTTTGTTTAATCTAAAACTGATTCTTTCAGGGTTTAAATACAAAATGAACCACATACAGGTGAACCACCCTGATATAAAACTTATCTACTCTTGGGGTAGTCTCCATCAGAAGCAGTGAAAAATGTAAACAGTTGCTAAACTTCAGTGGGACAATAATTATTTGATAGTTGCATGTACCTCCCGTACGTCCATCGCTGAGCTAAGAATATTCTCATCTATGCTTAGATTTGCGACATAAGCATAGTTTAGCGATGACAAAATCTTCCATAAGTTAAGTAATTTCAATATTTTACCCCATTTGTGTTTACAATATGGATCCAACAGGCTAGAATTGATCACATCCATGTTGCTATTTTTGATTTTCCTTTTATTTAACTGCCATTTAAACTAAAAACTCACAAAATCTCTACTTATTGAAAACTGTATATATCATTATATTTATCTGGGTATAGAGTCAGGCTCTGTAGACGATTTCCATGGCGATTCAAGGCATTTTTAGAAAGATAAATACATGAACATATACCATGTCAAGCTTAACCAAGATTGGAAAAGGTATATGCATGTATCTGGAAGATTGACCTGACATCTACCAACCCTAAGGCTAAGAATACCAGAACCTAGATTCAACAGGACGTTGTTTAACTATTTATAAATGTAAATAATTTTCAATTTGCCAAGACCTTACTCTTAAATTAGCTCATCAGAAGCTGGACAATTATAACTTAACTTCTGTTTTATGATTTGGTGGCTTTCAAGACTAAAAGTAAGCTGTAATGTTAATGATGAGCAACTTTTCGTAAAATTTTCAAAATAAACATGTATATATTTTGTTTGACTGTAGCGCCCTCTATATTTAGTTTCCATGGCAACCACAGATATTTTTTGAAAGACCTGTTCATGAAGAATAGTTTGCTGAGTTTGATTAAGATCGGTTAAGGTCTGCTCAGGTTATGGCAATTTGTTTCGTCCCCTTCCAACCCTAGTGCTAAGCAAATGCCTTCTAAGCTCAATCATAGGAAATTCCAATAATTGGCCTCCTGAGAGAGAGCATCCCTAAATTTTCACTGTTAACATCTTTTTTTCCTATTGGGGACATGCCAAGGATCAAAAAAATGTCGGTGGCGGTGGGTTCTGGTTGGGGGGGGGGGGGGGGGGACTGGGACCCCCATAGCCCACAGACTATACCCTTTTTTCTAAAGAGTTTATTTGTGGGGTACCTCGAACAAAAGACAGGTACCCCACAAGGATGGACGGCCGCTCCAGCATGACGGAATTGTGGGGTGATAGCATTGTGTTCCCCTTATCCCTTTTTCTAAAGATTCTCTTCTGGGGTGATGTTTTTCTATTGTGAAAATAGTGGGGTGATGTGTCAGAACGGACGTTCCAGCCAGACGGAATTGTGGGGTGATAGCATTGTGTTCCCATTATCCCTTTTGGTAAAGATTCCCTTCTGGGGTGATGTTTTTCTATTGTGAAAAAAGTGGGGTGATGTGTCAGAACGGACGTTCCAGCCAGACGGAATTGTGGGGTGATAGCATTGTGTTCCCATTATCCCTTTTGGTAAAGATTCCCTTCTGGGGTGATGTTTTTCTATTGTGTAAAAAGTGGGGTGATGTGTCCTGAAAGGAACATCACCCCACAAGGGTGGTATGGTCAGAACGGACATACGAATGGATGGACGGACGCCATAGGCGATGACAATACCCCTCAAGCCTCTCGGCTGAGGGGTAAAAGGAGAAAAAAAATGAAAAGAAAAGAAAAAGAGGCGCGAAGTCATATTGTTGTTAATTTAATGGGTTGGGGGGGTAGGGGGGAAAATGTCCCTGCCCACCCTTGAAAAATTTATCAATCGAGAAAATGCTAGAAAAATATAGGGATTTTGGGGGAAAAATGTGCTTTGCCCCCCTCTAGATAAAATCCTGGCAATGCCCATGCTTAGAACTGTTTGAACCAGTACCCCGAAGCATCAAATGATATCATCCAGTTGGATGTGCTCCAACTTCTACCACCTTTAAATATTTTTTTGAAGAAAGTTTCCCCAAATCCTAATTTAAACTGTTGTTGCGTATTAAAGTTCTCCACTAGCTACTGAAGTGTTTCCACTATTGGAGGGTACTGGGTATAGTACTTTTGGTTGTAGAAAAAGTAACAGATTGGATGCTAACAAAATTAGTTAAAGTAGTAAATACCATGTTACACAGTCTTTGCAAAATTAGACAGGGTGAAATATTGTAAGAATTTATACCAATTTGCGCAATATGGATAGCTACAGTAATCTCACTGGATCTAGATAGTGACTGACCTCGTTTGATGACTGACTTGTTCAGTATGGGTGACAATGATGGATCCAACTCCTCCTGCACATTTTGCAGTAGTACCGGAAATCCATATTGGATGGCATTCTCTAAGGTTCGTAAGTAGTCATGCTGCTGAAGATCTATCATCTTCAGGCCACGTTTCCCTTCCATATTCTTGATCCACTTAATAGCTTGTCCTTGAGGGTCCACCATCAATGGCCATCTTAATATAGAAAAAGCAACATGTCTTTTTAGAGTCGTTCTCCCATGCTATTTCTGAGTTTCAAGAGTTTTTAGCTTCCTTTTTTTTTTTTTCCTTTTTTTAGCTCTTGTTTTTGTTTTTGTTTTTGTCTCTTTTTTTTTTTTTCTTCCCCTTTTTTCCCATAGGATAATACGTGTTTTCGTTCTACAAGGCAATTTTGGACTTTTTTCAAATCCGATCAACTTCAAACCTGGCACACATTTAGACCACCATCTGAAGATGTATGCCGAATCATGACGTCATCATGACGTCATCACGTGACGTCATCCTAAAAGAGCATACTTTAAGGCCCTATATCTACAGAACCGGAAGTCCGATTTGGTTCAAACTTGGTATGCAAGTATTCCGGGACGTGTTATAGACGAAAATTGCAGTGACATCATGATGACGTCATCGTGTGATTTTATATAAATTATTCAATTTTTGGATTGAATAAATTATTAGCGATTTTTAAATCGCTTGTAATTTGATAGACGTAACAAAATATATAACATCTTCGTAACATGATACAAGTTCACACAAGGTTTTGTGGTTGTACCGTTAACCGTTTGGAAGTAATTTTGCTTTGTTATTTTTTTTTAGGCTTACGTCTTCAGTTTGAATTCATCTAACTTTGACCTTCCGGTACAATCGGAAGTAAAGGTCAAGCGAGTTTGCGTACAGGACAAAAAATGTTGAGCAATTAATGGTCTATCTTATTACAGAATATAAACATCGTTGATTATTTAGTTCAAGAGTTATATGTGAAAGTAATTGGTCTTTTTTCCACCTAAAATCACTAGTAATTTGACACCTGAGGACGTAATCATGAGGTCGGAAGGAAGGAAGGAAGGAAGGAAGGAAGGAAGGAAGGAAGGAAGATTGATTATTCGTAACAGATCCAAAGACTGGTCGGGTTGTGCCCGACCACTCAAATAGAGGTTTGCTTTTGTTGAGTTACAAACGCAGAGTGGTCAGGAAGGCAATTATTTCATTAAACACTGTCGAGATAAGTTATGAATATGTTTATGTACGAACAAAAGATCACAAAATAAAATCCTTTCCAGTACAATCAATTAAATTGCATCTTGAAAGGTGGGATAAATTTCAGTAAACATTCCGTGTACACATACAAGTTATTCCTTGCTTGATGACGTCATTATTCAAAAACGGGAAGTGATACTGATTTGTGGATAAATATTCATTGTGAAGTTAAATAACGCATGAAAATCTGGAAAATATAAGTGTATGTATTCATAACACCGAACTTCCAGTTTGATGACGTCACAGTATTTGAAAGCAAAAGGTGAACATTGTAATCATATCGTTATTAGGGCCAAGATATACGACATGGATCAAATGATAGAATTTTTTTTTTTTTTAATTTCAAATATGATCGGCAAATTCTCATAGAAGTAACTTCCGGTCTGATGACGTCATGGATTTGAAACCTTGCCAAGGTATCTGTGAATAATCAAAGGATATCAAGGGTTGTTTTGGTAAAATTTGAACCTATGGTCTTAAAAGTAAAGAAAGGCGCCCTTTCAGATGATGACTTCATCACACTGTTTTTTTGTCAAGCATTCCTCACTAAACACTTTCATAAGATATATATCTACTTCCGCTTTTAAATTGTATCAGGTTTTTGTTGCACTTCCGGTTACACCGGAAGTAAAGGTCAAGCAGTTTTGTGTCCAGGGATAAGAAATGTTTCTCACAGCATAGTCTACTACCTCACGAAAAAACGAACACGTTACTGTATTTAGCTCAAAAGATATAACGCAAATAATTTTGTCAAAATTTGCCCTTAAATCGCTTGTAATGTTATATCTGATGACGTCATGATGATGTAACAAAATTGACAACATCTTCGAAACATGGTACAAGTTTACACAAGGTTTTGTGATCATACCGTAAACTGTTCGGAAGAAATTGTGCTTTGTTTTGATTTCATGCTAACGTCTTCATTTTGAATTCACCTAACTTTGACCTTCCGGTAGACCCGGAGGTAAAGGTCATGCGAGTTTACGTACACAACAAAAAATGTTTAGCAGTTAATGGTCTATCTGATTACAGAATACCACCGTCATTAATTATTGAGTTCAAGAGTTATAGATGAAAGTGATTGGTCACTTTTTCAGATAAAATCCCTAAGTAATATGCACCACTTCGGATAAGGGTCGATATATATTAAAAGTTACAAGTTCATACATATACTGTTTAGGAGAAAACCCGCGGAGAAGTATTGTCCGGAAAAAAAGGAAAGAAAGAAGATTGATAAGAACAAATCCAGACAGTGGTCGGGTTGTGCCCAACCACTCAAAGGTTAATCGTAACAACTCCAAAGAGAATCAGAACAAAAACAAAGGCTTTTCCGGAACTATGTGGAAAAGCCAAAAATATAAATACAAGAGCATAAGATGAGAGGCATAATAGGAGAAGATGAGATGAGAGGCAGAATCTTTTACGTCTAATCATACCTGCTTCCTCTAGTGACAATGACGCCATTCTCAGTAGAGAAGGAATCTGTGGGTAATCCCTGGATATTCCAGTCACGTACAGCAGTTGGTTTGGAGAGGAATAGTGCAAAACTGAAGTCAGGACTGCATGGTACATTCAGTTTCCGGACCTATTGAATAAGATGATACAAACTGATTGAGTAACCATTGAAGGCACTTTTATGCAAATGAAATAGCTTTGAATTATATTTCCAATATACAATGATATTGTCTTTGGTATTAAGACCATACCATACACAAACTAATGGATATCTTAGGTGCTGCACTGCTAATATAACTTTGAAGATAATGAAGGTTGTAGTGACCCAAAAGTAAAGTGTATTCTAACAAATCACTTACTTCTCATGAAATCAGTTTGCCAATTTTGTCTGATTAGTATATATGCCAGTAATGAATACATACCTCTTTGAGCCAAACTTCCTTCACAAGATAGTCTCTGTACTCTGATAAGAAAGGCCCAGAATAAGACAAGAATGCAGCAGCTACCAGACAATCACCAACCAAGAACACCATGTTCTCCTCCAAAACCTAAAAACACATCAGAATTTGATCATGTATCAACAGAATATAAGTAGATTAAACCTGAAATATTTACTGTGTCTTTGCACATATTGAAAATGAAAATGCTGTTAGAGGGTAATGGACAAAAATCAAGTCTAACCTTAACATTTTCCTCCCAGCGATCCCTCTCTCCAGCCAAGCCAGACACCAGCTTTCCAGCTCTTTCTAGTTTGACCTCCATCATTTCTGCCTTGATACGCAGCTGCTCTTTCTCGGCCAACTTTTCATCATATTGCTTTTTCAGCATCTCCATTCTATCTGTTACCTGTAGACAATAAGGTGGTGATGTATCCATTTTGGGTTCTTCATACTCTAAAGCTAACTATGAGTACTCAGTCAGTGATTACTATGAACCTCCTCATGAACTGCTATTATTGTGACTTTGGATTTGACCCTTTGCCTCATGGTGTCTGCCCAACACACCTTCAATAACAGACATTGATAAACTCAGAGTTATCAGTATAGCTTTGATGGTGTTCCCAATTACAAGGTCAAGACAACCGATCTCTACATACTGACTGGATAACACATCAGGGAGGTCTATGGGCTCCGTGCACAAGTACCCCCTCAATGGTAAGTAAGGGAAAGTTGGGGGAGACCACTTGGACCGACATTCAAACGCATTGACGACGACGCCCGACGCTCATGCGAAGATGCTACCGGTATGGTTTTGTGCACATTAATAATAAAATTAGTCGCGCGTACATGTACTTCAGGCCATACACGCGTGAACCAGTATGCACATGCTGTGTGTCCCATCCACAGGGCTCTCAAAGGTGGTAATAAGCACTCTTAGTGTGTCAAATCTTGAAACAGTGAACTGTGTGTTGATTGCACAATAGTTAGCGTCTTTGCAAAACTGATCGTGAAGGACATATTTAGGTAGGACATCATTGAAATTTATGAGGACATTTAAAGTTATGTTAATATTTACATAGAAAACAAAACTTTTGCAGATATTTCATCCCATCATTGACCTACATCATCTTATTTAAAGGGAATGTACAACGTTTGCTTTTGCTGCAATTTTCGGAAATAAATGGATTTGGAGGATTAGTATGTTATAGCAAATATTGTTAAACTTAGTTGCTTCATGTTTTGGGTTTGGAGATGCTGGAAAATCCAAGAAAACCAACCATGTTTTTGTAGTCTGGTTCCCTGACCTCACATAAGATGAAACAGAGCAATTTTATAGACTTTGGGGGACTGTAAGGCCAGAGAACAGTCTAGAAGGCTTATACCCCTTCACAGGTGTGTAATCAATTGCAAAGAAAATGCGGAATAACTAAATATGAAAATTAATAGCACTTTTTGAAAAAAAGTCAGTTTTCTCCAACGCTGGTCGGCCGACCAGCGTTGGAAAAATACAAGTTTTCTTGAAAATGTCAGCACACCAACAGCCGATTTTACAGGATGCTTTGGACTGTCATTCCCTAGCAGTCCAGTAAGAAATTTCCGGATAATTTGATCATTTCGTTTTTTGATGCTTGCAAATGTTGTATCTTCCCTTTGATGTCAACATTATACAAAATAACATCCTACATATAATGCCTGACCAGCATGGCTTTTCCACAAGAGGCAACCATTGGAGGTGTGATGAGTGACTCGCATGTGGCCTCACTTAGTCGTGCACAGGTGTTTGCACAAACCAGTCAGTATAAAGGGATCAGTCAATTTCTTAATCTTTGTTCACAACCTTATACTGATTACAATTTCCCTTTGTTTTTTTTATTGATGAATTTTATAAAGAAATAAATTAAAACAAGTTTTTATTTTCAAGAGAGAAAAACAAAGCCTTTGCTTGCATGATAATTTAAATTTTGCAGTAGAGTATTTAAAAAAAAAGCACACAAGCTTCGACTTAAAACTAAATATGACAGGAAGTTCCCCTCTTTTGTACAACCATACCTGTATAAGTATAACATCATCATATTGAAGTCGATGTAGATGAAAAGAATCTAGGTGTTACAGTCCAAAGTTAATTAAACCCCCATGATATAACTATCCATTCAGCCTTGAGCATGCACCTACAAAAAGGCTACAACACCTGACTATGAATGACGCTCAATTCAAAAACAAAACTAAACACAAGAAGAAGAACACACAGTCATTCTATTACTAGTCAAAACCTGGTCGTAATACTAGGATCTATGGAAGTCGTACTATTACAGCAGTGTATGGATTAAAGTAGCAGGCCTATATTTGGATCCAGCTATTAAGGCCTGCTTTATAGTTCGGAGTACATTTTGAAACTTCAAGCTATTGACAACTTTTTTTAAATGAAGTGTCTTTAAATGTTTACCTCTTTGAGTTTTGCTTTTGCCTCAGCCAGAATTGCCTGTTTTTCAGCAAGCATGGATGTTGCATTGTTCAAGCGTTGCTTCTTAGGCTCCACAACTCTGAAAATGCGACCATAGACATCCATGGCTCTCACCCACAGACAAAGGGAGCGTGCTGCAGCTGAGACACGTCCAATAATGTCTGGTTGGAAGTCAGGCTGTGCACAGTACTGGCCAATACGTTTCAAAACCCGGTCAGACATGTTGTCTTTGTCAAACTCTATCAGCTCTTTGATGAAATTCTGGTTACCTAGAATTGTTATTTAAAGAAAAAGGAAATAAATCAACACAAATATACCTAAAGAGCTACCTTTAATTATCTGAATCATGAATATGAAGGAAAGGATCCAAGTGGGAGCTCCGTCTTAACCTTGTCAACTTCAATTCTTGAAGTCATTAACATGGTCATCATCATTGTTGTCTCAATCAAAAGATGAAGGCAAACATAGTAACTCTAATTTACTGTCCTCCTCTGTTAAATCTTTAAAACTAGACACATCATTAGACATAACTGTTTCCACCTCACCTTGAAATTGTACAGTGAAGTGCAAGGTGCATGTCACAAAATAATGAACATTGGATTGTACAGCCGTAGAATGAGTCTTCAAAAATTGGTCAATGTTTGCAACATGAGAGTGACTGATCTTACACACATCTTTGTTATTAGAACTATTGTTTCCAATACACCCATGCACCTTCTGCACCACCCTGCCCATTAAACATTCTTATGCAATGTATACATGTACTTTAGCTTCTTGGCACAAAGCCTTTTCATGGGAACCCCTTTGAGAAAGGCCTAAGATGTTGCAGTTGCCCTAGTTCCATGGGCATGTACCTAACCAGTTGATTTATTTGGATAGATGTTTGAATGGCCCTAACCACCCAATGAAACAGAGTATCCCGAATGGCTGATCTGTAAGGAGATGTTGTTGTGATAAACAGCTGAAAAATGGAACTCTGAGAGTTTTAGTGCAAGCAAGGTACCATTTAAGCGCCCGTACAGAGCACCACACTTGTCTTCCACAACCGCTGAGACAGTCAATGTTGGGGGGGGGGGGGGAGGGGAATGAGTCCGACTGGTTTTTGGTTAGGAAACCTTGGCTAGGTATCAGTCAGACACCATGTGGCTCCCACCTGATGTGTCCATTACCAATTGTAAGTGCATGGAGCTCACTTCGCCTTCTGGCTGTGGCCGCAGCTAGAAGAAAAATCGTCTTCACAGTCAGGTTCATCAGGGAAGCCGCGGAAAGTGGCTCAAATGGAGGCTTGGCTAACAATGGACCGATCCAGTAAGCTCCTCCCACTGCGCACGTGGGCAAATTAACACGTGCTCCTCTCCAATGCCACACTGCATTTCCCTGCTGCGCGCATCATACGCGCGTGCACGCATGTCGGACTTTTGTGCACGCATGTCGGACATAAATCACGGCTGTGATTGGTCAGAATACCAGAATACGGTGCTTACTGGATCGGTCCATTGCAGGACCTTACCCAGATCCCAAGAGGGTACCAGACAGCATTGGGGGGGGGGGGGGGGGGGCACTCGATAAACATGCCATTAAGAAATTCAGATAGGGCATTATTAGTCGAAACAGTTGAACCATCCAAAAATCCCTTATGTATTGTAGCAATCGCCGAACGATAACCCTTAATAGTTGCCACGTACAGATCTTGCGAATGGGAATCGCCAAATGGGATGACATTAAACAAAATAGACTTTATCATGATAAATAACAAATGGAAATCAAGTGTCCGAAATGCTAGAGAGTTACAACGAACTATATAATGAACAAAACCCCACAAATACAGCAGCAGCAGAAAGCCTGCCTATCAACTCACCAGATGACCCAGTGCCAAGTATACTGAAAGTCGAAAGTGCCATTAAGAAATCCAGTGAAGAGAAGGCACTTGGATTTGACTTCATCAGCTCAGAAAAAAATTAAAGCAGCAGGTGAAGCAAGAACAGACATATTTCATTATCTGTGCAATCAAATATGGAAAAATGAATTGTTCCCAGAGGACTGGGGAACAGTGGTAATAACTCCAATATACATGTATAAGAAGGACAAACTAGACTGTGCAAACTACTGAGGCATTAGTCTGTTGTCCCATGTAGGGAAAATAATGGCCATAATTCTGCAAAGAAGAATTCTCAAAAGAACAGAAGAAATTCTATCAGAATCCTAAGCGGGATTCAGACCAGGGAGGGCTACTACTGACCAAAATTTCACTTTAAGACAAATAACCGAAAAATACCTGGAAAAAGACAAGAGCCTCTATTGCTGCTACATCGACTTCCGGAAAGCATTTGATTCAATTTGGCAGAGGGGCCTATGGATGGCGATGGCCTTCTTTGGATACGCAAGCAAGCTGATAAGACTGTTGCAGGCACTCACGATACGAGCAATCCCAGAGTGCGGTCAGAGTAAATGAAGAGCTCACAGAGTGGTTCAAGACAACTGTCGGAGTCAGACAGGGGTGCATAATCTCCCTCCAACTCTTCAACATCCTTCTTGAGCTAGTTATGCTCATGGCCTTAGATGATACCCAAATAGGAGTCACCATACGAGGGACTTGTATAAACAACCTGCGATTTGCAGATGACATCGTCCTAATAGAAGAAACCCCAGAGGAACATCAATCACTGGTAGACAAAGTGTACAAATCTAGCAGTGACTATGGCCTCAAGATATACATCAGCAAAACAGAAGTTCAAGTCATAAGCAAAAGAAAGTGTAACGTCAACATCAAAATCAACAACAACAAACTTGAGCAGGTGCACAATTTTGTGTACCTGGGGAGCACAATAGCAGACAATGGAACAAGCGCAAACGACATCAAAACAAAAATCAGGAAAGTGGGGGCAGCATTTCAAAAGCTGAACAACATTTGGACATCCAAAGTCATCAGCAACCACACCAAGATGCAGCTGTACCAAACTCTGATTCTATCAATACTCCTGTATGGTGCCGAGTCATGGGCACTTCAGAAAGAAGATGAAACAGGTTCCATATTTTTGAGATGTCTTGCCTTCGTCACATAATGGGAGTAAGCCGTCTAGACAAAATCTGTAACACACACATCACAGAATCACTCAACCTGGACCTAGACATATCAGAAAGAGCAACAATAAAAAGATTGAAGTACTTTGGCCACGTTAGAAGAATGCAACCCACAGGGTAGGGCCGGTCCGGGGTGAGTATCATTGGGTCGGGACGGTCTGGGTTGAGTAGTCTGGCTCTCATTTTGGCATAGTATTGTTGATCAAATATGGGCCTTAAAAGTTAAAATGTGTTTAATTTTTAATGGCTCTTCATATCAAAGTATTTTAAACATTTTACCTCTGTACACAAAATTTGGCGCTTTCAGGAAAAAGTACCCAATTCAGTAGGATTTCAGCACATATATCCACTGGACTCTGTCCGACTTTTGATGTATGGAGATAATAGTGTGATGGAGCAGGTATAAATGTTATGTGGGCCATTATCGGTGGCCAGGCCCCTACCCGGCTTTAAACCATATGTTTACAACTACTCCATCACAGTATAATCTCCTTATAGGGGCCATTCAAAATTTTCGATGTTTTTAAATTTCAAAAACAAAATTCACTTTTTTCAATTAAAAACTGAGATAGAAAATAGAAAATAAAAGCTCTTTGGACTGGCCAATTCTGCATTCTGATTCGTAAACCTTTGCCCATACCGTACTGTACGAGTACAGTATGCATCCGGTACATGTACAATGTACCTTGTATTGTGTATACGTCCATTGGAGCACCATATGCATGGGGACCAGTGAAGTTAGACTTATAGCATGTGTAAAATCAGTGCGCCGTGCAAATGGAGCGGATACCCCGGGTTTATTTTACACGCCACGAGTGTCGGTTACGAATCGCGACAACGAAATAAACCTACTTGTGTTCAAGACTAATAGGCAACCCGCGTGTGCTATGCGCATGGTACATCTGCCTGCAATGAACATGGCAGCACCCACACGTCTTGAAAACGCGAGTTGAGAGTTCAAAAAAAAAATTCGACTGCACTTTGTGAATAAACTTCATGAATAATGGGAGTCATTACACCTCTTTTCGATAAGACAAAAGTTAATTTTTTTTAGAGCGAACTGAAACTTATAATCGTTTAGAATGAACTAGTTTTACGTGTTTCCAGGTGGATTCCCTATACGTACGGGAATGCTAGTGGGCCATGTTGTTGGTAAGGTACTGTATACAGACTGTAGCTGCATTCCGCCATCAATGAACTGGACATTCGTTATGTTTTATATTGAATGGCAAATCAATATTTTAAGATCCAAAATTGGGGTGGGTGGGTGGGTCAAAACAATTTTGAACAAAAAAATTGAAATTTAAAAACATCGAAAATTTTGAATAGCCCCTTAATTAAACTAAACCTGCAATTTGCTCATTGCACAAAATCACAAGATTGCAAAAGAAGCAACGTTTTCAAAGCCAGATTACCCAATTGTCTCTTTGCCTCAGCCCATGTCGGTTCACATCCTTTCAGGATCATGACAGCTTCCATCACTTTCTCAACTAATGCTGGAGGTCGTCCATAGGATTTGATCTCTCCAATGTCTTTCTTGTTGAGGGATTCCAAAGCCTTTATGTGTAAAAGAAAAAGGAATTTATTATTTTAAGCCCTTATTTAGTGACTTAAACTCTTTTTCAAATGAAATCCTTGGTAACTAGTACATTTAAAAGGAACGTTTTAATGTAATCTGTCCATTACCTTGACTGCCTCTTCTAATGCAGGTAAAGCCTCAGCTAAATCTTGCTGGGCAGCATCCGCCATGGCCTGACATCGAACTTCTTCCTCTCCAATCTTTTCACTACGAGCTTGAACACTCTGAACAAAACCAAAAAAATTCCAAAACATACAACTTATTGTTGGATGAATGATAAATAAATTCTTCCGACATTATTTGTTTAACCATGAAGGAAATTTGATTGAGAAATTATCTCTGTTTTTTTTTTCAGTTCAAGCAGAAAGAGGATGTAGTAAATATTACATTTGACACAATCGATGGCTTTCATATATAGAGCAGACAAGCAAAGCACTTAATATGCAAAGTTCCACTTGAGGAAGGAGACCCTTTGTCATATCAGCTCCATACATATTGATATTTCATTTTGATAACATTGTACTAATTTGTAGTAGTTTAACATTCAAAAAGGGAGCAAATCCATAATTAAATCCAAATCCAAAAGTACTTTTGGATGAGAAATGTTCAAGCAACAATTTTATCAGTATATCAATAACCCAATAGGGCTCTCTCACTGACCAATATGACCCGGCCTACGTCCGGGTATTAGGCAGTCTCAGCGCTACCATTGTAGTAGGCAAAGATTGTATAGTGCCATTTGCAAAAGGTAGTAGGCAGGCCTCCAAAGCTGATGAGTGGCAAAAACTGTGACAATAATGCTCAGTGGGAGGCATGATTATGACAACCGTGCACAGCACAAGTATTGACCAGTGTGTCATTTTATAAAGAGTTCAAGGTTATTTTACGTGAAAATAAGCTGTCTAATTTACAATGCACGACTAGGTTGCTTCCTAAACGTATGCCTACTGCAATGGTGGCCAATCACACAAAAAAACTGGATAGTCAAGTGGTACTTTCACGTCATAAGATTGGAACCTATGAAGCCATAGTAAAAATGTTGACATTAATTTAATATTCTAACAAATCAACGTGTGATTGTGTCTTAAATGCTGGCCGCTGAGGTAATGTAGACGTAATAAATAGCTGTTTTGTCTGACCCCTTAAGTGTTTTGTTCGGTCAACATACCATTTCAGAGCTCGTACTGGACACCACATCTTGTCTGATGGGATTGAGGAGAGCGATTTTATTTCTGGGACAAATATATCCGGTGGTTGAAAGGAAGCGGATTGATTTTTGGTCAGGAATCCAGAATTGGGGATCAATCGCACCCCATTTGGTTCCCAACGCACGTGGCCATCTTCTACTGTGAGCGCATGTAGTTCACTGCGACGTCTGGCAGTTGCTACAGCTAGCAAAACTACCACTTTTATTGACAGGTGTAATAGTGAATAGGGGTGTAGGGGTGATCTGGATGGATAGCACCTTTGGCCATGAGCAGCCGCCCTATGATTATGGGGGCTCTAACCTCTGGTTCCACTAGTTCACCCTAGCTCATGTATGGCTCCACGGAACTGCTTGACGGCAGTGGCCACACCCTGGCTCCTGACCTCGGCTGGTCAGCCAAACTACATGAGTGAACCTGCATGGTGGACTCCTGCAGGTGAGGGACTTTTCCCTCCTGTACACATGTCCACATGTCAGCTCGGCAGCAGGGGCTGGCAGCTGCAATCATAGCGGTGCCACTTTCCCCATGTATAGGCTTAAGTGTCTCCGGTATGCTGTGGCCAACCATCAAGCGGAGGAACTCACTTCTGAGTCAACAGTTGTTGGTCACCAGGCGTAGTTAGTTCGTCACTGCAGGGCAACCTTTCTTCATCTCAGCCGTCACACTATTGCGTTCCGCTGGTCCAGATGAATGCTAGGTCAAGAGGAGAGTGTCTGTCCTGGGCAAGCATTCACTCTCAATCAATGTTTGCCTCGGCGCTCGGTGTCCCACAATCATGATTGCACGACTTGATCAAAATAAGCGTCCGGCCAGTCGGGGGCCACCCTTTTTGGGGACTTCCGTTGCCCGGCAAGGACTGCGTTCCAGGCAGGCGCGTCTGGGTCATCATCCTGCTACTGCCTCTCGTGTTAGCTTGTTGGAATGTTCGCTCCTTGACTATACACACTCATCGCCAATCTTCTTCACCAAGAAAGTCTGCGATAATTGATCTTGAACTTACTCGCTTGGGCATAAATGTGTGTGCTCTCAGTGAGACCTGGCTTACCGGTAGTGGCTCAGTCCGCGAGGCTAGCTTCTCATTCTTTTGGTCTGGTCACCCCGACACCGCAAGACCTATGCATTGAGTTGGCCTGGCAATTCAGAACTCGCTTCTCCCATGTATCCACCAAACTGTCTCCCACTCACCCCGTCTCATGTCCATGCGAATTAGCCTTAGGAGTGGTCTGGTCACTGTTATCTCGGCATACACTCCTACTCTGATGGCTACTTCTGAGAAGAAGGATGAATTTTACCAACTCCTCGACAATACTTTGCTCAGCATTCCAGCTGGGGATAACATTGTGCTTGCCGGAGACTTCAATGCACGCAGCGGATCTGATTACAGGTCATGGATCGGTGTAATTGGCCCCCACGGTGTGGGCAAAATGAATGACAACGGGCAGCGCCTTCTTGAGTGCTGTGCTGGCCACGATTTGTGTCTCACCAGCACTTTTTCCGCAGGTTCCCCTTACTCCAAGGCCACCTGGTTGCATCCACGCTCACACCGATGGCACCAACTCGACCACATTATCGTCAGGAAACGACAGCTGTGCGGTGTCAAACAATGTCGTAGCATGCACTCAGCAGACTGTAACACTGACCATGCCCTTGTCCGTAGCAAGCTCAGAATGCATCCCAAACAATTTCACACAGCTCAGCCGAAGCCAACCCCTGCAGTTAACACCTCTGCTACCCGTGACATCAACCGCGTCACCAAGTTTCGTGAGCTCGTTACCGATCGTTTTGGCTCATCTCCCACACCTGACAAGTCTGGTCCCGCATGGTCTAGATTCAAGTCTTCAGTCACGAACTGCGCTCTTACTGCCTTTGGTCGCCGTACTCGAACACAACCCGACTGGTTCCGTGATAGTGCTGACATCCTGCTCCCGGCTATAGAGGCCAAACGAACTGCCAGAATCAAAGCCACCGTAATTCGTACCCGCTCTTCGGCGTCTGTGCTCCGTGCTGCAAAGAGTAACGTTCAATGCCTTGTCCGTACCGCCCTCTGCCGTTACTGGTCTGGTCTCAGTGCCCGCATCCAACACTGCGCTGACTCTGGGGATCTTCGTGGCCTGTACAATGGTATTAAAGAGGCCATTGGTCCTACCCCAAAGAAGAGTGCTCCACTGCTGTCAGCTTCTGGCATAGCTATTACTGATCCATCAGCACAGCTTGACCGCTGGGCAGAGCACTACAGCTCTCTCTTTGCTAGCGATGTAGAAGTGTGCTCCGATGCATTAGCCTTTCTCCCACAACTTTCCGTCCTGCATGAGCTTGACTGTGCCATCACCTCGTCTGGAGTAAAACGTGCAATCAGTGGTCTTGAAAACAACAAGTCCCCTGGTGCAGACGGCATTCCTTCTGAAGTCATGAAGTGCGGTGGTGCTGCCCTGTCAACTGAGCTTCTTAACGTATTCCAACTCTGCTGGCACTCACGCTGTCTACCACAAGACCTAAAGGATGCGAATATTATTACTCTCTTCAAAAACAAAGGTAGCAGACAAGATTGTAACAACTACAGAGGCATTTCCTTGTTGAGCCAAGCCGGCAAGGTTCTCGCCCGTGTACTACTTCCCAGGTTACAGGTCATCGGTGATAGAGTCCTCCCAGAGAGCCAGTGTGGGTTCCGTGCCTCCCGCTCAACTGCCGATATGGTTTTCTCCCTTAGACAGCTACAGGAGAAGTGCATTGAGCAACTACGTCCGCTCTACGTCGTATTTATCGACCTGACAAAGGTTTTTGACTCTGTAAGTCGCTCAGGCCTGTTCTCCATCTTGAAGCGCCTGGGCTGTCCAGACACACTACTGTCCATCCTCGTAGCTTTCCACGACGACATGCAAGCCACAGTTCAATTCAATGGCTCCAAATCTGGAAAGTTCCCGATCCTGTGCGGTGTCAAACAAGGATGTGTGCTTGCTCCCACCTTGTTCGGGATCTTCTTCTCGGCTCTACTCCTGCGCGCCTTTCCTGACCCTTCTGGCGTTTTGCTACATTCCCGCAGCTCAGGAAAGCTATTTAACCTCTCTCGTCTCCGTGCCAGGACTAAAATTAGACGTGTTCTCATTAGAGAACTCCTGTATGCAGATGATGCTGCTCTTGTCGCCTACAGTGAATCCGACCTTCAATCCCCGTGTAATTCCTTTGCCAAAGCCTGCTCAGAGTTTGGCATGCGGATCAGCCTCGGCAAGACAGTTGTCCTCTCGCAAGGTTCCATAGCTCCTCTCCTGATTTCCATCAACGGGTCTAGCCTGAGCGTCGTTGATGAGTTCGCATACCTCGGCTCAATCATCTCCAGCAACAATTCTCTTGATGCTGAACTCAACTCCCGCATCGGTAAAACTGCAACCACATTCGGCCGTCTCCGCTAACGTGTTTGGAACAACAAAAACCTCTCCATCAAACTGAAGATCAGCGTCTACGTTGCCTGTGTACTGAGTGTCCTGCTGTACTGCAGTGAATGATGGACCACGTACCGTCGCCAAGAACGTCGTCTCAACTCCTTCCACTTCCGATGCCTTCGTCCCATTCTTGGCATTTCCTGGCGTGATCATATCCCAAACGTTTCCATTCTGCAGCTCACCGAAACTGCCGATATGTTTTCCATGCTGAGACAGCGCCGCCTTCAGTGGGTCGGTCATGTGCACAGGCAGGCAGATGGATGAATCCCCAAGGATCTCCTCTACGGTGAACTTGCCGACGCTCCTCGCCCCCGTGGTCGACCTAGACTGCGATACAAAGACGTCCTGAAATGCGACCTTGCCTCTTTGGGATACCACTTACTACTTGGGACTCAACTGCCAGCAACCGTCTCTATTGGCATTCTGCTGTCTACAACGATTTATCTTCATCAAGACAACTTTACATTGATGATTGTGAGAGACGTCATCTCCATTGTCGTTTGCGACGGGATGGGCCATGATGATGGTGATGTAATAGTGAAGCCTGACTCAAGGGTTCATACGGGGCCTTTGAAAGACTAGCAAGAACGTGAGTAAGGTCCCAGGAAGGTAAAAGTTTACGTGTGGGAGGTCTTGTTATAAACATCCCTCGTAACAGATGGCCAATGGCTGTATTGTTGGATACTGACGAACCGTCTAGAAAGCCTTTGTGGATCGCCGCAATAGCTGACCTATAATTTTTTATTGTGGCTATCGTTATCTTAGACTCGAAGAGGTAAACCAGAAAATCCCCAATATGTTTTACAGAAGTATTGGTGGAATCGAGAGCATGCCATTTACACCATTTATAGAAATGGTGTAATCTGCTATCATAGACAGTCCTTCTTGAGGGCCTTCGACTCTGTGCTGCAATGTCAGCAGCCTTTCCTGAAAGGCCTGCTGCTGTAAGGGATCTCTTTACAATGTCCAGCAAGTCAGGTGGAGATCTGTCGGGGCTGGATGAATGAATCCCGACACCGGCTGAAACAGCAGATCTGGTCTGTGAGGTAATACTACCGGCTGATGAATCAGAAGTTTCACAAGTCTTGTGAACCATGGCTGACGTGGCCAAAAAGGGCCATGAGGAGAAGTTTGCAGTTCTCCTGCTCCACCTTGGCTAGAACTCGGGAGACCAGAGATATGGGAGGAAAGGCATAAGCCAACATGCCGTCCCATCGGATTGACAGTGCATCTATGTGCCATGCTCGAGGACTTGGTGTTCGAGAGCAGAACACTGGTAGTTGGTTGTTCTTTGACGACGCAAAGAGATTGCCCGGTACATGTGTTGCTGTGAGAGTGACTTTGTTCCGAATACAAAATCGGAACAGTTTTCAAGTTAGGAGGCAGAGTTGGGGCAATCGAGTGCCTCCTTGTTAGTTTATGTACGATACTACTGTGGTGTTGTTGCATTTGACTAGGATTGACTGTCCTATAATTGCTTGACGGAAATGCTGGAGGGCATTGAAGACTGCTTGCATCTCGAGGATGTTGATATGAGATGATTGGTGTTCCGGGCCCCACGTGTAGTATCACTAGTGAGGGCTGTTTCCTCTGGAAATTGAGGCCCTGTTGTAGGTTGGACGGGTCTGACCACCACTGTAGGTGTGGAGACAGAATTGTGGTTATACTCACCACATGGTGCAGTGGATGAATACTTGGACAGAAAAACATTAGTAAATGAAGCTGGATAGGACACATCCTGAGCCGGCAAAATGGCACTAGGTCCACCATACTGGCCATGAGTCCCAGAAGCTTGAGCCATGCTCTTGCTGGAGCAGATGTATTTTCTAAAAACATCTGCTGGAGGTTCAGAATGTGGTCCATTGTTGGGCATGCCACCCCATGTTTGAGATCCAGGACTGCACCCAAGAATGTTGGTGACTGGGTTGGGATTGGATGCGACTTTTTCTCGTTGATTATAAACCCGAGGTCTGTAGCCAGACTCAAAGTTAACTGTAGAGCTGTTTGCATGTCCGTGCTCGACTGGTCTACTATAAGCCAGTCGTCCAGGTACATAAACACGGTGATCCCCCGCCTGTGAAGTGCTGCTCCTATTGTCTTCACTACTCTCGTAAATACTCATGGGGATGTGGACAACCCGAAGGGGAGAACTGTGAACTCGTATGTTGTTCCCATGTAGTGAAACCGGAGGTACTTGTAATGATCTCTATGTACCGGAACGTGAAGGTATGCGTCCTTTAGATCCAGTGATGCTGCCCATGAGTGAACATGAATGGAGTCTAGCACCACCCGCAATGTTTCCATACGAAATCGTTTTGGGCGAATAAATTTGTTGAGAGGTTTCAAATTTAGTATCGGTCGCCAAACAGCGGTCTCTTTCTTGGGAGTTACCCCTGGGCCGGGGACACAATACAGACTGCTTCTTTTGTCTGAAGTGAAATTATCTCCTGTTCCAATGCCTCTCGTTTTGATAGATCGAGAGGGATCGGCGTTTGGCAAACAAAATTGTCCAATGGAGGGGAATTTGTAAATTCGATGAGATAACCCTGACTGATTGTTTTGAGTACCCAACTGTCGTTTGTAGTCTGGAACCAGGACCTTACAAATTTTTGTAAGCGTCCTTCTACCGGTCCTACAATAGGAGGCTGGTGGAGGTCGGGAATGTCATTTACGCCATCCCCAGAGTATCGGGGGGGGGGGGGAGAGGAGGTTTGAATGTCTGACCACTGGTCTTTAAACTTGCCAGCAAACAAGTTGTTGCCTGCCAGCAAAAGGTCGTCCAAGCGCTTGCGTGCTCCTTCAGTTGGTAGATATAATGCATCCAACACGCTAGCTCGTCGGGATGACGTGGCAAGTGTTGAGATTCTTGCGAATTGTTTGAGGACAATGCGCAGAGTACTGTCGAGGCAGTGAAAATCTGCCGTCACCATATCCGCAGTGATGGTAGAATCTTCTTCACAGCCACAGGCTAGATATTCTGTGAGAAAGAGCATGAAGGATGATGAGCGCAGTCCTAAACGAGACGCCTCATCTTACTTCTTCAGAACATCTTCAATTCAGAACATCTTCAAGTTTTCCTTGGGCCCGATCCATGAATGTCCCTTTAACGGGAGTTGCTCCGCCATCAGCTGCTAGTTTGTTTTTAGCTGATTGTGGCATAGACGGGACCAACAAG
Organism: Patiria miniata; assembly: GCF_015706575.1. Lineage (NCBI taxonomy): Eukaryota > Metazoa > Echinodermata > Asteroidea > Valvatida > Asterinidae > Patiria > Patiria miniata. The sequence continues at coordinate 23,835,746 of NW_024037059.1, read as the reverse complement.
AAAGACTCAAAGTCCTCTTTTGGGAACCGAAAGAATTTGGAAGCCCGTTGATCGAAAAGTTTCCACTTCTTGGTCTCCATTACGGTCTTGATGTGTTCTACGCACATTTGATCCAGAGGAATAGTCGGGAAAATTGGATTATGTGTCTCTGAGCAAACTGGGCCCGTACATTGCTTGAATGACTTACGTTCCGGGACTTTAGGAGTCTCATCACATTTAGGAAGTTTGAGAACACGAATCATGTCTCTCTGCACCAGTCGTAATTCTGTCTCGAAGTTAGGAAGGTGCCGAATCTCCATATTATCTTCTTCAGAAGATTTGGTGTGGGAACGGTTGGAATTTCCCTGAATGGATGGGTCCGAACCCGCAACACCTTGTGCTTCATGCACTGTACTCTTGTTCCGCGATGACTCGGCATCAGATCCAGAGAAGGTTGACAATGGATTGATGCTAATGCATGGTGCAGCTGAAGCTGTATGACTTAATGCTTGTGGAGGGACATCTTGCATACCATCACTGTGAATTAACTGATCTGGATGCAAACTCTGTGACGCTGGGGCGATATTGGGGGCGACTTCAGGGGTGAGTTGGTCATGCACTGGCCCCTGACCCACGCTCCTGTGAGGACCGATAATGATGCCGAAATTGAGTGAAAAGCTTGCGGAAATTCAGCTTGAGGAAACGTGTCACAGCGTCGATATTTTCTGCGCCGTCATGATTTGCTTTCAGACAAATCCTCATCGGAATCCGACGAAGAATAGTGGTGTCTATATCGGCGTGATTTCTTTGACTTTTTCTTCGAGCGGGCTCGAGATGTACCAGATTTAATCTCCGATGATTCGTCCACCACGGGAATCCCCGAACATGGAATGTATGATGAAGTCGATGATGTCCCGTAAGTGGGCAACGCAATAACTCTGGTCTGTTCCGGTCCAACGTTCGCACCTGAACGTCGAGTGGGACTTGGTTGGCCTCAGCCCAACGGGTAGTAGAACGGCCAGGGCCGGCATGCTCACACACGGAGTTGCCGACCCACAACCAGAGAGCACGGAAACCGTATCAGATACAGCAGGTTCTACGGTCTGCACATGAGACCGTTTTCCCCGTTTATTATGCTTCACTCCTTCAGTCTGGGGATGAACAACGGCAGCGGCTTGGGATTTGCCCTTGGTCTTACCACCCTTGCTGCCCCGTGTTCCCTCTTTATGTTCAGTTCCCACTGCATCAGTCGGGGTAGGCAAATCTTTAAAATGCTCTGCCCGACCTGCAGGTTCTCCAGTCTGGGGGGACGGCGAGACGTCATTGTCTGCCGAGCCACGCACAGAAGACGAATTCGGGGCAACGTCATTTCGAAGCGACATTTCTCTTCCTTATTTATTAACTTTCACTTCACGAAGAATTGTTACACAACACAAGGTCTTTGTCTTACTTATCTTTTATTATTACAACTCTTGACCAAAATAGGAATACAGATAAAGACGAAGTACTCAATTATCTGAGGTACTGTAAAACACGTCTTATCTGTCCCGCCGCTAAGAGAAAAGAGGAAGCCAACATGGCGCTCGTGGCGCAGGGTAGTGTGGGTAGCATTATAGAGGGCGCTGTTGTATAAACTCTTAGCGAATGGAACCTGCCGGTAAGGGGAAAATGCAATTGTAGTGGCTCTTCAGGTAAGTGAGTGAAGTAGACATAGCATCCAAGCCATAATATGCCATTCAAGTCTCATGAAGAATGACTTCAAACAATATTTAATTTGTTGAGTAGGTAGTTTGCAATTCATAATCTTTTGGAGGTAGACATGGAGAACAAGGAGAGTATCAGAATTATAACATGATAAATGTCAGATATAACATGTAAGGCTGTCAATTTTTTAATAATTTAGTATTCGATTATTCGCAAGTTTATTTAAGCAAATATTCAAAAGACACTGATCAAATTTACACGTGCCAGCTACAACTGCATGCCGTGCCCATCAAAAGTTGCAAGCAAAGTGCGCCGTGTACAATTTGCATGCAGCGCTTGATGATATGGGCCGCTGCAGTGTTTTGCAGTATTTTATAAATCTGTCAAGGGCTTTAACCTGCTGAATCCTGGTTCATACTCGGCACGAATGCGAATGCGAAGCGAATTTGACGTTAAGAAACGTTCGCTGCAAAATTCGCCCAAGTTGAAATGTGTTCAACTTTTACGAATTCGCAGCACGAATACTTGCTATGACGTCACCAATTCACGTTCGCTTTCACTTTCGTGCCGAGTATGAACCGGGCTTAAAGGAGAAGAAGATGAACCGCTGTCGACAGCCGTTCATCCTCTTGTTACACAAATGTTACAACTTCACGATTAAAGTAACATCACTTTGTTTGTTCTTTTGAGTATTCGAACCGGCGAAAAGCTATTCCAATATTTCCGACAGCCCTAGTAACAAGGACAGGAAAACACGCGGACCATAAATTGATAGAATTACCAATATTAAGTCCTACAAAACCTATTAAGAAAATAATTTTGAATTTAGCATGATTTGTTTGTGAGATATGACATAATATGGATGATGAGCAAGAATAATACCACATATTAGTTTCTAAGGATTAAAAAATGGAGAGTGTATCCCAAGAAAAAACAAGAAAAGTAGTGTTAAAAAACACAAATGCCCCGCAACCATGCCTATTTCCATGACATAACACCACTCTATTAACATCAACTTACCTGGGTCACATGGAACGTTCATTGACATCGTTATTGTTTTCTTTAGGTTATATATGTAATTCCCATAAAGAATTTTTGTTTTTTGCTTTTCTGTTGGGAAGTCATTGTATGTGATTTAAGCAAACTGACTGGATATTTTCAGTCTTAAGCAAGACATTTCTCAAAGGCAAATCCTTTGAGCATTATCCTTTGAGTATTTACAAGGCCTACATGAAAAAAATAAGAATTTTTAAAAATAATCAAAAGAAAATATGGTTATTTGAATAAAGCTTGAGTTATCATCATGACATCATTTCTTTGGTTTTTAATAATGAGAACAGTTGGCCTATGGTGTCCGAAAGTGACTCAAAATCCTAAGAACAACCTACAGAGCTGCATATACATTGTACATGTACATGTACTATGGTGCAAGTCTCAAGTTTTAGTAATACATGGGGGTGTACATGTGTTTGTTTTTTGTTGTTTCAATTAAAAATATGACTGTCCAAGAAAAAAGGGTGGAGAAGCCACATTGATTATACAAAAAAACATGTATGAACAGTGTACAGGCCCCCTAATATTTTAGTGAGTGATTACACTTGCACATGCATACTGGTTTGGTAAACAAAAAAAAATGACCTTGGCCTTTGTCTTATGGGGTCCAAACTTATAAGTTATACTAGCAAGCTACCTTCACTGTATCAAGTGTCAAGACATACATGGACATACAATCCAGATATTGCTGTGGAACTCGTATAGTAAAGTTTTCGAGTTTGAAAGGGAAGTTTCAAAATGCTCTTATTTTAACCAGAATTAATTTCCTTGGCTAAAATTTGGACTTAATATCCTTTTTCTAAATTTTTCTTATTTGTGACAGATCAACCCACCTTGGAAATTCCTAGTTTTTGAGTAAAATCCATATATCTATTTCGTGAAAATCTTGTGGAGACGTATTCATCTATAGAATTTGCCCTGTGGAGACGTATACAATCTTTTGTTCCCTATTGTATGCCCGTCTCCAGAGGGCACGGTATATCAGATCACATGCACGCACACATGCACAACCCGTATAGTATTGCAATAGGGATAAATGCACACACACCTTCTTGTTCTGTAATTGTGGGGACTTACACTCGTCTGTGCAAGGAATTTGTTGGGACCGAAAATGCTATGGGGACAGCAGTCCTAATTTGCCTAACAATAAAAAACTTCCCCATAACGCGGTGTATGCCTACCCACACACACCCACGTGTGTAAATGCTGGCAATCGTGGACGCCCCATTGTCCCTAATCCTCTTTCCTTTGTTTGTACTCTTTTTAGCGACAGCTCTCATTGGTTTTGTACACGATTTGAGATCGTGGACGTTTGGTCAATCATGGACGTAATGTTTGCGCCCACATTCTTTTGTCCTACATCCACGATTGCCGGTGTTTACATACTCACACACACGTTTGTTTTACATACCCTATGTGGACATTCCTTTGTTTTCGTGTAGTTAAGAAAAACTCGGTACAAAAAATAACTTTACTTAAACTGTTAAAACGCTTTCAACCCAAATTTTTTCTATGATTCCCTATAGTGTTTCTCTTCATTCTGCCACAGATAAACCTAACCCAAAAATGCCTCTAAACCTGTTTTCCAGAAAGGGCGAAACGTTATTTGGACACGGCTTAGTCCACATATTGCAACACAACCTGCATTATGTGGACATCTTTTGTTCACAAGTCCACATAGTGAATGTAAGACAAACTCGCACACACACACACTGACGGACAAAGCATAAAAAAACATAAAAAAACTTTTTTTAATATATTATTACAAGCTGAATGAATTGATGGGCAGACATCTAGCTTCCATTTCTGAGGTGACAGTATTTATGTTGATTAGGTGCACAATGACGCATAGACTGTTTTGTTAAACATGAATGTTATGGTTTAATGTGCTGAAATGATATACCTTTTGTTGCTCATCTGCCTCCCTCTTTTGCTGAACGATGATCACAAGATATTCCTCACACTGCTTCTGAAACTGGGCAACTTTAGTCTTTGCATCCTCCAACTCAACAGACATGACTTCAACTTTTGCTCTTGTGTCATCAATTTTGAAGAGACCATTCTTGAGTTTGTTTGCAGCATCTCCCAACTCCTTCCGCTTCTCATACAGGAGACTGTCAACCCAGATTAAAAAGAATAGGAGAATGGAGTATAAAATACTTACATAGTCCTTAAGTGATTGTCAGTTTTACGTAATAATAGTCACTTTGAATTTGGCCAATGAAACTGTGTTGGACAAATGTTCCTGTCCATGGTATATCATTCCAATTGTACATACACACCAAGGCCGAAGGCCACAGGGCAAAAAAAGACAAAGGCAGCCCCCCCCCCCCCCATAGCTTGTAATTTTTGCACAAAAAGGGATATCTTCCCTTTCACAACAAATCCAGACTTACACTTTATATCCAGTAACCAGCTCCAGGTAATTAGTGGGGGTGACATAGTTGTGGCGCTTCAATTCAAACAACATTTTATGAGAACTCTCAACAACGGAGCGATGTATTGTGCAAAAGATCTGAGCCATGTTATTCTTCATCTAATCAAGAAAGAAAGAACAAGATCATAGTGTCATTGAATATGTTAAAAGTAACAAAACTCTCTTTGAGTTTTAACATGTTTAAATCAATGCTTAATATTAAAATCAGATTTTGAAAGGTAATCTTAATAATGTTGTTCATAATAATGATAAGAAGCAAATTGCTTTTGGAATCTCTTGCCTGCAAGGAAAAATATTTTTTTAAACAAGTCAGGTGTGTTTACAAACACAAATGCCCCGCAACCGTGACTGTTCCCATGACATAACACCACTCTTTTAACATCAACTTACATGTACCTTGGTCACATGGAACGTTAATTGACAGTAGTAGTGTCTTCTGTAGGTTTTATATGAATTAATCCCTAATCCCTATGATCTCAGAATAAATACAAGATTTCTATTGTTTTAGCCACTGTGACCTTGACCCTTGACCTTTCGACCCCCAATGCGATAGGCCTATTTGGATTACCCAGAATGATCCACAAACCAAATTTGAAGTTCATATGTAAAGTATTTCTCAAGTTATCGCACTGACAAAATTTCTTTTGTTTTAGCCACTGTGACCTTGACCCTTGACCTTTTTGGCCCCAAATGCAATAGTCTTCTTAGGATTGCCAAGAACGATCCACAAACCAAATTTGAAGTTCATATGTAAAGTATATCTCAAGTTATCGCGCTGACAAAATTTCTTTTGTTTTAGCCACTGTGACCTTGACCCTTGACCTTTTGGCCCCAAATGCAATCGGCTTCTTAGGATTGCCAAGAACAATCCACAAACCAAATTTGAAGTTCATATGTAAAGTATTTCTCAAGTTATCGCGCTGACAAAATTTCTATTGTTTCAGCCAAGTGACCTTGACCCTTGACCTTTCGGCCCCAAATGCAATAGGCTTCTTAGGATTACCAAGAACAATACACAAACCAAATTTGAAGTTCATATGTAAAGTATTTCTCAAGTTATCGCGCTGACAAATTTTTTTTGTTTTAGTCACTGTGACTTTGACCCTTGACCTTTCGGCCCCAAATGCAATAAGTTTCTTAGGATTACCAAGAACAATACACAAACCAAATTTGAAGTTCATATGTAAAGCATTTCTCAAGTTATCGCCCTGACAAGATTTGTCCGGACACACACACACACACACACACACCCTCAAATTTGTATCCTTGTGGAGACATTCCTTTGTTCTCGTGTAGTAAAGTGTTCAATTTTGAAAGTGAAGTTTCAAAATGCTCTTATTTTAACCAGAATTAGTTTCCTTGGCTGAAATTTGGACTTAATATCCCTTTTCTAAAACTCTTCCATTTGCGACGGATCAACCCACCTTGGAAATTCCTAGTTTTTGAGTAAAACCCATATATCTATTTCGTGAAAACCTTGTGGAGACCTATTCATCTATAGAAATTGCCCTGTGGAGACCTTTACAATGTTTTGTTCCCTATTGTGTGAGTGTCTCCACAAGGATACAAATTTGTAGTCATACACACCCACCCAGACTTACGTTACATACCTTGTGTGGACATTGCTTTGTTTTCGTGTAGTTAATAAAACTCGGTACAAAAAATAACTTTACTTAAACTGTGAAAACTCTTTTAACCCAATTTTTTTCCTATGATTCCCTATAGTGTTTCTCTTCATTCTGCTACAGATAAACCTAACCCAAAAATGCCTCTAAACCTGTTTTCCAGAAAGGGCAAAACCTTATGTGGACACGGCTTAGTCCACATAAGGTTAACACAACCTGCATTATGTGGACCTCTTTTGTTCACAAGTCCACATAGGGTATGTAACACAAACTCACTCACCCACACACACCCACCCACCCAGACTCAAATTTGTATCCTTGTGGAGACATTCCTTTGTTCTCGTGTAGTAAAGTGTTCAATTTTGAAAGTGAAGTTTCAAAATGCTCTTATTTTAACCAGAATTAGTTTCCTTGGCTGAAATTTGGACTTAATATCCCTTTTCTAAAACTCTTCCATTTGCGACAAATCAACCCACCTTGGAAATTCCTAGTTTTTTAGTAAAACCCATATATCTATTTCGTGAAAACCTTGTGGAGACCTATTCATCTATAGAAATTGCCCTGTGGAGACCTTTACAATGTTTTGTTCCCTATTGTGTGTGAGTCTCCACAAGGATACGAATTAAATTTTGTGGTCACATACACACCCACCCACCCACCCACCCACACACCCAACCACCCACCCACGGAAGGACAAGGCAGAAACAGTAAAAAAGTTGGAATCACCGAATTTGACATTCAACAAATTCCCCCCCCCCCCCCCCACAGAAGTGTGGTTGGGGTCTACGAACAAATACTTACCTGTAGAGCAATACTACTTATGCATATTCCCCCTACCGGCAGGTATTTTCCGCTAAGAGTTATATACAATAGCGCCCTCTGGCACCCTACCCATAATACCCTGCAGCATGCGTGCCTCGTGAGCGTCCTCTTTTCTCGAGCGCTAAGTCGGGAATACAAAATGTACTCATGTCATCGAGAAGAGTGGGGTAGGGTGGAGGGATGCTAAACAGGTAAGTATTCGTTCGTAGACCCCAACCACACTTCTTTTGGGGGGGGGGGGGGACAAGTCTACTTCACTCAACTTACCTGTAGAGCAATACTACTTATGCATAGACTAGCACCGTCAAGGCAGTGGGTCATGCGAGATGCTATTGTGCTTTCACAGGGGCACGTAACAATACGCGTAAACCCTGGATGGGCCCGTCGCTCCACATGTGGGTGGACAAGGCAGCCCAAAAAGGTCTGCATGAAAAGGACATTAATCATATGGTAGTCTCAACATGCTGACAGAGACGACACCAGACAGAGACACCAATGCTGGGGAGGTCTCCGGTCTGAAAATGTCTTGAGAACATGTTTGGGCTCAGTCAGTCGCCCTCAACACTGCTCTCCCATGCTCTGCCTTATTTTGTGCATGCGGACCGATCACACAGACTCTGCCATTGATACGTCCGTGGTTTCATGGATGACCCTAGCCAACCTTCAGGCAAGCTTGTCATGAAAGGCCTGCAGGTATGGTGGGGTCGTCATGATAAATACATGTCGTGAAAGGCCTGCTTGTATGGCAGGGTCGTCATGACAAATACGTGTCGCGAGAAGCCTGTCGGTATGGCAGCGTTGTCGTGACAAATACATTTGTAACTGCAAGTGACCGATTCAAAGTGTCCCTGTGCAGCTAATGTACGACGTTAAAGTCATGATTGGCACCAAGATTCTCGGTTTGGACAAGAATGGTTTGATGCCCGGAACAACGACGTCCGGAGGCACAGAGGGCTACGACAGTCTTAATTATAAATCCTTTCTCAGGGATCAGACGTCAAAGTCATGATCAGCACCAAAATTGTCTGTCTGAAACGGACAACAATCATTTGATGCCCAGAACAAAGACATCCGGAGGCAAAGAGGACTCCGATAGTCTGTGTTTAAAAACCTTCCTTAGGGATCAGACGTCAAAGTCATGATCAGAACTAACATTTTCCATCTGGAACGGACAATGATTTGATGCCTGGAACAAAGATGTCCGGAGGTAAAGAGGACTCCGACAAACTTAGTTAAAAAATCCTCCCGTAGGAATCGGATGGGCACACTCGGTTCCCACCAGATGTGGTCCATCTCTATTATACAGAAAACATTCCTTTACTACATGTACATCTAGAAGTAACAACTGCTTACAAAAAAAGGCAACCGTAGGGACAAATGAAACAGATGTGAAATTGTTCACTGGTACACAGAACTCTAAAGATCTCGATAACGTTTTTTGGATAGGAAAAGCGTGGAAGAGGTCCCACAATTCAAGGGTGTTAAAACATCCCCTTAATTAACTGACATGGAAGTTCAACTGACTAACATAAAGTAATCTACTGTCGTGTTAGAAGTCCCTCAAGTGCAGGCTGTAAAAACCGTAGCTTGCTTGAGAAAGGTCTGATGCGCAAAGGGATTGCATTACAACATCCAGCACATCAGGAGAAATTCCTGCGGAGCCGGGTGAAGGAAACCCAAGCTGCGCTGGAACAGAATATTGTTCTCCTCAGAAGTACATTTGTACCCCTTACTGGTGAACCAAGGAAATGGTTATAGCCCTGGGAAACCAATCAATGGGACCAACATGGAGTAAAGAAGAGGACCTTGTCATCCTTCTGCTCCAGTTGATTAAGTACCCGAGGGATAAGAGGAAAATGACAGGAAGGTGTATACAAGTAGCCTGTCCGTCTTCATCATCATTGTATTCATGTGCCATGGGCAGGGGTCAGGAACCCTCGGGCATTAGCATGGAAATCTGTGACTAATTTGTGAAACAAGTCAGATTGACATGTGGTTAGTTGCTCAACAGCTACCACTGTCGGGAGGACCCACCACCCCTATGGAGGGCATTAGAAGCAACGTTGTCCTCGCTTGGGAAGTGGAACGTTGAAAGCAAGAAACTATGAGGCAAACCCCAATGGGGTATTTCTCAAGTGAGTGTACACAGTTGTGCAGGCTGCCTGCCCACCTGGTCGTCGATGTAAACCACAACCGTGTCAAAGTCACATCGAACCAGGATCATCTGGCATATCACCGAATATAGAAAATAACATCGCAGTTTCTCCGAGACTGCCAGCATCTCAAGTATGTTAATGGAACTTGAATGATGTTCAAACAGGGCCTCACCAATCCGCCACTAGATGCGGGTGGTGGGCAGTTAACCGTCAGGGTAACATGTCTGCCATGACAGTTAGTGAAGGCTGCGATTTGTGAGAGGCCCACCTTTGTGAGGTTGGCAACGTCGAACCATAGGAGGCGCTGCATAAGTCAGGTCATGGCCTGCACTGAATGCAGTGATGACTGGGCCGGTGTCACATGAAAATCCGACTCCTATGAAAATCGGACCCCTTTTCCCTATTATTGGTTAATCCTTCTCACGTGACCGGTCACTTTCCTAATTACCATACTTACGCATGCGCGTTATTACCAATGAGTCCGAATTTCATAAAAACGTAAATTCACGCTACACCGGAACAAGAAAAATAGGTGAATGCCACCAATCTTTGTTTCCACAGCGCAGTCAAATCACCTTTACTATCTGAGCAGAGGCTAGGAGTGAGGCGGAAAAAAGGCTGGATGTGGCCACCATGAAGTTGCAGCGAGAATCTTTGTTTGAAAATCGCGAAATTCTCAGTGCTCTGGCCTGAAAAGGAGTTGCAGTTGTGTACCCTTCAGGTCAGGGCTCGTTCCCCATGCTGATGTGGCATATGTGGCATGGCGTACAGAAAATGTTGCTTGCACGGCCACACAAAATCATCTGGGCAAACTTCAAGAGGTATGCAGCTGAGAAACAAACAACAGTTTGTTCTTCACCTGCGCTGGCCTGACTGTGGGGTTGATGGCTTTCTGAGATTGACCATTTGAGTACATGTAGTTGACATCGACCAATATGGATGTAAACATCGATATCCCCCGCATAAGAAAAAGATTTTTGTCCGTTAAAACTTAAAAGGTGGGACTCCAATCTTTGGCGGGCGCCCTTTGACGGGAGAAACAGTTCATCAAGCATGTTACCCCGGCGGGCCAAGATTGTTAGGGTCTGCACTCATGTAAACTAAGTACTGAGTGCAGACCGTTGAATTGACAGTGAAAATAGCGGTCAACACGTCCACTGATGAGACTGTCGAGTTAAGATTAAAACATTAAACCTAATGTACTTCATGAGGATAAAGAGGAAGGCTTGAACGCGTATCGCCAAGCCTACTTTAATTCTGCTGCAAAGTGTATTCAAGCTTTTCGCCAGTATTATCTATGAAGGGCCGCTTGAATAATGGGGTCCCTCTACCGCTGGTAGCTTGTGTTTAGCTGCATTGAAGAGGGAGGTGTGACAAACAAAAAAATTTACCGAATTTTGCTAAGGCCAAAAAAAAAGTCTCCAGTTTCTGGTATGGAGCTTGCCCAAAAAGTGGTGCGGCGACGCGGCTTTATTATTTTTTTTTACCTGATTTTTTTCGCTTCAAATGTCGGCTGATGACTGCAAATGGTGCCCGACTAAACTTAGTGCAAATATATGGGAGTCCAGAGAGGCCACATAAAGTTTATTCTTGACCACAACCCCATCTAAAACACGTTTAAACTGTGCAGCAGCAGGATTCCAGTCAAACCAGTGAGTTTGGCGGTTTTGAGACATCATCTTTCATTGAAAAAAAACCTTTGTCATTTTGCCGACGCGCATGGCTACGGCAACGCGTGCATACCAGAAACCGGAGACTTTTTTTTTTGGCCTAATAGAAAACAATAATGATCACATTATTGCTTGAAAAGCAACAGGCAGTTTGGATACAGGCACAATCTTTCGAATGTAGTCCACAACATGCCTGAACCATGGAAGTATCACATCACCCAGTCGCTGAGGTTATGCTCAGGTTATGCAGGACCCTGTAAACGAGAACCGTCCAACATATCTGGAGGAACGAGTTGCACCCGGCCAGTCAGTTATTGAACAACTCCTTCGGAGACAATGGACAGTGTACATACACAAGTACTGCACACAAGTACTGCACACATGTACAAAATGTACATGAAAAATGTAGCGATCTCAGTACAGCAAGAAACACCGCCGCACAGCTAAGCACTGCGCGGCGTGTCCCTTTGTCCTTGAGTCACCCAACCGTGACTGGTGTAGAGGGCTATAGAGCACGGCTCGCAACTGAACTCAAGACGGGCCATTTTATCAACATGCCCACTCGGCAATACATGTATAAATGTATATGACCAACAATGAAGCCGAGAACAATTGCAAGGCTTGCAATGAGTGGGCTGAAAAACCGACCCTCATCCTGGTAGCGTTTGCCGCGGTGTGATCGGTGCAATAACTCGCGCGGATTAGAAAAAATAATGAAGCCGTTCCCGTCTGAGAAATGGACACACACACTTGATCCAACGGAGGTTTGGGGAACACCTTATTGTTAGATGTGAAGCCCATCCTGCGCTCGATTTGAAAAATTTGTGATCGGACGGAGGGGGCTCATCAGCGGAGGGTAATTTAAGTACCCATGTAATGTCCCTCTGTAGCAAACGGAGTTCCGTTTCCGTGATGGACAGCCATTGTAATTGGTCTGGTTCTTCGTCATCATCAGATGAATCACCCGATTGCGAAGGCCAAGTTGACCCCGGTGAATGAGAGCCGTCTGGAGGGGATTGTTGTACAGAACCACGTGGTGGAGGCTGGCCAACACCCTTGGAGATAATAGACATACATTGTAGATGGGTGAAGACTAAATACAGGCGGGGATCCTGGCGCACGGCTAACTGCGTGCGGTAGGTCCCGTTGTCTCTGGTCCACCTGACCGAGGCCCACGGCCGGCGAATGTGAAGTTTCGTTCGCCATAGGCCAGGCCTCCGGTGCAGCACGCAACCATGTGTGGTATACATGAACATGTACATGTACATAGTACATGAACATGTATGTACATGTGCATTTTTGTACATGTACCTCATTGTGCTTGGGCCACGCAATCGTGACCAATGAATGACGACTATGAAGCATTCACTGCAGGTAGGGACTCCCGGAGCGCGGTTAACTGTGTGCGGTGTGTCCCTTTGTTCACGGGTCACTCAACCGTGACCAGTGACTGGAGACTGTGAGGCGAGACCAACGACCGAGGGTTGTGGGGCGTGGCTTGCCACTTCAGGGGGGCCACCATTAGGGCCCGCCTGGCGGCCCGTAGACATAGCCGATAGTTTAGCTGAAATCGACTGAAATGCCTGCAGGAAATCAGACCTCGAGATCGAGTCCTCACGTCAGGAGCGTTTGCCCCGATGGGACCGGTCAGAGGAGCAGTCAGAATCTGAGGAAGAACGGCGTGAACGGCGATCAGCTTTCTTCTTCTTGCTCTTCTTCTTTGAAGAATGACCCCAGGTGTGTCTGACGACAAGTCAGAAGACACCTGGGGCACCGGGAACCTCGAACAACAGAAAAAAATCCGATGACGAGAATGATCCCTCAGAGCGAGATAGACCGGGGGTCGTCGGGCCGGGAAACCTCCGGCCGACCGGCTCCGCATCGCTCATAGCATACCCGGCCGACAGCGCTTCAGGCCCCGTGGGCTGAGCGAACGCTGGTCGGTCCGATAGCCGGTGCAACAGCCCGTCCTGGCAACCAGTGGTACTCGGCACTGTGTCGGGAGGGCACGGGTGACTAGAGCCCACTGGAGTGTGGTGGCTAGTCCCCTTGGGCTGCCCTGCGCTCGGGGAAGGGCCAGGGGCTATAGCGGCGCTCATACCCGAGCCACGGTTGCCCTGTCGGCTCTTATTAGGCTTCGCTCCGGCACAGGAGGTATGTTTTGGAGGAACCTTGCCGGAGCGTGCCTTTTGTTTGGGTGTTTCGCTTGAATTGACCGGAGAAGGAGACCGAGGCCCCTTCAACTGGTCAGCGGAACTGCCAATGCCCCCAGCCGGCAGTGGCTGTGAATGCTGGACGAGGGACTGCTGCGTTAACGTAGCGTTAACGGCAGAGTCCCCCGAGAACTCGGTCCGTTCCGCGGGAGAGGAATTCCCCCGGTTTGTGACAGATCGGTTCTCCCCAAAAGCTTCATAATAATCGAATCAATATAACCAAGAAAATGATGAGAAACTCTACAAACTGTTGTTTAATTAAGTGAAAAAAGGGTAGTAAATTGACGAGGAAAAACAGGAGCTATTTTACACACGTCCTTCCCGACCTGCCGCTAAGAGAAAAGAGGACGCTCACGAGGCACGCATGCCGCGGGGTATTATGGGTAGGGCGCCAGAGGGCGCTATTGTATATAACTTTTAGCGGAAAATACCTGCCGGTAGGGGGAATATGCATAAGTAGTATTGCTCTACAGGTAAGTTGAGTGAAGTAGACACATGTATATCCAACACATATTACACAAAACCCCTGCATATCCAGATGTCTATGTGTGATAAGAATGCATTCATCATAGCATGTCTTCAGCGCTCCTTGTGCGCATGCCAATGAAGGTGAAAATAGCAATAGAAAAAATACAACCATTATTTAACATTATCATATTCCTATTCTTTCAGGGAGTGTTACAAATGTATGTATGTCAATTTTGTATCAAAGACATTTTCATAAGTTACTAAATACATTTTTCAGTTTGACATTTTATGTACTGTAATTTCTGTCATGTTTGCAAATTTTGTCGCTTCAGTAAAGAAAACAAATGGTGGAAATGAGGGAAACAAGTCTGGTCATTAAATAATATAATCCATATGTGATTGATTCAATAACGTCTTTTTCTGTGTGTGATGTTATTACTTTTACATGTTTGCAGAGAGAAAGAAACGATTCACAAAAAAAATATTAACCGTGCTTAAAGTTACTAGTAATACTCCTAATCTTACTTATAATCTCCCAGGCTTCCAAAACTTTTTTGAAATTTTGTGATAGTGGTGGCTATTTTTCAAAGCACTACTGCAGCTCGAACTGATTTCCATCCACAGTGACACTTTATTACCAGTTTTTTCAACCATACTCTTAAATTCCTCGACAAAATCTCGCACTGCTGATGGGTCTCATCGCGGCAATATTGACACCAATGTGTTTGCGAATTGCTAGCTCACGATCATCACTGCACAGTACGTGCAAAATACACACACATCCATACGCAATATACAAACACGAGGTGCAAACCCATTGAAAATTATTTTTAGTCTGGTCCTCAAGTACTCCGCTGCGCACACTGCATTGATGTCTATCAGGTTCTTGACCGCATTGCTTATTAGACTTGTCACCAGTCCATCCATTATTGTAAATTAGGGCCTAAAACGTGTGAAATCCGGAATCCGCACAAATTTCCGCACTTAAATCCGGAAATCTGGACAAATCACATCCATGTTTAATCTGTGAATGACCTTGACCTATGGCGTTTACTCTGGTGCCATCTGCTTTATGATGTCCCGCCATTTTTTTCCTTTCAGTTTTGTGCCATCCAGCTAGCAGTGGCCAACGAGTAAATGCCTGCTCTGCTGATGTCTGCTTTCAAGCAGTCTGTCCATCTCTTTTGGTAGTCTCCCCTAGGTCTGCTGCCTTGGATGTGTGCCTCTAGTGCTTGTTTGGAAAATCATGATGGTCGCATTCTTTGGATGTGGCCTTTAATAGTAGCTCATCCTTTTTGAGTAATTTTGTCTAGAATAGTACGATTCATGCCCTAGAGTTTATGTATGGTGGGTGTTACGTATCTTCTCTAGTCTTGTTATTCCCATGATTTTTCTTAAGCACATCATCTTGAGAGTTTGTTCTATTCATTTGGATATCTAGGCTGATATCTTTTGAGATTGCCATGACTTCAGTCTTGGTTATATTTATCTTCAATCCAAATGTTGTACTACTCTTGTGAACTAGGTTGACTATGGTTTGGAGATGAGTGCGATGTCATCTGCGAACCGCAGGATGTTTGTTAGCTGTCCCTGGATGGTGATACCTATGTTGGAGTCATGGAGTGCACATAACATTACTAACACAAGCAAGTTATTAAAAAGCTGAGGTGATACCACGGATCCCTGTTGGACTCCTACTGTTGTGGAGAACCAATATGTCAGACTGTCCCTTTACTCTTATAGCACTTGAAGATTTCCTGTAGAAAGCTTTTAGTAGTCTAGTAATCTTACTGGAGAATCCAAAGAAGCCAAGGGCCTTCCACAGTCCTTCCTGCTATATAGAATCAAAGGCCTTTTCAAAGTCTACACTTTTTCCTTTTTTCCAGATTTGATCGTCTGCCTTAGAGTAAAGAGTTGATTGACAATTGACCAACCTGGCCTGAACCCCACTTGGGCCTCTGAGAGAATTTTTTCAGTCTTTGTTAGGATTCGTCTTTGGAGTATTATGGTGAGTATCTTGCAAAAATGGCTTAGTTGGCCAATTCCTGTGTAGTTCCCACAGTCTAACTTGTCTTTTTTTCTTGTAGAAAGGTGTTATGATTGCCCTTTCAAAGTCCCCTGGGAAGTCTCCAGTGTCTTTTTTCTAATTGAACATTGTGCTGCAGATGTAGAGGTTATTTATGGCAAAGAAGTTCAAAAACTTCTCTCCTCTGTCATTTGAAGCTCCAAGCTCCATAAGCATGTTTATGATGCTCTCCCATTGCTCCCAGTTATTTCCAACCTTTACGTTTAAATCTCCTATGAGAATGTGCATAGTTAGGTTTATCTCCCACTGCTACACCAGGGTACAGGTCATGTAAATGTACATGTACATGTTTGTGATACACAGACCACTTAGAAGTCACATTAAAAAAACTACCCTTTCTGGTCCCTCCCCTGTTTACACCAGACCCCTTGTGGTTTGCCATCTCCCTTTGTTTCTTTGTTCTCTCATCCACCCTCCCCTGCATCTTTCCACACCTTTCCCTCCTAATCCTCCTTTTGTGTTTCTTCTTTCAGCCCTGCATGTTTGTGTGCACCCCCATGTTAATGTATGTATCTCTGTCATTTCTGTTTTAGCCTCTGAAGAAGAACTTGCTAAGTTCGCAACGTCAGGCCACATTAATTTTAAGATTAAAAAAACTATTCATATTATGAAGAAAGGACAACATGCAGATAAAGGCTGATTACGCATTCAAAAAAAACCTGATCTAACCCCATTAAATTCTACTTCTACACATTAAGAAGATGATTATAGCTTAATGGCTGAGGTAAGTTTTACGCTGCTTGTTTGAAAAGTTGTATTATCTTAACTCAATGATCAAAAACTTCACTACCTGCTACAATATTTAACACCATAATATGATGGACTTAACTCCCTACATGAAAGAAATTGGGATACAGATCTAGCATGTTGCAATGGCAATAATCATGCCTACCAGTAGACATACATGTACTGCCTTAAATCGTTAATAAATTTGTTTGAATACTGTATAATTTTGAAAAAGCATTATGTAGTATGTACCTCTTCATTGCCTCCCACATCAATAGTTTCTAGATACTTCTCAGCAACTTCAATTAGGGCATCTTTTGGCCACTCTGTGAACCAGTCAATCGTTGTGCAATTCACAAAAGCTGGGTACATCCGAATCCGGTTTCTGTGAATATATCAGAATAAATTATACTCTTAAACTTGAAATATCTCAGAGGCTCTTCAGAGTTCCACAGGAACTAACACAGCAAATAAGATTTTAGGGTTTGAATGGTGAAGATATAAAAATAATTATAGCAACAAGATTAAGTTTACGCTTGCACCATGAAACAAATCTCTTTTGTGAGCTTGTAAGGAGACTGAGGGATTCCAACCATGAAGGGTTCTTACGTAGTAGAACTGGGAGTGGTGAAGCGTTTGAAAGATGAATTTGTGGAGCACATTGCCAACTGGGGCAAGGGGTGCCTGATGATCAGTGAGGCGTGTCAGTGTGGTGGAAGGGAGCCATGGGGAAGGGTATTATGAGACCCATAGGCTGATTAAAGTCTGGGAACTGAATTGTCCTTGGGTAAAGCAGACCCACGTGACTGTCTAGTGAGGATGGGGCGCCAGATAACACTAATGGAAAAACCAATGTTTTGGGTTACTTTGTCTTGCTTGAGGAAAAAATTTCAAGCGCTCAAAATACATCAGCCTTCCTGAAAAGATGTACAGATTCCAACACCATTTCTCCGGGCCTTCAGCTCTGAGACCTCATCTGCCATCAACAACATCAAGTCCAGAGACATCCTAAAGAAAGCCAGCCTTTTTCTACTCCGCCACAATATCACCATGACCAGATCATCCCTCGCATCTTTAGACAAGCAGATCTCTATTGTTTGTAAGTACCTTAACTCCAGTGTGTCCCAAGTAGATTTCCTTAAGATCAAACAGCTCACACTATCTTCTTGTACCCATGCTTTCAAAGAAACCTGCCGCAACCGAATCAAGAAGTTCCTAACCCTCATCAAGTACAACACCCACCCCAGGTTCTACTCAGGTAATAGGATCGTCTATATCCCCACGCCTACCGGTGTTGCACATGTCGAGACTGGCTTTGGTTTCGAGACCAGTCTTGAGACAAGTTTGCCGTGGTCTTGGTCTCGAACACATATGGTCTCGGACCTGCTGTTCTCAGAATTTCTGTCTGAGACCAGCTCGAGACCAATAAACAATGCCCTACTATCTGGAAAAAAATATTAAGAACAGAATATAAATTAGACTCCGATGTCTCTCATGCAGTTGCCTAACAAAATTCCGCAAGAACACGTGAGTCATTTCATTCACAAAAAATCTTCATCGTTCTTAGCAACTGACTACCGTATTCGAATAGTCAATCCAGGAGGAGGCACAGGCTGAGGTGGTTTGGTCATGTGGAGAGAAAGGAGGATGTCAACTGGGTCAAGAGGTGTACCAACGTAATTGTGGGTGGGCCCACACCCGTCGGCCGACCGCGCAAGACTTGGCAGAGCTCCGTGTCAGATGACATGCGACTGCTTGGAGTCAATGCGAGGGACGCGATGGACAGGGCCAAGTGGAGGAGAGCCATAGGGAGAAAGCAGGCCAACCCAGAACAGACTGGACAACGGCCTTAAAACCGACATGATGAATCCAGCAGCAACCTCAAATTTAGATTTGTTTATTAAATGCAATGTAAAAATAGAAGCATTTACATACCTGAATGGATCTCCAACTGGACTCATGCAAAGCACAACATGGAGATTGGTGCGTACACGCTCAATGAAGTATGCAAACATGCTGTCTGGGGATTCAGGAATGCCCTCTTTCTTGGCATCAGCTGATAAGGCATTACGAACCTAATGGAACATGAAAAGTAAAAAAGAAGAAGATTTATTGTGCCATTTGAACACACAATTTAATCCAATATTCCTAGGAAACATCAACTTATACACTATTATTCAAAGGAAGAGTAAATCATTTGTCATTTGTGCTGCTGTTTTGTTTGAAGCAAGAACAGTGCTCAAAATTGAAAGGGGGGGTTAACAACTAACCTGATAAGGTTATTATCTCTGTGAATGCTGTATATTTCAAGAAAACAATATTCTAGGATCTTGATTTTAATTCGAGTCATGTTTTGAATTGTGCCTGGGACACGTTCTCATACAGCTGATTGCAGCTACACGATGTCACGCCCTGAACTGACAAAAAGCATGCACGCATGTGCGTCGCGTCAACATTTGCGAGCAACCATTCATTGAAAAAATTGCCAAAAGACAGTTTTGAAGTGGATTCCATCACAAGTCCCTGAAAGTCCTTGCAAGTCCATCACAAGTCTCAATTCAAGTTACTAGCTATTCAAATGAACTGTAATAAAAACATTCCTTCGTCATTGTTCATCCTGTTACTTGTGAGTGGCCTTATGAACGGATTGTGAATGGACGTGTGGTGGACTAGACTACACCACTCCCAAAACCCCAAACCCAATCCTCTTTGCGTAGCCCTTACCGAATTCTAAAATACAAAAGGTATACCTTTTGCTTTTTTTTTCAAGAGAAATGCTGAGGAATGGTAAACAAAGGTGTACATGAATGGAAAACGAATCAATCTTGGACGTTCCACACAGAATTTGTTTACACCTTTGGCAATGGCCTCGAGGCCAATTTTCATGGCCTCGGCCTTGGCCTCGAAGGTGCAAGGCCTCGGCCTTGTCCTCGAAGCCTTCTGGCCTCGGCGAATTGGTCGAGGCCGGCTCGAGGCCGCCTGTTTTGATGTGTTTTCTATTCTAATTAATTTTAATTTTTTACCGTATCAAACCCTCGAGATTCTGCCGCAGTGGGTTCCGTGAAACGAACGCATATGCAATGTATTTTTAGAGCCATGTTGATACTACATGTATAAGCACGGTTTGAAATTGACTAATTTTGCGTGGTTACAGATATACGGCCAAAACCTCTGGACTCCCTACCTCTTGCCATGATCTTCAAATTCTTCGAAGCCATTGGATTCAAATCGGATGATCCGAGAATTCATGGTCATTTTGATGAGCTGAGTGATATCATGTACGCATGTTCCGTGTTGCCGTGTTGTTTGGAGCGGGATTGGCCATTGCCAGACTTTGTCTGGTACCGCGGTATTAACAGTGATAATGCATGGACACTTATCCCGTTGTGTGGAGCGGGATTGGAACTATGCTTTACCCGTGCGTAATGGCGGGCCGTCTGGCATTGTCTGGTCGCATTGCAGTGTTTGCTCGGCACGCGCCTGGACAGTGCGAAGGTCGGGGGGGGGGGGGGGGGTGTCGTAACTTTTTGGTTATGAGTGGTAAAAACCTGATTCAAAAATCAAGTTGTTTATTTAATGGGGATTCCTATGATATTAAGCATTTTGATAGGTTTTGAAAATAAGATTTATAAAACATGCTAAAAGTAAATGATGTAAATCTTACTCAAAATTTGGTCATTTAAATTGTTGTATCTCCAAAGGGCAAACACCTATGAGCCTGATTCAAACGCCATTGATTTTGTTGTATAATTTGCTTTCAGTGATACAAAACTTGAGATTTCTTTCTTTAAAAAATAATATTCGCTGGACTCCCTACAAGAAGAAACCCATTGCAAGCTGTAAATTTGTAAGCCAGGCACTCCAAAACTCAGTGAATTCAACTAAAAAGATTTTAAAACTCCAACATAATCTTAGCCTTGTTTTAGTGATTTATATTTTATTACGTGTTTTGATAGCTGGCCTCGGCTTTGGCCTTGGCCTCGGAGATGGTGGCCTCGGCCTTGGCCTCGCGGTTGTGGCCTCGGCCTTGGCCTCGGAGGTTGTGGCCTCGGCCTTGGAGGTTGTGGCCTCGGCCTTGGCCTCGGAGGTCGTGGCCTCGGCCTTGGCCTCGGAGGTTGTGGCCTCGACTACAACACTGATGAATACAATCATTTTATTTTGGATCTTGACTTCAAATCCAAAGTTGCCAAGTCATTGTGAGTTGCACCCTCTCGTGACACAATCCCAAAATCTGCATTCAGGACATATGATTCTCATTCAGCCGATTGTCACCCATTCATGGATTCAACCAATTGCAAACCAAACTGCAAATTAGAACGCATGGGGGGGGGGGGGCGGATTCACGGAAACTTAAAAAAATGTGACACTTGGCACATCTTTGGAAATGACCTCAAAATGACAGCATGCCAGATGGAATAATTTCACAGGGAGTTTAGTGTCATTACTACCTTTAAACCAAGTAAGCTTTTTTACAATAATTTGGACTGTTACTTTTTGGATTACTGCAAATTTGGTCTACTCTACCTTTAACAGCCGATAACCAAAATTAAAAGCACTGAGTGTTCCTTCCATCAATGGACATATGAAAGTTCCAGTGGCAGTAACAAATCCCTTGCATGCACATGAGCCATCGCCAATTCTTTCAAGACTCCATGTCAGTGGTCCTTCCCAACTCTCTTGTTAAACGTTAAGGTGGTGACACATGTGTATCAACTTCACTTTTTAACATTGTAACAACTTAATATTCTTACACCTGAAAACTGACAGACAGAGACACACACCCCATCTTTATAAACGCCTTCAATCGAGAACCACTTTTCGTCCCTCTTTTGCTTATACTGTAACTTTTAGGAAGACCTCTGTCAAAAGTGGACCCTACTCTCCACTATTAATCAAGGTCCACGATTTGAATGTGTATACCTGGGTTTGTTTATGGTGTAAATCGAAGATACACATGTGAAACATCCATGAGTATTAATCGAGGACAGGAGTCAAATCGAGGACAACCTTCTGATCAAAAGATCAATGAAGAGGAACAATAGAAAATCCTTGATTTACACCATAAGCAAACGTGCCTGTGCACGCAAACCCACACACACATGCACTTGTGGAAAAGACCACTGGTCCCTTCTTTAATTCTCTTCTATTGTCCTCCCACTGTTTATACTTTTTAACAATATTGAAATACCGGCCATCATCAGTTTTGCCCACATTTTCAATTTCCAAATCGTGGACCCTATTGTCCTCTACAAGTTCACCATTGTATGCTGTACCTCTTCAAACTCTTCTGGTTTATACATGGCAGGTACTTCTCCACTGCTCAGGATGTTGTTGATATCTTCTAGGAAGGATTCCTCCACTACTTGTGTGTCATTGAACAAGAAGACTGTTGGCTTGTTCTCTACGCCCGCCATGTAATACAGGCGCTTCAGGTCTGGTGAATCAATTGACACAGTAAGAAAATGTGCAACTAAATGCTTTCTTTGAAATGTCCAATCTTGATTAACAAGTGGTGTAGCATTCTGGCCACGCACATTCACATGTTTTTATTAATCTTAAAAATGTGTCTTATGCAAAGTAAGAGTTGTCAACAGAACAATAATTACCCCAAATGATGAACTTAATATCTGACCCTACTACACAAAACCAGTAGGAGTTCATTCCAGAAACTTTAAGGACAAATGTTATGATTTTTGTTAACTTTCCAAGGTCCAAGAACTGGGAACTAAAAATATAAAATCTATGAGATTTTGTCCTCTTTCCATATTTTGTACGTCACTGGAAAGCTTATTTGATGTTCTTCTAATGAGCCGAAAATCCCTGTTTTCAAAAATGGGTGATTGGTTCTGTGCTGTGCGGGAGAGTCACATATACCAGTACATCATTGTGTGGAGTGCCATGGCCTAGTGGTCTGGAGCATTGAATTTGTGGTCTGCTGATAATTTTGCATGTTGTGGGTTCGAGTCCTGCCCGGAGTTATGGTGCGTGTGCCCTTGAGCAAGGCACTTTGTCACTCATTGCTTCTCTCCACCCAGGAGTAGATGGGTACCTGTGAGGGCAGAGTTGGTTACTGTGAGAGGTTGATTACAACCAAGAGCCCTGAAATGGCTGCCTACCTGTATGCTCCCAAGAAGGTTGAGAAGGTTTCAGGAGTGTTTGCCCATTGAATATGGGTAATAATAATTGTAAAGCGCCTTGATACCCTGTTGAAAAGCGCTATATAAATGCCTCTTTTTATTATTATTATTATTATCATTGTTAACAGCAATTAATGCTGACAAATGAACAGCTAAATGAGGCAGCTTAAAACAAATTATTGCTAGACAGATTTTTACTTACCATCTCTAAATTCCACCTTCCTGTACACACGGGTGACTTCAATCTGGAATGTCACATACTCACAAATAGATGCAGCAAGGCGTGTTAATGACTGGCGTCCACTGCCACCAATACCCACAAGTAACATGTTACCTCGAGGCTGGCCAATCACACGAATGATACGGGATACTGCAAAGTCAATTTAAGATAGGATACTGCGAATCAAATGGGAGACCCAATCAATTACATCATATTTGCAAGAGTTCCACTTAATAATTCTCAACAATATGACTCTTTCTTTAAAAAAAAAGACTCTGTGCAGCATAATGTACTTTAAAAAAAAACAAAAAAAAAACACATAGTATGTATCATGCAAACTAGAATGGCGAAGCTGCCATGGCTCGCTGTCGAAGGCGGGAAGGGAGGCTGATGGTAGGGTTGGGGATGGGCATGATGGAAGGGGATCAGGATTCTCGTTGAAGTGCCAGGGTGTAGGGGTCAGTTTTTAAATGTCAACATAAAAAGTCAACAGATGACCTAATAAATACATGTGTATATAGGTTAGCCGTCACTGCGTTATGGGGAAGTTTTCCATTGCTAGGGTAATTAGGACCCAGTTGTGGAGCCTTTTTGCAGCCCCCACAGTGTCTTCAGGTCCCCATACTTGTATTACCATGGGAGAACTCTTGTGTAGTCCCCACAAATGCAGAACAAGAATGGGTATACATGTACATGTAGACACAGCACCATCACCACAACCCCCTACCCACACCCATCCCATCCTCCCCTACCCATCCCCACCCAATCACTTACACATCCCAACCCCACCCCAACTCCAATCCTTATCTCCTTCCCCCTACCCTTCCCTACCACACCCCCTACACCTACTTACCCTATCCTCCCCTATCCCTCCTTACCCACCCCTACACATCCCCATCCTAACTCAAATCCCTATATCCCGCCCACCCCATTCCCCTACCCATACCGACCCGTACATCCCCACCCGACCCCAACCCCTACTCCGGTCCCTATACACTGCCCCCTCCCCTTACCCAACCCCTACACCCACCTACCCATCCCCAACCACCCCTACACATCCCCACCCCAACTCTTTCTAAAATCCCTGTTTCCCTCCCCCTCCCGACCCCCCAACACTCCCCTACCCGTCTCCCCCTACCCTTCTCCCCTACCTGTCCCCACCCACCCCTACATTTGTACACATCCCCACCCCACCCAAACCTAGTATTCCAACCCCTATCCCCCACCCAACCCAACCCACCCCACCCCACCCTAGCTCCCCTACCCATCCCCCAACTCCAACCCCTATCCCCCACCCCATCCCCCATCCCACCCCCAATTCCTTATGAGTTCCTTATCAACAATTTTCAATACGCAGCCGTACGATCAAAAACGTTGAAATTTTTTGATTACTTTGACATATGTGTGACGCACATCTAGCGAACAAGTAACGAATTCAGCGCATCCACTGCGTATGAGATGCGTATGAGTTGCGTATGCAGTGCGCAAGTTCGCCATCTGTGCGTTTCTCATAAGTTACGAATAAGTACAATGCGCTGCCCGCTTGCAGGACGAGCGGTACTAATTCGTGCAATACGTCGCTATGTATACGTCCAATATAGGAGGTCAGCGTATTGCCGTGTATGAACGGCTTATCCCTCACGAACACATAGCGTACTCGTACCGCGCTCGACCGATGCGGGACCGATGCGCTGCGTATTTATAACTTATGACCTGCGTAACAGCGTACGCAGCGTCGTTTTGTGCATGCCCAAAACTATCCAGCGTACTGGGCCGTACCATGCGTATGCCTGCGTACATAAAGCTTACATAAAACGATAGAGATGCATATGAAGTGCATATTGTGCATACGACTGCGTATGAAAAAAGTCAATGCGCAACTCATAAGGAATTAGGATACGCAGAAGTGTGACAGGGCCCTAACTGAAGTTGTATATGTTATATAAGATGATACATGTAAACTGCATTTAATTTTTTTTCCCAAGTTAGCTAGAACCAAAAACTTCAACATTTTTATCTGAACGCGGACGGCCGGACGGTACGACGGAAGGGCGGTACGACGGACAGACGGACGGAAATTGGTATTACATAGGCAAAAACAAAAGAAACTCAATCAAACTAGACTTAAGTTTGTAGACAAACACAGGGCTGTTTCGGCAATTGTTTTGGTGATATCTGGCATGTACAGTTACAAGTTCAAGTACCATCTAGGAAGGATGCGTAGTTCTGTACATAATTGGATGTGTACAATTTAAGATGGTGTCATATAATACGTGATTATATTCTCATAGGGCTTTGAATTATGCATCTTCAATGTGATGTCACATGACACATGATGATGTTATCATGATGTCAACGTCACGTCACTTATTTTCATCTATAACAAATCCCGGTCTAGGTACATACCAACTTTCAACCCAATAGGCCTTGTAGTTCTGCAGATATAGGCCTTCAAAATATACACATTACATGTGACGTCACGAGGCACGTGATGATGTCAATGTTCGGCACACATCTTCAGATACTGGTCTAAGTGTGTGCCGAGTATAAAGGCAATCGGATTGATTTTAGTGCCCAAAGCGCCTTTCATGATGAAAACGTGTACAAATGCTATGGACAGGAGTCTGAATAAAATAAAAATTTAAACAAATCTTAACAAAAACAAAGGCTGTTTTGGCCGGATGCTGAAAACAGCGAAAAATCTTAACAAAAACAAAGGCTGTTTCGGCAAGTTTGCTGAAACAGCCAATTAACTGGCCCAATATATTTGAACAAATGTGGTTGAATTTTCAATGATTAATAATGGGCCAATCAAAACAATCAATTTTATCACTAAATGATCAAATTATTTATAAGCAGCAAAATTTGCAATTAATCTTCTCCTGTTTATTATTTTATATGTGTTGTGCAAAAGGGCGACTAACTGCATGCAACATCTCGCTGTGAATGCATTACACACTGTACTTTCTTATGGAGAACTTTGTGCATGAAAACCCACAGTGGGATCCTGTGAACCGGAGAATAGCCAATGGACAGCCACAAATTTTAACCAATTGCTGAGAAGGCTTGGAGGGGCAACCAGCCAATAAGGGATCTTGATCTGTGACACTTGGCAAGGCCTGGCTATGGGCCAATGAGAAGTACATGTAGGGTTGGTTCTTTACATCTTAGAGGTAGAAAGTTTAGGCGGGATGGAAAAATTGCTATGCAGTCACTTTTGTTTTTCACTTTTGAAAAAACAACTTGTATAGCCAATTTGACCTCACAAATTTTAGTTCTTACATTCTTACAACTTTACAAATTATAATTCTTTTCGGAGTCTTCCATGACATCTCTTGCATAATTGATACTCCACACCTTTGTACTGGTACACAGCATTTTTGTTTTGTGGGAGATTGTTGCTTTCCCAGTCGAAAACTTCTACAAACTAGAATGGCGAAGCCGCCATGGCTCGTTGTCGAAGGCGGGAAGGGAGACTGAAGGTAGGGTTGGGGATGGGCATGATGGAAGGGGATCAGGATTCAGGATGATGTGCCAAGGTGTAGCGGTCAGTTTTTAAATGCCAACCAAAAAGTCAACAAATGTCCTTATAAATACATGTGTACATGGCTTAGCAGTCACCGCTTTATTGGAAAGTTTTCCATTGTTGGTAATCAGAACCTAGTTGTGGGGGCTTTTTGCAGCCCCCCCCCCCCCAGCGTCTTTGGTCCCCATGTTACCTATGGAGTATCCCCACAATTGAAGAACAAGAATGGTTATACATGTAGACACACCACCATCACCCCCTCCCAAACCTTACCCCATCCCCACCCCACCCCCCACCCCTACCCACACCCACCCCATCCTCCCCTACCCGTCCCCACCCTACCACCTACACATCCCAACCCCACCCTAACTCCAATCCCTATCTCCTCCCTCCCCTACCCTCCCCTCCCCCAATTAACCCCCTACCACCACCCACCTCATTCTCTACCCATACCACCCATACATCCCACCCCACCCCCTACTCCAATCCCTATATCCCACCCCTCCCCTAACCCAACCCCTACACCCACCTACCCCATCCCCCTACCCATCCCAACCCACCCGTTACTCCAACCCCTATCCCCCACCCACTCCACCCCCACCCTCCCCTGCACATCCCTACCCCACCCCTACTCCAACCCATAAAACTAAAAGATCAAACCAGAAGCACATGCCTATACACATGAATACTCGCCCAAATTACACACATACTATGTAGTACATTGTAAATTAATGCATAAAAGTACATGTTATACTGGTGTATACCCCGGTACATGTACATGTTACAATTAAAAACTTTAACATTTTCTTGATTTAAAATTTGTCAATAAAATCATGAAATTTACTGCAATGAAATGAACCTAGTTAAAACTTACAGAGATGATACATGTAAACTGCATTTCCCTTTTTTTTTTTACCAAATTAGCTAGAACCAAAAACTTCAACATTTTAATCTGAATGCGGACGGACAGACGGACGGAAATCCCAGCCAGACGGAATTGTGGGGTGATAGCATTGTGTTCCTTTTATCCCTTTTTCTAAAGATCCTCTTCTGGGGTGATTTTTTCTATTGTTAAAATAGTAGGGTGATGTGTCCTGAAAGGAATATCACCGCACAAATAGGGTATGGCAAGAACGAACGGACGTAACGAAGGACGGACGGGCGGAAATTGGTATTACACATGCTCGCAACTGCTTCGCCGTTCGTAAAAAAATGTGCATGCACACACTGTTCTGCTGAATGACTACGACCAGTGATGCCAAATTTTGTAAAGCATTATAAATTCATTACAAATTGAGATAATGATGACATCATGTTTTTTGTTAAAACGACCTACACAGATGTACAGTCGGCTCACGTTATAGCGAAATCCACGGGACCGGTCAAAATGTTCGTTGTATCCGAATTTCGTAATATCCGATACAATGTTTCCCGTCCATTGTTCACCTTGAATTGGCCCTATTGCGCACGCTTGTGAATGTACGTAATGTACCCAATGACTTTTTTATGTTTTAAAACAATTAAGAACATGCTCTCTATGATGTGATTTGTCAAATAAAAAATAATGTTTAAAATATATCATTGTCTAAAGTATTAAGAAAAAAGAGAGTTAAATGTACGAAACGAAAATAAAATAATCTGACGTTTTATTGCTTGAAAAACGATGAGGAAGAAGTCAACGGCGGATGACCTGGATCCCTTTGATGTTCAAAGTAAGTAATCTCTCCAGCACAAATTGTGTCATGGAGAGACATTTAAATTGTTTTGTCCTTTCGTCTTGCAGATTTCAATGTGACAACGCGATAAGCGTTTTCAAGCGCATGGCCGAGAGACCTTTGTCATTTACGTTCCAGATTTTCCGGTCCGTCCGTGATCTGAGTAGATTTTACAAATTGGTAGAGCGCCCTCATGAGTCGGTGTCCTAATGAGTGATGATGTCATAATCTTCCATTGTGATTGGATATTAACATCTGACGATTTAACGTCATGCAAGCGGACGAGCTCATTGGCGTGTACCAGCTCATTTACCCATAACTTTGCATATGTATGCATAATGTCCAGCGTTGATGGTGATCAGTTTCTTATCATCCCAGCAGGTTCCTTTTTAAAGTTACAAAATAGCTTAACGTATTTGTGCTGGTGCTCAAATGAATAAGTTTGGACAATTTTGGCAAAGTTTTGATTATAAATCATTTTTTTGGGGAGGGGGGAGCAATTTACGGAGGGGTTGTGAATAACTTTGAATGAAATTACGTTAAGATTGTTTATTTTATTTTGGATTTGTAATGGGGTGCTTTGTAATTTTTGTTTAACCTTACATTTTTTTTAAAATAAAATTTGTGCCGGGTTGGGAGAAGGGGTAAATGATGTTTTATTTAATTTCCAATTTTTATAAGGGGTTCTATTTGGGGGAGGGGATTATTTTAATTTGCTCCGGGTAATAAGGTGGGGGTTCATTATTTTTAGTCGGGATTCAAATCTCTGAAAAGAGCCATTTGGTTTGATTTATCATTTGGTTTGATGTTACACCTTGAAGAAGTCCGTTATCTTCCGCTGTGACATCTTGTCTTGCTGCCTACTGGAGAGGTACTGCAGGATTGCAGCAGCGTGATCATAGACATCGGCGTCCATGTCAGGCTGGCTGCAGAGATAGTCCCGAACCTGGTGCATTATGCTCAGGCAGTCGGTGACATTTCTTGGCCGTTGTTCCTCCGTTGGCGGCTCCTCCTCGTCTTCTGGTTCTTCTTCAACTGCACCAGCTCTCAATTTTAGGTACAAATTGGGAAAGCCCATTCACAAAGGTCGAAATACGTCTTGGATTAATGTCACAATGGCGATGTGCAAGTGGTGCGGGTGACTGGCACACGTCATTGCAACACTATGATGACCAGGCCTAACCGCAGCGCGAGATTAATGACCGTGCGCCGGCAAACCGATTAGCACCTCCATCTGAATGCATCTACGTCGGCAACATGAAACTACTCACACAAGAGACACCTACTGATGACTAATACTGCTTTCAAATTGAACAAAAAAGCCGTGAGCCAGGATTACCTTTCGTTATAAATGGGTCGCTAACAATGCATTTTTACGCAACCGGGTCGCCAAAACCTTTCGCTGTAACAGGAATTTCGTACTGTCCGTTTTTGTCTTAAGCGAAATTTTCCCCATAAACATGTGCACAATTTTGCCGGGACCGAAGGTATTTGTTTGTAATAACCGGAATTTCGTTCTAGCCGTTTTCGCTATAACGGGAGCCGACTGTATATGCAATTGAACCCCAGAAAGCTCCCTTCTGGTTTAAAACATACGTGTGTAAGACAATTTTGTTGCCATATATGTTAAGAATATTAAAGCCAGAGTCCATCATTTGCAGCTATCCAAAAAGTAACTGGCGTATTTATTGTTGAAAAACATACTTGGTTGAAAGATAGTAAGGAAACTAAACTCCCTGTGAAATTATTCTTTCTGGCAAGCTGTCATTTTGAAGAAATCAACGAAAGAAGGCCTTTCCAATGGTGCATCTTAAGAAGCACCGTAGGAAATTCAGATTAGTAGTTTGTTTTTGTTATTTGGCGAAGCACGCGCAAGCATTGGCACGACGCACACGCGCGCGGTTGCTACAATTCGTCACTTCAGTGCGCGACATCGCGTATAGCTGCAATCGGCTCAGTGAGAACGTGTCTCGGACGCTGAATTCAGGCCCAATTCAAAACATGATTCAGCGACTTTTGATTTGAATCGAGATCCTAGAATGTTGTTTTTATCTAAATATACAGCTGAGCTGAAACTTCATCAGGTTAGTTGTTCAGCACCCTTCTTTAGATCTTGAGCACTTTTATTGCTTCAAACGAACAAAATGCACAACTTACAAATGATGGACTATACCGTTAAAACACAGATGCTGTAGATTTGGGGAACAAAATATTGCTGCTACGGTTTGTTTAGATATGCTTTAAAACATTCCAACATAATGGCTTTAATAAATTCAATAGTATTTTAATAAGGGAATAAGTGTTTGTTTGGGAGGTATTATAACACTCTGTTTAAGACCGATGGGAGTCTGGATGGGTGATAATTACCCGAGGCGAAGCTGAGGATAAGTTTTACCCATCAAGACTCCCAATGGTCTTAAACAGAGTGTTTAATACCGACCGAACACATATTTATTCCCACATTCATAAATACCTTTTCGGTCAAAAAAAATCCTTTCGGTCCAAAAATCAAAACATGTCAAAAACTGGACGTTGCCAACCATTTTGTTCAATTAGTTTACTTCATGTTTTACGGAAGTCCAAATTTCATGTGACACTGGAGAAGTGTTTAAGACCAGCTAGCCATGTCTTTATCATCCGTTTAAGACCGGCCATGTGACGGGCTCTCGACCAATAGGAATGCGTAAACTGTCTTAGGTATTTATGAATGAATCATTATACATGTTTCTTACCATGCTCAATTGCATCTCTGAAAAGGACAAGATCCATTGCAATGACACCTGGACTACTGTTGTAGTCCTCCAAAGCATCCTCCATGAACCTCTTTAGGGTTGAGAAATCTTGCAGATCCTCATAGATGGGCACTTCAGCCTGTGAGATAAAGTCGCCTGTTGGGAAAGTAAATATTATTCACATAATAAACAAGGGCACAAGTACACTGAATACTATACCATATGACAAACAATAATCTTACCCATCAACTACTAAATTACAATACTTAAGTTATATTTGTTATCAAAGACACATGTACATGAAACCTCAAAAATCTGTTTCAGAATCAATAGCACAACCAAGTTACAACAGTTTACAATATCATATTATCTCAGTACACTCCTAAGGGACTTGAGGTCTCCTTTTAAAACATTCTGGATCCACTGATTAAATGGGGTTTTTTGAAGCCAGGGTGTTTTAATAAAAGTCATTGCCCAGTACCCACCAGCAAATTGTCGGACTTGTTCCTCTTTTTTAACATCATCAATAATCATTTATTGATGATGCTGAAATTTGTTTCTTTTATTTGTTATTTGTGCCATTATAGTCTGCTACTTTTGTGTTATTAAATTACTTCAATTTAGCTCATCTCTTTTTCTCTGTTCTGATGGTCGTTACCGTAATTTGTTGTTTTCTGAAACCACAATACTTTTATAATTTGAAGTAGATGTCTATTTTTATCATTACTTTAATTTTCCATTTTATTTTTACTTTAATATTCATTTGGATTTTAATGTGTTTTTCAAGTTTAAGTTTTATCATATTCACATTCTAATTTTATTAAAATGATTATGGCAATTCCACGGTTACTCACGTTCCGTTTTTGATGTACTTTTGAGTTTCGTTGGGCTGTGATTACCTTACTGAAAAAGTTTAATAACTATTACCCCCATGGTAGATAGAGTAGACCTAGACCTACCTAAGCAATTGAGATGATATCCAGAAAAATGTGTTATACACAAGACACACACAATCGGTTACTCACGTTACATTTTTGGACATGCATAAAAAGCCAACATGCTTTCATCAAAAAGTGTCCTCATACAAACAACCTTTGGAAATGTCATTTAAATGGATAAAAGACCATGCTAGGGGCACAATAATAAAAGAAAATTTAATCTTCTAGAATCTTTACATTTTTTGGAACCCGCAAAAAACACGGTTACTCACATTACGGTTACATTTTGTCCAACCCATTTTAGAATAATTATATGCCATGATTTTTTTTGACAAAGGTATCATACTTAGTCTGTTTCCACCAAATAGGCATTAGAACTACTAAAAACCCTGACTTGCATGTAAATTTGCATTTTGGATCACAAATGGCAAGTACTACTACCGAGATAGAGGTTTTCATCATTATTCTGAAACCGATACTATTACAGAGCATCCTGATCCCAATAAGAAATTTGTTGTTTCCTCTTAAGTTTAGCTGTAACTTAGTGGGTGTTTTAACTAAAGATGCTGAGTCATCAGAACAGATACTGCAGTATACAAACCTCTCAGGTTCAGACTCTGTTAAAAGGTTATGCATGCCACTATAACACACAAAAATGGTCCGTTGAAAAGGCCACACTGTCAGAGACCATGATAAGGAGAATGGGTTCCAGGGTATACCAGTGTACTTTTTCCCCAAATAATCATTTTAATTTCAATGTAGGGAAGTAAAGATGTCTGCCTTATTACATAAAAATGTAATAAGAATACTTTAGTTGGCTTCGATTGAATTTATATGATATTATGCTATGTACATGTATTAAAGCTGTCTCAAGGACCAATTTGCACCATAAATAGCATAAAAAGTGTTCTTAATGCCTGAGTTTCTTTGGTTTAAGATAAACAGTTATCAATAAAATGCAATATTATCAAGCAAAAGTCAGTTTCGGTATAGTTTGGGTGACTTGGGATAAAAAACTTGGTTACTCACGTTACAAAAGTTACTCTCGTTACCTACTTTAGTTGCCTTTTATTCTAAAATGTGTGTATTAGTATCAACAAAACACCAATGTTCATGCGAAGGAGGAAAATCCTAAATACCAAAATTTAATTCATTAAAAATGTTGATGAGAAAAAACTTTTATATCTTTTCGGTATAAAACGCTACTTTTTTATATTTAAAAATGGACGACGGCTGTGAAATGACATACATTTCAAAGATTAAGACATCATACAAGCTAGTAATAAGGTTATGATTGAAATATCTCTCGTTGCATTATTAGCAATCAAGGTTCAAACTTTACCAAGGTTCAAATTTTTTTAAAGTTCTTTGTAGTAAAATAATTTTTCACTTTACGACAAGATTTCTCAAAAACGTTTGATAAAATAGGGTTTTCTTTGTTAATTTCACATACTTGAATGTAAATAAAAATGTAAAACTGGGTTAAAAAATTTTTGTTTCCAAGCCATGTCCATCAAACCGTGGAATTGCCCTTCACATGAGTATTAGTTGT
Source organism: Patiria miniata (assembly GCF_015706575.1). Lineage (NCBI taxonomy): Eukaryota > Metazoa > Echinodermata > Asteroidea > Valvatida > Asterinidae > Patiria > Patiria miniata. The sequence goes on along the minus strand of NW_024037059.1, from coordinate 23,801,987 downwards.
CATATTAAATCATTTTAATACTGCTTGGTTGAAAAATAAAAATAAATTTTCACTCTGAACACTGAATTTAAATACATGTACCAGAAATTCTGAGGAACGCTGTAAGGAACTAACAAGAACTCAATAGTAAACCAACAGTAAGTTTAAAGGAGAATAAACACTTCTAGAGCTAGCAAAAATCGTATATTGAGAAAGCTTCAATAGAGTACGACTACACCTGATTGGCGCTAGAAGAAAAGAGGATGATATGCCGCTTGGCATCATGGGTATTGTGTATTGGCCCAGAGGGCGCTGTGGTATACGTAAAATTTAGTGAATAAAGCCTACGGCCTATAAGGAATAATGCAAATGTAGTCTCGTCCTATCAAAGTCTCGGTCTCGGGAGGGCTGGTCTCGGTCTCGAAAGCTCTGGTCTTGGTCTCGGATGCCAAAGTCTCGGATTTTACCCCTGAGACCTGTCGAGACCACAACAAAATGCACCATTTACGTATGGCTTTATTTTATTAGCATGCTGAATTACGTATGAGTCTAATCTTTATCCTAAACATAAAAGAATTTATTAAGTGTAAGTCTCATGCTGAAGAATGATTATTATTATTATTATTACAAAAAATATGAGTTTGAATAATCAGAATAATAATTGATAAAGTAGTCATTAATCACTCACAAAAATAATGGTAGACTTGCAGGCCTGAGATTGATGAAAATCATCAATATGACCCCAAGCCAAAAAACCCAAAAGAAACAAACAAAAAGAAACAAACAACCCAACAAAACAAAACAAATAATCTATTTTCAATGCATGACATAGGAAAACACATTTGAGTACTTTATACCAAATGACAATCCACCCAAAGCTTTAAAGAGATACCATTTAAGAGGAAATGCTACCGGTAACATACCGAAGATTGGTGGCTGCTTGTTGGGACATATGTTGTGGAAGGTCTGCTCAAAGAGATTGCCAAGCTTCTCACTCAAGATGTTTACAAATGCCTCACTGTCTGTCTCATTGACTAAACGGTCTGAGAAAACCCTGTCACAACAAATAAAAAACAGTCATATAAAGATTGTGGTTTCTGCATTGGCTCAAGCTAAATGTTTGAAAGATATTGGCAATTTTATTCCTATTCAGATTTTACTCTACTTTTGTGGTAATGTGTAATGATCCCCGAGCAATCATGTGTGTTTTCTCCCTCATACATATAAAGAGCTCCGTAAGGCCAAAAAAAGTCTCCAGTTTCTGGTATGTGCGCGCACATATTTGTCACATTTTTGTGCATGTATCTATTGCCTAACAAACCTATTACAAAAATAATGTTGAATTTAGCATGTTAATTCGTGAAATATGGTGATAATCTTCAAAATTCTATATAAAATCACACGATAAAATCGTTTCAATTTTCACTTATAACATATCCCTGTCTATGTACATCTATAGAAAGTTTCACCTGATCGGCCTTGTAGTTCTCTAGATATAGGCCATTAAAAAAAATGCATCTTTATGATGACGTCACATGACATGCTCACGTCATCATGACGACTCCGATCGAAACACAACTTTGCTATGGGGTCTATACATGAGTAAGTTCAATGCCCAAAGTGGTGGGCATAAAGTATACGTACAAAATCTATGGGATTTGGGATAGAAAACCCAAGAAGAAAAGAAAAAATCAGAACAAAAACAAGGGATAGTTTCGCAAAACTAATTATTTACTTAATAATTGCCAGTGTCGGCTAGCTTGTTTGAATCCGATACAGCAGCACAACCAAATTAGTTTTGTTGGAATCACAGTGTTTGTCGACTTTATTTAAAATATTTTTTTTTCCCAATTCTTGAATTTTCCCTTCATTTAGATAGCATACCTGAAGCATTCATGGATCCACAAGCGTGTTATGCTTCCCTTGGTGTCATGGAAGTCCCTATGTGCTCTCAGTAAGCCTTGGAATACCTTGGAGATGTCTCTCAGATTGAACAGGTAGTGAATCTTGGCAGGTGTGGGTAGGAAGCGCTGCACAACAGCTTGGTAGATTTCCAGTGTGGCTTGAGTCATGGTATCACCAATTGGTTTAACATCCTCCTCAAAGTCCTGCAGCTTCTGGTTGATCATTGTGCCAAAAATGCGCTTGATTTGGGAGTCCTGAGGTAAGCACAGAAAAGTGTTAAGGTTATTAAAAGTATAACTGCATTCTTTTAAAACATTCTTTTTCGACACTGGCTAACAAAATAGTGACAAAGACAAGTAAAATATAATAGTTTAAATGTGATAGTTTAAATATGGAGATTCCACAGTTTCATTAAATACAATAAAATGCCTTCTCTTTTAAGTTGAAATGTTAATATGGCAATTGTTGCACTTTGAACATGACATTGATGATGGAATTCATGGCTGGATTGCAGTGACAGTGTGTGTTGTAGATATCAGTCCGACTGGAGTTACATTGTAAGTCTCAGCTGAATTTGGAGCATCCCTCTGGAATAATTTTCAAACTGAAATGAAATTCCACCCTGAATTAAAAAATAACAGCGTTGCTGTTGAAACCCGTCAGCCAGAGTCAAGTTATCATCCGGAAACCATTAACCTTTAACTCATCATGGTGACTTTGACCTTTGACCCCAGAACCATGCCTGTACCAATAGGAAACCCCCTACCAAAGTTAGACACCAAAATTTAATTTCTAACTCAAGTTATCATCCAGAAACCATTTACCTTTAACTCACCACGGTGACCTTGACCTTTGACCTTTTGACCCCAAAACCAATCCCAACTTGCCTGTACCCAGGGGCAACCCCCTACCTAAGTCAGGCACCAAAATCTCATTTCCAAGTCAAGTTATCATCCGGAAACCATTTACCTTTAACGCACCACGGTGACCTTGACCTTTGACCTTTTGACCCCAAAACCAATCCCAACTTGCCTACTCCCAAGGGCAACCCCCTACCAGAGTTAGACAGCAAAATCTCATTTCTAACTCAAGTTATCATCCGGAAACCATTTACCTTTAAGGCCAAAAAAAAAGTCTCCAGTTTCTGGTATGCGCGCGCGTCGGCAAAATGAAAAAAAAAATTTCAATAAAAGATGATGTCTAAAAACAGCCAAACTCACTGGTTTGACTGGAATCCTGCTGCTGCACAATTTTAACGTGTTTTTAGATGGGGTTATGATTGAGAATAAGCTTTATGTGGCCTCTCCGGACTCCCATATAATTATTTGCACTAAGTTTAGTCGGGCACCATTTGCAGTCATCAGCCGACATTTGAAGCAAAAAAGACAGGTAAAAAAAAAAAAAACCTGTGTCGCCGCACCACTTTTTGGGCAAGCTCCATACCAGAAACCGGAGACTTTTTTTTTGGGCCGTCCGAACGTCCGGACGGACGGACGCCCTAGGCGATGACAATACCCCTTGAGCCTCTCGGCTGAGGGGTAAAAAAATCGATAAGTTAGCGTGGACCAATTTTTTTCATTTCATGTCTCATTGAAAAGTTCATAACTTTAGTTATTCTAAAAAAATTATCACCTTTTTTGTTTTTTTGAGGGTGTCACACCCAAAAATCATGGGGACCCTCCCATCAATCAGAACTAAATATTTACAAAACTGGTGTTACACATATGCTTTCATTTGACATTTTCAGTTTATTTTGATTCCAAGATTGTCTCTGAATGAAATTATGGACAAAACAGATGGCTGTCAGTCAAACAATTTGCACTGTGGCCAGTTTGAATCTATGCATGCTTTGTGTACACTTTGTACATGACTTGTACAAAGTGCACGACCCCTACTAATGTGGAGCCATGCCAATGTTTTCTTTTCAGTTACCTGAATCTTTATCCAAGGTGAAATAAACTGTCACAAACTACGATTTAATGTTAGTCAGTGATATCAAACATTATAGACATCCCTGTATTGTGGTATGAACAGCTACCCATGTGACTAAATATCAAATTTACTTTTATAAAACTTACACTTGGGAAGGTCATGTTGATGAGATTAAATCTACTCTGTAACCGAGTTGAGATGACCATTCGACCACCTCCTGGTGGCCCCATTGCTGCGAGAAGTTGCATATCCTGTCAACATAAACACATTGCAAACCAGTGCAAAGAAGTATGCTCTTTGGAAGTCATTAATGAACAATTGTTATTACTCCTGTCCTAGGTAATGAGGGATAAAATGAAATATTTCAGTATTTAGCTATTAAATTATGAGTCACGACAATCAAAAACGCAAGGGCACCTACTAAAAATATTTCAATTTGAGGATTTAATACTTGAAAGAAAATACCAAAACAGGAAAAAAAGACAACTAGTACTACGTCTGTTCAATGAACAGAATACAAGTCTTTTTCGCAGTATGACTTTTCAAATGAATTTATGGTATTTTGTTCATGATAAAAAACGAAGACCATGGATTATTCTATCAATTCTCATAAAATCAGATCTCTTGCAGTTGATTTTATATTGATTTTCAAAGATAAAATCTAGAAATCTTTGGTTGCTTGTAATCTGATACTTGACGTCATTACCTGAAAGCTTGAGAGCTACAATGTATGTTAACTGTGCTATTTGAAGCAAAAATCTGGATTATATCTTGCACGTTTGATTTGCATCAACTTTTTAAGGTTTAAATTCCAGTCTAGTGATGTCATCAATCTTTCTTCCCTCAACTTGTTTTTAGCATGAAGCTGATTATATACATCAATTATAAAATGATTCAGCTAACTTCGCCATACGCATAAACTGATTATTCAATATTTTTCAACCTGCCGCTAGAGGGAACTCTTACATTTTATGAAGAAGAAGAAGAAGAAAGAAAATCAGAACAAAAAGAAGACTTTTTCGCAAATATTGCGAAGCCAATTAAAAAGAAGAAGATTTTTTGGGAAGTCTTCAGTTTAAAAAAGTTCAAACCATGTTTCAAACAATTTCAAACGACATTAATATTCTGGCTCTCATCTTTATTATGGCGAGAACAAGTCCACCAGTACTGCCTACATTTTTTTTATAAGCGGTTTTGGCATCCAAAGGTTGTTGAGAAGCATTTTGGGTAAGACAAAGTAGACAACATGAATGCATTTTCAATCAAACTAATTTTAAATTTCTATTAATTATTCACGCTGGAAAGCAGTGGCAGTGTGGCATTGACAGGCTGTTTTCTGGCACATCATGGGTCCTGATATGATCATGCAAAGGGCCTATGGTTCAAGTTAGCTGACACACACAAAAAAGGAGAAAATGTATATTCCCAGTCGTCTAGTTGGAGTAGATAAATAACAATCTAAATCTAACCAATCTTTAACGTTTCAATTTGCAATTGTTCTGACAAAAATTTATGAAACCTGAACCAGAACAAGAATTTCAGAAGTTATGGGCAAACAATTATTTCCCCTCCCCCCTCAAAAAAAAAAAAAAACACACTCAAACCGCTGCTTTTGCTTTCGTTTTTGTTTTTACCTTGATGTATTTGGAAGTTTGCTTCAGGCGATCATACCAGAAGCCGTAATCCATCCATAGTTTCACGAGTTCAAGTGGAGGTTGGGATCCAAATGTGTCCTTTGCAGGCATATTGAAGTCGTCCATCAGGGTCAGCAATTTCTTACCTCCGATGGGAACATACACCCCTTACATATAGATGGCATAAATAAAAACTTATGTTTATTATGGGTTGGCAAAGTTAGACTACACAAACTGGCACAGAATAGTTGTTTAGAAAACACTACATTAAGTGGAAACAAGGGGGTGCGGTGGGTGTTGGCCTTAGATTACTTGTTCAGTGATGACAGTTATTAGATGGATATTGGATACTCGATATTCACATGGAAACAAAAACGCTTTTCTGCTACATACACAGAGCTCCCAACATTCAGATTTCAGAAATAGTACTTTTCATTGAGCCAGTATTTACTGCTCGGCGCGTCACCATTTAAACAAAAAGTATAGTCGAATCCTGTCACAATAGTACTAAGTAATTCCCACAGAGTGCTACCCATTTCATTCTATTCTTTTTTAATGCTAACCCAACCACATAACAATACTTAAGGGCAAGAGCGAGACTCACATAAAAATTCACGTTGCACTTGCACAGCGTAAAAAACCTGAAATAATCTGAACATTTGCTGCACGTTAGACACGGCCATTCATTACTGTAATTCTTCAAAAAATCTCTGCCATGGCTTCGGCTGTATTTTAGATTGTTTGGTAGACATATTTCAAACTTACACTACCACTGACTAACACAGGAAAACAACTCGATGGAACGAAGCATTCTACAGTACATAACGTTAAGCCAAGATGGCCGGCGTATACAAATCTTTCTTTCTTTCTCTTTCTTCAAGAGAAGGAAAGGAGATCTTAGACTAACATGAACAAAATTTGTAAAACTTCCTGAAACTTTTTGTTTGAACAGCTGTTTTACAGGTGACTGCCTGCTTCTCGGGCAGACGTCTGCTTTGCGGGCTATCAACTCATGAATGATCACCTTGTAAACGCAGCCCATACCTTTGGTTCTTTTCTCAACCCGACTCTCTATTATCTCCTGCACATTGTTTGATGAAGTCTGTGCAGACATGTTGATTGTCAACACACTGTACTTGGCCGTGTCGAGCTTGCTGCAAACACTCTGTGCAATGGATGTTTTACCAGTGCCTACTGGACCAACAAGAAGTACAGGTTGAACTGAGCCAATCAAGGAACCCACCAAGAAGTTGTAGCGCACGGTGTCCACAGTGGGTACCATTATCTTGTAGAATGGAGCACTGGGGAGAAAACGAACCATTTTACAGTAATGAGGTAACTTCTGGATTGAATCTCACATCTGGTTGAATTTGCTGAACACCAGCCAACATCTCAAAATGGTATGCTGTTTGAATTGTTTTGCCGAGTAGCTCTTTTAAATTGGCTCCAGTTGATCCTTTTAGCAATAAATAACACAAGACATGTTGTATTTGTACATTTCAAAGCAGGTTGTTACTTACTTTGTGGGATATCTCCAGCCACTCCGGAGTTTGTCTTCCCAGTGAGCCCAGTTCTTGTTCTTGGAATCCACATAGTACTCATACACAGTGTCCTTATTTGGGAAGGTACCTTCAATCTCACGGATGTAGTTGTCAAGCTTTTTGCGTCCATCTTCATCCACAGCTGAGCAGACTGACCAAATCAGACAGAATAGAAACCACAGCTCTATCATGCGCTCATAGTTCTCCTTATCTGATGTGTTCACCTGAAAATCATAAAATATATTTGGGCAAATGAAATTATTTAGGCTTTTACAAACCTCAATGGAATGGATTCCATGCACTTTTCAACAGCAATCTGGTACATTTAATGCACTCTGCACCAACTACATTCTTCAACAAATTTTGCATTCTATATGGTACTGCAATCTGAGGCATTTCCTGGCCACATTCCTCTGACTGTTTGGGTCAGTAGCTGTCAAGATTATAAGTACAAACTAGTGGTTCTTCCTAGGATTCTTTTTCACATGGGGGGCAGTGGCAATTCTACGGGGGTGGGGGGGGGGGCTGGGCTGGGCTGTAGCCCCTCAAAATAATTTCAAAAAAAAAAGTGTTGCAAGACATCGTTGCGACCACCACTCTTTACTGATATATCGCTACTGCATACAAAGCAAAATGCGCAACATTCGTCCTTCTTTGATTTCCGAATAAGCACGGCCATTCTTTGTTATACTCCTCCCTGTATTTCTGAAGATACTTCTTCACTTTCATCGGGTTTTGCGTCACCATTTTTCATCACACGAGTCTACTGCGACATGTGTACAAAAACAACCGCGTTCCGATGACTCATGAAAAACCAACTCCTATAAAAATCCGACTCCTTTTCCCTATAGGTTGATCCCTTCCATGTGACCAGTCGCTCCCCCAATTATCGTATCGCATCCGCAATACTTCCACTGAGTCCACATTTCCCCATGGTTGAATATTCACACTACACCGATCCCGCAGTGTGCATGTGACAACCGTCTGGTATCTATCTGACAAGTGCGAATGTGCGATGTCTGCAACAATTCGCTGGTGACAGACTATTCACTGGTCAACGTTTTAAACCTTCGAAAGTACATACTGTTGCAGTTTACCACTTGTATAGACTTATAAAGAACCACTGTACGCCCAAAAGAATCATCACCACCCCACAACATAAAACTATCAACATTTCAAATGTGCATTACTGATCGTCCGTTCCCCCACGCTGAGAAGAGCATAGAACTGGATTAGACATGTAAGGAGTCTAGTTCTTCCAATGTGTGTACGTTCGTGCATACATCGCATGTACGTTACATGGTGGCCTATATTGACATGTTATGCACGTAAGTTTCAGTTTAAGAAAAGTGGAGACATTAAAGACAAATTATTTTTATGCTGACTTTTATTAAAAGTCACACTGTGGCAATTAAAAAATACAAGTAAGTAAAAAAATTGTACTCAAAAATTGACAATTCGGGAGATTTTTTAGATGTGCCGGGAGTCGGAAGATCGACCGATTTTCAGGGAGTCTTCCGCAAAATCTGGGAGAGTTGGCAGCTCTGCTAAAACAAGCATCTGAATTTACACTGATTGATCTCAAATTTCCCACAATAACTTACCCCATTTTCTTCAGTAGCTAATGCACTGAAGAGTTTGCAGAGAGACATGACTCCATTGAGTTCAGAGATGGGTACCAGTTCATTGCAGTTATGCTGCTTGAAGTCCTGTATTTTGATCAGATACTTATCAAACAGCCTCTGAAGAATTTCTTGGGAATGCTGTTTTGAAAAGGGAAAAAAAGGCGATTTATTTTCCCCCCAAAAAAATGAATGTGTGTGTTCTGCTATTTAAAGTTGCTTTCTACATGCTGTCAGTATTCGTCAGTTTCATCTTAAGATTTCTTTTCTAAATTACTATTTTTCTAGAAATACAAGTTATTAAAGTTATTCACTTTGGAATAAGACATCCTATATTAAAAGATCCAACACTGTCTGTCTGTCTCATGTCTGTCTGTCTGATGTCTGTGTGTCACGTTTTTGTGATAAAAGGCCTAAAGGAGTATGAAAAGACACAAAATGCAAGAAATGCAAGGGTTTTATGGAGAGGCTTCGTTGAATGCAATTGCTCCATGGTCGTATATAAATACTCCGCAATCGCTGTCCTCTGAAGTCATGTTAGCAGGTAAAAAAAGTTGTTTTGTTTTGCTTTTTGGCAAATTTGTTTCTTTCAGAATTTCAATAGTTAAATGTTACAACATTATCTCTATGAAAACACTCCAAAACGTATTTCTATTATGGAAAACATAACGTTGATTATCAAAAATGTGCCAAAATTGCTTCACCAAGGAATACCACGCCCACTTGGGGTCAACATGCAAATTGAGGTCAAAGTAAACATACGGCAATTGAGAGCACACTCATCATTCCTCTCAGATTCACAGCAACGAAAAATGTATGGGGAAAAAAAGAAGCACTGAAGAGCATGGAGAACGAGACTTTAAATGCAAACTTAACTTGCCTGAATATGTAGGGATTTTAAAACGATGCTAAAAAAAATGCATCCAAATACACATACAAATAAAATTCTGTTAAAATGTTCGTCAAACATGCTTCCTACATTATCTCAGTGAATGTAATAATCAGAAAGGAAGGCAAGGATAGAGGGAGTGAATGTATCTCCAATGTGTAGGATGTGTGGGGAGAAAGAGGAGACAGTATTTCATTTGGTTTGTTAGGGTAGTAAGATGGCCAAGTCAGATTACAAGGGGAAGCACGACAAGGTACATGTAGCCAGGGTGATTCACTGGGATATTTTTAGGAAGCGTGGAAAGAAGGTTACAGACAAGTGGTGGGAACACATTCCAGAGAAGGTTCTGGAGACAGATGAGGTGAAGGCTCTGTAGGACTTCAACAGAATCAAGACTTATCATGTTGTAGAACATAGAATACCGGATGTTGTTGTCCTGGATAAGAATACTAAGATGAGCCACATTGAAGATGTGGCAGTGCCTGGTGACACCAGGGTTGTAAATAAAGAAAGGAAAAGTATCAGGACTTGGCGAAGGAACTTCAGAAGTTGGGAAAGCCAATGGTCAAGGTAATTCCGGTTGTTGTGGGGGCTCTGGGCACTATTCCCAGGTCCCTTGAAAAATAACTTAATAGAATTGAAAGACTGTGAATGTGGACTTGCTACAGAAGAAGGGCCTTCTAGGAATGAGTGACAAAGTGCATTGCCTAAGGGCACATGCACCATAACCCTAGGCTGGGCTCAAACCCACAACCTTTTTACCTGCAGACAATGAGTTCAATGCTGAAGACCATGATATGGATTTTGGAACAATGTCTTTATAGGAGGGGAACTTCCAGAGAACACACACTTGTGAAGACATTGTTTCAATGTTTGTTTCATCATAAGACATTCTTATAAACATCTATTTGATCACATGTAGTGTGCATGCATTCCCAGGAAAGTTGATCAAAATGTTTCCTACTCACCATGATTTTTTTAGGACTGCAGTTAAAATCACAAGGTACAATCTGAACTGACTTCAGTCTGCATGGGTTACACATTGACATTCAAAGTAGCCATACCTTGTCTGGCCGTTTCTGCAACCAGGATGTGACATATGGCTGCCATCCAGTGTCAGCATAGTCCATGTACACCATACCACAGCGGCTCACAGTAGCTGGAGAAGCAACAGCTAAGTTCTCTGTTTCAAACAGCAAGGTCACCTACAAAGGTAATTTAAAAAAAATGCTCCAATTTCATGTACAGTGATAATTGTACAATCCAATCATTACAATGCCTTCCCAACATTTTCAAAAGGCTATTCTTAATGATTCCCTAGAAATCCTTGTGCAATATGATTCAGGACACTAAGACTATGGTGTCACCATGAAATTCAAATATACCCTTTTTTGTAAATAGATCTTTGTGTAAAACAATTTCAACATAGTAATTGCACTGCAACAATAAACTAAACTACATTTGCTTTTCCCAAAGTTTGTCACTTCAAATGGTGTATCCTACATGTACATCTTCACCACAGCTCAGTGATTTGTTCAGATCGCTAATCAAAGTACCGAAGCAACTTTAATGCTGGCAAAACAATAGAGTAGGGCACATGTAGTTTATATAAAAAATATAACAAAGTTGTAATTCTCAATGCTGTTGAAATTCCTCAGCCTCTAAGGATGAATGTAAGCTGGCTAATATACTGGTTCACAATAGTACAACTGGGGATGGGGAGGTGACATACAAGCTCAGCCTTTATTTGTTCAAATATCAATTCCAAAAACACAATTAAATTAATTGGCATGTATTTCTTATCCTGCCAAAATTATCTTTTTGGCTCCAAATCCAGTACCAACCTATCTTTAACTCAGGACAACCCTTTATAGCAGGCTAGCCAAATATGGGAAGTTCTCAAGAAAATCATTTCATGGATTTTTTTGGTAATGGCTGGCATCCATGCTAGATTAATTCTTTGAACCATAGCAAACAAGAGGTGAGTGGATGCCATCGTTAAGTTTGACCCTAAATTACCTAATTTGCATGAAACATTAATACCTGCCGTGTAATATATTTTCCCACTTATTTGGGTATATTAAATTTCTATATTTTTTGAAAATTTTATTTTGGTGATTTTACTTACACATCCTTACTTCAATAACATTTTCTAAAGCGTAATAAGTGACTGAATAATTATGAGGACATGGTTTTATCAGGATAAGAAAACCATTCTCAGAGTTACATGTATCATTTTAAAACATTTATTTGGTGAGCCTGACCTTGACTTTTAAACGCCAACAAGATTCATAAAACAGTGGATGGTACTATGTGACCACACATCTAAATGGCAAATCTAAGGTTGCTCCCCAAGTTGTTTTTTTTAAAGAACAGGACAATCATGAAGAAAAAGGTAGCATATATGCCAGCTAAGCCATAGCCCCCCTCCCCCCTTGACATTATTGAGCCAAAGCTGGATCCATCCCTGCACATAAGTATGTGGGTGAAGGGTAAGGTGCACAACCGGTTTTGTGTCTTCACACAAGAAGGCATAATGACTATGACGCTCCTGGTATAAATGAGATCTATAGGTTTGCATGGTGGACTCGACGTATTGAACAGTGAGCTCTGTTTCGTCATCAGAAGAGTGGCGGACTCAGTGCTGGTGTAGGGGCTTTGGTAGTTAAGGCTTGGATTTTCAGGGGGGGGGGGGAATAGTTCGGTGGACCGTTTAGGTGGAAGATTTTGGAACAGGATGCTAAGTTGCCGAGTATAAAGCTGAAGTGGACTGTGTGTGCTCACTGAAGTGTGTAAGATGGATGGGGGTACAGCTGGAGTGCAGGGTGCCAAGGGTATAGAGACCCATCTGCTGCGTTCACAAGTACCCCCTCACTGGCAAACAAAGTACAGTTGGGAGTGACCGAACAACGCCATCTTGCTTGACTGCAATATTTTGCCGCGAAGCGCGGCCACTGCGTGTACATAGTACAAATCTCCTGGTGTACGTGCGTCACACACAAGGAACGGTGCGCGTGCGTAAACCAGCGAAATGTATGTGTCCCGTCCATGGGACGTCGTTGCTAGGTAAAACGGCACCCTCTTTTGCTAGCGCACGGAGCCCATTGGCAGAACTAATAAGGAGAACTATGGGGATCGGTTGGGGCTCCTGGGTATAGAAGACCCATTGGACCTACAGTGAAGGAGTGGTCGTCATTATGTCACTGATGTGGTAACCTATGTCTTGCAGAATTGTGTGTCTGTAGATTTACTTCTCACAGTAGACCTGAAACTAAGTGTGTGGCTCCGATTTGTGGATGACACCTTTATCGTGTGGCCGCACAGCACTGAGGACCTCTGATTGTTTCTGGAACACCTGAATGGGCTGCACAGCATCATCCAGTTCACAATGGATCAGGAACAAGATGGCCGCATCTCGTTCCTAGCTGTTGAGGTCTCCAGACAACCAGCTGGCATCCTCAGTCGCTGTGTGTACCGCAAACTCACACATTCTTGTTCCGTAGTTGTGGGGACATACACTTGTCGCTACGAGGTAGGCCTATTTGTTGGGGCCAAAAACACAGTGGGGACAGCAGAAAGTCCCCATAACTTGGTCCAAATTTGGCTAACAATAAGAAACATCCCCATAATGCAGTGACGGTTCCTTGGTGAGTCCATGAGAACATGGACATCTAAAAACACAGTACGGTTCCACAAGACATAGGGTGCATCATCAGTGACATATGGTGACCACTCATTGTAGGTCCAATGGGTCTTTTATACCCATGGGCTCCAACAAATCCTCATAGTTCCCCTCATTAGTTCGTTCTGCCTATGGCTCTCCTATACCCTCGGCACTCTGCACCACTTTGATGTTCAACCCCAGCTGTACCTCCATCCATCTTACATGCTTCAGTGAGCACACACAGTCCACTTCAGCATACTGTGCCAGCATCTCCCGTCTTAACGGTCCATCGAACTAATCCCCTCGTTGCTGAATCCAAGCCTCCACTACCTATACCCCAACACCAGCAAGAGTCCGGCAGTCTCCTAATGAACAAAGCACACTGTTCCAAATGTCTAGTTAAAACAACTTGTTCTTCTCAGAACCACATAACTCAAAAGAGGTAATATTCACATGGTGTTACTGCAAATCTTCCATACTATGCTCACGTATACTATCTTTTTCACCCATGGCTCAAAACATGAATTGCAAGTAGCAATTAGAGTCATGACGTGTAGCTCTTTGTGAAATCATGGGTGTCCCTTTTATCAGACTGACCTGATCAGGCATGGCAATGCGTTCACCATTGATGAGCGTCAGAACTTTATTGTCATCCATGACTGAATTCATACTCTCAATCCACAAGGTGTCTACTGGTGCATCAAACATCAACCATTTCTCATCTGGCTTCTCATCTAAGGAAAACAGTCAAATTACAGGAAAGCATTAATTACACTCACTGAAGAGACATTCAAATACATTGCCGCGAAGGCCCGACGCTCACGCCCTGACGATATGGCTTTGTGCACACTAAGAACAAAATCAGTCGTGCGCAACATTTTGCTATACCAGTACCCGCACAAACCAGTAGGCGGAGTCTTCCATCCACAAGGCTCTCAAAACTGGTTAAGAGCGCCCTCTCTAGTTCATGTATGGAACCCATACTCAATAACTTGGATTGGTTTTGTTGACATGCAGGAACCTTAAAACCAAGCTATGCGTTTGTTGAGTTAAAAACAAAACGTGATCCAATGCAAAATTATTTTTTTTTTTTTTAGTGTACTGAAATCCACACATTATATGTATTAAGATGTCTGAAAATACCACCTAAAGTGGTTATTCAATTAATCTACATGGAAAACAAATCAAACTGTAATGTCATGTATCTCAAAAGTTACGTACTTTGTGTTACACTGAACATGTGAGAGTTTATTTCCTTCTTTCTTTCTTCCTTTTTTGTTTTTGAATCTTCTAGATTTACCTGCACAGGTTTGCCTCATAACACTTGAAAGCACTCCATCTGTCCATTCATTGGTATTCAGATCAAATTCTCCATACAGCTCTCCAAGTGATACTGCTTTAGGGTTGATTGGAAAATCCTGTGATTGATGTACATGTAACAGAGGATATGAAACAAGGAATCGCCGAGTCACAAAAAAATCTCCCTAAATAAGAAACAATTTTAAATCAAGTTGAAACACAGCACGTCCATTTCTTTTCATGGCATGGTTTAACCCATTAGCACCCGTACTACCTTGTATCACATTGTCTTTATTCGCTGCAGAATCAAAGCCACAGAGTGCTTGGGTGGTTTTGAGTGGTACAGGGAGTAAAAGGCAAGGATCTGTTACCCCTCATGATTTTGTACTTATCAACTGACTTCAATTTATCCTGGAGTCAGCATTAATTGTCTGACCGGGTAAAGTAAAGTACTTGTGAATCAATTTAATTGTATATCTCTTGAACTTACCCTGACGTAGTTAAAGCTGTTGTCTCCTTCTTTTTTCATCCTGGAGAGAGTGGCTTGTAGAATACGCCATGTCACTGTCTTCCCGCTTCCAGTTTTGCCAACGATCATAACTGAGTGACGTGAGTTCTTAGTTTCATACAACTGAATCACTTTCAAAACAGTAGACTGTATGGGCTGATAGCCCTGTGTCTTCAACTCCGACTCAATCACAGACTTCATCTGTTAAAGAAATAAATGCACGTTAAGTCTTTGATCCTCTAAGCAATGCAAATGTCAGTAATGCAGTCAATCTTCATGGAGGAAAACTAAGCGACTGAAGTGGTTGGCTCATTATTAGTGTCTACATTGTTTCACTTCATGAAGCAATGTAAGGCCGATCAACAGGATCTTTGAATGAGACATCCATTGCACGCAGTGATTCAGTATATAATTCACCTTTCATAAGGCATGGAGATTCAAGAAAGTATGGTTAAAGGTACGGTATTTGTAGCTAACAAAAAAGTAACTGACAAAATTATTGTTGAAAAACATCCTCGGTTTAAAGATAGTATGGGCACTTAAAACTCTCTGTGAAATTGTTCTTTCTGGCATGCTGTCATTTTGAAGAAAGCTATAAAAGAAGGTCATTTCAAAAGATGTGTCTAAAGATGCATCTTCGGAAATTTCCATAAGTAGTTCATTTTGTAATCGAAGCCGTTAATGGGTGCGCACAAGTGTTGACACAACGCACACGCACGCGGTTGCTATAATTCGCCGGTCCAGTGAGTGACAACACGTAGCTGCAATCGGCTGTACAGGAATGTGTCCCGGATGCTGATTTCGGGCGCATTTCAAAACATGACTTGGCAAATTTTGAATTGAAATCGAGTTCCTTGAATATTGTTTTCTCGGATTATACAGCATTCACTGAGCTAAAACTTCATCAGGTTAGTTGTTAAGCACCCTTCTTTAGATTTTGAGCACTGTTGTTGCTTCAAACATAGGCGTCGTGAGGGGAGGGGGCAAGAGGGGTGCTTCCCCTCCCCCTCCCCTGGAGAAGCAAAAAAAAAAAAAAAGCGAAAAAAAGAAAAAAAGTTAAAAAAAGAGGTGCGAAGTCATAATGCTATTAATTTGATACACATTTAACCAAATGGGCGTCTGCAGGGGTGTCAATGGAGGTGGTGTGGGCAAATGTCCTTCAGCCCACCCTCGAAAAATGATAAATTGAGAATATGCTAAAGAAAATACAAGGATTTTTTGAGGAAAAATTGCTTTGCCCCCCTCTAGAAAAAAACCTGGCGACACCCATGGTTTCAAGGGAAAAACATTCACAAATCAACAAATGAAATACCCTACCTTTAAAACTAACAGACAAATGTCGCAGTTCAAATTTCAAATGCTGTAGTTAAACTTTTAAACATTGTGGTCCAATTTTTAAAACATCTTTGTAGGCTATTATCGATGACTAATTTGCCAAGGTCCATCACCCTGAAAATCTGGCTCTTGAGGAGAAAGTCAACCTCTTCAACAACACTCTCAAGGCTACCCTTGATCGTCATGCCCCCATCAGGTCAACCAACGTCCAGCTTCACGCAAATGCCCCTTGGTACAACGAATCTCTTCAAGCATAAAAACGCAAGAAGCGCTCGAAAGAGAGGAAATGGAAGAAGTCTAAGTTAGCTGTGGACTATCAGGCAAAGCATCAAGCCACTTCGGAGTGTCAAACATCTCTTAAGACGGCAAAGAAAAGTTACCATCAGGAGAAGATCAACAATAGCAATTAAAGTTCCTTTTCTTTTTTAGTCTTTCAGAGCATGACAGTCAAAAAATCCACAGATTTCTGCCCTCCCACAACTCAGAGTGACATTGCTCAACACTTGGTCCGCTTCTTTTAAGATAAAGTATGTGGCCTTCGCTTGGCATTGGACATGGCTACGCCCGTAACTAATCTGTATCATTATTATGTGAAAATTGTGAATATATCAAATCAAATCAAATCAAATATTGCCAAAGCAATCACAGTCACAACCTGACGCCTCTGAGTTCAAGAAGCAGATGTTCTGAAGATCAGTAAATCTTGGAGAATCAAAACCTGTTTTCTCGACCCTGCTCCTGCTTGTGTGATCAGCAACTGTATCGATGTTCTCCTACCAGCGATATGACGAACCAGTCACTTCAGCACAGAGTGTTCCCATCAGCTCTCAAGTCATCACTCCTATACGCAAGAAACCAACGCTCTACCCAGAGATCTTGCAGAATTACAGACCATATCCAATTTGCCATTCATTGCAAGGGTGATGGAACGTGTAGTAAGCCAGCAACTTACTTCCCACCTAAACAAGCACTCTCTGCTTGCTGCATCCCAGTCCACCTATAGACGCAATCATTGTGTCAAAACAGCTCTGGTTCGAGCCTAGAACGATCTCTTGCACAGCCTGGACACAAAAAGATGTATAAGTTCTCGTTCTCCTAGACCTCTCCTCAGCCCTTCACACCATAGACCTCTCAGTCCTGCTTACCCAACATAACCAAAAAGATTTTGAGTGAAAGGTACAGCTCTTGACTGGTTTGGTTCGTATCTGTCAGGCAGAAAACAAACTGTAGTTATAGGAGATGAGCGATCTGATCCAGGTACACTGAAGTGGGGAGTACCGCAGGGGTTAGCACTTGTCCCACTTTGTGTGATATGCTACCCTGATGCAGGACATCATCAAGTTTCATGGTCTCTCCCATGCATATACCGCCGACACAACTGTACATACCAATGAAATCATCCAACAGAGACCTCGCTATACAACATCAGGGCATGGATGGCAAACAACTACCTTGTTTTGAACGACAGCAGGATGGAAGTCTTCCAACTTTTTCATCATACACGATGACTACCTCGCTCAACCCTCAGAGTCAATTCATGACCTAGGAGTGATCTTTGATAGTCACCTTAGTATGCACCACCCACAGGTCAATGCCGTCTGCTGTAAGGCTTCCTTTGCACTGAGGAAAATTGGTTCAATTTGTTACTATCTCAACAAGCGCACCACCGAAATGTTAGTTCATGCTTTTGTCACCTCTCTCCTTGACAACTGCAACTGACTACTTACAAGCCTCCCCGACAAAGATGTAAATAAACTTCAACAAATCCAAAACTCTGCTGCCGCAAAGAAATGTAAACACATCACACCAATCCTCAAAGACTTTCATTGTTACCCATTAAGCACCCAATCCAATACAAAATTCTTCTGCTCACCTTTAAGGCTCTCAAGAGACAAGCTACCAGCTCATTCCATACGAGCCCACAAGAACGCTTCAGTCATCTCATCAGGGAGTGACTCCTCACAACCACGATACCCAAAACCAAGTCATATGGCATTCTCACGCACTGCACCTAGGCTGTGGAGTGTACTTCCAACCCCTCTTTGAACTGTAGACACTTTGGACTGGTTCAAATCCACCCTCAATCTCATCTATTTCAGTAGGCTTATAGTTATTATAAATTTGTTGCTATTCTTGTCTGCTTTTCATGTCGAATTGAAAAACGCATCCAAATTTCTTTCTGTTATGTTTTGCACTATACACATATAAGTTTGATCTAGTATAAATATTTTAAACTTTCATACGTCGTATTTCATATTTTTGTTCATCATGGGTCATTTTTTGGTGACCCACATTTTAGAAAAATTCAACCATGGCATTTGAAAGTTGAACCACAACATTTGAAAGTTGAAATACATTTGAAAGTTGAACCACGATGTTTTCCGGTCCATTTAAGAACACCATTATGTAAAAAATTGTATAAAAACATTCAATCCATTGTATTGCAATGCTATGACGTATCTAATCCCTGTGACACATCATGGCTGCAATGCACTCCTGCAAACCAATTCATGAAACTTGCTGCAAGTTCGACTTGCGCAAGCATATTTATATAGCTCAATGCGCATTTATTCTGTGCACTTATTCTGTACACAGTGAATAGTCATATGATAATCAGCAAAGACTCAATGAATCGTCAGGAAGTTTTTAAATACGAAACAAAATGGCAAACGTATACCATGGTTTGAAAGTAATAGACTGATATCTAATATGAAATTCAGGTGTCATTTTCAAGGTATATCAAATTTGCTTAGATGAATATTTCAAATCATTTACAACATCACATCACAATATCTCATGATTGCGGTCACTGTAAAATGATTGCTTTTTTTTTTATTGTGCCATAAAACTGTGCGATGAAACCTTGTAACTTGTTTCAAGCGTTGTCATAAGTTTTATGAAATGGATATACCATACATGTACAACACAATGCTAGTTGCAATGGGCCTCATACTCTAACTCTTTATGGACTCGGGGGCAGGATTTGCAAATCATAGAAAAGTGTACCAAAGAGGTCACAGGGAACTTACATGTAGGTTAGTTTCACCACGGATCCTAGAGAGAAGGATGAACGACTGTTCTCAGCTCTAGTACAAACTGCACTGAACGGATTTACCTTAATTGGTTGGATGCATGATAACAGGCCTTAATACCCATTGGCATGTTAATCGCCAACACCTGAAATCTTGTTAAAACTCATCAGATCTCGCGACAAAGATCGTTACAAAGTCACATTTTTGAGTTGGGAGTTGGGTACAGCACATCATTTCAATTCAGTGACAATTATATTTGACTAAAGGGCTGTAAAGAAGGCGAACATACGTGACTTTCAAGGTAGGAACATACATTGTATATTTCATTATTGTGGATGACTTTTATTTCAGCACTTGGACATCGCGAAGGTTCCACGTGTGCCATTTTCTGTTTTTCGCATGACATATCTGAAACGAACACATTCATAATAGCAAAACCATTCCTTGGGAAAGATCTACTTGTTACAAAATTATTAAACAACAAATACTCCAGGATATAACAGATGGTATTCTATTGTGCAGTTTTTGTCGTTATAGATGAAGTGTTTACCCAGGGGGAAAACAGCAAATGTGACACCTTTTTTTATGAATTTTTTTTTTTTTTTTTTTCAAATTACATTAGTCTTTATTGATACAAATTGCCTTTTTTTCCCCAGTTGGTGGAATTTTTTTTTTTACTTTTTAGATTTTGTGCATGTACGAAAACAAGTGTTTGTTGGAATTAAGTTTTTGAATTTTTATATTGATATTCAAATGTTTATATTAATATTTTTATTCCTCATTTATTTTTAAAGGTGCATACTGAAACCATTGTTTATCCAAATCTTGTTTTTTATTAGGCCTTCATCGAAAAGTTTTCGTTCTATGTGGTCCTGCAGCCGAAAAAAAATGTGACAAATAGTTCGTTTTAAAGCTAAAGATATGGTGCTTGGCGTTAACATAGTTAAGTAGTTGTCACTTAATGGAATTCAATAATAAAGACCAAAATATAGGGTAATGAATATTCAAAAATATAATTAGCTGGCTTGACGAAATTTGATACTATATTGAGAGCACAGCCTTGCTAATTTGGTAGCCACCACGCGCAGTGAAGCGATTAAGCTGTCTGGATCTTTGTTGACACAAATATTCATGGTATTCCCACCTGTACAGGCCGTTATCAAGCATCTTACCAAAACTTTGGCAGAGTCGTTTATCCTTCTCTTTAGGATCCATGGTTTCACTCCTAGTCTCTTTCATTCAATATATTTATGTTCATGAGCCACACAACTTTTGAAGTCATTTATTTTCTTTGCTAAAAGTAGAAGGGGATTAGATGTGGTGAATAAACCCAATTATTTTAGAACACCCAGATCTTCAGGTGGAGTTTGACCAATCCACACAGTGGCCCAGTTAGAAGTAACACTTTGCCAACATGACCACAATATATTACGTGTAAGTCATAGGGTACCTTAACTTTAACTAGTACAACTGCAGATAGCTACAATCGTATGAATAATATGTTGGCAACTGTAAATAAAGGCAATGCATGCAAAACAATTCAAGAAAATATCCACAGCTTAAAGCCACCCAAAGTAGAAGAAAATACAAATGTAGATGATATCACATTATTCTGTTTAAAGGCTTTGTGGAGTATGTCATAATAAACTAAAACACTCAGCACATAACTCTTATTTTGTGCATAATATATTACAATACTGAGACAACATTTGGTCAAGTCAATACAATCTCTCTAACCTTGCCATAATCAATGACTGGTGTGTCAACTCCTGGAAAGAGATCAGCCACTATGCCATTGAACAGAGGTAGGTCAATGACTGTCATCTTGGGTACATTCATGTCTTTCATCGCAAGCAACAGAATCTGAAACCAAATATTTGAAGAAATGTAAACGCATAGCTTTCATTCAGATATAGCTCACATACATGAGTTTAGATACAGAGATATGACTGTGAAGCTCATTGTGGATATAGGGAGCACTACCTTTCACAGCATCCTTTCTTATCTTGGTTTTGACATGATAAGCACGCACAGGACTGCTACTAAAAATCTAAACAAAGGTGTCAATATCAAGTCAACACAATTTTGATAGGGATTTCTATTAAAGTGAAAAGGAACAGTAGCTATTTCAAAGTGACATGAAATGTTTCAATATCATACTCAGCCATGTGGATTCACATGACCTAGCTGAATAATCAAGTAAAGAAATTGTTTATCTATGAATTCCATACATGTACCATCCGCTAAACAGTGACAGGGGAGTTAAGACTCTTGAAACCATTGTCACCGTGCCAACAGAATGGCTGGGTTGGAAATGTGCTGAGGGATTCTTTATCTACCTGTCCTCTACTACTTTGACAGTAATTCTTTGCATGCAATGAGCTTGCTTAGCATGTGGATACTCCAAAAAAGTGTTCTGGTTATTGACAGGCCATCAACTTGAGCGCTGTTTTTCTTACCTCTTCATCTGGAACACTGGGAGCTGCCCTTTTTTTCTTGCCAGCATAGCGAAGAACTGATGTAAGAGCACGCAACCCGAAGTCGTAATGATCTTGCTTTGAAAGCTGTTGAACTGCCAGTGAGTACAGAGTATGCACTTTCTTTGCTAGAATCTTTTGTCAAAAAAGAAGAAGAACAAATTGTATTGATGATCAATTATTCACACAAACAATACCAAAGACATTCAATAAAATAATGTCCAGAGAAGAAAATACCAATCAGAAAACCCCAAAAATAACATATTATATGGGATGGCAAGTAGAGAAAACAAATATTTTTGGATTTTTTTTTAATCTAATAAATAAGAAAATCAATATATTTAAAAACGTTCATTCTTCTAATTTCTGCAAAATACTTTTCAAAATGAAAACAGTATTCCAAATATTGTTCAGTGTAAAACTTGTTTCATTGACATTTATTACTACGGAACATGTCAGATTTAAAATGAGTAAATAAAAGGAGAAAGATGATCACCCTTTACCCAAATAGCAAGTAAAAAAAAAATATGGGATTCATAATTCCAGGATCATGACGAGGCAAGGTTGGTATTTGCATGTGTGACCGGGGAAATACAGGATCTTCAAGTTTAGATGGAATAAATACTGTTTTTATTTCTCAGCAGCAATTGCCAGCGCTGTAAAATTTCTTCAAATCACAAGACTTTTACAACATGTGTGTGCTCTTGTCGGTGGCTAACATAAGACTGAACCACGCTAATCTAAACCAAAGGATGTTGGCCAGTGCCTCACATTCCTGGGCAAACCACACAGGGACCATGAATAAACAGCGCAGGGTGATAAAACAAAGTACCTAGTGTAGAAAAGCTACAGTCTATCTAATAAATAATAATGAGGTACATGCAGTCAGGCCTCCTGCCTGGAGTTGATTACCGTAATTTTCGGAATATAAGCCGCGGCTTATACGTTGAATTTGCCCATGAAAATGTTTACTGCGGCTTATACACAGGGCGGCTTATACGCCGAGACTTGAAGAATAAAAATGACATTTACATGTGTATTTAATGTACTGGTACAAGAAGAGATGTGTGGCTGAAATAATTATCAATTAAGAAAGTCATTAACAAACCGAAAGCACGTCCCACAAAAAGATACCGAGCGGTAAAAAGTACGGCTAGTGATGATGAAAGCTGTCCCTTGGACATCGACAACCGGCCGTACGTGATGCTGCATATGCTGCATGCATGCTGCATGGATTCCCCATGGACCACACCATTTGTGGTAATAAACGGGTGCACTTTCTTGGGAACAATAATTACCAATATTTCCCCAGTTTAAAAAAGGGAAAAAGACAACTAATACTTTTTATGGAGTTTGAAACATATCTTTATTTGATAATCAGTTGTTCAACGTCACAATATAATTTTTTTTCTTGAAATGTATTCAAGAAACGATGTAAAACTCGAAACAGGGGTGAAACCACCCCTACGAAATTAATGGATTCGTCCATAAAAATCTCTGCATCGTGTTGACTGTTTTCGAAGAAAGTTACGATCCAAACTTGAAGTTTTGACGTTACTACTCGTTAGTAATCACAACAATTTGATAAGTTTTGCTGTAAAAACGAACTTGTTTATCCTTTAGGACAAAACAACTCAGCCTCTGTTGCCACAAACTTAAGCAGGATTTGTAGCGCTCCAGTCAGACAACACATGGTGGGTTGCATACTCTCTCAAGTGCTGGGGGAAAATAATGTCATTCGCAGGCACAGGCTCACTGACGAGCCAGCCGGCAGCAATTCCCGTTTTTTATTTCTCATCATCAATTTCCATATTTGTTTGTAAGAGTAATCGACTGTAAATGATTTTACATAACATTTGTGGCCCTTTTATAGCTTTCGTAGTGCAAATGGAACTGGTTCAGAGCATTTTGACTAGAATTTGGAGGCCTTACAAAATTGAACTGCTGCAGTTGGTGCGGCTTATACGCCGATGCGGCTTATACGCCGACCTAAAATCTGAATTTGCAGATTTTTGCATGCTGCGGCTTATACGTCGCGCGGCTTATATTCCGAAAATTACGGTACTTTTCCAGAAACTTGGAATGTGTGGCTGACCTACCCAGGGCCAAAGAACAGATTTTCTCACAGCGGTCCTTAAATGAACAAAAATATGACATGTACATGTACATAAAACAATGAGAATAATAATATCGAGCATGGAAGTTCGTTTCCTGTCCCATTATTATATCAATTAAAAAAAAGATACCTTTTTGGGACTTTGATCACAAGAACTCATATCAGGAGCTTGCGACACCATCACGGTGTCTTTGTCAACTGTAGTTGTTGAGGCCCTCACGTGACCCGTCACGTGACCAAGCGTGGTCGCGCGACAGGAGGCGGTCGTAAACGTGGGCCAGCTCGTAAGATTGTGTCGTACGACGTGTCTGCACTGTTCACAAGCATCCCTGTTGAAGATGCGGTCAGGGTGGTCAGACACACACTCGAAACTGACGACTCTCCCCATAACTGCACCCAAATGTCGGTTGAGCAGATCATTGAGATGCTGGTCTTCTGTTTGGACACTACATATTTTGTGTATGACGGCACTTATTACCAGCAAACTCATGGGACTGCAATGGTTTCCCCTGTATCCCCACTGGTTGCCAACTTTTACATGGAGGATTTTGAACGTCGAGCATTGTCTACTGCTCCTACCCCTCCAAACCGATGTACCCCTATGTAGACGATACATGTACCTTTGTGGAGATAAGGGAGTTAACCATCCAAGGTTTCACTCAACATATCAATAGCATCGATCCCAACATCAGGTTTACCATGGAACCAGAGACAGATTCCAAACTTCCATTCCTAGACACCTGCGTTCACATCAAAAGTGACGGATCCACCAAAGTAACCATCTACAGGAATTAAGCCGACTCACACCGATCAATATTTGAACTTTGGGTCCAACCACCACCTGGCACACAAGAGGTTTGTGGTTCACACTCTTTGCCACCGGATCGACCAAGTCATCACAGACAAGGAGGACCGTGAAACTGAACTTCACCACGTCAAAACGCTCTCACTGCCAACGGGTACCAACCATGGGCATTCAAGATCCCTAAAAAGAAACAAACAACTGGAGCTGCCTCCAAGGCAACCACCAATACGAAGCAACAGCCTATGGCCATTCTTCCATATATCCGAGGTTTATCTGAACAGATGGAGTGTGTGTTTCATGAACACAGTGTCACGGTAGCACACAAACCGTTCAACACTCTTCGCTCCCAGTTGATCAGCCTAAAAGATAAGACCCCAGACCTCAAGAAATGTGGCCTCGTATACCAGATGTCGTGTGATGGTTGTGAAGACACATACATCGGGGAAGCAGCTCGCACTCTGCAGACCCGATACAGAGAACACACCAGTAGGTCTGCCCCCCTGACAGCAGTTGGTGAACATATATCTACCCCAGGACATAGCATCTCTGTGGACAATGTCAAGATCATCGCCAGGGACGACGACCTCTGGAAACGCAAAATCCGCGAGGCCGTGGAAATCCGCAGACACCACCCCCATATGAACAGAGATGGAGAGTACGAGCTGGCCCACGTGTACGACCGCCTCCTGTCGCGCGACCACGCTTGGTCACGTGACGGGTCACGTGAGGGCCTCAACAACACCAGTTGACAAAGACACCGTGATGGTGTCGCAAGCTCCTGATATGAGTTCTTGTGATCAAAGTCCCAAAAAGGTATCTTTTATTTAAAAGATAATAATAATTTCAATATACGGAAAATGTGTGAACATGAAAACAATCCAAACTTGCGAAAAAGCGATCCCACGCACCGACTATTGGGATATAAAATATTAATAAAACTTTCAAAAGAGATAGGAAAAGCAAAGGTGCCAAAAGATATGATTGAAATATGCTTGAAATATTTCACCAGTTACACATGTATGCACAATTGTGCAATATATGCCCTTTCTGTTGTGCTCTCAAAATGTTTGAAGTCGCAAAATTCTACACTTTTGAGAGCATGAACTCCAGCAAAACATTTATCCTGCAACATACCCAGTGGCACACCCAGGATTTGGCTGGGGGGGGGGGGGGGGCTCACAACTGTTTGTTAAAATGTTTTTGTGAAGTTAAAATTTTGTCAAAACATGTTGCCAAAAAAAATGTACACTGGCACTCAGTGTGAATCTTAGATACATGTAGCTACTGAAAAATTAAGCAAACTCAAAATCGATTTTGACAAGATTTTCCAAGTATAGGCAACTTCAAGCGCCGATTACTCAAAACACGGTTGGGAGACATTCTTCATGCCTCAGCATGGGTCACAAAGATCAGAAAGAAATGTTTAAAAGCATGACTTTAAAAGTTGGGTTGCGGGGGGGGGGGGGGGGGGGGGGGGGAGGAGAGACATGGCATTCTATGGCAGCTCTTAAAAATAACAGCGTTGCTGTTGAAACCCCTCAGCCGAAGTTTGTCGAAAAAGGGCAAACTAACATTCCAAACTCAAATATCATGTCTAACTGAACTTATCATGCAGAAACCATTAACTCACCACAGTGACCTTGACCTTTTGACCCCAAAACCAATCCAACTTGCCTGTACCCAAGGGCAACCCCCTACCTAAGTAAGACACCAAAATCTCATTTCCAACTCGTTATCATCTGGAAACCATTTACCTTTAACTCACTACGGTGACCTTGACCTTTGACCTTTTGACCCCAAAACCAATCCCAACTTGCCTACTCCCAAGGGCAACCCCCTACCGAAGTTACAATCCCAAACAACATTTCTAACTCAAGTTATCATCCAAAAACTAAGCTGCCCGGACATACGGACGGACCGACGGACGCCGTAGGCGATGACAATACCCCTCGAGCCTCTCGGCTGAGGGGTAAAAATAGCACTATTGAAAAGTGTATTTTCACAATATCTAATCTTAAAGCTACTTAACTGGTATATTCCTTGAAGCCAAATGAATGCCTACATATTAAAGGGCATGGTCCTATTAGACTTCATAAAATAATCAACAACTAATAGGAGGGCACGCACATGGACACATATTAAACAAGTTTCTTAACATATTGTAGCATTACACTACACTATTAAGTAGAGTAAAGCGGCTGTGAGGGCACAGCAAACACAATCCCTCGCTGGTTTCCAGGATGAGCCATGATTCTTTTATATGCGTAGTTGATTTGAAATGACAGTTCACAAAGTGTTGACTTGGTACACTTTTTTTTGTATTTTATTCATCACTGCGGGGAAACCAGTAAACAGGCATAATTAAAGTGAAAATATGACTGCTTACCCTTGTATTGCTGAAACCTTCACCAAACAGAATTATTTCAGCAATGTAGGCAGAATCTGGCACCACCATGGAAATCGGACGGAACATGGACTTCAAATTATCAGGCAGCTCTGTCCGGCCAGCGTAACCTTCAAAACCACACCAAAGATATTAGGTAAGGAGGGGGAGGGGGTTTAAAGTCAATAAAACCAGCTAAGTATAATAACTAAAGATTAAAATAATCTGTCCTTGTCATGAAGGTTAGCAGAATCCAGCTTTGACTTCTCCATGCTTGTTGGCATTGTTTAGTAATATCTTATTTGTTTGTTTTGTGTAAATTTATTTAGTTTACTTTAATGCTAAAGGAATCACTTGATCTATAGCTTAGTTGCATTCATGCATGGAGCCAGGTTGAAAATTGAAAATTTTATTTTTGTCCTGGTACACTGTCAGACCATCGTGTTATGGCAATCAAGTGTATACGTACAATTGAAAATCCCCCCCCCCCCGAATTGTGGGACAAGTCTACGAGTGATACTTACCCAAATAGCTACTACGTATGCATATTTTTTCAGCCGACAGGCTCAAACACTAAAAGATTTAATCAACCACCGAGCGCCCTCTCGGGGCCTACCCATTATGCTACGTCATGAATCCGCCATTATACTTCCTCTTTTTTCTCGTGCACTAAAGGTGAAAAATCATCGCAACGCTAGCCAAGAGTGGGGAGGAGGGCGGGAAGCTATTTGGGTAAGTATCACTCGTAGACTCGTCCCACACTTCTGTGAGGGGGGGGGGGGGGGGGGGAGTCTACTTCATTCACTTACCCAAATAGCTACTACATATGCATAGAGTGGCACCAACAACTGGTGGCCGGGTAGGCGAGACGCCCTTCAACCAAATGGTTAAACAACAGTATATATATATACATCATGATTTAAACCATTTAGGTTGAATATACATGTTATCTATTGCCTGCTTAGTTGGTCTCCTTGCCAGGCCAGGAAAGACTACTGTGCAGGGCAGGGTCCTTAGACGAGGACTGGTGAGATATCAGTATCGTCTTCCCCATGTTACCTCCAGTCTGGAGTATGTCACGTAGATAGCAAGATGTGAATGTCGAGGCCGACTTTCAGCATGCTGCCTGTGAAATTTCTGAGATAGGGTCTCCGCTAAAAAATGTCCAGGACGTCGCTATGGCGTGTACGTCATGGGCCCGGACAAGGCCTCGGACAGGAGCATCCCTTTTGGACGGCCAGTCCGAGTTAGCGTATTTGATTGCTGATTCTTCCCAACGCGAAATGGCATCCCTTGAGTCAGGGCCATGCGGCTGCATGGTTGTAATAAAAAGCCGCATGCAATCACCCCTCAGTGGTTTAATGCGTGCCAAATACCATTTTAGGGATCGCACAGGACACCATAATTTGTTTGCGGGGACAGAGGAGGTGGACCCAATTTTTTGGGACGAAAATATCAGGAGGGCTAAACCCTGCTGTCTGATTTTTCGTCAGAAAGGACGCTTTTGGGATCAGGCGGACCCCGCCTGGTTCCCAGTGAATATGTCCCGGATCTAAAGTCAGCGCGTGGATCTCGCTGCTACGCCTAGCAGTAGCCGTTGAGAGCAGAAAGGCTAGCTTTATTGACACATAAATGAGAGGTGCCTGGCCCCAAGGTTCGTATGGAGCCTTGGCCAAAAGGTTCAGGATCGAACCCAGATCCCAGGATGGGACTAGATTCCGGACTGTTAGCCTCTCATTGAACATTCCACGGAGTAGGTGAGTGATCGCCACATTAGAGGAAATGGATGAGCCATCAGCGAAGCCGTGTGAACTGCTGCTATGGCTGATCGTTAATTTCGCACCATTCCTACTGACAAATTGGCTCTGAACAATGACAGTGGAAATTCTGAACAATGGTTTAAAGAAGCACAGAGTGAATCCACAGCCTGTTCTTCGCACCACCTACTATAATGTCGTAGTTAACCGTCATAGATTTGTCGTGTTGAGAGACGACGTCCCTTTGCGGCCAGGGC
Organism: Patiria miniata; assembly: GCF_015706575.1. Lineage (NCBI taxonomy): Eukaryota > Metazoa > Echinodermata > Asteroidea > Valvatida > Asterinidae > Patiria > Patiria miniata. The sequence continues at coordinate 23,772,852 of NW_024037059.1, read as the reverse complement.
TGCAGTGTCTTTAGAAAGACCTGCTGATCGTTAAGCGCGCTTGACAGTGGCCAGCACGCTAGGTGGAGATCTCCCGGAGCCGGGTGTCGGAACAGGGACTGAGGCTAAAAGAGTAGGTCGTGACTATCTGGGAGGATTAGAGGGGAGCCCATTAGGAGCCTCACCAGTCGCGGAAACCAGGGCTGGCGCGGCCAGAAGGGAGCGATCAGTAGGATCTTGCACCTGTCTCTCTCCAGTTTCCCAATGACCTTTGTAAAGATTGAGATCGGAGGGAAGGCGTTAGCGAACATGTTTGTCCAGTCTATTGATAGTGTGTTCGAGGCCCATGTCTGAGGATGATGGGATCTCGAGCAGAACACAGCGAGCTGAGTGTTGATTGCGGAGGCGAACAGGTCTATGTGTGGACGACCTAGGATCGAGAAAATCTGACTAACGATTCTCTTGTTCAATGACCACTCCGTGGGAATTACTTTGCCCCTGGAGAGAGAGTCCGCTAAGTCGTTTTCCGCACCAGGAATGTGAATGGCACGTTGATCGACTTTGTGTCTGGTTAGCCACTAAAAAATTTCCCAAGTCAGGTAGCACAGCTGGGGTGATCTTGTATCGCCCCGTTTGTTAATATATGCTACCACTGTCCTGTTGTCGGTCTTGATTTAAACAGACCGGCCCACTGCGTCTGCTTGGAAGTGGTGTAAGGCGTTGACTGCAGCCTAAAGCTCTAGAACATTGATATGTAGGGACCGAATGTTGTCGTCCCAAATTCCTGCAGCTTGTCGAGGGGGAGGGGAGGCTCCCCAGCCCTCGTTGGAAGCGTCAGTGGAGATTATAGCATGAGGATCCCCTCTGGGGAAACTCTGTCTGCACCGAATGTTCTGTTCCAATGGCCACCACCGAAAGTGTGGCTGAATGACTTCGTCGATCGAGATCACTAGAGAGATTGGATCTGTCTTGGGTCTGTCATGTGCCAGAAGATGCATTTGCAAAGGACGCATCCTCAGTCTGCACCAGGGGACCAGTAAGCACTAAGCTGGCCATGATCCCTAGAAGTTTCAGCCAAGCTTGCGCTGGAGCGACTTGAAAAAGTCTGACGAAAAGTTTGACGCACTTCCGCAGGCTGGTAACGCGTTCCCCTGTGGGGACGGCTATGCCCCTGCGTAGATCAATCTCTGTTCCCAGAAAAGTGATTTCGTGGGACAGGATTAGTTTGGACTTCTTCTTGTTGAAGATGAAGCCTAGCCTCGTTGTCAAGGTATAAGTATCTCTCAAATTTTGAGCAGTTTCGTCTTTTGATTTTCCCACTATCAGCCAGTCGTCGAGATCCATAAAAATCATTATGTTTTCTCGACGAAGACATGATGCAACTGCCCGCACAACCCTGGTAAACACTCTTGACGAGGTCGATAGCCCAAAGGGAAGGGTAGTGAACTCATAAGTGCGCCCCTGATACCGGAAACGTAGGAATCAGGAGTGCTCTTGGAAGATGGGGACATGTAGGTATGCATCTTTTAGGTCTAATAACGTTCCCCACGCTGGTGTGGGTAACGACTCTAGAACTACATGGAGAGTTTCCATTTGGAAACGCTTGGGTCTGACAAACTTGTTGAGCGGTTTTAGCCAGCCTCCTTCTTTTGTGTTAGAAAGAAGGAGGACAGGAAGCCTGTGAACTGTTCCATTGGTGGTACCAAGCGGACTGCTCTCTTCTCGATAAGGGATGATATCTCTTGTTCGAGAGCTAATCGTTTGTCTGTGTTTGTCGCAACCAGTGTTTCGTGAACACATATTTCCGACGGAGGGGTGCTTGTAGATTCTAGTTGATAGCCGTGGCTGACTATAGAAAGCACCCATGCGTCGCAGGTGATCTCTCTCCAGGGCCCTACAAAATTTCTGAGACGACCCCCAACAGGCCCGAGTGTGGGGGTCAGCTTCGTGGAGGAGTCACTGCCACCATCCGAGGCGGGGGGGCCGATGGCCCACCGCCACATCCCCGGCCGCTAGTTTGTACATTCTGACGCGCAGGGGCAGAGGAGGGGCGTGGAGCTGAAACCATTGCACCAGCTGATGCCTTGGCCGTCTGTTGGCGAAAGGGCTTGAATGGTTTCTTAGGGGAAGGGCGAAATGAGGGAGCACCTCTCGTTGCCTTCTTCCCAGAGAACTTGGGCTCGTTAGTAGCTGAAGGCTTCTTCAAGCTCAGTTTGTCCGCTGTTTTGATTCGTTTGGCTTCAACTCCCAGAATATCCTGGAATTTGCCTCCGAAAAGGTCTTTGCCCATAAGAGGAAGGTCTTTTAACTTCTTCTTAGCGCCTTCGTGCGGTATGTAAGTGCCTCTCTCAAGTTAGTCCTTCGTGATTTGGCGGACAAGATAGAGATTCTCGTAAACTGATCTAGAGAAAAACGGAGTATTTCGTCCAGATATCGAAAGGCTGCTGCTAACATATCGGCTGGAATTTGTGAATCTTCCTCACATGTGAGACGATATATTCAGATAAAGTAAAAAGGCGCTTGTTTGTGAGCCAAATCTAGCTGCCTCATGGAATTTCTTCATTGTATCCTCCATCTTTGCTCTAGTCTTATCGACAAATATTGACTTGGTCGGGGATTTGCCGCTATCTCCAGTCAATTTGTCCTTGGCCGTATCTGGAATAACAGGAACCGTAAAGAAATCGTCTCGGTCCTTTTCTGGAAACTGGAAATAGGCTGCCGACCTTTTTTTGAAAGCAGTCCATTTCTTTGAATCGGCGATCTGTTGGATGCGATTGGCGCATAAACGATCCCCCGGCATAGCTGGGAAAGGTGGATCATAGCTGCGAAAAATGTCCAGGGTCAGTGGCCTCTTCATCCCCAGAACACCCATCTTGTGAGTGAGTGGAAGGGGGGTGAGGACTATCGACATCTATGTCAGGAACATCTTGAACAGAAGTGCCCAAATTTATAGATGGGTGTAAAGAAATTCCCACCTGTGATCTCGGGGGCGCCCAATCACGGCCCGGAGTAGGTGGATTATCGGAGCTGACACTAATGGCAACTCCAGGATCTGGGGGCCCAGTGTGTTCCCTTCTCATCCCGCCCGAATTCGGCAGGATTACGCCCGGATCTGGCTGAATTAAGCCCGGATCCGGCTGAATTAAGCCCGGATCCGGCCGGACCACACCCGGATCCGGCAGGATTAGACCCGGATCTGGGTCCGGAGATGTGGCCACCGGGAGTGACCTCCCAGTCACCGCTAGGGCCGATCTCCATTGTTGTTGTTTAGTGAGGGCTGCCAGCGAAAGATTGATGTCCTGGAAAGCTTTTAAAAAGATTTCCGTGGATACACCTTTGTATTTCTTTTTAACTTACGGGGGGGATCCCCTGAAGAAGACGGCGCTGTCTTGTGTTTCCTTTTCTTACTTGGGTGACTTGATTCACTTGACTGTGAAAACTCCGATAATATCCTGGGAATTCCGGAGCATCGATCAAAGAATGACGTCGACCGCGAGTCCTGCCCATTCCGCACGGGTGGAAGCAGGATGCTCGGAGTGCGATGAACGCGCAGACGGGGCCGGTGAGGATTGAATCCTTTTACCGCTCCATGACTGATCGTCCCCGAGGGTTGCTGGAGCCAGCAGACCAGGGGGACGAGGCGAAAAACTCCGATGGAACCACGGGAAATCGACGTTGGGTTGCTAGCGACTAGGGTCCCTTTTTGGGTCTTACCCTTGGGACCACTGATGGTCTTTGATGCGGCCTTTTTAACCGTGGAACCCTTACAGCTGGTCACCTGGGGGGAGTTTTATCCCTGGTGCCATCACGGTGTTCCATACCGTAGGACGTACGTCTGATGACGGCCAAAACGTGTAACATGGGATGACCGTTACAGACTATGGCGATGTCCTTGCGTGGGACTCACTGCTATCTCGTATTTCGTACTATCGCACAACCAAGATAAATGCAGTTGAGAACGGCCGGGGGGGGAAGGGACAATCGTTGGTCGATATACCCCACGAAAATTCTCTTTACACGCCAGGCAAGACGGCCGAGGGAAGGGAACGGTCAGTGGCCGATATACCCACGAATATCTCACCGCTATCTCGTTTATTGCCGCACTACTGGGATAGCTTAAGACGGTCGAGGGGTAGGGAACGACATCTGTCGATAAACCCAACGAAACGTCCTCTCCTAGCTCACTAGCTCCCCGAGCTAGTTGAAACGGTCAGGGGGGAAGGGAACGACCTCTGTCGATATACCCCCACTGAACGTGTCTCGCTAGGCCCTAGCTCACCGCGAGCTTAGGGGGAAACGAACAGAGAACAGCCGAAACCGCTGTATTCCTCGGAACATTTCGCTAGTCCCCTGAACGGCCGAAAGTCTGACTTCTGGAACAGGGGCCCCATGTGTGGGGTGACTAGCAGACCTTGTGGAGAATAACCGCACTTCTCTCCGGGGATACGATGCACTGTCTCCCCTAAGGCCTTAACGGATTCGTCCGTCTATGGACTCATAAATTAAATGCACTGCTTTTTTTTTTTTTTCAAAATTAATAATTATGAAATTATTATTTTTGACAGAGAAATATTATTATTAGATAACTGTAAAACAGAAATAATAATAATAACTCAGGAAAGCCGACTCGGCTATAAAGGGATTGCACTTGATCCCAAAGGGAGAACCCACGATGCCTACCCGTCACTGGGTTAGCCCCGCGGTGCCGACCTGGCCCATCGCACGTGGTGTCAGACAAAGGCTAAAAAACCTGCTACGCCACGTGAAAGAAAAACGAAAGCAAAATGACTCCAAAATCACTCCAAATGAGAACCACTTAACTCAAACCAAACTCTACAGATTCTACACAACTCACTTGGTTGATAAATTCTATAAAACAGAAACTCTTAAAGCGAAAATCGTACAAAAGGCGAGAGCAAAAATGTTTGCTTCTGCACGATGCCGTCGCTAGAAAAAAAGAGGAAGTATAATGGCGGATTCATGACGTAGCATAATGGGTAGGCCCCGAGAGGACGCTCGTCGGTTGATTAAATCTTTTAGCATTTGAGCCTGTCGGCTGAATAAATATGCATATGTAGCAGCTATTTGGGTAAGTGAATTATAAGTAGACTACATGTTTCCAAATGCACTAGGGTATACATTGAATGACACAAAATAATGTTCACACCTGGATTCATTGTGATGAAGATTCCACAAGACCAGACCAGGTTGATCTCTCTGCCTTCAAAGACAAATCTGGAGTGCCCCGCAGCCAGTGCAGACAGGATGGACAGAATCTGCTGGGCCACTACTGACAGTACCTCAATGTTGATACGATTGAACTCATCAAAGCAACCCCATGCACCAGTCTGGAAATCATAAAGTGTTGTTGCAGTTACATAGTTAGTTACATAACCAAATCAAAATTAAGATTTTTGGTGTACCTGTGTAACCCATTAGAAACAGTACCGCCCAAAACCATCCTGCCTATTACTCCCTGTGGATAACAATAATAATAATGGTAAAACAATCTTATATAACGCAAAACATAACAGAAACAAAACTCGATGCACTTTACAGTTGGACATGAAGGGAAAAAAATTACCCTTGGAACCAGACTGTAACCACTCCAGAAATTACAAATATAACCACTCCAGAAATGTAACCACTCTTACAAATTAAATCACTAATAGTTTTATAAAGTTTTGTAAAGCTAATACAGCTCTGAAATTTTTATCAAAGACAACTGCGTTTCCAAAATGCTGATAAAATCAGATTGAAAGTGGAGTTTACATGTATTACAATTAAGCAAAGAGGGGGAGTGTTTTACTTGTTTAACCCTTTAGTCACAGCAGCGCCAGAAACTGCCAGGCTGCATATTACTCACTGTGCACTGAAAAAGCCCTAGCTCTCTATGGTTTTATTGATTCTTTAGTGAATAAACATATTGAAATACTAGAGCAGAATGTGCTTCACGAATCACTAATATCAGCCAGTTTGAATCAAACTGTAAAGGGCTCACTCATGATTCATCATGCCAGGACACGTGCACTATGAAGGAGATCGCATAGCAAAAGAAGGTCTAAGCGATTTTCCCCGAAGTTTTTCCCCAGAAAAAGAATTAAGCTGACCACTAAGTGACTTTTGCAGTAAATTGCAGCAGGTTTGATGATTTCGTCTGACCATTACCTCATCTTTACACTAAGTTTCAAAAGAAATAAATTGGTGATCTCGCCAGGGTTGTAATTAAGATCATGCGGCTGAAATCAATTTTAATGATATGCTGGAAACAATAATTTTGCATATTTCCAAACAAATAAATTGATCTCATCAATAAGTGCAATTTCATTTCATTGAGAAGTAGGGGACTTGATTAAAAGCTATGAAGGTAAGAAAGAAAAATAACTATTTGGGGGGGGGGGGGAAATCTGATTCCCAGGGGACTTGAACCCATGACATGTTGGGATAAAGTTTGCAGTTAGGCCCATTAAACGCTAGGCTACCGCTGCGCGTCAAAGTTAAATGAAAATAAAAAATCTTATGACGTGTCAACACACAGCCATTATTGTTGGTTTCGTGGTGTTGTGAAATTGATGATCCCCAACTGGTTCCAAAGCCATTGAAAATGAAAATGACCACCAATTGATTGAACACTTGAGTGACCACTGACTCAAATCTGTTAGAAGCTTGTAATTGGAGTGTGGGTCAAGGATGTAATTGGCCAAAAATGGTTCAAATCAGATGAAGAATGTTGGCAAAAGTTCACTCTACATGTTTCAGTAAAATGACCCCAACTGACCAATAGGTGACCATAGGCCAAAATCTGTGTACAACCTATATGAGGCTTGGTCCAGAGATGTAACTGCCCAAGTTTGACATTAATTGGACGAACACTGCACATGGGAGAATTAAGCTTTTTTGTAACTTTTGAGAAAATAACACCTACTGACAATTAGGTGACCATTGGCCAAGTTCTGTAACAACCTACATGAGGGTTGGTCCAGAGATGTAACTGACCAAGTTTGACGTTAAATGGATCAAGACTGTGTAAGAAGCATTTTGTAATTTTGTAGAAAATGACCACTAGTGACCACTAGGTGACCTTTGACCCCACATGCTGGTCACCTAAGGGTGCAACAGTAACTTTTTGAGGAATTCTCACACAAAGAAGATGATCCCTATTTTTCCCAAAGTGGAAAAGTAGCCATCTTGAAAAAGGATCCCTCCACAACATGGCAAAATAGTGCCACTTTCAAGCCCAATTGCATCCAAAATGCTCTGAATTGAAAGCCCCAAGTCCGGGTCAGAGTTTCATTGCCATATCTCTTCAATTCCCCAATGTTCATGATGTTATGACTCTCGGAACTCTCTAATACAGAATATTTTGAGGGTATAACTTTTATTCATGAGCTTGGCGGATGGGTTTAGGCCTATTTACAGGTGTGCACCATTTAGGCAGGACTCCGGTCAAGGAAGATACTGTCCAAATTTGGCTGAATCAACCATAAAATACATTCACATTTGTTTTGGTAAATAATAAGTATTCAGGCACAGCATATAGTGACATGCATGTCATGTGTTGTTTAGTTCAATCATGACTTAGAGTAAAAGAAATACGCAAAATTGTACACTTCTTAAAGTATGTAACCATGCACAAAATTCAATCATTGTTAAATTGATATGTGACTTCTAGTTTTACAACATCATTGACTTTTGTTGCCTTTGACAAATGTCTTGCTACATGCAGGTTCGTAATGTTATTAGTCCTCTAACTTGGGGGGGGGGGGGAATTGCCTTCAGAGGGTGTCCCTTAAAGAGACAATGATACAATTCCCTCTCACATGAATGCATTTCTGAAAATTTTCACAAGTGGTTTACAGTATATTTTGCCAATGTTTGACAATAAATTGCTGACATTTAGGTGATATCTGATAACACTATTAGGCTTAATGTTTGTACCAGGTTTCCTGTACAATTCTTAATTTTAGCATCCAACAATCATCTAACTTTATAATTGCAATAATTACAATGCATAGTAATATGCACATCTTGGGATCAGGTTTCATGTTCCCACCATATTTCAATTTTTTTAATTATAAATAAGGCATTTGTTCAATTACAAATATCTTATTATTATATAACTATTTGGTTCAAATATACATAAGGAATGCTCTTATTCACATTTGAAACATGACTGCTTTTTCAGTTATTATTCAACCACACATTTAATGTTTCTGATGACACAAATTACATTAAGGCTATTTAATGCCTAATATTGAAATATCTGCTTAATTATTGCGTTAAAAAAAATTGATGAGATTTAGAAATTGAAACACATAAATCAACTAATACTTAATATTTTTGGTTGATAGCAAAAAAGAAATGACATTTTAAAGATGCATTTCAGTGCTATTTACAAGTTTAAAAAAATATAGATTCTATTTCTAATTGCTATTTTTCTAGCGATACAAAAGTTATTCATTTTGAATGAGGCATTGACTCCCCAAAAGGGTCCATGTTTAGTTATTGAATGATATCTTTACAATTTGGAATAATTGCCTGCCAGACAATAATTCGTTCTCGAGGGGTAGGCTGGTTCCAACCCCACAATCAGTACTGATAATGTACTGACTGGGAGCCAGTCTGCTCGCAAAGCAGATCTGTTTGTGCCCAAAACAAAATCCTTTTCTTCAGTGGTTTGCAGATGTCCAAAAAGGAAAAAAGAAGATATGTTGTTGTAATAAGTTGAACATTTATTAATAGAACCCCCTGTCAACACTGTAGTTAATCTTTCTTCCTCATCAATATCTGACGCAGAGCACAAACTTCTCTCCAAGGGTCTCAATTTTTGTCCCGCTCCCCGTTCTGTGAACCAGGTTCAGCTCAGCCAAGATCTCACGGAATACTACCGTAGAATCCGTCTGCGTGAGTTTTTCCTGGACAGTGAACCGTGTGAGCCAGAGCCTTTTCGAGTCAAGAGTTCATGGGTACCCCCAAGAATCGTGTGCCAGCCATAGAGACATACGTTCAAGTTATAAATTCCCAAGTCACTAACCCGGACAACTTCCCCCACAGGACTCATGATAATCTCCCCAGAGAGGAGCGCCTGGCTCTTAACTCCTTGCGCTCTCGCACCGACATCATCATCAAGCCAGCAGATAAAGGTTCAGCTGTGGTCATCATGGATCGTCAGCAGTACATTGATGAGGCCCACCGTCAGTTGGATAATCGCACTAACTATACCCGCCTTGACTCTGACCCCACAGGCACTTTCTGTCGAGATATACAACAGGTACTTGACGATATGCGATCACGTGACCATTTGTCAAGAAAGCTCACAAATTTCTTTCTCCTGTGATTGTAGGACTGCCAGATTTTACCTTCTACCCAAGATTCACAAGGCTGGCAACCCCGGTAGACCCATCATCTCCGGTAATGGCTCACCCACGGAACGCATCTCCCTGTTCATTGACAGTTTTCTCAAACCCCTTGTCCCACAGATTTCGTCATACATTCACGACACCCCAGACTTCCTACGCAAGCTTGAAGGAATCAAGGACCATGCAGATTCCCAGCACGGCCATCATTGGGACTTTCGACGTCTCATCTCTGTACACCAACATCCCACATGAGGAGGGTGTTCGTGCTTGCTCCTTGGCTCTGGCCAAGGCAGGACACACGACTCCTCCCATCAGTGATGTTGGCACCCTCATGAGACTTATACTAACGAAGAACAATTTTTCCTTCCTTGGTGAACACTATCTACAGGTACACGGCACTGCAATGGGCACTCGCATGGCCCCATCCATGGCTTGCCTCTTCATGGGTGACCTCGAAGAACGCATTCTTGCCTCGGCCCCATGTCGCCCTTGGATCTGGTGGAGATATATTGATGATGTTTTTTTCATCTGGACCAGCGATGAGGACAGTCTCTTGACCTTCACTAACCACATCATTCCTTCCACAGAACCATCAAATTCACATCGGAGTTCTCGGCTCACCAAACCCACTTTCTGGATGTCACCGTCCGCAAGCAAGGCAACTCACTAACCACTGACCTGTATTCCAAACCCACAGACACCCACCAGTACCTCCACTCCTCCAGCTGTCACCCCGGGCACTGCAAAACTGGCATAGCGTTTAGCCAGGCACTCAGACTCAGAAGAATTTGTTCTAATGATTCCGATTTCTCCCGCCATACACAGATACTGAGAACAACTTGGTGGCCAGGGGTCACAGCTCTCGCCAAGTTCATCGTGCCATTGCCAGAGCTAAAGCTATCCCCAGAAATCTAGCTCTCACGGGAAAGGCCCCTGATGCCATGGCCAAACCCATGATTCCCTTGGTTACCACGTTTCACCCCAATCTCCCTCCCCTTCGCAAAATCACTAATGACAATCATCATATCCTCCATACTTCAGATCGCCTTGCCCGCGCCATCCCCAACGGCCCCACATTGGCTTACAGGCGTCCTCGAAATCTACGGGACTTGATTGTTCGAGCTGAGGTCCCATCCTTAGATGCATCCCCTCCCACCCAGCATGGTACTTTCAAGTGCAGTTCCAGATGTGTTGTCTGCCAGATTCATATCCAGGAGTCTGACTCCTTTTCTGGCCTCTCTTCTGTCACTACCCACAGAACCATTGGTAACATCACTTGTAACACCCCTAATGTCATATATCTCATTTCTTGCAGGGTCTGTGGAGTGCAGTATGTAGGTGAGACTAAGAATACGCTCAAGAAGCGTTTCTATGCCCACCGGTCAACGGTCAACACCAAGAAACTAGACACCCCTGTTGGTCATCACTTCAACCTGCCTAACCACTCCATTTCTGATATGATTTTGCAGGGCATTGAATCTCTTGGCCATCGCAAGGACTCAGTTCGCCTCAGCAGAGAGAAAGTGTGGATGAATCGTCTTCGGACTATTCAACCACATGGTCTCAACATCCAACTTGGAAATGATTAATCTTTTTCTTCCTCCATTGTCTTCTGTTACAGATAATCCATCTGGTCTTCATTGTTTGTGTTTACCCATCTTCCCCCATCTTTCATCCCTTTCCACCTCCATACTGTCCCCCCCCCCCCCCCCCCCCCCCCCCCCCGCATAATCCCCTTCACTCCCACACTCTTTTGTCCGTTCCCACTCCCTGTGACCTTTGATCCTTCCCCTTTCTGGTCCCTCCCCTGTTCATACCAGACCCCTTGTGGTTTGCCATCTCCCTTTGTTTCTTTGTTCTCTCATCCACCCTCCCCTGCATCTTTCCACACCCTTTCCACCTAATCCTCCTTTTGTGTTTCTTCTTTCATCCCTGCATGTTTGTGTGCACCCCCATGTTAATGTATGTACCTCTGTCATTTCTGTTTTAGCCTCTGAAGAAGAACTTGCTAAGTTCGCAACGTCAGGCCACATTAATTTTTAGATTTATATATTTCAGGTCCACCCAGTCAGTAAGCAGTTTGCAGCAGTCTTACTTTTTTCATTTATTAATAGACACAAAATAATGTTTGAAGAGCAAGGGCAACGCAACTTTACATTGTATAAACCTACGTCAAAACACTTGTAATTCACAGAAACTACATCCTCAGCACTGATTATTTCATACCAATTAAACCACTTCATCTTGATTATATTATTTATAATACAAATTTTGCATAATTTGGGTAACTTTTGACAGACTTGTAGAGTTCATACATAATGGGGCATTAACATACTGTTTAACTGTTTCAGTATTGTGCAGAACCAAACTTTTCGGAGATTTGAAGTAAAATAAGAACATTTTGACATACATCAATGTATCACGCTGGTCAATGGCAAATTAATAAGTTCGCCTGTCTGAAATTACAGTCTATTTGGGTCAGCCTGAGTCGCTCCAGATACATTTGTTTTTGTTCAACATGACTCTGAGCACAGGTGCTACAGAATGATTAAGTGTGAAAGTCAAAGTATATTCTTACCTGAGCCAATCCACTAAACATTCTTCCCATGGACTTATAATCCAGACCTTCGGAGCAATTAACCACAATCACATAGTTGCCTAGGGCCTTGCCTAAATCCTTGGTGGTTTCTGTTTTGCCAGTACCAGCAGGGCCCTTTGGGATCCACCACGGTGGAGATGAAGAGCAGTGGTCAGAGTGATGTAGCATCTGCAAAGAAAATATCATAGTCAAAATCTTGAATTAAGACAACCTTATAATGACATTCAATAAAGGAAAATAGGAAGAAAAAAATTGGGAGTCTGTTGGATCATATAAACAACATGTGACAATGTTTTTATAAACAAAATATGCGACCATCCATAATTCTATACATGTTTCAGACCATTTATTTGTTGAGGAGGTTCATGTTACTTATGTGCATTAACATGTATCAGTGTGAAAAGTTAATCCACAGTAATGCAACATACATGATCTGATGGCACTATGATTGACGGTCCACTTTACCATTCAGCAGCAGACCCGTTACCATAGCACCTTGTTACTTCTCTCTTATGGTTCAAGATTTCCTTGGAGGTATGCATAGTTGCATAAAATAAACACTCTTTACAATTGAACAACAAACTTATGTCTTCTGTAATGAAATGTTGTATGTCTCTCCCATGAAATCTGGTCCCTTTTACACTTTGGTTGGTTGAACTTTCACAATCTTCACTTAGGCATGCGCAATACCACCAGTGAGTCTGCAATAAAAATTAAAATATACCAAAATGCGGGACACGGCAGGTATTAACCATTTATGCCAATTAGGCACCCTTCCCATAAGAATTTCAGGTGTAACCCCTTTTAAATTCTTCTCTAGGGCTATAAGAATCTTTCTGCCAAGTTTGGTGTTTTGGACCAGTCGGTCATGATTCCGACCATATGCCACCTGACTAAAAGCATCTTCTGGTATACCAACATGCTTGCAATCACAACCAGCCATCTGAAATCTTGACCACCCTTCAACACCAACAAGTATAAAAGGCAAAATATAACTGCCAGTACCAGTAGAAAACAAGAACAGATGTATATTGAAAAGAAAAACAACTATGCATTAATTAACTTCTATGAAAATGTATTGTACTGTTTGTTTATTGTTAATAAAATTGTCTTGCAGGTGGGCAGTTCCAAGCCAAAGCAGAATGACTATTGTTGCAGCTGCGCACACTCTGTCGCGAGAGGGCGCGCTTCATTTTATGCAAGCGCATGAGGGCGTGTGTTTTGCTAGAAACTTGTCAGAAGGCTTAATAATTTCCAGGGTGCAAAAAAGGTTCATTTTCACACTCTGAGTCAGAGATACTTGGTGGGGTAAGTGATCATTCATTCTTACCATTATTGCTTCGGGGGGTGTGACTTTGGTGGTGTAGATGGATTTAGGGGGAATATTGGGACCTTTGAAAGGGGATTACCACCCGGTTTATGTAAATGTAATGTACACCGCTGTATACATATTATGGGGATACTGACTCAGTGTTTACTGCGTGGGCTCATCAGTTTATTTAGTTATTATGCCCTTTCACCATAAGTGAGGGTGCTTCATAAGTTGGGTTAGCAGATTATAATGACTATTATATGACCATGTGCATATTATTCCATTTCCTCTATTGCTTTTCTCTCTTAGCTCATTCAACGAAGGGAGGGACAAAAGGGAGGGAAACTTGCCCACATCAGTATTTGGCTACCTGTTTATTCTTGTGATTACCAAGGACAACTTGCCATCCACGTGCTGGGCCACTTGATTAATAAGGACTGCATGGTTGAAATCAATCAACCCTTTGTTAACTAGTTCACAGAATCACCTACCAATTTAAATATTCGTCACCATTTTATCTCCATTTGCTTGCACCGGTTAATTGTGATGGTCTACAAGTGTTGACAGTTGCCTAATTGTATAAGTGTATTTCTCCAGTGAAAACCTTGGGTAATTGAACTTGAGGAGAAAAAACAGCAATTTTTGAGCCACCGAATAAAGTTGCAATAACACTCTACATCAACTATCAAAATTTCAAATGCAATTTCTGTCCATTCTATTCATTTATAAGTAATGGTGAGGAGTACCTATACTTTGTGAATGGGAGTTGATATCATCTGGATTCCATCATTTTAACTATTTTGCTTTGGCATTTTAATAAAGTTTAGTAGAGGTAGACATCTACTGAACTAGACTTGAAATTAAGTCGAGAATTGGCTAGGTTTTGTTTGCGTGCTGCGCACTGTGCTGCGATATAGACAGATACTGCATTATCTGCATAACGTCCCATGGTTCACTTGCAACATACATAAGGATATAGCACATACATGACTGTACATGCGGGGATGGTTTGTGCATTCTCGACCCCAATATGTGTGTATGTCAATTACAATTACAATCTTGAATAACATAATCTTGGCTTAGTAGGCCTACACAATTTATGGGACTTCTACATTTGGATGCAGCAGTCCAATAAGCCATTTGCGAGTCTATGCCCTTTGGGATTTACATTTGAAAAACATCTGGTACCGGTACACTGACTTGCTCAGATCGAATGCTCAGCACATTTTAAATTTGAATTCTTCAGACCAAGACTGTTGCTAATCACATGATTCGGGGCAAGCTCTTGCACAGTTACATAAGAGCACCAATACATTGCTCACAATGGGTGAGAATGGCACAAAGACACCATACCATGCCGGAGCTGGGGATTGCTAGCATAAGGCTTGCCCCGAATCACGTGATATAGTAACAGTCTCTTTGGTCGGGAGAATGCAAAGTTAAAACGTGTAAAGCATTGGATTAAGTCAGCGTTCCAGATTTTATTCAAATTTAACTCGCAAATGGCTTATTGGTTCAAAATCACGAGAATATGAATATATGTTATACCTTACAAACCTGTTTACTGCATGGTGGATTTGGAGAATGGAGCACTCTCATTTATAGAGGGATTAAAAGCTTATTCCTGGCCAATTAGTTTTCCATCACGATTTTTGTTTATTTGGAAGATAAATATTTGACATGTTATTGTGCTTTCGTGTATTCCCTTTCCCGTAACGATGACAATGATGAGAATCAGTGGAGCGGCTAGTCAAGAATTGTCAGGAAGAATAAGATGCTGTTCCCTTCCCGTAATGATGACAGTGATGAAATCAGTGGAACAGCTAGTCAAGAATTGTCCAGAAGAATTAGAGCCAGAACGGCGGCGTCTACGCTTATGATGGCGATGGCACCTATACCCCGAAATGTATGAATCTTGGCAACTGTGGCATTCAGGAACACACATATCAGAGATGGTGGGATCCGGGTCATCCAGATTTGGTGCCTTGGGCCAAGTTGCACACCGACTAACGCTAAACAAGTGAGTGTTTAAGTGAACAACCTAAAACATAAAAATCTCGCGTCCTGAAATCTTAAGATTTCAGGATGTGAGAAAGGACAGTTCAATTAATATATGTTTAAAAGATATAGATAATGATGTTGTTAAAGAACACCACAGTAATACACCATGGCAACATGTCCTTAACTGTTATGATGTTAATGAAACATGGTCCGTGTGCACTCCGTTTATGAGTATTATTAACTTCCATACCCCCAAAAACTGAATGTAATTAGGGTGCCTTTTTTCCTTGGTTTGATTGGGAAGTTCTTCAACTGATGCGACAGCATAATCGAGTACACAAAATCGCAAAATACCCAAGCTTGCTAATCCATTGGGATTCTTTAAAAAAGCTGCACATAACAATAACTAACAAAATCTTCTCCAAGAGAAGTGAATACTTTACATCAGCCATAGAAAAAAAAAAAGCATTTCACCTGTGCTACCAAAAAAGCTAAAGGTAAGAAACAGAAAACTTCTCCAAATTTTATCCTTTCCCCAAATTATGACCCCACCAACAATGCTGACACATTAAACGAACACTTTTCTACAATTAGAAAACATATGGCAGGTAACAGCCTTTTCACATGAGCTTGTTAAAGATGACAACAGTTATGTCTTTATTCCTGATTTTCTCAATGAAGAATGCCTGTCAACGAAAAATTTTACTTTGAATTTTACTTTGCTTAACTTTACTTAATAATTTCTAATTATGTAAGGGTTCTTACCTGCCACATAATTGGAATTATATGAGGCTGAGGAGGAGAGACTCACTCTGTATTATTGTCCCTGGTAATATGGTTTGCACCACCCTTTTGAAGAAAATGGATCATTCCTTCATTCATAAAAATGAAAATTAGCCCTAGCACGCTGGGTATAAAGCCCCCAAGAAACCATTGAAGCATGTCTTTGTTTCCTGTGGTACAGTTTAGCACACACGTATTTTACACTATGTCTTCAATTTCACTTCTTCACTTAGTCAATCGTAGCTACAACCAGTTCTGTTTTTCTACATTTATTGCTTTGATATGTCGACCAAGAAAGGGAAAGTCAACGACAAGCAGGCTAAAGATGTGCCTGGTTCAGCCTTGAGATCGTCGTCTATGGCCTCGGGACTGTCTGCTGCCTCGTCGACCTCGCCTAGGGTTGAACGAGTGCGTAAGTCACAGGCCCCAGCCTCGCCTTGGGCTGGTGGTCTACGTGCAGAAGAATTGGGAAGCAGGCCGCCTTGCCCAATTTCTGCCACTGACAGGAGAGCGTGACAAATGAGCCTGGACTGACCTCGCCTTGGGTTGTCCCTCACAATCAGCCAGGGCCGTCTTCTTCCCCGTACAACAATGGAATTTCCCGCCTACAGCCAGCAATGCTACCGCTAGCGGGCAGAAGTCATTCAATATGGCGTCGCCCATGGCCCCGCCATATTGGTCATTTCCGTGGTATAACTCTGCACAACATTGGCCTCCAACGCTACCCAACAGAAATATCATCAACATCAGGGAAATCCTTCAACCCCTGGACAGCTCTCGCTTCCTACGCCAGCGAGTCTGAACATTTGGGGCGGTAATTTGGGCCCTGGTACGGGCGCGAATTTGAACTCCATGAGTGTCGGACCGGCACTATCGGAGATCAGTGGTGACGCCGAAGCTTAATCGGAATCTCTCATCCTAGTGGATTTCGTAACCCACATTGCAAGGAATCAGGTATTCCAGTGACGGTTAAAGTTCTTTCCTGGTGGGAAGACCTGCGTTCGAACAAATCGGGACATGAAGAGTTCAAAGAAGAGACTCGATCCAATCAAGTACCAGTCGATCAGGAACCACATTTCAAGGCTCCAGAATTACTAAGTCAGGTAAAGACATCCTTCAAGGAAGTTTGATCGTCTTTAGTTACTCAAGATGACAAGCTTAAAGTCTCTCATAATCATCTGCTGAATGCAGCTTTGCCTCTGACCCATCTTTTTGATGCTTTGGTGGACCCATCCTGCCCGGGAACAGTTGATGCCAATGTGGTTAAAGATCATGTCACCTCTGCATTGATACTGCTTGGGTCTGCAAGCCAGAGTCTAGCTCTTTCAAGACAACATGCTTTTGATGAGCTACTTGACAGAAGATTTGAAAGCCTCAAACAAAATTCACCATCGATGAGCCATCTCTCTGGTAGAAACTTAATCAAGGACATAGAGGATGCCGAAAAAGCAAATAAACTGGCAGCCAAAGTCACTAAGATTGCAACATCTACTTCAGGGCCATAGAAGGGGAATAGGTTTTCTCCTTATTATTCTTCGGTAAACAGGAGACTTCGGGCAACAACTCCTTTTAAGGGCGATCATAAGGCTATACTACCAAGCCAAAGTATGCAGCCCATAAATCTGCATCCTCAAGCCGTGGCAAATTCAGATCAGAGGGAGGTTCGTTTGATCAGAAATCAAAAAAGTGAAACATGTTCATGTATTCCTTTCAAGACAAGTCGTCTTCAATATTTTGTTTGTAACTGGCAATCCCTAACAAGAGACAGTTGGATGCTTCAGTCAGTTGTTGGTCATAAAATATTTTTTTTAGAAGTTCCGTTTCAATTACAGCACAGAATACCTGTAACAGAAATGAATTCTCAATCTCAAGTAGAGATCGTTCAGAAGGAAGTTCAAAAACTTTTGATTAAAGGGGCAGTCACCATGGAAGAACCGGTGATTGGTCAGTTTATTTTGGTCCCCAAAAAGTCGGGAGAGCTGCTCCGCCCAGTGATAAGTCTTCGTTCCTTGAATAAGTTTGTTAAATATCAACACTTCAAGATGGAAGAAATTAAATTAGTAAAAGATTTACTAATACCAGGTGATTTTCTAGGTTCCATTGATGTCAAAGACGCTTATTTTATGATAAAGATGAAATTTCAACTGTCGATCGATCTGTTTGCATCACGGCTCAACAGATAGGTTCCAAGATTCGTATCGTGGCACCCAGATCCACAAGCATGGCAAGTGGACGCATTCACCATCAACTGGTGCAACATGGCAGGATATCTGTTTCCTCCTTTCAGTCTGCTCTCAAGATGTCGTCAGAAAATTAAAGTAGAAGCGACAGTTCTGTTCATCGCACCATTTGGAAAACACAACAGTGGTATCCACTAATATTAAAACTGATAGTAAAAACATCATTACTGTTACCACAGCGCCCAGATCTCCTTCAATTATGTCACAATCTTTCACAACATCCCATGCACAAGGCGATGTGGCTGGCCGCCTGGGTGCTATCAAGAAATCACTCGCAGCAAGAGGACTTTCGCAGAAGGTTTCCTCAGTTATCATGTCATCATGGAGAAAAGGAACAAGTGCTCAATTTGACTCGGCATGGAATCGCTGGAGTCGCTGGTGTCATCAAGGACACTTGGATCCAGTTCAAGCACCTTTAGCAGAAGTGTTGGAGATTCTCCATACATTGTTAGAAGATGGGCTACAATATAGGACAATTTGCCACTGTCACCATGAACTGACACTTATGCGTGAGTTAGTGCGCAGCACGCGTGCGTATTTACAGAACCGGGATATTTTGGGTTTCACAAAAACTTTTAGAGCGCACCCTGTACTTGAAAGCTTATGTGCCGCGTGCTGGGCGACCTGCTGAAGGAGGGCATAGTAGCCAAGATCGCAGATGACCTGTATTGTGGTGGCAACACTCATGACGAACTGTTACATAATTGGAGCAGGTCCTGCACACCCTGTACAAATGCGATCTTCGCCTCTCTGCCAAAAAGACCGTCATCTGCCCAAAGACGACCACCATACTCGAATGGGTTTGGTCACTGGGAACACTTCGTGCAAGTCCTCATCGCGTCGCGACCCTTGCATCATGCTCCATCCCTGAGAAAGTCGCAGGCTTGCGTTCTTTCATCGGGGCATACAAAGTCCTTGCCAGCGTCCTTCCCAAAAGTGCCTCCATCTTCTCGCCCCTAGTCAGCGTCGTGGCTGGACGTCAGTCAGTTGATCGCCTTCAATGGACTGACGACACTCGCACCGCCTTCTACAATGCTCAGGCTTTCCTCTCTAAAGCTTGTACAGTCACTTTACCTCGCCCAGATGACCAGTTATGGATCGTCACAGACGGAGCTGTCAAGAATCATGGCATTGGTGCAACCATATATGTCACACGCCATGGTACGCTGCTCCTTGCCGGCTTTTTCAGTGCCAAACTCCGTGGGCAATTGCTGCTGCCACTAAGCACTTCAGCCCATACATCATTCAGTCTACACACAAAACATCCATCCTCACTGACAGCAAACCCTGTGTTCAAGCTTTTGAGAAGTTATGCCGTGGGGAATTTTCCTCCAGCCCCCGAGTATCTACATTTCTGTCGACTGTCAGCCGCTTTCAAGCCACAGTCTGCCATCTCGCAGGGTCAGCGAATATCCCATCAGACTTTGCCAGTCGAAATGCCCCAGAGTGCACTGACTCTGCTTGCCAAATCTGCTCGTTCGTGAAGCATACAGAGGACTCCGTCGTTCCGCGCATCTCTACACAGGACATTGTCACTGGCAAGGTGAAGCTGCCATTTACCAGTCGATCAGCCTGGGCAAACTTGCAGGCAGAGTGCCCAGATTTGCGCCGTACGCATGCCCATCTTCTGCAAGGCACTCGTCCCTCCAAAAAGGTCACCAATGCCAAAGATGTAAAACGGTACCGCAACGTCGCCACCATCGCTAAAGATGGGCTCCTGATTGTTCGCAGAGATGAGCCACTTGCTCCCACACGGGAGTGCATTGTAGTCCCACGACAGGTCTTGGATGGCCTCCTCACTGCCCTCATATCCAGCTCAACCATACATCATGCCACCAACTCAAGTGCGTTGTCCATCGCTACTTCTACGCCCTCGACATGGACAAGTCCATTGAGAAAATCTCAAATAGTTGCCTCCAATGCCCTGCTCTCAGCAATGCCCCCACTACCGTAAAGCCTCAAACCACCGAAGACCCACCAGATGCTGTTGGAATATCCTTCGCGGCTGACGTTATCAAACGAAGTCGTCAGCTCATTCTTGTTGTACGTGAGAGTGTCACATCTTTTACAGCCACATGCTTCATAGAGGATGAACGACACACCGCCCTTCGGGAAGCACTTATTACCCTTTGTGTTGAGTTAAGCCCACTTGACGGACCCCCAGCTGTGATCCGAACTGACCCAGCACCAGGCTTCAAGTCCCTTGTGACTGATGAGCTCCTGCAGTAGCACAGGTTGACCATAGAAATTGGCCACATCAAGAATATCAACAAGAATCCAGTCGCTGAAAAAGCTGTACGAGAGCTGGAAGACGAGCTCTTGCGCCAAGATCCCATGGGTGGCGCCGTATCACCGCTGACTCTTGCATTAGCCACAGCTTGCCTAAATTCCCGCATATGCTCCGAGGTCTTTCCGCTCGCGAGATGTGGCATCAACGGGATCAGTTCACAAACAACCAGATTCCCATCACCGACCGGCAGTTGATTTTTGACCAGCACGACCTTTGCAACGCTAATCATCCCCACAGTAAAAAGGCGAAGACACCATCAGGCAGAATTGCATCTGACACTGTTGTCGCCATTGGGGACTTCAGTGTATCTCCATGGTGACCGCAACAAAACAAAAGGACGAAACTGCTACCTTGTGACAGCAGTTGATGGGTTTTGGTTCAGTGTCCGTAAATTCATCGGGAACCAACTCCGGAGCACATCCTACCATGTTAAACGCTCAGAGTGTTTCAAGGTACCTTCCCACTCTGATATCGATTCACCTTTTCCATCAGAACGGCCCGATCTTCATGACAGTGCTGATGAAGCAGACGCTGACATAGCACCAGCTCCACCCACACCACCTGCCATACCAATCATACTCTCGACACCTGCTAAGCAAGCTACTGGATCCACCTCTCTGGTAGCTGAGCATGCACCACAAGTAGCAGAGGTACCTATTCACGTGTCGCCTACTCCACAGCCCACGATTCCTACAAACAGCCCTGGAGACATTAACATCTCTTGCCCCCGCTCGCCCGCAAGACGCTCATCCCGCCTACGCAAACCACCCGCATACATGTACCTTGATGACTACTTGACTGATTATTGACACTGATCCATGACTGTGTGAACACTGTGTGTTTAGGACAAGATATATAATGCCTTCCTATGGAGTGGCACATTTGGGGCAGAATAATCCTCAGGGCTGGAGGGCAGTCTACCCCTATGAAGGCCCATTTTTTTCTTCTTTATGTAGCATTAGATTCCATTTTGTTATTATATGTTTAGCTTTGTTTCTTGTTTTGATTGAGCGCAGCAACATAAAGCCATATTTTTCGTTCTCCTGATATATTTTACTGTAAGAGGGACTCATCGTTTCAGCTCTTTGCCTTGTTTCAAAAGAGAAAAAAAAGAGGTCACGCCAGTAGTAGTGATTACGCCCTCTTGCGTTCGTGACCTTCGACCTTTTGTCTTGGTTCTATCATTTATCACTCAATGTGTGTTCTCGCCTTTGTTCATTAAAGTCTCCCATTATATCCGATAAGTCGATTACAGTTGCAGTTATTGTGTGTGTTGGATTGAACTCTTGTCCTTACTGGCAATGATCCATTTTCTTCAAAGGGTGGTGCAAACCGTATTACCGGGGACAATAATACAGAGTGAGTCTCGACGACGAGGATGAAATATAATATGTATTCGTATGCAGGGCCCTAATAGAAACCAGTTTTTAACTGTTGGGGTATCCCATGTGTAAAGAAATGTAATAAATAAATACAAATAATGCCAAAAGTAATTTGTGACTGCAGAAATCATACATTAATTGAAAGCTGATGTACCAGCCTTTAAGATGGACCACTTTAACATTGCTCAAATTCATCACTTTCACATAAGGCCAAAAACAAAAAGTCTCTGGTTTCTGATATGCCCTCGTGTCGCCGTAGCGATGCATGTCGGCAAAATTTGAAAGTTTTTTTTTAATGTATGATGATGTCTCAAAACCGCCAAACTCGCTGGTTTGACTGGAACCCTGCTCCTGCACAATTTTAACGTGATTTTAGAGGGGTTACGATTGAGTATAAGCTTTATGTGGCCTCTCTGGGCTCCCATATATTTTGCACTAGATTTAGTCGGGCACCATTTGCACACGGTATTGTAATTTTGTTATTGTGCGTCTGGAAGCCAGAGTGACGGAGCGATGATCATGTATCTGGAACCTTTATACCCTTTTTAATTAGCGCAATATGTAAGGGAGCAGACTAATGACCAGCCTAGCAGCTCATGCAAGATGTCGATGTCGCTGTATGGTCTGACGTTACAGGTTTTTTCCTGTTTTTTGTCTTGACTATCGAAATTTCCCGAAGAATGTTCATGTCGGTCGAGATCGTAAAAGTGGGTGCAGGCTTCTCAAGCCTCATGGCCTTACTGAGGTCACCTCTGAAGTATATTTTTGAGAGTTTTAAGGGGATCGAAGTGTCATCAGCCGGCATTTGAGGGGACAAAAATGGGGAAAAAAAAAAACCTGTGTTGCCGCACCACTTTTTGGGCAAGCTTCATACCAGAAACCGGAGACCTTTTTTTGTTAAGCCTTATCAATTATTTCTGGATTAACTTTTGTTTGATACATCCTGGATTTGCATACATTTAAAAATACAAAAAAAAGTGTATGTCTAAATTTGACAAATGTGGAAATGTATGAGAGGGTACATGTAAGACAGTCACAATCGACTCATTACTATGTGTGTCGGTAGAAAGGGTTTGTTGGGTCAGTCTCTTGGGAAAAAACGCATTGAACAGCGTCCCCCATTGGAAGATGGGGTCCAGCCCCCCCCCCCCCCCCCCCCCCCCCCCCCCCCCCCCCCCACTATTTGATTTAACAGAGGGCGGTTGTCCGGTGAAAAAAAACAGCCTGTCTACCTTTCAGCACAGATGAAATTTGTGGGCGCCCCTCCATGTAACCTCAAGCCCCCCACCCCCACATTCCCCCCTAGGATGAGAGCCCTGGCTACGCCGCTGCTTATATGTAACAAGCATTGTGGCGTGTTTAGCATGTGTTTCGCCACACCTGTACAACCAAGTCATTTTCTGTATAGGCTCCTTCCGTCAACATAGATAGTTCAGATGATGTACAGACGCATGGATTATGGATTGTGGATTTATCATATACCCCCATGGCCGACACAGGTTGTACCCTGCAAGTATGCTGCGGTGAGTGTTTGTTTATAACTTGGAAAACACAACGTGCACAATACCCATAAACCTAATAAAAATGACTTTAAAATAATTCTTCAAATAGACAATCGTACTCGTTTCAATCTGATCAACGCAAAATTCATTTTTGCCATCTATCGCTGCTTTCTGCTGTCGAGCATTCGGAAATCCAATTACTTTTTGTATCGATCGGATTAACTTCGTAACAATACTAGTGCGCTGACTTGGCACGCGCCCTCTCCCGTCTATTGTTGGGGGATTATATAACACCACAGCTGTTCGTTCACAGGGACTAACGTATGAAACTCATATTCGGGCTAAGATCCAAATGTACCATAAAATATATATTTTTCCATACCTTATGCAATCTTTCCCACAGAATAGGTCAAACTGTACCCGGTCCCTTACCCACACTTATTCCCTATTCATCTCATCCATACAATAGGGCAAACTGTGCCAAAAATTCCCACATCCCTTAATTAATATTTATATCTACATATTTCCATATTTACATATTTATGTGACCTTTACATATTTCTATGCCCAAGGTCAAATTGTGTCAGACAGACTACTTAAACTACTGAGAACAATAATTATTGTCCGACATGTTCAGAGTGTTGATTCCGAATTCCGAACCCACACCTTACTTAAGATTCGTCGTTCTGAATCCACACTTTGTGACCAGTGTTACAGATTCGTAGTTCCGAATCCACACTTTTAACAATAGTGTGACGTCATAGCAATGGTTTAAGTTGTCTTAAATGCAAGGAGTAACTTGTACTTACCTGTCTGTCAGAGGAGTAATGACCAACCGGCCAGAGTTCCCAAGGTACTCGTAACCATACTGAAACTGCGTGTTGGTTTGGCGGACCACACAATCTTCAATCTCTTTATCCCAGTAAACCCTTAGCTGACTCAGCCACTCAAATGCTGTCACATCACTAACACCAGACTTGGTTAGCTTTTCAATGACATCACGTGCATGCACTTCGATAGTTACCAAGGCAACTACCTTGGCTCTCATCATCTTGGTAAGGTTACCTCGAACCAGCTCAGAAAACTTGTTCAACATTGATATCTGCGAAAGAAATTAATATAATGTGACAAGTCAATGTATGACTACCCAATGTGTAATTGTAAATACTTAAATGAATTTCTCCTTGAATTATTTATTAAAAGTACATCTACAGGGCGTCTTGAAAAAAATGGTGCATGTAAACCCCTCCATTTTTGCTAATCTACAACCAAAATTTTCTGCGGATGTTTACACCATCTTCAAGGTAATAGATTTAGCTTGAGAATACTGTTCATTTCATTGAGATTGCTTTAGTAAATCCAAAGATATGTTTGAATAACGGCAAAGCCAAGAAACCCATTTTGTGCCACTTTCTGTGAAGCAGTTAAAATCAGTATAGTCCTACTATGCAATATTTATTTATATTTAATTGAACTCTTTCATTGAAGTTTTAAAGAAGTGAACCTGTCTGTACTATTAAATTGTTTCAACATAAGAACAAACCCTATATTGTCGTGTGAATGGAATGTTTGTCTTACACCCATGGGGATAATCTTATCAAAAGAGCCATACTGGCATTGTCTGATCTTTGAAGCACTCGCTTCCTAAAAGTGGCACAGAATGTTTTTTAAGCTGTTTCGGTGTACACACCGAAACAGCTCTTGTTTTCGTTGAGATTTTTTTTGGCTTTTCCGCAAAGTTGCGGAAAAGCCTTTGTTTTTGTTCTGATTTTTGAAGCCTTTGTTTTTGTTCTGATTTTTTTTCTTACTTCTTGTTCTTGTTCTTCTATCACAAATCCCATTGACTTTGCACATGTTTCATTCTGGACCCCACTTTTGACAGTGAACATACTTCAATCTTAATGAAACTTGGCACAGAGTCAGAACCCACAGTGAACTCCTGCATGGAAAAGTGACTTCATCATGACGTCATCATGGGCCACGTGACGTCATCTTAAATGTGCAAACTCTAGGACCCTATATCTAAAGAACTATAGGCCGGATTGGGTTGAAACTTGGTATGTTGGTAGACCAGGATGTGTCATAGATAAAAATTGAGGTGACATCATCATGACGTCAATGTGTGATTTTATATCAATTTTTGAAATTTCGGACCTTTAAGCCATATCTCATGAACGCAATATGCTAAATTCAAAATTCTTTTTGTATTAGGTTTGTTTAGCAATAGGTATATGCACAAAATTTTGAAAAATGTGTGACGTCATGATGATGTCATCAAAAATGCGATTTTGTAAAACACATATAAGGGAATGTCCGATCGTACTAAAACTTGGTGGGTGGGTAGATAATTGTACCAGTGCATAAAATCTGAAATGACGTCACAATGACGTCATCGACAGATTTTTAACGATTTTTTAAAATATTTACAATTTTATTTTGATTACAAAGTTTAACACTTTTATTCATCTGAGTCGCTTCAAACTTGGTACATACTAAATCCACAAAACAATAATGAGCACCGCCAAGTATTGTTTTAATGACATCAATGGGTCATGTGACGTCATCATAAAAGTTCATATTTCAAAGCCCAATATCTACAGCACGGTAAGTCTGATTGGGTTGAAACTCGGTATGTAGGAAGACCGGATGTGTTAAAGGTACAAATTGAAATGACGTCATAATGACGTCATCATGCGATTTTGTAAGATTTCATGAATTGTTGGACCTTTAAGCCATATCTCACAAACGCAACATGCAAAATTCAAAACTTTTTTGTATTTAGTTTGTTATTTTTTATTATTTTTTTTTGTTATTTTAAGTATATACACACAATTTTGAAAAGAATGTGATGTCATCATGACGTCATCAAAAATGCGATATTTGAAAACACATATAAACATAACATCAACAACAATCACCATCAACCAATCAACAATCAAAATCAACTGTCAAAATTAACAATCAACACCAACAGTCATCAACAATCATTAATCAACATCAACAATCAACTATTAACAATCAACAATTAATAATCATCAATCGACATCAAAATCATCATCAACAATCAAAATCAATAACCAACATCAACAATCAACATCAAAAATCAACATCAATAATCAATATCAACAATCAACGTCAACAATCATCAACAACATCAACATAAAAAAATCGATAAAAAAAATCAACATCAACATTCAACAACAACAACAACAACAACGTCAACAACCAGCATCAACTACTCATCCATCAACAATCAACAATCAACATCAACAATCATCATCAACAATCAACATCAATAACCAACATCAACAATCACCATCAAGAAACATCATCAACAATCAACATCAATAATCAACATCAACATCAACATCACCATCAACTAATCATCAATCAACATCAACATCAACATCAACAATCAACAATCAAAATCAACAATTAACATCAACAATCATCATCAACAATCATCATCAACAATCAACATCAATAACCAACATCAACAATCAACATCAAGAAAAATCATCAACAATCGACATATCAACAATCAACAATCAACGTCAACAATCATCAACAACATCAACATAAAAAAATCGATAAAAAAAATCAACATCAACATTCAACAACAACAACAACAACAACGTCAACAACCAGCATCAACTACTCATCCATCAACAATCAACAATCAACATCAACAATCATCATCAACAATCAACATCAATAACCAACATCAACAATCACCATCAAGAAACATCATCAACAATCAACATCAATAATCAACATCAACATCAACATCACCATCAACTAATCATCAATCAACATCAACATCAACATCAACAATCAACAATCAAAATCAACAATTAACATCAACAATCATCATCAACAATCATCATCAACAATCAACATCAATAACCAACATCAACAATCAACATCAAGAAAAATCATCAACAATCGACATATCAACAATCAACAATCAACATCAACAATCAACAATCAACAATCAACATCAACATCAAACAATCAACATCAACAATCAACAATCAACAATTGCAAAAAAGCCATATGTTCTGTTGATTGAACAGACATAAACTACTAGTTTTTGGCTTTTCCGCATAGTAGGGAAAAAGCCTTTCTTTTTGTTCTCATTTTTGGCTTTTTTGCGAAATTTGCGAAAAAAGCCTTTCTTTTTGTTCTGATTTTTTTGGGGCTTTTTCGCAATTTTGCGAAAAAGCCTTTGTTTTTGTTCTCATTTTTTTTTTTTGGGGGGGGGGGGCTTTTTCGCAAAATTTGCGAAAATCCTTTGTTTTTGTTCTGATAAGCTTTTCCACAAAGTGCAGAAAAGCCTTTTTTTTGTTCTCATTTTTGGGGGGGGCTTTTTTGCAATTTTGCGAAAAAGCCTTTCTTTTTGTTCTGATTTTTTTTTTTGGCTTTTTCGCAATTTTATAAAAAAAATCATAAGGCCAAAAAGCCCTATGTTACGTATTTAAAGGTGCAGTTTTTCTGCAGTGGGATTTTCCACAAGTCTTTTCCCATACAACACTGATATCTTACTGAGTAGTTCTGAACTTCAGCCGAGAATTACTATGAGAAGGAAAGAGAAATCATATTTTTTTCGCGCTGTCATTCGATTGAACATATTCCTAAGGGTCAGAATATCAAGTAACATTTCATAAAAATGTTTCAGTTCAAAGGCGAATTACAAATTTAAAGGTGCAATTTTTATGCAGTGGGATTTTTTTTAGCCCGTTAACTTTGTACACGTGTTAGCCCATTGACTTTGTACACGTTTTCAAGCCACCATTTCTATAACTTGGCGATCTGGAATCGTCATCAATGTTACAGCCAAGGAAGACCCTCATACAAAAATTATGCCAAGACTATGACGTCATGATGACGTCATCACCTAATTTTTTTTATTGATTTTTGCAAATTTACGTGCATATTATGAAGTCCTATATCTACAGAACTGTAAGTCTGATTGGGTTGAAACTTGGTATGTGGCTAGACCGGGATGTGCTATAGGTAAAAAAAAATTAGGTGACGCCATGATGACGTCATCCGGAGATTTTATATGAATATTTGAAGTTTTTGACCTTTTAGCCATATCTCATGAACGTAACATGCAAAATTCAAAATTCTTTGTGTATTTGGTCTGTTAGGTAAAAGGTATTTGCACACAATTTTGAAAGAAATATTTGACATCATTATGACGTCATAAAAATGCATTTTTCAAAATACATATAAGGAAAGGTCTGACTGTCATGAAACTAGTATACACAGTTTACAGTGACGTCACGATGACGTCATCGTTTGGTTTTTATAATTTTTAGATATTTATATTTTTATTCTGCTTCCACAAATTGCACACTTTCTTTCATTGGATTGACATTAAACTTGGTTCAAACCAAAACCACAATGACAAAATGTGCATTGAGAAGGGTCTTAAGGATGACGTCATTGCAGGGCAAGTGACATCATTTGATAAAATTATACTTTAGGAATTATTCTAAGCGTTTTGAACAACCTTTAACTGCATGAAGCACTCTGAAAAGTGACTGCAAAAGGACAAACGAAACAAATATTTGTAAAATGCGAAAAAGCCCTGTGTTCTGTTTGCAAACAGACATACAGCTCTAGTTGTTCTTTCTTCTTCTTTTTATTCCCTGACATAATCCCTTAGACATCGTACCGTCTTTTCCACCCCTCACTTTTGCCATTCATCTTTGCCATACATCATTCAAAGTCAGCATAGGCTTAGTCCTTATAGCAAGGATGTGTCCCGAAGAGTGACGTCATCATGACGTCATCATGGGTCACGTGAAGTCATCATTCATGTGCATATTACAAAGTCCTATATCTACAGAACTGTCCAACCGATTGGATTGATACTTGGTATGTAGGTAGACCGGGATGTGTTATAAATGAACATTTAGGTGATGTCATGATGACGTCATCATGGGTCACGTGGCGTCATCCTATAGGGGCATATTGTAAATTCCTATATCTAGAGAACTCTAAGTCTTATTGGGTTGAAGCTTGGTATGTGAGCAGACTGCATGGGATGTGTTATAGGCAAAAATTTAAGTGACGTCATCATGACGTCAACGTGTGATTTATATGATTTTTTGGAATTTTGGACCTTTAAGCCATATCTCACGAACGCAACATGCAAAATTCGAAATTCTTTTGGTATTATGTTTGTTAGGTAAATAGGTATATTCTAAAAATAGTAAAAACTGTGTGACGTCATTATGAGTCATCAAAAATGTGATTTTTTAAAACACATAAAGGAATGTCCGATCGTCATGAAACTTGGTGGGTAGGTAGATAATAGAACTAGTACTCAAAATCTGAAATGACGTCACGATGACGTTATCGGTGTATTTTTTATGATTTTTAAAATATTGACAAATTTATTCCGCTTACAAAATTTGACACTTTTGTTCGTCTGATTGGCTTCAAACTTGGTACAGACTAAAACTACAATTAAATAATATGCACTGCCAAGTAACATCATGATTACATCATCACAGGGCATGTGTCGCCATCTTAAATGTGCAAACTTTAAGACCCTATATCTAAAAAACTGTAAGTCCGAAGGGGTTGAAACTCGGTATGTAGGTAAACCGGGATATGTTATATGTAAAAATTGAGGTGACGCCATCATGACGTCATCGTGTAATTTTATATCCATTTTTGACATTTAACCCGTATCTCACGAATGCAATATGCCAAATTTAAAAATTTTTGTGTATTATGTTTGTTAGGTAACACGTATATTCACAAAATTGTGAAAATTGTGTGACGTCATTATGACGTCATCAACAAATGCGATTTTAAAACACATGTAAGGGAATGTCCGATCGTCATGAAACTTAGTGGGTGGGTAGATAATAGTACTAGTACACAAAATCTGAAATGACGTCACAATGACGTTATCTGTTGGTTTTTTACGATTTTTAAAATATTTACAATTTTATTCTGCTTACAAAATTTAACACTTTAATTCATCTGACTGGCTTTCAAACTTGGTACAGACTAAAACCACAATAAAATAATGAGCACTGCCAAGTGACATCATGACTACATCATCACGTAAAATCAATCTAAAATCAATAGTGAGAGATAGGATTTTGTTTTTTTTTCACGGGAATTGATAGAATAATTCATGGTCTTAATATTTGATACAACGTGCAAAATCGCGTGACCCTTCTTTCCTGTTGAACCTGAAATTGCCTTGTTATTTGCAACTGTAAAAAATGTGAACTTGCTTTCAACGATGTTATTCTGTGGAAAAGGTGGGCTTTTCAAAAATCTGACAAGTAAAAGCATGCATTATTTGAGCGCACTCTGATGGCAAGTGATCACAGGTCTTGTGATGTGGTCTTAAAGGTGCATATTTAAAAGAGATAAAAGAAAAAAAGAACCGTAGGTTGGATTCGATTTAAACGTTGTACATGCATAGCCAGGGACGTACTGTTATTGATAAAAAAAAAAGCAAAATGCGGAAAATCCCTATGTTCTGTTGCAAACTGACATAGATCTCTCATTTTTTTCTTTCTTCTTCTTTTTGTCGCCTCAAAATCCCATAGACATTGTACACGTTTTTTCCGGCCTCCACTTTTGCCATTCATCTTTGTCGTACATCATTCAAAGTCAGCATAAGCATAGTCCTTATAGCATAGATGGGTCACGTGACGTCATCACAAATGTGCATACTTTGAAGTCCTATATCTACAGAACTGTAAGTCCAATTGGGTTGAAACTCGGTATGTAGATAGACCGGGATAAGTTATAAAGTAAGTTTATAGGTAAAACTTGAGGTGACGTCATGATGACGTCATCGTGCAATTTTACATGAATTTTTGAATTTTTGGACCTTTAAGCCGTATCTCACGAATGCAACATGCAAAATTAAAAATTCTTTTTGTATTATGTACGTTAGGTAATAGGTATATTTTGAAAAATGTGTGACGTCATCATGACGTCATCAAAAATGTAGTTTTTTAAAACACATGTAAGAGAAAGTCCGATCGTCATGAAACTTGGTGGATAGCTAGATAATAGTACGTACTGGTATGCAAAATCCGAAATGACGTCACCATGATGTCATCACATGATTTTTGCGAAATACTGTACCGTATACTTTGAAACGTTGTACATGCATAGTCTGGGACGTGGTATTGATAAAAAAAAAAAAAAAGAGCATAATGCGGAAAAGCCCTATGTTCTGTTGATATGGATGTATTTCTTTTGGACGATATTATATCTCACAGACGCTACATGCTAAATTAAAAAAATGCTGTACCTTATACTTTGAAACATTGTACATGCATAGTCTGGGACGTGTTATTGATAAAAAAAGAGCATGATGCAGATAAGCCCTATGTTCTGTTGCAAACTGACATAGATTTCTAGTTTTTAGCTGTTTTCGGTGTACACACCGAAACAGCTCTTGTTTTCGTTAAGTTTTTTTTTGGCTTTTCCACTTGAAAGCGGAAAAGCATTGTTTCTGTTCTGATTTTTTCTTCTTCTTTTTTTCCCCTTTTGTTCCTACCTCAAATCCCATAGACTTTGTACACGTTTATTCACCGCGGCATTTTGGACCTTAAACAAACTCGTATTCTAATGAAACTTGTCCCATGTAAAGACACCATAGTGACATTGTGTCCCGAACAGTGACGTCACGATGACGTCATCATGGGTCATGTGACGTCATCTTAAATGTGCAAACTCTAGGACCCTATATCTAGAGAACCGTAAGTTCGATTGCGTTGAAACTCAGTATGTAGGTAGACCGGGATGTGTTATAGACGAAAATTGAGGTGACGTCATCATGACATCATCATGTGATTTTATAAAGATTTTTGAAGTTTTGGAACTTGAAGCCATATCTCACGAACCCAATATGTTAAATTAAAAATTCTTTTTGTATTAGGTTTGTTAGGCAATAGTTATATGTACACAATTTTGAAAAATGTCTGACATCATGATGACGACATCATAAATGCGTTTTTTTGAAACACATATAAGAGAATGTCTGATCGTCATGAAACTTGGTGGGTGGGTAGATAATAACACTAGTACACAAAATCTTGAATGACATCGTGATGACGTCATCGGTAGATTTTTTTATGATTTTTTTTTAATATTGCCAATTATATTCTGCTTACAAAATTTAACACTTTTATCAATTTGATTGTTTTCAAACTTGGTACAGACTAAAACCACAATAAAATAATGAGCACTGCCAAGTATTGTTACGATGACGTCATCATTAGACATGTGACGTCATTGTTAACTTGTTTATTTTAAGTCCCTGAATATCTCATGAACAGTAAGTCAGATTGGGTTGAAACTTGGTATGGGGGTAGGCCGGGATGTGTTACAAATAAATATTGAGGTGACGTCATCATGACGTCATCTTGTGATTATATATATATATATATTTAAATTTTTAAGACTATTGTCGTATCTCACAAACGCAATTACAAATGCAATATTCCAAAATCAACATTCTTTTTGAATTCGGTTTGTTACACAAAAGGTAAATGCACACAGTTTTGCACAAAACAAAAAACACATGACCTCAATTTAAAAAAACATAATGCAGAAAAGCCGTATGTTCTGTTGGAAACAGACATAGACCTCTAGTTTCTTCTTTTTTTCCCCTCCTTTTTCAGACTTTTTCTCCATGGGTTTCTTCTACCAGTCCACTTTGGCACTTTTTTAACTACGATTGATTCAGACTTGGTACATACTTAGACCACCACCCACAGATGGTCCTAGAAAGTAGAAGAAATTTGTGATCGTGACATCATCAGGTGTCGGGTTACGTCACATTAAAGATGCATTTTCCCCCATATGTTTTGTACACGTTTTAAAACGCTCCAGTTTGGCATCTTCGTAAAAATCCGATCGACTATCGACTTTATACATACTTGACCACCACCCACAGATGGTCCTAGATGAAATTCGTGATCGTGACGTCATCAGGTGTCATGTAACATCAAATTAAAGATAGCTTTTCCCCATAGGGTTTGTACACGTTTTAAAACACTCTATTTCGGCACTTTCGTAAATCAGATCGACGTTAGACTTGGAACACACTTAGATCACCACCCACAGAAGGTCCTAGAAGAAATTCGTGATCGTGACGTCATCAAGTGTGAGATAACATCACGTTAAACATGCATTATTCCCCCATAGGGTTGGTACGCGTTTTAAAACACTCCACTTTGGCACTTTCGTAAATCCGATCGACGTTAGACTTGGTACACACTTTGACTACCACCCACAGATGGTCGTAGAAGAAATTTGTGATCGTGACGTCATCAGGTGTCACGTTACGTCACATTAAAGATGCACATTTTCCCCATAGGTTTTGTACACATTTTTCTTCAAACCATACACTTTGGCACTTTCATATGTCTGACTGACTTTAGACTTGGCACACAATAAGAACAGCAGCCGGATATGGTCCCCGATGATGTATTACAGATGGAAATTGAAGTAACGTCATCATGACGTCATCACATTTCGTGTGACGTCACATTAAATAGGCATTTTCTAAGGCTTATATCTACAGAACCATTTGTCTGATTGGATTGTTACTTGATATGTACCCATACCTGGACGTGTTACAGATCAAAAATTCAAGTGATGGCATCATCAAATGTCATGTGACGTCCATTAAAGGGACACATTTCTATTAAAGGCCTAAAGAAATTCGTGATCGTAACGCCATCAGGTGTCAGGTTACGTCACATTAAAGATGCAATTTTCCCCATAGGTTTTGAACACGTTTTTCTGAAAACATTACACTTTGGCACTTTTTTGTCTGATTGACTTTACACTTAGCAGACACTTAGACCACCACCCACAGATGAACTTAAAAGAAATTTGTGATCATGACGTCATCAGGTGTTAGGTTACGTCACATCAAAGATGAATTTTGACTTTACACTTGGCACACACTTAAGCCCGGTTCATACTTCATGCGAAAGCAAATGCAAAGCGACTTTGACACCATGAAACATTCGCTGCGAAATTCGCCCGAGTTGAAATATGTTCAACTTTTACAAATTTGCAGCGCGAATACTTGCCATGACGTCACAAATTCGCGTTTGCTTTTGCTTTCGTGCCGAGTATGAACCGGGCTTTTGACCAGCAGCCGAAGATGGTCCCCAATGAATTCGTAACGATGACATCATCATGTGTCACGTGACATCATATTAAATGTGCATTTTTCAAATCGCTATAACTTCTGAAGTACAAGTCCGATTGGGTGGAAACTTGGTATGCACTTACACAGGGATGTGTTACAGATGAAAGTTGAAGTGACGTCACCACGTCATGTGATGTCCATTAAAGGGACATTTTTTCTATTAAAGGTCTATATCTATAAGTTCGATTTGGCTTGATTTGACGTAACTTGATATGAACGTATAATGCGCTGTGTTATAGATGACATTTAAAGTGACGTCATCAAGTATTCATCACATGCACAGAGTATTTCAAATATCTGAAACAGCTTGTGTTCGTCCACAAACACATTTCTAGTTTGGCTTTGCGGTTATTCAAACATACATGTATCTCTGGATTTACAAAAGCAATCTTAATTAAACAAATGGTATTCTCAAGCTAAATCTGTAACCTTGAAGATCGTGTAAACATTTGCAGTACATTCCGGTTGTAAATGGCAGCGTTTACATGCACCATAATTTTCAGGACACCCTGTGGATTCCAAATCAACATAGATTTCATTCAGAATCACACATTCCTTGAGTTACAACAAAAAGAATGTGTAAAGTCCGGTTTGTAATGACGCGCAATCATCTTACATGCAGCTTATGCCGAAGGACGCTGGCAACATTGCTACAGAGTTCAAATAATTAAACTTTAACTTGGGTCGTTGACCTCACTTTTCATCAAACCAAAGTTAGACATAAAAATCTCATTTCTAACTCAAGTTATCATCCGGAAACCATTTACCTTTAACTCACCACAGTGACCTTGACCTTTTGACCCCCAAACCAATCCCAAATTGCCTATACCCAAGGGCAACCCCCTACCTAAGTTAGACACAAAAATCTCATTTCTAACTCAATTTATCATCCGGAAACCATTTACCTTCAACTCACCACGGTGACCTTGACCTTTGACCTTTTGACCCCAAAACCAATCCCAACTTGCCTGTACCCAAGGGCAACCCCCTACCAAAGTTAGACACAAAAATCTCATTTCTAACTCAAGTTATCATCCGGAAACCATTTACCTTTAACTCACCGCGGTGACCTTGACCTTTGATCTTTTGACCCCAAAACCAATCCCAACTTGCCTACTCCCAAAGGGAACCCCAAACCAAAGTAAGACACCAAAATCTCATTTCTAACTCAAGTTATCATCCGGAAACCATTTACCTTTAACTCACGACGGTGACCTTGACCTTTGACCTTTTGACCTCAAAACCAATCCCAACTTGCCTACTCCCAAGGGCAATCCCCTACCGAAGTTACAATCCCAAGCAACATTTCTAACTCAAGTTATCATCCGGAAACTAAGCTGCCCGGATGGACGGACGCCCTTACGGACGTTCTGACCATACCCCCCTTGTGGGGTGATGTTCCTTTCAGGACACATCACCCCACTAATTTCACAATAGAAAAACATCACCCCAGAAGAGAATCTTTAGAAAAAGGGATAATGGGAACACACTGCTATCACCCCACAATTCCGTCTGGCTAGGCCGTCCAGACGCCGTAGGTGATGACAATACCCCTCGAGGTTCTCGGCTGAGGGGTAAAAATCATCCCAAAACACTTAGATTGTGGACCACTAAACGTCTATCGTTCCTCACATGTACTGGTTCCAGAGAAAAATAAATAAACAAAATAAAATGTCATGCCGACCAACCGACCCAATTTTTTTCTAACCATGTTACCCGAACCAAAGGTATTTTTTCGATTGGCTTAAAATGCTTTTGTACATTATAGCATTGTTGTAGTCAAGTTCTTCTCTCAGTGCCAAATTATACTGAAATATGTGGTTGTACAGTTAGAATCAGGCCTAATATTTTTGGCAAAATCAGCTAAAATGTATGACTATTTTGTATTGCACGTATATAGTCTCCTGTCAAATAATAATGCCTCTTTTTAATAAGACCGGAGATAATGTCTCTAATTTTTGTTGACCTGTTTTTTCTTCATGCTCTTGAGTGCCTTCTTATCTCCTCTCTCTTTGGTAGTAAACAATGCTTTTGTCACATCAGCTGTCCATTGCATTTGACTTGATGTGATCAGCATCTGGCCTGGCCACTCTTTCACCCACTTATCACGTTTACTGAGTGACTTCTTCAGGGCCACTTTACACTGTTTTAGAACATCCTTCAGAGTCCAACGCATTGTCCGTTCAATGTCACACAGCCAGGCCTGCAATAAGAAACATTCAAGTACAGTCATGTATAGACAAATCAAATTGTGACACCACATAAACAAATTCTTTAAAATCACAGATGCAACAATCTAGTCATAACTCCTACATCTTTTGAAAATGAAGTTTTATTCAAGAGATTGAGTTCATTCAGCCTTTTTCTTTTACAAATTGTTTTTATTTGGCTATCAAAAGAACATAACCGCTGACATTTACCCTCCATCTCTCAGTGACAATCTGGAGAGAGTGGGGTCACACTATATTTTCATCAATATCAGATCTCATTGGTTTAAAGTGTTTTTCTGAAAGAACCTTAAAACATAAGCATTAGCAGTTTACAATTTGAAAATTGGTCAAAGCGTTTTTAAGTTATGGCAGTTTTAAGATTCTTGAAAATGGATGATTTTCTGCATAATTTGGTTAAAAAGCCCTTGTGATATGAAAATTGAATTTCTTTTTTCCTTTTATTGGTTAAACCCTCTCACTTGATCGGTCGTGCTTGTAAGTATCTATGCATGAGCATGCGCAATACCACCAAAGATTCCGTATTTCATAAAACCTAAATTCATGCTTACACCATAAATTGAACAAACTGCCAACTTTTGAGTCATAAAAACACAAATATGTGTGTCAAACATCCCATTTTCATTTTATGTTGCTTTACTAACGAACATAAATGCATGATGTATTCTGCAATTTATGACATAAAGGACCTCCAAAATGAGAGAAAATGCAAAACTCGACATTGATGCATCTTAAAGTGCATTTTTTAAACCTATAAAACAGGCCTATAGCTTGTTCACATTTGTCTACTTTCTGTCAGTTTCTGAAGCTGAAAATGCAACAAAATCTCTTCATTTCTGAGGTCAAAACACCTTTCAGTGACTTGGATATACCATTAATTTGAGAAAATTTAACCTTATTTGCCTAATTTGCATGAATATCAATTTTTTAGCAAGAAAATCGCACAAAATGGCCTTTTCATTTCATTATAATTTTGGATCCCAAATATGGTTGAAATTTCAAATAGGTGTCAAAAGAATGATATTTTTTTATTCATTTGCTAGAAATATCAACCCAGGAATAGATTGCACATTTCACACACTCTAGGAAATTAAATTTTCCAATGACAAAAACAAGGAATTTTCCTGCGGGTTATGACATTAGTGCAATGTCCATGTCAAATTCCATAAACTCATCAAAAGCGGTTGTGGAATAAATGCAGTTCTTAACCCCCAATTGTTGAGCAGGTGTAGCTGGCTTAATGTCATGGTTTAATGGTCGGAAGGTAATATTTTACAAGTGATCAGCGTACCGATGTCAAATTTTGAGTATTTTTTAACGACCTCAAATGACCTTAGATTGACCTCCAATTTCGGAAGACTTGTAATGAACCCCCACCCAAGGATCACTCAATCCAAGTGACATTAAAATCCATAAAATTCTGTAGACAAAGAAACATGTGAAGCATATTTGAACAATGACCTCTAATAACCCCTACATGACCTTTGACCTCAGTAATTATTTGAAGAATTGTGTCTTTCAAACCCAAGGGTCAACGCAAAAATCCGTGAAAGCATGTACAATGTTGTAGACTTTCCCTAAAAACTGTGAATTACATCATTTTTAACTTCAGTTGACCTTTTACCTACAACCTTTGACCTGAAATATATCCCACATTATCTTTGCTACTCAATGATGCTTGTGTCCAAGTTTTATGGAATTCAGGTAAATGTTTAGGAAATGAAAGTAATTCCAAAAACTTTAACATACTATATGGTCATACGGACGTTCCAGCGGATGGGGGTACTTGCATTGTTGTTCTTTTATCCCTTTTTCTAGAGATTTCACTTGTGGGGTACCGTTGCCTTTGTACGAGTACCCCACAAGTAGCTCTGGTGTGTACGGTCATACAGAATTTAGGACAGGTTAGTTTCTCCCAAAACTTTGTTTAGGCGACACAAAAAAGAAGGCATCAACAATACCACACATAACTGCTCCCTAATTTTATTTTTTTTTATTTTTAAGGAATTTGATATTCCAGAGTTTATATGCCAGAGCAGGGTTTAGTGAACAGTTAATAGGAAACAAATGTTGAAAACAACAAACCTCAACTGGGCCCTCCAGTAATACAGGGTGGCCAAAATCAACATATTCTCCATCAGCAGAGTACATTCCTTGTGCTTCAAACTTCTGTGTAATCCCCATTTTGTGCATCTTGAGTGACTTGATGTTGTCAAAGCATTTCTTCAGGTGAGGTTGCACTGCTTCTGGGTTCTTAGACTGACCCAGGATCTCCAAGAGATCATCATTTGACAGAAAGTAGAAGCGAGGGAAGATTTGTCGTTTTGTCTCCAGGTACATATCCAACGACTTCTGGATCTCTTCCAGCTTGTTGTTCATTTCGTTGAGGGTCTCTAGCAGTCCTGTAAATCATTGTTGAATGAAAACGACGTTAAAAATCGCTACGTATGATTTATATCAAAGAAGTGCTAAAATGTCCACTGATTTAGATGTTTTGCTCTTGTCTTCCCAATTTATCATCAGTAAGAAACTTCCCAATTATTATTGAGTGTTTTTTCCTCATATAAATTGATTAACACACTATTAATTTGAATTGTTTTATTTTCATAGGGTAGTGGTCTGAAGAAGTCAGGATTTAACTTGCTAAAATGGAAAACAGTCATACTTTTAAAGGGAATATACAACATTTGCAAACATCGAAAAATAAAACTACCAAGATTTTACGAAATACCTTACTAGGATGTTGATAAATGACAGTGGAAAGCATCCTGTAAAATTATGGCACCTGGTGTGAAGTAATTTTCAAGAAAATAGTATTTTTGTATAAATTACCAACGGTGGTCGGCCGACCATCGTTGGAAAAACCTGACTATTTGTCAACTACTGATCTAAATTTACCATTTTTTCAGTCCAAATTTTGTTTGCTATTGGTTGCATTTTTATGAATGGGTGCAGGTAGGCTAGACTGGTTCCCTTACCTTACAATTTTCCGGCATCTATAAATATTGATCTATTTCATCTTGAGTGGAGTCAGGGAACCAGACTGCTTAAACATTTTAGTTTTTCTTGGTTTTTCCAGCATTTTCGAACACAAAACTTCAAACAAGTTAGTGTAATAATATTTGATCCATTATACTAACCCCTCAAATAGTTCATTTCTAAAAATTACAGCAAAAGCCAATGATGTACATTCCCTTTAAATAGACAGTATAGATGCCTTAAGG
Organism: Patiria miniata; assembly: GCF_015706575.1. NCBI lineage: Eukaryota > Metazoa > Echinodermata > Asteroidea > Valvatida > Asterinidae > Patiria > Patiria miniata. The sequence continues at coordinate 23,732,732 of NW_024037059.1, read as the reverse complement.
CAAAGTCAGAGGGCAGTGGTTGTGTATTGCTTGGACAGGCATGAGTTAACCTTTGGTTCATTCATTGTTACCAGATTCAAATAACAAAGAACACCCCTACGATACCTGCCAGGCATATTGACCGAATTTTTATAATTTAATTTTGGCCACAACTAAAGCTGTTCAGGATCAATTTATTGCAAAAAAAATGAGAATTGTGTTAATTCTGCACCAATTGACACAATAAGATCCTTTACCAAATTCTGCAAATGCATTTCAAAGCATGCTACATGTAGGTTTTAATTATGTCTTTGTTTTAACAAAACCCATGTAATCTAATTGTTAGTATCAAATCATCAAAATACACATTTTTTTTCTACCCATCTGTTTTCCTTTACTGACTTTGTAAGCCTTTCTTAGGGTGATGTCGGGCCAGGTCAGGGCTGATGTCGGGATTTGGTAATGCTTTCATGCCCCAGGGTGGGGATTTTGATCATTCAAATTACATTGTTAACATTGGCGTACTAATGGAAGGCAATCACTAGTGCGCCCCACGTATGTTAAGTCGGGGCATGGTCGGGGATTGTCACTTAAATTTTGCCCGAGGGGTGGGGATTTTGTCACTTCAAAAGTGACAATCCACACGTCTTGGGTGGGGCAGCCCGGGAGGGGAGGGGTGGGGGAAACAATTGATAGGCGCATAACATAGACAGAGATCTTATAGGAAGACCTACATGTACAGTGCAACGCCGCTATAACGAACGCCACTATAACAAGGGCGGATCCAGAACACAATTTGGGGGGGGGGGGGGCCCAAAAATTTTTGGTCCCCCAAAAAGTGGGTCAAAAAAATTACGGCGTTGGGTTCGGGGCCCGCTTAAGGACCCCGAAAAAATTTTGGATTCTAGATGCTCTGTGGTGCGATCTGAGGCAATTTCTGACCACTTAACCAATGTTTTTTGGAGGAAAAGATGGTGGTGTACTCATTGCCTGCCTTTATTGGGATGTCACATAAAAAAATTAAAAATTGGTTTCGTTTTTTGGGGGGGGGCCATGGCCCCCCCCCCCCCCCCCCCCCCCCCCCCGGATCCGCCCTTGTGCTATAACGAACATCGCGGATCCACATAACATTTTCGTAATAGCGATTGTTCGGTATAGCGATTTTGAGCCACTGGTGATTAAAACAGAGTTTGTCCTTTTAAATAGCGCCCTCTTGTGCCCTACTTGAAGTGCGCCCTCTTTTAACTGGATTTGTTAAGTGTTAATTCATTTCCCCCTTTTTTTGCCATTTCGGTGTACAAAACTGTTTCTTAAACTGTACTTCTAAAGTTTATTTTAAGTAATATTTTTATTAAGAAATTGCTATAAAGATTATATAAAAAGTTGTTTATTTAGGCCTATAAGGCTTTATTTTTGAGATTGTGGTTGCAAAGTTGTATTACAAAATTATAAATGGAGATCTTAATAAAATGTACACAATAAACGAAAAAAACGAGGAGAAGAAGAGAGGAGTCAGGAAAAGGGAAGGGAATGGCTGGGATAAAGGTATGTTTTCCATTTTGTTTTTCACTTTTAACCTTTAGTTTTCAAAATATAAGCTTTGAGAAAAAAATACCTACTACAGTGGTTTTCACAGCATTATTTCACATCAGTGGCGCCCTCTTTTGACCAATATTTACTGAACTGGCATTTGTCGCGCACGCAGAGTCGTTAAAAAACTCCAGCAACGGGCGACTTTTCCCTTCTATTCTTTGGAGAAATACAAGCCACCTATCACTCTGCAACATTTATACACAATGTATATGGGTCGTCTGACGTTCGAGAATATTTAAACAAATGGCCCAAATAGCATGTAATATACATTTTGTAACCGGTAGGTTTCTTTGTAAATCTGTTGATTTTTTTCCACAACGATATTCAGTATGTTTTGTACACAAAAACTGTACACTAACAATTGATGTAACATCATCGTGTGATTTATTTTGGCTTTTTGAATTTTTAAAGCCATATCTCACGAACAGAACATGCTAAATTCAAATTCTTTCGTATTAGATTTGTTAGGTATTAGATATATGCAAAAAAATTTGAAGAATGTGTGACGTCATCAAGACATAGAAGGGAAGGTCACATTGTCATTAAATTTGGTGTGTAGGTAGGTGGGTAATTAGTATGCCAATTCCAAAATGACGTCAGAATGACGTCATGAACTGATTTGATAAATGTTTTAACTTTTTAAATTTTCTTTCACATATACAATTTGAAACTGTCTTTAATGAGGTCGACTCCAAACTTAGCACACACAAAGACCGCATAGTAAATGTATGCATTGACAAGTGACGTCACGATGACTTCATCATGGGTCACGTGACGTCCGGGTTGAAACTTAGTACGTACATTGGCAGGCTTGTGTTCTAGGTAAAAATTGATGTCACATCATGATGATGTCATCATATGATTTTTATCTCGATTTTGGGATTTTTAAATATTTCCCCCTTTTTTTGTGAATTCTTCTATTTATCTAGGCAACAAGTCATGCTAATATCTTGATTTGCTTTGTAACATGTTTGGTAGGTCACAATCATAAGTACAAAATTGTCAAAAAATGGCAATCTGTCATGGAACTTTGTTCATATATGAAACTCATCATCATTTACATGACTGCATATATGTTTCTAGACGCAAACAAACATAAACATAAACAAACTCAAAATACAGAAAAACCCTATGTTCTGTTCATCGAACAGACAAAGATCTATTTTTTTGTTGTGTTGCTTTTGTGTAATGTCAGTCACAATAGACAAAGTATTGTTTTAGCTGAGGAGGAGGATGGGATAGATGGATTGATTTTATCACATGTATTTAGGCCAAACTATTGCTCATGCAAAACTAACTGAAGTACTGGATGTACTGTTTTGTTTCTGGACAAGAATCAGTTGCCAACAGATTGTAAAAATGTAATGTCAGTCACTGTGAAATTGCCCAGCACACAGTCAGCCTTGAGGCTGCTGATCACGTCCTTGCCAACTGGGAAATCGTTTTGCACTTTCACCTCATGTTATGACTGTCCCAAGAGTTTTGTTCTGTGGCCCTTTCACATTTCTTCACAGGTATTTATCCATTATACTCCAAGGTAGTGGGAATACTAATAAACATTAAGTAAAGAAACATCTATATATTAATTAACTCTATGCTTCATTAATTGGCAGCACATTCCATAAACAATATACCTGCATGATGCGTTCCTCTGAGGGCATTGTTATCTTTACTCAGTCTAACCATGATGATCTTCCAGTTGCTATTGACTGCATCAAACTCTGCTGATTCACGGGGTAACTGCTTCCGGATGTCCTCACCAAGGAAAATGTTCTGCCACGAGAAATATAAATTTGATATTGAGATTTGAAGGTTTGCATGGTGGAAAGATACTAAGACAAGATAAGTTTGCAGTAGCACCATGTGAATAAATCTCTTTTGTGAGTATGTGTGGTTCTGAAAAGAACCGGAGGGACTCAACATTTCGATATTAGTCCAAATTTCATATTAGTCCACAATGAGCCTTTTCAACATGCAGCAATCTTACTTGAAACACAAGTTAGAACCAAAAAAAACACACTTTTTCCTTTTTCTCAAGACAGAGGGTTTAGATCTTTTGACCCCAAGTACTACACAGCCTTTATTTTCCATTGGGCAACCATTCACCCAAAGTGTCATGAAAAAGGATGTTCAAAGAGACAATCATAAGGAAACAAAATGACTGCGGATGAGCAAATAGAGAACCATGCTAAGGTATAACACTAGCCTTTAGGCCCCCCAAAAAAGTCTCCGGTTTCTTGGTACGCGATTGTTTTTTTCCCCTATACTTCTTTTGTCTTCAAATATCGACCGATGTTGCAGATGGTTGACACTTCGACACAAAAACTCTCAAAAATATCCTTCACATTGGAGCAGCTTGAGGTGACCTCAGTAAGGCCATAAGGCTTGAGAATTCTACACCCACTTACAATCTCGACCGACATGAACATTCTTCGGGAAATTTGGAAAGTCAAGACAAAAATCAGAGAAAACGGAAGCGTCAGACCAACCACACAGCGACATCGAGCATGTGCTGTCAGGCTGGTCATTAGTCTGCTCCCTTACATTAAAAAGCGTTTCAGGTTCCAGATACACGACTATCGCTCCCTCAGTCTGGCTTCCAAACGCACAATTACAAAATTACACCACAGTCTGCAAATGGTGCGTGACTAAATCTATTGCAAAGTATATGGGAGCCCAGAGAGGCCACATAGCTAAAAAGCTTAAAGCTAAAAACACTTTAAAATTGTGCAGCAGCAGGATTCCAATCAAACCAGTGAGTTTGGCGGTTTTGAGAGATCTTAATGTACGACGAATTTTTAATTTTTTTTTTGCCGACGCGCATGGCTACGACGATGCACGCGCAGACCAGAAACCACAGTTTTGGGTTTTTTTGCCTTGGGCTAGTGGGCAATCACTTCTATTTTTAAGAGTGGTAACCCTACATTAGTGAATAATTAAAGGCAAATCGCAATCTTAACTTCCTTCTAGAAATTGTTGAACATTATTCCAGAGATGAAACTGGCCTACGGGAAGAAAATCAGAAAATAGGCTGAACAAAAATCTGCATTCGAAATCTGGGCCGCTCCGCAGTTACAAATACATGTACATACACATACATTGTTTATGGTGTAAATCGAGGATTTTCTATTGTTTCTCTTCCCTTTTCCTTTGTTCTTGTTTGCAACAGTTTTGTACACATTTTCTAATCGAGGTCGTCCTCGATTTGGTTCCTGTCCTCAATTCATTGATGATGTTGCACGCGAGTGTCCTCGATTTACACCATAAACACGCACACATACCTGAAAGTATGTACAATACACAGTGGCGTAGCAAGGCCATTTTTATTGGGGGGAGGGGTAAAATATTCATGAAAAGGGCACTTGCACATCCGTGCTGAAATGTAGACAGGTTTTTATTCCGGTCACTTGGGGTACCAACTTCCTACTATGGGGGCGTATTCAAACCGGACGATCATGAACGCTATTGGACAAGAGGTGGCGCTTTTCAGGGCAGCACACGTTCATGTGAAATTCCAAAAAGGACATTCGTAAAAGGCAGCTGGTACAAGAAAGGGCACTAGTTTTTTTTTTAAAGGGACACTCTTTACAAATATTAAGGGGAGGGGATAACTGCTGGTGAACAAGTGCAAGTGCACAATAAGCTCTGGCCGTCTTGCATGAAAGTCGTGCATGAATACGATGCCCACAAATGCGACGCCTGCCTCCTTTCCACACCAGTGCCAAGAAATAACCTTGTGCTTCAGGGTACCATCCACGCTGGCACAAAGGATTTCACCGTGCAACGGACAGTAACATTGACCGGAGATTGTGCGTACAAGCCCAGGTTGCCGTCCCATGCAAAAATCATGCTGCACTAGTCTGTCCCCGAAAATTGACCAAAATAAATCCCCTAAGTTTCCAATAAAATACAGTGCGAGTCAAAAAAAGACTATACAATTTTAAAATTGGCCATAGTTTTATTCTGTAGCAATATAGATAAGATATTTTCATATGTTCTTTTTTAGAGTAACTCTTCCTGCTTCACTGGATTAGTTTTCATGCATGACTGCACAGGAGACAATTAAAGGGTTCGGGTGAAATCTGACTTGCGCCAACTAGTCAGGGCTGTATAAGAAAGAGACAATTTAAAAGAACACAACCATTGTCTTGGTTCTGGTCATGGAATGCATAATCAGTTCAGATTTGTGGATCTTGCATGCAAGAGTTTCAGTTGGCAAATCTGGATGACCTCCAGGAAAGGATAAATCGTGGGATTGACTTCCGGTCAGACAAGACAGGGAGGTGATTCGCCGTGCTGTTGCAGGAATGATGCGCCGAGCCCAGCTGTGCATTCAACGAGATGGTGGCCATGTTGAGGACTAAGACACCATGGAATTTAATTGCCTTTTTAATGTAATTTAAATGTTTTAAATAAACACGAAGTTTTAAAAAGCTAATGAAATCCTGTTTTGCCTCTTTGTTAGACAATGATTGTGTTCTTTAAAATTGTCTCTTTCTTATCCAGCCCTGACCAGGTGGCGGAAGTCAGATTTCACCCGACCCCTTTTGTTTTCCGACTAATTGTCTCCTGTACAGTCATGCATGAAAATTAATCCAAAAGAAGCAATGTCATCAGAAGAAGCAGGAAGAGCTTCTCTAACAGTATATATGAAAATATCTTATCTATATTGCAACAGAATAAACTATGGCTAATTCTTAAAGTGTCTAGTTTTTTTTACTCGCACTGTGTAGCGCGCTATGTAGCGTGCTTTATACCACATGACTCTAATATTACTGCACATATTTTGCCTCTATTTACAATTTTTCATCTTTACAAATTATTACGAGCAATTTTGTTAATTTTTCAAATTTATTTTGTTTGCTTTTTTTAAACATTAAACTTATACTTTTGCTTCCAATTACATGCCTTTCAAAATAGGGTTGGTCGGTCGGAAATGTTTTTTTCCCCCTAATTTTTTTATGCTGATTGAATGGGGTATTCAATTATATGCGAAGTTTTAGCCTGAACTATTTCCATTGCGCTACGAAAGCTATACAAAAAAAATTGCCAAAAAAAGTGAATAAAACCTACATGTACATGTACCTTAATTATTGTCAATATGTTTATGCTCGATAATTCTTAAAAAATAATGGAAATTTCAGGTCGTGCACACCATCAAGCTAGTCAAGACGGGAAACTGGCCAAAACTCTGTGCATGATGCATGCACTGTGTGCATTTATAGCGGGTGACAGGCCTCGTTTTTACAGTAGAAAATTTCGGGGAAACATGCTACATCGTATCACTCCAAATACGAGTGGTGTGCTCTCAAAATAAACTCTGGAACACGAAAAATACATACACAGACAAGAGAGATCAAGTTCTGTGAATTAACTTGCAAAAATGTTCTTTCTTCATCAGTGTGTTCTTGGCATTTTTACAATGTCGAATCCGACCAGTTGACAGCGCCATGCATATGCATAGCCATACTAGCGCATGCATAGCCATGCACAAACTGGTTACCACATTTTCATCATGTCTTTTAAATTGGCCCCTGCGCGGCGCGGCGGGAACCAGTCATCAATCGCCGCATTGTTTGGTGTTGAGCTAGCATTACTCACGTATTTATCGTCACCTTGACATTGAATTGCGAAGTAGTTATCGCAAAGCAAATTTGTAAAAGTAATGGAGGTTTCTTTTGAAAAAAAAAAAACGAATGTAAGTAAGAAAACAAATAAATACAAGCATTTTTGATGCAAAAGGGATGTTCAGAGGTATTTTGTGAAGACAGAAAAGACAAAAAGGTTTTTTAAAATTTATTTCAATCATTAATTTTTTTGGGGGGGGGGGATTGCCGACAACATTTTTAGGGTCACGGCCTATAAATAGGGTCGGTCGGGTAACCGGAAGCAGAAGTATTTTTTTTTGCCTTATATTTTATGGGAAACTTAGGGGGCTCATTTTTGGTTAATTTTGAGGGGACAGACATATGCAAAATAGACGCACATGCGCATTGATCAAAACAAAGCCAGTGTTCCGAAAACTTTTGGCAAGAGTGCATTTATAATTATATGACCATGGCATGGCATTTGGTCAATATTATTTGTCAAATTTCGGGTCAATCTTCAGAGACAGACAGACAGACAGACAGACAGACAGACAGACAGACAGACAGACCAACACCTAGACAGACAGACAGACCGACCACAAAGTGACATTTAGAAGCTCCTGCCAGAGCTTAAAAAAGGTGATTTGTATACAAAAGGGCAGTGGGGGGGGGGTTTAAATACCCCCTTATCCCCACGCTGGCTACTGTACCACTGATACAATTCATGCCCAATTTCCGGAAACAAACCTCCTGTTTTATTTTAGATCCAAACAAAATTTTATGATAAGAAAAATGTTATGTTTTCATAAAATTAAAAGCCTGAATTACGGTTACAGTAACGGACTTATCAACAAAGAATTTCACTTCCTACTTGAGCAAGTCGAGGAAAAATTCTGAAAGATAAGTGCACCATCCATGACACCATTCAATCATGTCCAGGATTCAACCACACAACTCCACTAATAACGCATGTGGGGAAAAAAACTGGGCATTATCATTTTTTCAAGTTCGCTTCACGATAAGTAGTTTGCAATTTGATGTCGGGGTGACGAAACATGTGCGTAATGCTAGCTCAATGCAGCAATGACTGGTTCCCCCCATTCCACGCAAGGGCCAAAGAAGGCATGATGGAAATGTGGTAACCAGTCTATGCATGGCTATGCATGGCTATGCATGGCCATGGTGCACTGTAGTTGCAGGTCGGATTAGACATCGTAAAAATGCCAAGAAAACACAGATGGAGAAATAACATTTTTGCAATTTAATTCACAGAATTGGGTCTCTATTTTTGTGTATGTATTTTCCATGTTCATGAATTCATTTCAAGGTCGTTCTACTTGTAAAATTTCCTACCATAAAAACGAGGTTTGTTGCCCGCCACACACAGTGCACCACGCACGCTTATACCACGCAATGTACGACAGTGACAGTGTTGGCCAGTTTCCCATCTTGACTAGGGTTGTGCATATGGTGTGCACGACCTGAATTTTATATATTATTTTTAAGAATTATTGACCGTAAATATATTGACAATAATTAAGGTAAGTTTAAATCACTTTTTGTGGCCATTATTTTATGGCTTTTGTAGTGCAATGGAAATAGTTCAGGCTGCAATTCGCATATGATTGAATACCCCATTCAATCAGCCAACCTACCGACCCTATTTGTGAAAGGCATGTAATCGGAAGCAGAACTGTTTTTTTGTTTGGCCTAAATCAAAAACCTCCGAAAATCACACAACATGTGGATTTTATTGCAGTCGATCGCCATGTGCAACTGCAACAGCCTTGAAGCTCTGTACGATCATGTGATATGTTAATGCAGAAACTTATTTCCAGCAGTTAACTACTCCAATTCAGGCTTACTTTTGTACATCTACCATACAATTTGTGCACAGACAACTGGTAGAACAGACTGAAATTGCGCAGGCAATACAGATGTCACGGTGCTGTTTTCGTCAAATTCATTGAAATGCAATTTCATTCATACCTCAAGATACATCCACTGTCTTTGCACGGTTAATGTCATTTCTATGACTTCAAGGATGTGTGATAGTGTCCTCTCCCAAAAGTCTACTTCCTTTTCAAATGCTTTGACATAGCGGGAAGCTTTCATGGTAGCCAGTGTGACCTGATTGTCTTCCAAGAGTTGGAACACATCATCAGTTGACCTGAAATGTAGTCAAAAGGAAAGATAGACCGTTTACTCTGTATCATATCATGATTGCAGTGCAAACTTGATCCTTAAAACAATATCACAATGCAAATAAAAGCAAAGAGGGGGCAAAGGGGAAAATACAGATGCTAATTGTCATAATAGTCACATCACATTCTCATAACAATAAGCCAGCTATGTATTAGTTATTATTTAACTTGCACATGGGTACATCAAAATTTGATGGAATTCCTTTTCGGATAAATAAATGCAATATATGTGCTACCTCATAGAGAGTAACAGCAATATAAGAAGAAAAAAATGTGTTCTCAAGAAAGTATGAAATTACAAAATCTTTGAATAGCAATGTTAAACAGTATTTTGTACATGTATGTCTCAAGTTCTGAGCAAAGTGAATTTACAAAATTTGGTTTAAGGATGTGACGTTTACACGTTAAACCCTAAAGGGGTTGGGGGGGGGGCGGATTCTGCGATAGCCTTGAACAAAAAAAATTTGTGGCCCGAGCTGTTGTGACTTTTTAGCCTCAAGTCTTGTGCATCTTTTGATACTCAAACATAAAATGCAGACCAGGGGTGGTCACGCAGCAGAAAAATGTTCCACTGCTACGCGCTGTGAAAACTGAATTTCCCCATATACTTAGTGTACACAAAACAGAATTACGATTCGTGCATATGGATAAGTAATTAGCCATAATTACAAAACCCTTTGACCTATATTCAGGACATTTTTTGGATATGTTCATGATAAGTTGTTCTGTGCATGTACTGAGTTTCATAATTTTTCGTCACTCGATGGCCAAGAACTTAGGGCAGAGATGCCACAGGGTCTGCTTGAAAAAAACGGAACTGGGTCTGCTTGAAAAAAAAAACCGGAACGGCTGCTTGAAAAAAACTGAACTATTTTGTGTGTGAAAAAGCCACTCCGTGTCTGACACAAAGTCCCCGTTGTCATCTTTATCTTGTAGCCAAGCCAAGTTCTGTTTATTTTTTAATTTTGCTTCTATGGCCTTTAAAGCTGTCGGTTTGTTCAATCACTTTGACTTTTTCCATATTCCTAATATTTATTCTGCCTACCCGAATTTCCAAAGTAATATTCGACACGAAACATGCACGATTCCACAACACTGCTGTCGGTGTACATGATCCTTGCACTACGCGATGCGCTCAATGAACATGGCTGGTATCCCCGCATTTTTTGTATTCACATATATCACTGCGATCGGAAACCACCGATAGCTGAAATGAAAGACTTGATTTCCGGGGGCTGAATGCTACGTGTGCTTAGCACACAACACGCCCGCACGCGGTGAAGCACGTGCGAGGCGCCGTTGTATACTGCGTTCAAGTACGTTGGCCGCTTGTATGGTATGCAGGCTCGGCAACAACATACACAAAGACTGTTTTTAAGACTACTTCAACGAACAACATTGTGCCATGCATGCGCCTAAATGTACTAAATCGAGGTAAAAATCAACGCATTTCCACAGTTTTTCGTCTCTTTTTCTGGTTAATTTGACGGCCGGAAAAACAAGAATTTTGTGACTGTTTTTTAAAAACCAGAATTCCGGTTAAAACCGGAAAAGTGGCATCTCTGTTAGGGGGGGGGGGGGGGGTGGGAATCCCTTTCATAATGCCTGTACCAACCCCCTACCGAACTTAGACATCACAATTTCATTTCTAACTCAAGTTATCGTCCAGAAACCATTTACCTTTAACTCAACATGGTGACCTTGACCTTTGACCTTTTGACCTCAAAACCAATCCCAACTTGCCTGTACACAAGGGCATTCCCCTACCCAAGTTAAACACCAAAATCTCATTTCCAACTCAAGTTATTATCCGGAAACCATTTACCTTTAACTCACCAGGGGACCTTGACCTTTGACCTTTTGACCCCCAAACCAACCTCAACTTACCTACTCCCAAGGGCAACCCCCTACCAAAGTTAGACACCAAAATCTCATTCCTAACTCAAGTTATCGTCCGGGAACCATTTACCTTTAACTCAACATGGTGACCTTGATCTTTGACCTTTTGACCTCAAAACCAATCCCAACTTGCCTGTACCCAAGGGCATTCCCCTACCCAAGTTAGACACTGAAATCTCATTTCCAACTCAACTTATCATCTGGAAACCATTTACATTTAACTCACCAGGGTGACCTTGACCTTTGACCTTTTGACCCCAAAACAAATGCCAACTTGCCTACTCCCAAGGGCAACCCCCTATCGAAGTTAGACAGCAAAATGTGATTTCTAACTCAAGTTATCATCCGGAAACCATTTACCTTTAACTCACCACTGTGACCTTGACCTTTGACCCCAAACCCAACCCCAACTTGCCTACTTCCAAGGACAACCCCCTACCAAAGTTAGACACCAAAATCTCATTTCTAACTTAAGTTATCATCCGAAAACCGTTTACCTTTAACTCACCACGTTGACCTTGACCTTTGACCTTTTGACCTCAAAATCAATCCCAACTTGCCTACTCCCAAGGGCAACCCCTACCAAAGTTACAATCCCAAAGTTATCATCCGGAAACTAAGCTGCCCGGACATACGGGCAGACGGATTGACGGACGCCGTAGGCGATGGATGACAATTATACCCCTCGAGTCTCTCGGCCAAGAGGTAAAAAATGAATGTAGCATGTTTTGTTTGTTACTTTTTGTTCAAATTTATGATATAAAATTACATGATGTTTATCATGACTTCAGGTAAAATTAAGTGTATAACACGAATGTATTGGAATACGTTCATACGCACTTTTCGGACAGATAGTTTTCTCAATATGAGACTTTGGAAAATGCACCTTCATGATGACGTCACATGCCCTATGACGACGTCATGTTGACAACACTTGTCAAGCACATTTTTGCATTGTGGCAAGACCACAATGAAAAAATGTACAAGTTTGAAAGCAATCCGATTAAAAGAAAGTGTTAAAATTTGAAAGCAGAATAAAAATGTAAATATTTGTTAAAAATCATTAAAAATCAACTGATGACGTCGTGGTGACGTCATTTAAGATTGACTCTTTTCGAAATTTTGTGCATATACATATTACCTAACAAATCAAATATAAAAGAAGTTTGAATTTAGCTTGCTGTGTTCGTGAGATATGGCTTAAAGGTCCAAAAATAAAAAAAAACCCATATAATATCGCAAGATGAAGTCGTCATGACGTCACCTCAAGTTTTACCTGTAACACATCCCGGTCTACCTACATACCAAGTTTCAACCCAATTGGACTGACAGTTCTGTAGATATAGGATTTTTAAAATTGCACATTTTAGCTGACGTCACGTGACCCATTGTGCCATCATGATGACATCACTCTTCAGGACACAACTTTGCTATAGGGACTATGCCTATGCTGACTTTGAACAATGTATGACAAAGATGAATGCCAAAAGTGGCATGTTGAAAAATCGTGTACAAAGTCTATGGGATTTTTGGTGACAAAAAAAAAAAACATCAGCACAAAAAGAAAGGCTTTTCCGCAACTATGCGGAAAAGCCAAAAAAAAAAAAAAATCAGAATAAAAACAAAGGCTTTCTCAAAAATTTGCGAAAAAGCCAAAAAGAAAAAAAAAATCTTAACGAAAACAAAGGCTGTTTCGTATGCTCAGTACCTTTCAAGAGACAATAAGTTAAAACTCTAAAAGCTTACCAAGTGTGACTCATTCTCCAACATCCTACTAATTAGTGCAGAAGTCAATTCATCTCATTAACCATGCAAAACCCAACCCATCTCCCAATCAATAGAGTTTTAAAGCACATTCACTTACTTGAGTTTGAAATGGCCTCTGTCTTTATAGGGTGCCACATCAAGAATAGCTTCATCCCACGTTTCTTTAATCCCTTGGATAGCTTGCTCTATAGCCAACTCCTTACTAGCTGCTGCAGAGATGTCTGACACCTTAACAAATGGAATGGTAGTCTCAAGTCAAGATAGGATTTTAATCTGCTTGAAGATGGTGTTGTTCTTCAAGCAAAGAAATTCCGATCATAATACAACATAGCATAATACATATAATACCTAAACCTCTACATGTATCACAATAATATTGCATTCTACAACCTACCTTCTCGGCATATTGATCCAACCCCAAGTTGATGATCTTTTCCAGTGTGAAGTCATCTGCCTTGTGGTCAAACGTCTTCTGCACCTCTTCTTGCAGTTGTTGCCAATGACGGTCACGCATAGCATGGTTATGGAGGTCTACAATTAGTGGCATAGTGCGACGGAACTGATCAACTCTAGAACGTGATGTCTCAACAATCTCCCAGTTTCTCTCCTGTCACCATTACAAACAGAAAAGAAACAAAATCTCAATTGGCATAATTTCTTAATTATTTCCCAACAGTAATACCATTTTTGCATGCAGGGATTCGATCACTCTGGATTTTTGTTGCCCACATCTCATTCAAAAGTAATCAAAATATAATCAAAGTTTTCTCCAGTGCACATTATGACATGATTTTATTGGTTTCTGGGTCCGTACAGATCTCTACTTATGGACCTACGGATCTCTACTTATGGACCAACAGATCCCAAAGAATGCGGTTAATTGTTGCCCACATTCATTCTTAAAATCGCATTTCCAGCCACCAATTACTTTTGTAATATATGTCTACAACATAAGTGTCCATTTGCTGCGATTCTGGAATTTACCTTGGAATAATCAATTATTTCTCGTCAGTGATGTAGTGCCTTGATGCTGGGCCTTGGCCTTAAGGCTGCCTTAAGGCTGGATTTTAGGGCCTTGGCCTTGGCCTCGAGGCTTGAGGGCAAAAGCCTTGGCCTTGGCCTTGGCCTTGAGGGTTCAGGGCCTTGCAATTTTGAGTCAAGGCTCTTCAAGGCCCATAGATTTTTGCATTTTCCAGATAAATCTGCTCGAAATTTTGCTGTTACCATTTTAATCGTATTACCATGGAGGAGGGAAGCACGCTATAGATTTGTGTTTTGGGCACACTTCCACTTTTGTAGCATCACATTTTGTTACCATTGTAGTAGATTTGCTGCAAAAATAGTTCGTACACTTGTGGGGCTAATGAGATGATCACTTAATTGCATATAACTATGGAATAGATCTGATTGGTTGTATAATTACGTCTCCCTGATAAGTGCTAAAGATTTGCATGTATCTGTTTCAGATAATGCTGATATTTCTGACCATGTTGGACCAGCAAATAAAAACTTTCCAAAATCAGTTTCTTGGATCCCCCTTTTGTTACACTTGGGAGAATTGTGTGTCAATATAGAAGTAAATCATTATTTTGTTTAGTTAAACCATATTGAAGACCTGAACTTATACTTTAATAGATACAGTGCAGTCATAAAATGGTGTAGGCCTATGCGAGCATGTTGATTGCAATTGAAGAAATGTTGTTCTTCGTAACGAGCAATTCGTGATGATAAGGGCGGATCCAGGGGGCTAAAAGGGCCCAGGCCCCCCCCCCCCCCAAAAAAAACGAAACCATTTTTTTTTTTATGTGACGTCGTAATAAAGGCAGGCAATGAGTACACCACCATCTTTTCCTCAAAAACATCGGTTAAAATGGTCAGAAATTGCCTCAAATCGCACCACAGTGCATCTCGAATCCAAAATTTTTTCGGGTCCCTTAAGTGGGCCCCGAAGCCCAAGCCGTAATTTTTCGACCCACTTTTTTAGGGGGGGACACCGAAATTTCTTTGCGCCCCCCCCCCCCCCAAATTGTGTTCTGGATCCGCCCTTGCGTGATGATGTGTCACTCATGTGACTATAATTAGTTCTATATCAGTGGTCATTTCATAAAACATTTCAAGGCTCGTGGCGCAAAGCCTTGGCCTTGGCCTTGAGGGGCAAAGCCTTGGCCTTGGCCTTGGCCTTGAGGGTCAAAGCCTTTGCTCCAACACTGTTTCTCGTATATTACAATCTCAATTGCATTACTTCATTTGGCTTGATGACTCCTAAAATATATAATTGAGTGATTCTCCACAAGCAAGCACTTAAGGTCAGAAGCTCTGTGGATGTTTACAAGAGACTTCTGAAGCTATTAATTATGCAGTACTTAGGGGAATTAAAACAACCACACAAGAGCGGGTACTGCCTCACTAACTTGAACAGCATGACTAAATATTGGCTGGAGAGTTTGCGAACTTGCTGACCCTTGGCAATGCCAGAATTCAGTGCACGTTCTCCAACATTCCATGGGGTTCTTATTGAATAGAACTCTTATAAACGTATATGGGTGCAACATGCAAGTTTTAGTTTTTGCTAACTGTCCAATCCAGCTTATTATAAGGCAAACAAATATGAGAACCATAGGAATAACAAGTGATGCTCTAATTTCTCTAACACTAGTACATGAACATGCATGTGTCATCCAACAAGGTCTCAGCCACACAGACATAAAGTCCAAGTGTACTTGGACAATTAACTGACACGTGAAACTTTCAAGGTTACACCTTTTTATAAAATGCCAAGAATTCCATCACCTATTCCAATACTCCAACCAGGCCCTGGGGTTTTCCTCTCAAGTAAATTAGTCAACTCCATGGGAAAGGCATTATTGAAATTGACTATCACAATTTGTGCATCATATGGAGCACCCAGTGGGAATGAAAGACTTTGTGAAACTTCCAAGCCAGCAGAATTGCTAGGCAGGATAATGATCACACAAAAATAACTAATAAAAAACTCGCTGTTTCGTACCTTCAACTCCCTGTTGAGTTTATTGAGCTTTTTGTACAATTGGCCAGCAGTCATCTCCATCTCTGTTGTGACTAGTTCATGAAACAATCCAACCTTCCATGTACTCCAAAGTCCTTCCCATTCCTTGGTCAACTGCCAAACAGTCTCAAGATGATCTAGATCCTAGTGTACAATTATCAAAAGTTAACGAAAAATACCACAAGTATACCATCATATATACATGTATCTATCTGTTTTGCTATGACAGAGTTACACATTGTTTTAGCAATCCAACCACTAATCAAATGCTTTTGAACGTGGATTTCATCATATAGACAATTTAATGGTAATGATGTATTATTCATAACATATTTAAAAGTCACATTATTGTGCTATTTCATTTTGAAGAATACAGGGTGAGTAAAAAAAAGTGGAACCCAAACCCCCAAAATTATATTTCATATTTTAAAAAATATATAGCACCAAAAAAATTACTGAAATTGCTCAATCCGTGCAAAGAAGATCACCATTTAATCGCAATGACCCTAAAACCTGTTTCGTCCTAAAAAAAAAAAAGCAGTTTATTGTGTATTCTGACTGTTTGGAACAACAAAGAAAATGACACAGAATACTTAATTGTTTAAACTGTAGTACACAATACAGTGGAACGCTGCTATAACAAACATCAAGGGATCCACAGAAAATGTTCGTAATAGCACTTGTTTAGTATAGCGATTTTGAACCACTGGTGATTAAAATGGAGTCTATCCGTTTAAATAGCGCCTTCTTGTGCCCTACTTTAAGTGCTCCCTCTTTTGACTGGATTTGTTAAGTGTTTATTCATTTCCCCTTTTTTGCCGTTTCGATGTACGAAACTGTTTCTTAAACTGTACTTTTAAATTTTAATATTTTATCAAGAAATTGCCAAAAAGTTTACATAAAAAGTTATTTAATTATAAGGCTTTATTTTTTAATATAGTAGTTGTAAAGTTGTATCAAGTACATTTGTAAAATTATGAATGGAGAACTTAATAAAATCGACACAATAAACAAAAACAACACGGAGAAGAAGAGAGGAATCGGGAAAAGGGAACGTAATGGCTGGGATAAATGTATGTTTTCTATTTTTTTACTTTTTTTTTCACTTTTAGCCTTAGTTTTCCAAATCTAAGCTTCAAGAAAAATAAAACCCTACTAAGGTGGTTTTCACCACAGGATTTCACATTGGCAGCACCCTCTTTTGACCAATAGTGAACTGGCATTAACATCCCGCGGCAGCTAGAGGAGTCATTACAAAACTTCAGTAACGAGCAGCTTTTCCCTTCTATTCTTTGGGGAAATACAAGCCACCTATCACTCTTCGACATTCAAACACGATGTATATGGGTCGTCTGACGTTCGGGAATAAAAAAAAAAGGCCCAAACAGCGTTTAATATACATTTTGTAACCGGTAGGTTTTTTGTAAATCTGTTGAATTTTTTTCGACAACAATGTTCGGTACGTTTTGTACACAAGCACTGGGCTCCAAGGACGATGTTAGGTATAGCCGAATGGTTGGTATAGCGGTGTTCGGTATAGCGTCGTTCCACTGTATCTTTATTTACAGCCCTGGTTAGGCAAATAATATGATTAATAATACTACACTGGTTACCCATCTCCAAACGAATTCGTTACAAGTTAATACTTTTGGTATACAAATCATTTCACAACCAGTCACCAGAATATATGCAGTCCTGCATTTTGCCTCATGTTCCCCCCAGACCAAACCTCCGTTCTAGTTCTAATCCTTTTTGTCTGACTTTCCCACGTACCCACAACAAAGCTGGTGACAGAACCTTCACAGTCACTGCAGCGAATGAGTGGAATAGTCTGCCCTTTTCCATTCAAAATGCCAAATCTCTCGAGCAATTCAAGAAGCTGATCAAGACCAATTTATTCCTCCAATAATCAATTCATTGTCTATGCTACCTGTTTTTATTATTAAACTTAATTTATTTATTTAATTTAATTGTTCATTATTTGTAAGCGCTGTGATTTAGTTTACTAATAAGAGCGTTCTTAAATGCCGATTATTATTATTATTATAATTATTATTATTATTAATAAAATCACCTTTTTCTTTTAATTAAACTGAGCTGGTGATGTTTAAAAACAATTGTGACAATGATTCTTGAAATCGCATTTTTGGACGAAAGAGGTTTTAGGGTCATTGTGTTTAAATGGTGATGTTCTTTGAACAGATTGAGCAATTTGAGTAATTTTTTCATCTAAAAGTAGCTTATGAAATTGGCTTTCCGGTCATTTTTATGTTTGGTGCTACAGATTTTTTTTTTAAATATGAAATGTAATTTGTGGGGTTTGGGTTCCGTTTTTTTTTTAATGTTTATCAAATTAAAAAAATATTTCTCAAAAAAAGTCCTTCTCTGGCAAAAATGTTCTTCATTTTTTATAGTAATCTTCACACCTTGCTGGATTGTATTGCCAGCAAAGGAATATGTTGAAAATGGGCAATACCAAATTACACTTACGTGTCAACATTATTCTCAAATTGTAAGTATGTCAAACTACGCAAAAGGGACAAAACAAATATCCATAAATGTCAAGTCAATTGTGAAACAGCATAAATTTAATTCCAAGTCTTTAAATCAAAGATAAATTAGCAGAACACTTAAACACAAACAACTTGAAATTACAAAACCCCATATAGTTCCTAATGTGGTTCACCTTATCAATTTGCTGTATTTCCTTAGACGGAGGTTGATCAATTTTGAAGATACCAAGTCCCCTACGCAACTTGGCTTCTTGTTCCTTGAGAGTGTTGACCTGATCTCTGATTTGTGAAACCAGCTGTAATGCCTCCTCACATCCTAGGGTACTACTGAATGGCCCTTGAGGAAAAAAATCAAAGGAGTTGAACAAAAATTCTCACAATCATGGTAGGACACTTGGATAGATGAAGAACAACTCAAATGGAAGAGTAATGGTACGATTAAAAAGAAGGAAGTATCGTAGTATTACCAACTATCATAATTAGAAATGCAACAGGGGGTCCAACTTGCCACAAAACATTTCAATTCAGAAATAGTTTCAGCCATGAAGTTCAATTCCTATTCCAAAAATAACTTTATTTTAACTAGGACAAATTCACAGAAGCTAGAAAACTACATGAAATGGCATGATCACATACATAAAGATTACTAGGTCATGCAGCATTTATAACTGAGGATACATGTTCTGAATATTTTTTTATTTATAAGATGGAATATTTTGTTAAACTAAAGTTCAAGAGCCACAAAATATGAACTATTGTGCCCAGTTGTTTCTGTACAGGTCATGGGGTTATACTGCTTACCATTACTGTTGAAGTCGTCAAGCAGGTTAGCAACAGACTTTTTGAATTCTTCAGAAGAATGAATAAGGCCTGTCTTGAATTTTTCCTTGTGTTTCTTCAACATCACATCACTATCGAGCAAACACTGCTGGAATGTCACCCACTCATTATCTAACTCATCAAGCATTTGACGAACCTATATTGATTGGACCAAATAAACTTTTATCATTAAACAATACACATTATGATTTTGTTTTGTCAGACTCTGTAATGTATGTTTGTCTTTGTACACTAATGATTCTTTTAACATCTGATTGGAAAATCGTGTAATTAGAAAATGAGATCCATTTTGAGATTTCATAAGAATTCAGAAGAAAGTCATCATAAGAGTTGAAATTGTCCTTGTTGTAGAGCTACACTAAGTTTCCCAAGTACACTGCACAGTTACACAACACATTTATTGAATAAATCTAAAACGATGACCTGGTCAATCCGACAACGTAACCGCAACAAGTCCTCCATTTCATCTCTCTTTCATGGATCTGAAGTCCTT
The DNA here is from genome assembly GCF_015706575.1 of Patiria miniata. NCBI lineage: Eukaryota > Metazoa > Echinodermata > Asteroidea > Valvatida > Asterinidae > Patiria > Patiria miniata. The sequence continues at coordinate 23,712,831 of NW_024037059.1, read as the reverse complement.
ACTTTTCCTTCGGACAAGGCAAACCTTTTTGCCAACAAGTTTGTCTTAAATTCTACAGTCAATGATGAGGGGCATCCACTTCCTGTTTATTATAACTGAAATGTTTTGTTTTAAATTTAAATATTAGTTATGTCCGATGAAGTTACTTATTAGTCATGTTCTAATTCTGTTAAAGTATGTTTCTAGTACTATAATGTTAAATATATTTGTATATTTTACAGAAGCTTTCCATGTATATTGTTATTTAACTAATAATAATAATAATGATTTCCTTCATGTACAGACAATGATGTCCCTGATCCTCTTATCACCCCCAAGAAGGTTGCTCGCATCATTCATACCTTGGATGCCTCCAAGGCCACGGGCCTAATGGAATCCCTGTTATTGTTCTGAAAATGTGTTCTCCTGAACTTTCATCTGTTCTTGCCAAGCTGTTTAACATGTGCTTGTCTGAATCGGTGTTTCCTTCATCTTGGAAAGTGGCATCCATTTTCCCTATCTTCAAGGGTTCTGCTGAGCGTTCTGAATCTACTAATTATTGTCTTATTAGGCTGTCAGGGTGTTTGAGCATGCAACCAGGTTCTCTGCTTCCTCTCACCCATACACTCTAGCTGTGCCGAGATGTACAACAAAGAGATACTCTATAGCTTTGTTTCCCACGCTCTGTATCTCTTTGGAACTCCTTGCCTAGTGCGTGTTTCTCTCTATTCTATGATCTAGCCTCTTTTAAGAGGAATATAAATTCCTACCTTCAGCTTTCCTGATAATTTTTTTTTTTTTGGCATCATATTTTTCTTCTAGCCCTTGACCAAGAGTGGCTTTTATAGCCTTGCTTGGGGCGATTTTACATTTAAACAAAATTTAAAACTCAAATTAAAGGGGACAGCAAGACCTTATATTTGAATGGTGTATGAAATATGGTAAAACGTTTTTTTTTGTGGCTATTATGGATTATGGATTTTAGGTATTTTTGTTGGCATCTTAGTGTATAGTATAAACTCTGTTATATTTCACATTTTAATCATAGCTTTTTAGATATTAATTGGCAAGAGTGGTACCTTAAAAACTTCAATTACCAATGAACACTTTCATTACCATACTTACCCCATCAGGTATGGCTACATCATACTTTTCAAGGATAGCAAACTGTTCATGAAGAGGAGGGAAGCGGGCCTCTATCTTACTGAGATCTGTTTGCAGTTGTTCCAACAATGACAGACTATCACCCAGCTCGTCAAGGGTTTGGGGGGCTTACTCAATCTGTATCATGCATCATGAAAACAAATTGAACAGGAATAAATCTGAAAGGATCTGCATAAAGGATTCTACTGCACATTTGAAGTTGTGCCTGAGTTCAGAGATGCCACAGGGAAAGCTTGAAAAAAACGGAACTGGATCTGCTCGGCTGCCTGAAAAAAAACGTAGCTTTTGTGTGTCTAAAAAAGCCACTCCGAGTCCAACACAAAGTCACCCTTGTCATCTTTATCTTGTAGCCAAGCCCAGTTCTGTTTATTTTTAAATTTTGCTTCTATGGCCTTTAAGCTGTAAGTTTGTTCGATCACTTTGACTTTTTCCATATTCCTAATATTTATTCTGCCTACCCGAATTTCCAACGTAATATTCGACACGAAACATGTACGATTCCACAACACTGCTGTCGGTACGGTGTACATGACCTTTGCAGTTTGCACTACACAATACGCTCAACGAAAAAATGGTTGGTACCCGGCGTTTTTTTGTATTCACATATATCGCTGCAATGGGAACCACCGACAACTGAAATGATAGACTTGATTTCCAGGCTGAATGCTCTGTGTGCTTATGCACAACATGCCTGCACACGGTGAAGCATGCGGGAGGCGCATACTGCGTGCAAGTACGTTGGCCGCCTGTATCGCATGCAGGCTCGGCAACAACAAAGACTGATTTTAAGACTACTTCAACGAATAACGTTGTGCCGTGCGTGCGCCTAACTCTAAATCGAGGGCACTAAGGAGGTAAAAATCAACGCATTTCCGTTTTTTTCTTCATTTTTTGGGGGTTTATTTTGACGGTCGGAAAAACCGGAATTTTGTGAGATTTTTTTAAAAACCGGAATTCCGGTTAAAACCGGAAAAGTGGCCTCTCTGTGAGTTTGACAAATGCTAAATAGGCAAAGGCTGCAGTGGAGGGCATTGGCACATCAAACTAGTTTTTTAATTTTTTTATAAAGTTTTTGAGGTTTTGTATTTCACATGACATTCCCAATATCATCCAGTTACTGCAGCCCTGTTTATCAACCCCTTGCCAGCAAATAAGAGCAAACTTCATAAAATGCCACATTATCTAGTTGATTGATTGATAGCTGGCAGTACATTTGTCAAACAATGTGGCTGCCACTTCAAACTGAAAGATTTCAACATAATAAGGTTTTATACCAGTTTGCTAATCCAACCCTGCATGCCCATATCAAAATTTGCAAATTTTGACATTGGGTTATTAAAGCATATACACAAAGTCCATGGAGCAATGGTAACGAAATCTAGAGTCTGAATTTTCATCTTACGATCAAAGAGAAGATGGAAATACTGTTCACACACACAGTGTAAGCATACTGATTCATTCGCCAAGTACAGACGACAGAATGCTTACAAACCTATAGCATCCGATGGTGAGCATCAAGCAATGTCAGGAATTACATGTGATTCATAACAATGTCACTCTCTGTGATGTACTTGTGCACCGAGTCCATATTCTCTACAGTTGGTTCTGAGGCCTTTGAGACTTCATAAAATTTAGCTAGTGCCTAGTCAGCTGTGTTTGCAAGTATTACATTAACTTTGATTTGTGGTGGACTGTGAGACAGTTTGTGAACTTTAAAAATGACAGTTTAGCAGGAGAAAGGATTTTTGCTTTCCGATCAGTAGGGCAATTCACTGGCCACACAGGTTGACTTTTCATTTCAAACTTCATTCATTTTGATGACCAGAATGAGTTAAAAAAAATCATTGTACCGAATTCAACCTTTTGAGGTTTTTGGTTAATAAATTGTCTATTGATTTTCATCAAATAACATTTTTCTTAGTTCGGGTAAAACACCTTATTTTCTGTTTCTCTCCCCCCCCCCCCCCCCCTTTCTGTCCTTTTCCTGGCAAACTTACTTCTCCTGGTTGCTGCAGAGAAAGTTGTGTAGATCCTTTAGCTGTTGGCTTGCCATCTCACCAAGCAACGTGGTGAATTTATTTTCCCACTCATGACAGTGTCCAAGTAGTGCAGTCTTCAGTGGGGAGCAGTCCAAAAGAACGAACTGTATGTTAAGAACGGTTTCTTCCTTTTGCACATTGTTGGCAACTTCTGTGTACCTTTTATAAAATAAAAAAATTTAAAAATGATTTTATTAATTTTTCCTATTTACTTGCATGACTCTAGCATCAGTTGATTTGTCAACACTTTTTTTTTTTAACCATTAAAACATATATATGCACACACACACAAATTGCAGTTGTCAATTTCACATTAATTCATTTAGAACTAAATTACTAAAATATGACAGTCTAAACTTCAGCTATAATGCCCAACTTTACTTGGTCTCTAATTTAATCAACAAAATATCTTAGCTTGTATCTATATGTATTGGTTTGCCAGCAGCATTTTGATGTTACATTTCAAATTATGGAAACAATATTAAAAGGTCCAACAACAGTTGCAAACATTTACAATATATCCTACTTGTTTTATTTTCCTTTTAGGCTTCTATCAACCTTATTTTCTCCTTGGGGTTTAATGATTTCCAAACAACACTGATCAACTCCAGGTTGTGTAACATGGTGCCTACGTAAGAATATAATACAAGAGTATATTTGGTTCATAAAAAATACATCATGGTTCAACGGCATAAAAATCATTGAATACGTCAGGTAATATTCAGTATTACCTGAGACAATTTAACCATTCCTGGTCAAATGCCTGTCACAAGGTTGGTTTTAAAATCATTTTCAAGACTGATAATGATGCATTATAAAACCAGCTGGTAATAAATGTGAAAAATGAATTAGGACAAAAAATTTCCATTTTTTGTCTTTTTATTGTATTTTTAACAAAAGAGCATAATATATTCTTCAGAGTTTTGACTCCACGTCTGGATGTATAGAAAAAAATTCTGCAAGTGAGACTTGCGCAATCCCCCTGGCATGCTGGCACTTTTTTTTTATAAAGTCAGTGTCCCCAACCAAAATGGAAGATTTCTATTGTTTTAGCAATAGTGGACTTGACCTTTGGCCTGTCGGCCCCAAAATCCTAAGTAAAGTTGTTCTCAAGTTATGTGCTGACAAGTGTCAACCTAACCAAAACATAACACACACACACACAAACACACACAGAGCACTCTTGAAGTACTATACTCCCGAGGACAATGCTTTGTATTTCCCTTTGTCCCTTTAAAGGGAATGTACAACATTTGCTTTTGCTGCAATTTTCAGAAATAAATGGATTTGAAGGATTAGTATGTTAAAGCAAATATTGTTGAAATTACTTGTTTCACGTTTTGGGCTTGTAGATAATGGAAAAACCAAGAAAACCAATCATGTTCTTGTAGTCTGGTTCCCCGACCCCACTTAAGATGAAACGGACCAATTTATAGACTTTGGGGAATTTTACGGTCAGAGAATCAGTCGAGCAGGCTTGTACCTCCTCACAGGTGTGTAATCAATTGCAAGGAAAATGCAAAATAACTAACTATGAAAATATAGAAGTAGTTTTTGGAAAAAAAACCCAGTTTTTCTTGAAAGTTTGAGCAAACCAGGAGCCACGATTTTACAGACTGTCATAGACTGTCATTCCCTAACAATCCAGTATGGTATTTCGTGATAATGTAATCATTTCGGTTTTTGATGTTTGCAAATGTTGTATCTTCCCTTTAATATAACACTCTTCCATAGACTAAGCACATGAACCTACAACAGAGGACCTTTTTGAACAAAAGACCCGATGCCCGAGGACTGAAAGGATCCTTTCTTCTCCCTTTGTGTGTCTGTCCTCGGGGGTTATGTAAAACACGTACATACATACATACATACATACATACACACAGAAGGAATACGCTATCACAATATCCCCCTCCGGCTTACAGCCAGGGGGATAGAGGGGGGGGGGGGGAGGGGGAAAAAGAAATTAATGTGAGAATTCTAAGAAGAGGTCAGCTCAAAAGTCAAACCACACTGCTAGTCCATGTGTTAAGGTAACACTGGTCTAGGTTTGGTTTGTGCAACAGACGTAGTTTAGGCTGTAATCACATCAATCCAATTGCACTTTTTGCTGTAACACTGTCCGCATATCCCACGGTATAAGCGTGCATGATGCACATGTGTGGTGGGTGAACAACCTCGTGTTGCGGCAGGAAATTTCTGCGGGAAACACGCTGCGCTGTATCTATTAGTACGAGCAGTACAACCTCGAAATTTAGTTCATGAACACGAAAAACACATACTCAGACAAGAGAGACCGAGTTCTGTGAATTAACTTGCAGAAATCTTCTTTCTCCATCGATGTTTACTTGGCATTTTTACGATGTCTAATCCGACCTGCAACTGCAGTGCACTCTGCAGTGTTACGCTATATTGGCCGGCCATACCCATAGACTGGTTGCCGCATTCCATCATGCCTTCTTTGGCCCTTTTAGCACACGGCGCGGCAGGAACCAGTACAGCATTGCTACATTGAGCATTACACACATGTTTTCATCATTGCGAAAGTGAATCGCAAAGGGAACTAGTATCACAAAGGGAACTGGTAAAAACAAATTTAATCGAAATCAAAAATGAAGTCCTCAAATAGGATTCAAACTACATGCCTCTTAAAAGCAAATCCCTTCCACTAACCGCTATACCATGCAAAACTTGTGTTTTTGACTTCTTTTGTGCCAACCATTTTAAATGCATTCTGGTTACATAATACTTGTGCATATTGTAATACATACATACCCGCGATCATAAAATGTGGCATCTTGACTCACTTATTAATGAAAGGTTCACTTATTAACGATGGTGGGTAGTCTGATTCAGTGGAATTAAGCTCAAAGTTTTTTAGCTTTAATTTCTTCAAAGTGAGTAAAACAGAGGTTTCTGATAAACATTTATGCAAATCCCTTGATTTACCTTGCGATATCAGCATCAAATGAAGCTACTGGGGGATTGAGCCGCTGGTATCTCCGAATGAAGGCATCTTTATTGATCTCCCAAATCTCACGATAACTAAAAAAGGAAAAGCCACAATTAACATTAATTCCCACATCAACACTTACGAGCTTGATATTATCTTCCGTCACACACTGAATAATATTTGACTGCTTTGAATGGTGCAGTAGAAGTAGTATCCCAAGCGATCCATGAAGCGTTTTCTTGAGATAAAGCCAAAATTAAATTGAACACTCCATGGATCACTGTACCACAAGTTGTAGTAGGCAATATCTGTGACATAACACCTCACCAACATATTTGACTTGGTTTTTTGTGTGTAGATATATCTGATTAATAAAACCGAAATCCAACACAAATGTAAATTTTTTTATATTTGGAATTAAGGTAGTTAAAAATTTACTTGCAGTTTTTCAAACTTCCCCTTCATGAAATATCAATGTCCAACAATGAAGTGCATGGGAACAATACACATGTGCTCTAAACCCTCCCGATGAAGTACTTTTTCAGAGAGAGGGAGCCATTTAATAGTCTCTTTTGGATGTGCATGGTAAAATAGTAACAATAGAGTACCGAAGTGTGACGTCATTTTGAACCGGGAAGTGTAGTGCAAACGAATGGAGTACGCGCGCGTGTTGGTTCACGGACTGAATCACGCGCTAATGTCTTTTACACACATAATCATGTGCGTGATTTATTCACTTGGGTACTCTATAGCAAATCATTTGCCATACTCTGGGCCAATCAAGTGACAGAATCTGTGAGGGAGGTGTTATAACATATGTACTGCACTGTTGAATTCACTTGCACTGCATTTAGATTTAATCTTACTTGTCCCAGGTTCCGAGGTAGTTCATAAGGTGTTGTGCATTGCTCTGCATGCCAGCATCAATACTCTTTTGTATCTTCTTGGTTTCTTCATCCTTCTCGATCACGTTGTTAATGGGCTGTAGACAAGGTTTAGAGAAAATACAACATAGGTTTCCCTAATTTTCGGGATAACATTGGATGAAAGTCTGAAAGATGCAATTCTTTCTATATTAATAAATGTTGTTCTCTCTCGGATTCAAAAGGTCTGATTTCAGACAAAAATCTGGAAAGTGTCATGTCTGTGCTTTTAAAAACTTTACTGATCAAAATTTCCCTTGGAACAGCTGTGTTGCAGGAGTCTACTAGCAAATACTTACCCGCAGAGCCACTACTACTACATGTACTACTCCTGCATATTCCCTAGACATGCTAGAGGGTGCAATTCATTTAAGAGTTGCACAATAGCATATCCACAATATCCTGGGGTGTACTCGCCATAATCTGCCTCTTTTTCTTACGAGCCGGCCGGTAAGGATCTGCAGCAAGCCCTCAGTGGTAGGAGGGAGGAATGCTCTATGGTAAGCAAATTTGTTAGTTGACTTCCTCCACGACTGTGGGGGGGGGGGGGGGGGGGGGAGTCTACTGCACTCATCTTACCTGTAGAGCTATTTCTACTACAGACTAAACAGGGGGTAGGTTGCGAGATGCTAATGTGTGTATACAGGATGAGACTAGTTACTTTGGTTAAGTTAACAGGTCATTGTAATGTGTGGAATTAAATGAAATGAAAAGTCATGATACGTGTAAAGCCAAATATCAAACTAGGGTAGAGCTTAGCCTTTAGGTTGGTCCCAATTACTAGGTATGCTGGGAGGAAGATTCCTGTGCAGTAGATGCTCTAGCTGATAGCAATACCATTCTCCCTGTCCGTCATTCTGCTTGGAGGACTTCATGGAGGTTGCAAGTTGTGAAAGTGTTGGAAGATTTCAAAAATGCTGCTTGGACTATGTCATCGCAATATACTCCCTTGAAAAACGATGTTGTCACTGCTCTCACCTGATGAGCATGTACATGTATATTAGAATCATCCAAGACACTTTAGCAATGTTCGATGCCCATCAGATACATGTAGCAGTCACAATCCAGCATATGATGGTATACCGTGAAGCTGATCGATACAAAGGAACTGAAGTTGAGAACATTTCCCTTGGAGTGGTTCAGTTCTGCTGATGTACCATTTCAAGGCCCTCACTGGACACCATTTTCCATCTTCCAGAATGGATGATTGCAAATGTATTTCTGGAATGAATATGTCTGGAGGTTGAAAAGATGCCCTTTGATTCTTGGTATTAAGAAACGAACTTTTGGGAATTAGTTGAACACAATTTCGTTTCCATCTAATGTTACCAGGTTCGATTGACAGGACATGGAGCTTCCTTCTTCCTGCTACCTTCATACTTTGACCAACCGACCACCAGCTAGTCATCCAAGTACACAAACACCATGATATTTTGTTTGTGAAAGGCAGCCCCTAAAGCTTTCACAATCCTTGTGAAGACCCGGGGAGATGTTAAATGCCCAAATGGAAGGGCTGTAAACTTGTCCGTCACTTTGTTGTAGCAAAATAGCAGGTATCGGTAGTGATGAAGCTGAATTGGAGCGTGCAGGTACGCACCTCTGAGGTCAAACGATGTAGTCCATGCTGGTATTGGAATTGAGTCCAGAACTACTCAAAGGGAGTCCATACAGAAATTTTTCGGACAGCCAAATTTTTCGGACAGCTATTCGGTTTGGAAAATTGATTTTGACGATATCTCTTGAGTGATTGGGAGGAGGTGACTGACTGTGATGTTGTTGTGTAACAATCATGGGTCCTTCCTCAAGAAGTCTTTTGGGAGCATCGCATGGGAACTTGGAAGGTCACCACTGATTTCCTGGTCTTGGCCAAGTCTGGCCCTAACTTGGAAGCAGGCTTGCGCAAATTGATTTTAGTACCAATGCGCTTCACTTCTGCCTCCATTGAGTCCTGGAATTTCCCAGCAAATAAATCCCAAAACAGGGAGTGATTCCATGCGTTTCCTCGCCCCGTCAGAAGAAAAAAACAGTGTATCTAGTATGTTGCTTCTACGGGCGGTTGTAGCCAGTGCTGAGATGCGGGCAAACTGTTCCATGGACATGCACAAGGTTTCATCAAAACAGTGGAAGGCTGCTGGTTCCATCCTCGCTTTCCCTTAATGAGATACTCAGAAAGAAGTAAGAGGAAGGAGGTTGTGAGTAATCCGAACCTAGAGGCCCAGTCAACTTTGTTCAAGGTGTCTTTCAGCTTATTTTTGGTTCGGCCAGCGAATAGCCCTTTAACGGAATTGAACCCTGCCCCGTCTGCAACCAGCTTATCCTTGGCCAAGTCAGGAACGGCAGGGATGGACAAGTAGTTTTCTAAGCCTTTCGTGGAAAAGCAAAAATACGAACTTGCCCACTTGATGCAATATTAATCAAAGGGTAAGGTTGGAAAGTGTGTAGCAGTACGGGTCAATTTGAACCACGCGTGGGGCAAGTTGTCCCACATAAGAAACACGCCGGTTGGGTGGTGGGGAAACTGGCTTATGTTTGCCATGGCTGAGAATGTTGCAGAAATGGTCTGTATAGCATGCATAAAGTCGGCGTCTTTTATTTTGGCAATATAAACTGTCGGAAGACGACCCCAATTGAGAATAATATTTCTTGTTGGGCTTTCCTTTTTTGGGAGATCGGCTCCGGAAGGACTCGGATGAAGGTGGAACAGCAGGAATTTCAGAGCACTGAAGTAATTCTGATGCTGAATCAATCACCGATGTACTGGAAAAAATTGTTTGTTGCCCCAGGAGGATCGGTAGGAAAATTGACCGTCCCCATGTCAGCTAAATTTGGTATGGATGAGGGTAGTTGGGCCTTCGACCACGCCTGGGGAGGCATCGGAGAGCGAGTCTGCAAGGATAACGTCTCGCTTGCCCTTGAAGCTTTGCGACATGGACCGTGAATTCGAACAGCTCTTACCGGCTTGCTTCATGTTACCCGAAGGTTGAAACCACAAAAACTAAACAACGACCTCCTTTGACAATGGCTGGTTTGTCTTGTGTTTGTAACACCATAGTGTAGAAAACTCTTCAATTCATTTTAATCTTAACATACTATGAGTCTGATATTCTCAATCTTTTCATAAATATCATGTCACAAGTCTCTGTGCACTCTTTTAAGTAACTACTGGCAGTCAGGTACCTGAAATTAAAGAGATTTTCTAACTTTCAATATAGATTTTGTACGTTGTACGAAACCATAAGCAAGTAAGCTAGTGGCCAAGTCATTATTATACTGGACTCCCTCCAAACTTTACGGAGGGAGTCCAGCAATGTAGCCACAGAATGGGGCTAGCTAATTCTACAGTGGGGTGCATAGAGCTACAGTGTGTTGTCGGAGTGGGTGTATAACTGCAAACAATTTGGAATTTTGTGGTTAATGTAAAATGTATGTGGAAAATTTGCTTTTGTCATTTGGGATTTTCCGCAATGCCAGAATCCTCAATAGCATCTAAAGAAGTGAACTATAGGTCCAAGACAGTTTGCATTGGCTGTGTCCTGTTGAATGGATGTCCAGACTGACTGCTCAATACTGGGATCAACTTTACACTTCCCTGGAGGGTGACACCTGCCAGCAGGGTGGACGATTCAATCAAAGTGAGTGGACAAGGTACATTTGTGATCAAATTTATCAGTCTGCTAGAAAACCAAAGTCTGAGGTGTTCATCCTCAGAAAACAAACGTGTGTGCCATGGGTGACATGCAAAGGCAGTGTGTCTACCGGTACATAAACTTGCAACTCACATGACTGAAAGCCTTGAATAACTATTTCTACCACAAACTGAGGCTGAATTTTGTAATTTTCATATTTAATTTATTTTATATTACTCATTTACTTTATTTTCTATTACAGTACTCATATTTACGTTGTTTTCAAATTTCCCAGAAACAGTTCGACATTTGTGATTTACTGGAAAATTCTCTGATGGGACTCAAGCATGTAAGCAAAATAAATATAAGCAAAATTGCACATAAAATGCAATCAGAAAGTCACGTCATGATGGCGTACGTGTTATCAGGGGTCATGTAACGTCATCTCAAAGGAGGTTTTAAAGTCCTTTATCTAGAGAACTACACTAGGATGAAACTTTGTATGTACGTAAACAGGGGCATGTTATAGATGAAAACAGATGTGACCTCATCATGACGTCATCGTGGGTCATGTGACATCATCTTAAGGGTGCAAATTCTGAAGTTCTATAAAGAACTATATGTACAAGTCTTGCAAAAACAGCTAATTAGTCATGCAACTTTGTTCATGCCTGAAATTGATCGTTTATCTCACTGCTCATAGATCCATAAAAAAATCAAAATGCGGAAAAGCCCTATGTTCTGTTCCTCAAACCGACATGGACATCTAGTTTTATTTGAAATGCGCATGTCGAAGATGGTAGAAAAGTTACTAGGCACCAGAAATCTAACATCTTGTAAGTAATGCTCAAATTAGCATGTCAAACAAAATTTAAAATGGCACAATGTGGTCTCTTTTGAGAGAGGAATAAGAGTGCAAATATTTACAGCTCGTGAAAGGAAACATTCATGCAGCGTGGTCAGTATCTCACGCCCTGCTGCGCCGTCTCCCAGCGTGACGTAGTACGGTTGGACCAAACCAATTGCGGTGAAGGGTGTGCTTCCTTCGGCAAGATTCACCAGCATTTTCAGTTTTTTTCACCGTGTAAGAATTTAAAAAATACTTTATGGAGTCTGAAACCTTTCCCATGTTCAGAATAAGTTCGTACTTTTCGCAATTTATTTTTTTTCGTTAAGAATGAATATGAAAAACGATGTAATCTCCCAAAAGAGGGTGAAACACCCCTTAATGGATCTGTCAACAATATGAATATTCATGGCAGTCGCGAATCGAAAAGTTATTTACGGCAGCTACTTGTCAGCTTGTTGCTAAAAATAATTATGATTTCATAAGTTTTGCACAGTAAAAGGACCTGTTTGTTCTTAGAACAAAACTATTCAGCAATCATTGCCACGAGACAAGTTTTTAGTGCTCATCAGGGCATGCTCGGACGGGACGACCTCGTCGGGAAAACCCGTCAGCACGTGTGGGAAAATTTTATGGCGATCGTGTAGCGTAGGGCCCCTAATTTGTTTTGATCAAATAAGAGTCAAAAATGTTTTTTATTGCTAAAAAAATTACCTTCATCATCAAAAGCAGACTTCTCAATTCTAATGACACCCGTTTTGCAATTTTTAACAGTTTCTTGAGGGAGAAATCACGATTTTCCTGCACGGTTTGTACCTTGCGATTCAGCAAGCCGTGCATGCTCACGGTACATCGCGCGGTGATCGCCATCTTTTGGGTTGCGTGTTGTGTTGCCGTGCTGTCATCGTCATTTTACCCCCACATTTCCCCCCAAAAAATCAACACCCTGCCCTCCATCTATGACATACCTGTTTACTGAGAACCAACTGGTTTGGTCTGTCTAATAATTTTAAAGTGCAATTTGTTTACTTAAGTTAGGAGTCGGGCCCTACACTATCATAGTTGCCGGGCCGGATAGATAACACGGTAGCAATTTACAATGTTCATTTCTCAATGTCATCAAGTCAAATTATAATGGACTTTTGTTTACACAACAAAAATAAGATTCATCCTTCAACTTGTGTTGAATAGCATGTGGAAATTGCGGTGCCTTTTTCTGTCAGACGTGCGCGGTACACACGTGTTTGTTCGAACAGGGGAACGGCCTATGTATGCTTTTCATTGTAACCTAATACATTGTATGGACATTATGTATGCACTTCCGAAGCCGAACCGAACCCTGAAGTTCGGAGAAAAAAATCAAACCGAACCGAACCCAACTTTGAGGATCAGTTGCAGCACTAACAAGAAGAGTCCAAAAGAGCCCGAAAGATGACAAGGAGAAGTGGTTTGAGGACAAATGCCAGCAACTAGAAAACAACATGCAACATAACAGTAAAGAGGTCTTTAGCACCATCAAGACCATTAGTAAGGGTTTGGACAGACAACCAACAAACAAATGCATCCGCAACAAAGAAGGGGATATTCTATCAAACACTTTAGATATAAATCAACGGTGGTTTGAATACGGCAAGGCTCTATATAGTCACAAACCGGTTGTAGACCCATCTGTTTGTGCAGAAATGATATCATGGCCTACTGAAACTGAAAGTGAGCCTTCAATCCTCCGATCCGAAATTGAGGAAGCTGTTAACAAAACTGAAAGCAGGTGAATCTCCGAGAGCAGATGAGATACCAGGCGAACTACTAAAGATGGGAGGTGACAGTATGATCGACAGATATCATCGCATATGTAATGATATTTGGACATCAGAAAGGATACCTGACGAGTGGACAAAATCCATCTTTGTGACAGTACCAAATAAGGGAGATACCAGTTGTTGTGAGAACCATAGGACCATCAGCCTTATAAACTATGGTAGCAAAATTCTTCTAGAGGTAATTAGAAGGCGCATGAAGCCACATGTCGAAGCTATTCTGTCGGAAGAACAGGCAGGTTTTCGAGCCGGTCGTAGCACAGTGGAACAGGTTTTCGCATCAAGACTCCTAATCCAACATCGACTGGAGAAACAAAGTGGAAAGGTGTATGCTGTGTTTATTGACTACAAGAAGGCATTCGACTGTGTATGGCATTATGGTTTGTTTGCAGTCTTGCAACAGTATGGTGTCCCTGGCAAACTGGTCAACATCATCAAGGATCTGTACAAAGGCCAAGAGCTGCATTAGAATAAACAACAAACTCACAGACTGGTTCCTAACTACAATTGGTGTACGACAGGGCTGCCTCTTGTCGTCTGATCTGTTCAACTTCTTTCTGGAAAATATCATGTCCGAGGCTTTTGCTGAGTGCGACCAGCTTGGGATAAATGTAGATGGGTACAAACTGCGGGACCTGCGATTCGCAGATGACATCGCTCTGTTAGCTGAGACAGAAGCCGACCTTCAGACTCTGCTCGACAGGGTCCATGAGACCAGCAACAAGTATGGAATGGAGATCAGTGTACCAAAGACCAAAGTAATGATTTTCACTCTCGAAGAGCAAGAAATGGTTAGCCCAAGATAAATGGCAAAGCACTGGAACAAGTGTTGCAGTTCAAATACCTTGGAGTGTTTTTCACACCTTCTAATGACGACTCCTGCGAAATAAAACACAGAATCATGCTGGCGTCCGTGGTCCTTGGGAAGCTTCAGAGGATTTGGAAAGACAAAGATGTCTCACAGAAAACAAAGCTGCGTCTTGTTAATGCACTCGTCTACCCTGTTCTCCTATATGGCTCAGCAGCCTGGACCATCAAGAAGGCTGAACAAAAGAAATCAGAAGCCTTCCAGATGCGCTGCTATCGTAAAACCCTGAACATCTCTTGGCAAGACAAAGTACGAAATGACGAGGTATGGAGGAGAATTTCGGCTCACGGCAACCACCAGAGTTAATCACCTTACGCATATATATAAAACCCAGCTTACATGGTTTGGCCACATAGTGAGGATGGAAAACAACAGAATTTCAAAGCGTATCCTGCTGGAAACAGTGACTGGGAAAAATAGACGGGGTAGGCCAAGGAAGAGATGGGAAAATGACATCATGGTTAACAGCACCTTCTACCTGGAACACCGTAGAGCGCAAGACAGACAGGAGTGGAGAGCGAAAATTCGTGGAGCCAACGTCCTTCGGGACATGGTGTAAGATTAGATTAGATTAGAAAGGAAACCCTCCACCTTCACGCTGTGTGCACACTGGACTACATGTTTTAAAAAGCATACACCAACCTGTATCATTCCAATACATTTATTTACCTCTTTTGTTGAGCGCTTTCTTGTCAGTAGGTCTGGTAATCTTTGAATAACCGATATTGCTGCTGTCAAGTGACTACTTGTGTTCATAACTATTGTAGCAAGTTTTTTCAATGTTGGAGAGAACTCCACTGAATTCTGTCAAAAATACAAAAGAAATAGAAAAGTAAATTTCATGCAATTATGTTTACTGCTATTATGTTTACTGTTCAACAATTTTTTTTTAACAAAGCTGATTTATTCTTCTATGTGAAATATGTTAAAGGTTTTGAATCGACATTTGTTATACTCCATGTTGTTTTAAAAGATGTAAGTGGCATCAGTATTTCAGCAGGTATTTAAAATGGGAGGAACAAAGGTTTGAAGGTAACGTATTTCAGAATTCATGTATATCATTTTTTTAAATACAAGGTGATCCACGGATCGCACGTGTCGCCTTTTTTCGAGGTTGATTCCTGTATGTTTTGCAAATCAAATTAGGTTTTGACCTTCACCGACATATAATCACTGTATATGGGGATACGGTCATACAGAATTTAGGACTGGTAAGTGTCCCCCAGAAGTTCGTTTAGGCGACACAAAAACACCATTCAACTCCCAAATTCACCTGCCGACAACTCAGGGATGCAGACAAGTACAGAGGATTTGACATACCTGAATGGCTATGAAAGATGTCAAAAATGCAGGACAAATCCGAGTTTTAAAAAAATGTCTGCATGGGTAGGCGTATGCAACACTGCTTCAGGCAAATTTGCAAAAACACTTTTTGTTGATATCTTCTCAAAACTAAGTAGAGGTTTAAGGTGATCTGTTTAGTGATATATATTAAAAGCAGCAACTAACCTTTTCTCCAGTCAACACAACTTTGACTCTAAACAAAGGATTAGGTGTTGTTTTGCCATCTCCATTGATTGCTTTGGACAGCTCCTGTAATGACCATTTGACATTGAGTCGAAATGCCTCCTCCACCATTCTATCCATTTTCTCTGTGTAACGATGCCAATGATTCTGGACCTACATACAAGAAAACAATGGAAAACTAAATACTTATATACATGTAAATAAGGAAAAACAACAATCTTGCAACAGTATTAATTGCGAAATCAATTTGAATCCATTTTAAAAACAGCAACATTTATGTGTCCTCTTGTGCACATGTGCCATTGCTGGTTACCTACTTTTACTTCCCCAACCTAAACCTTAACTTTTCTGATAGAGTAAACTTGTGTCAGACAAGAGAAAACCTCAATTTCTGTGAAAACTGCATATTTGCTCATCTTCTGTTCATCATTTTTAAAACTAGTTTGAACATCTTCTTTTTAATATTCAGAAAATTGTACCTCTTGCCCATCTGTTCGGAAAACCTCAAAAGTCTGTTTCATGATGTGAACAATCTCTTCATGGATGATCTTAAGCCTCTTCTGGGCACTTGCCCTGTGTTTCATCTGTTCTTCCTCAAACTCCAAGCCCTCATACACCTTCTTGTTGTCAATTCGGACCAGCAGGTTTTCACTGATGCGCTTGCAGTTGCGAGAGATGGTTAAGTTAGCGATTTTGTAGTCGTCCACAATAACCTGTACCTTTTGTGTAAATTTAAAAAAACTAGAAATCAACATACAGAAATTAAACTGGCCTTTGAAAAAAAAAAAATTGAAAATAGCCAACTTATTACACATGATGCACAAATAATGTAGATATCTAATATCTAGAACGATAAAAGCAATAGGTGTTACTAATTCAAGGTACCCCCCCCCCCCCCCCCCCCCCCCGAAAAAAACACACACACACAAAGAACGAATTTTTCACATGAGAGAGCCCTTCGGCCTCTGGCACATCACCTTGGCAGTAACCTCTCTGGGTCCGCCCTTGAATTTGACTAGTTAGCCCTATGCAAAAGGACCATTTTTTTTATTGTGAGAGGGGCAATGTTGTTTTTGGCCAGTTCAGTGACCATTTTATTCATGTGAGGAGCATTATAATTTTTTTTTACCGACCAGTTTTCCATCTTCAGAGGGGGACAGTTTTAATGTTGCGAGCGGGGCACTAATTGTGCTTTCGAGGGGCAATTTTCCATCTCGATAAGTTATCACAAGGGGAGCACTATTGTTTTTGATGGCCAACTCCCATTTCGAGAGGGGCACAATTGTATTACTGCAAGAGGGGTATTTGTACTTTCGAGGAGTAGTTTTCCATCTCTAGAAGGTTCACAATCTTGTTAGTGCGCAAGGGGTATTTGTGTTTTTGAGGGGCGCTTTCGCATTACAAGAGAGGAGGCAATTTTTAAGCGTGATCATAATGCTTTCATGTGTGATTTTCAGGGGCAGTTTTATTTTCATCTCGAGGGGGCACATTTATGACCATGAGAGGGTCACTTTTGTCGGCCTGGGAAAATCGGGGGGGGGGGGGGGCAAAACCCTACATAACACGTGCTCTTACCTTGCTAGCATACTGCCTACACTCTCCAATGAAGAAGTCGGATATGCCTTTTGATGCCCAAGTCAGCTTTGTGAGACCTGGATGAATCTTTTTATCAAGATGTCTGATGCGTTCCCTGAACAGACCTCGTTCTTCCAAGGAAAGGGCAGCAATGATCCTGCAGAATAAATTCAACAAGGACATTCCATGTCAATGCGATAGCTGCCCATTTTGCAATTGGTGCACCATTGACGGACCGCTTGCCCTTGCCGTCTCGGTTAACTCCAATGCGTTCCAAACAAAATGCAAGGACTGTAGCTGTAGTGTGGTCCGGGGCTTGGAGTCCAAATATACACATTCAGGGTGAGTAAAAAACAGCAGCACCCACAAACAATGAAATATATTTCATATAAAAAAACTAAGTACTGGTAGCATCAAAATTACTTATGACTTGGAAGCCCATTTATTAAACTACTTTTAAGTGAGAAAATTATTTCAATTGCTCTACACGTTAAAATGTTATCACTAAAAATAAACGAAGTAACCCTAAAATCAGTTTTTTTCAAAAAGCAAATTTATTGTGTGTTCTGATTGTTTGGAACAACAAAGAAAATGACACAAAATACTTGTTTCAACAACTGTAGTACACAATATCTTTATTAACAACCCGAAGAGCAACACAATTTTTAAAAGCTTTGCGAAGCCTGCTTAGTGCCTGGTGGCAGACGAGGTCTGGGCCAAATTATTTATTTGCTAAGAAATTGGATTGTGATTTGCCAAAGTGGGCAAGCCCAGCTCTGCATGCTGGATGTGACAGTACAAAGCTGGAACCATTGTGAGTCGAGCAGAACAGCACAACTGTTCAGAGGGGGCAGGAACACACAGCGTTCGGTTTGGGCATGCGTGCATTTTTTTTTTAATGGCAGTACTCATTATCAGCTCATGAATATCAATGTTTTAAAAGTTAATATTTGGTATGATTTTGCATCATTTGCAATACAGCGAAGGAGAGGGTATTTGTTGTTTTCTATACCAGGATCTACCATACAACCCTGTACAATGACGTGTCAGGAATTGTAAACCTTTTCTTGGTTAAACAGGCTGTCGTTGCCGAAGTGACCAGCCACCATGCCTATTTGCAACCACATGCTGGGCTTCGGAGTCGCTGGCACCACCAAACACATTTGCTTGTAAACGGTGATGTTGGCACAGCTACTGCCTTGAAGTGTGGGAAGTGTTACAGGTAAAAATGGGTTTGGTTCTGTCCAGAAAAAGCAGAGAATTGATTTCCTTCCTCTTTTTAAAAAAATGGTAGATTTTAGACAATTTAATTAATTAAGACTATTATAATATAAACGAAAAAGAAATGTAAAATGTTCCAAAAAAATGTCATTAAAGGGAATATACAACATTTGCAAACATCGAAAAATAAAATTACCAAGTTTTTACGAAATACCTTAATAGGATGTTGGTAAATGACAGTCTAAAGCATCCTGTAAAATTATGGCACCTGGTATACTGTCATTTTCAAGAAAAGTGGTATTTTTGTATCAATTTCCAACGCTGATCGGCCGATCAGCGTTGGAAACAACTGGCTTTTTTTCAAATACTGGCCCCAATTGACCATTGCACTTGTTTGCAATCGATTACAAATCTATGAACGGGTACGAGCCAGCTAGACTGGTTCCCTGACCTTACAATTCTCTAATGTATGTAAACTGCTCTGTTTCTTCTTATATGGAGTCAGGGAACCAGACTACAGGAAAATGATCGTTTTTCTTGGTTTTTATAGCATTTTCGAACCCAAAACCTCCAAAAAGTCAGTGTAACTATATTTGCTTTATATTTCCAACCCCCCAATTCCATCCATTTCTGAAAATTACAGCAAAAGCAAATGATGTATATTCCCTTTAAAGATATAGACCTCTCAAATGACGTCTTTTCCTACACACCAGCCATGTGCATCAGCATGTTGAGTGTCAACTTGCATAACGCGCATCGGCTGTGTTGTATTTCTAACACATTTCGAGCAAGCAGCGTGTGTTTGGAACATTTTTAACATTGCGCAATGTGTGCTTGATTGTGCAAAATACGCAGTTGCAGTTCTCCTACAAAGATGGCAGTCTTTGAGAGAGACCTATCAAATATTAAATGGATTCTGCTGGCATTAACAACCCTATATCATCAATGTAAAATTGTGCAATATTTGTGCTTAACAGTAAATGTTTCATTAAGATATTGTAGTGAACTGAAATTGTAGTAAAGGTGCTATAAACAAACTGAAGTGCTGGGTCTACCCTCCTTAATTTCCACTGGAGCACCATACCAATTTAGTGGTATGCTGTTACAAGAATCAAGGATGTTTTGGCATTTTGGGTGATCGGGTATCACCCGGGTTACCGTTTTAAAATCGTGTGCATTAATCTTCTTCTTTTTTCCCAGACAATAACTCTCTGCGACTCTTTTAACTGTTAATGGTACATATTTGAAACCTAAAACTTATATCAACCCTGATCCAAAGGCGACAAAATGAACAATCACGATCAAACTTCGTAATCTTATAGATCATACCTTGATAAACATTTCATGTACAATTGTCATGTACATGAAATGTAACTTCCAGGCTTACCAGAAGGTCAAAGTAAGATAAATCAAAATATGATTTTATTCTTTATTTTTTTACTGTGTGCAAAGCCGAAGCATCATCGGCGATGCGTTCGAATGTCTTTTCCAGTGGTCTCCACAACTCTCCATTTCTTGCCGTTGAGGGGGTACTTGTGCAAGGAGCCCATAATATTATAACATTTTGTTAAAAACCCACAAACAACTCACATGCAATGCATAAATTTTAAGCTTTCAAATGAGACTAGTCATCTCCACACGTTCATTGTCGAATAATATGATCGAGTAGTTTCAATACAGATGAATTGCGATCTTTTGTGAAACATACATTATGAGCTTATATGGGCAATGATAACACTAGCAGTCAGAGTGCTTAATTCAGCTGTGACCCGACCCCATTATACACGTGTCATCT
This sequence comes from Patiria miniata, assembly GCF_015706575.1. Taxonomy (NCBI): domain Eukaryota; kingdom Metazoa; phylum Echinodermata; class Asteroidea; order Valvatida; family Asterinidae; genus Patiria; species Patiria miniata. The sequence goes on along the minus strand of NW_024037059.1, from coordinate 23,692,497 downwards.
ATGTACTTCACATGCTGGCCACCTGGACCCATTATTGCATTGAAAACAATGCACAATTATTATAGAACTTGATCAGCCTAAAAACCGATTAAATGCAATGCAAAATGATTAGCCTTGAAATGAGCTTAGTCATCTGAACATGTTCTCCTTTGAACCAGCCTCGACTCCATGGGCGCGTGCGCTTTCCTTCACTAACCCCTGGCCGTGAGGAATACGTAAATGATGCTGACCGGCTATTCAGTGCACGCTTATTTTGAAAACTGTACGCCCTGAATGTAATGCACTCACCCGTTCCTGAACGTCACGTAACGTATGAACATTTATTTTTCAAGACTGCGCGATGCAGTTAGAATTCATTTTAAACAGCATTTAAAGAAGACTAGCCTTCTGATCTGACCCAATTGTACGGACCCAATAGTGAGAACCCAGTAACACTTATCGCTAAGAGAAGGGGTTTGCCCCTGTGTTTCTGGCAGTGGCTGCAATGTGTGCCGCGGCACCTTGTAAACCATTATAAGGTGCTACATAATGGGTCTCATATTTCTCATAAACTTTATTTACCTTTCTTTAATAATTGACATAATTTCCAGTGCCTTGAATACCTAATTGTTGGTAGATACATGTGCTATATAAGACTCCGTTATTATTATTATTATTATTATTACATACCCAATTGTACATGTGACATAATGCAACCGCGGGCTGATGATTTTGCACGCATTGCCTTCGGCCTGGGCCATTATCAGCGTCCAGGCCCCAAGCCAGTTTTAAACATACTTGTTTAAAACCGGCCAAGCACAATATTTAAAATCAATTTATGACATCATCATGACCTCACTGCAACTAAGGCACAGTAGTTACCGTAATTTTCGGAATAAAAGCCGCACGGAGTAAAAGCCGCAGCACGCAAAAATCCACAACGGTTTAAATTGTGTAAGGCCTCCAAATTTTAGTCAAAATGCTCTGAACCAGTTCCATATACACTACAGAAGCTATAAAAAGGGCCACAAAATTTATATCAAATCATTTACAATCAATACTCGTACAAACAAATATGGAAATTGATGATGAAAAATAAACACGGGGAACTGCTGCTGGCTGCCCCGTCCGGTCCCCGGCCTTAAAAGTTAATGCATGGCCTGGCAGCCTGCGCTGCACCAGTGAATGACAACATTTTCCCGCAGCATGTGAGAGAGTATGCAACCCACCGTGTGTTGTCTGACTGGAGCGCTACAAATATTGCTTTGTGGCAACAGATGCTGATTTGTTTTTGTCCTAAGAATAGACAGGTCATGTTTTACCTCAAAACTTATCAAATTGTTGTGATTACTAACGAGTAGTAACGTTAAAAATTCAAGTTTCGATCGTAACTTTCTTCGAAAATAGTCAAAACGATGCTGACATTTTTATGAACGTATCCATTATTTCATAAGGGGTGATTTAGCCCCTGTTTTGAGTTTTACATCATTTCTTGAATACATTTCAAGAAAAAAAATTATATTTATAAATTAAATTATAAAATAGTTTATGCGGTACCCGCTGCTATGTACATCAGATTCGAAACCGGCCAACTCATCCCGTTAGCTCGGTGGTCGAGTGGTAAGACCACTGATCTCTATATAAAGACTGGATAGCGAATAGAGAGCCGCACAATGAATGAATTTGGCGCCATATTGGTGAGACCGAAGAGACCGGCTGGTGATCTATAAAGGACAAGTCGCCGTCTTTATAGACAACATGATTACTTTTGTAACATCGCGGTTCACTTGACTTATATTTTGACCACCACCACTGACCAAGGTTTACAATTTTTCTAAAGACGTGATTTACTTTTTTAATGCCGCAGTTCACTTTTTCGGCGTTTTGGAAATAATAATCACTACGGAAATGTGTCCCTTTTAGAACATCATAATATGTGTACATGAGACTAAAGTACGCGTCAACTGTTGATACAACGCACGCGTATATACGCGCTGAACGTTCGTATTTACGAAGCCATCTTCGTGAGACCGGGGGCGAATTGGTCAATATGCAAAGTCTACTGTGTGAATGCTGTATGGATATCCGCTATCCAGTCTTTATATAGAGATCAGTGGGTAAGACATCTGCACTAGAGAGCAGGAGGTCGTGGGTTCGAGTCCCACTCGAGTGATTTTTTTCCAACTTTTACTCGAGAGGTAACACACTGAGTATACAGTGTTTAAAATACGTCGGTGAAGGGCAAAACCTAATTTGATTTATATATCACCCCGACGCAAAATTCCATCTTAAAAATTATATTGTGACGTTGAACAACTGATTATCAAATAAAGAAATGCTTCGAACACCATAAAAAGCAGCGGAAATATTGGTAATTACTGTACTCAAGAAAGTACACCCCTTTCTTACCACAAATGGTGTGGTCCGCTAGCGCATAATTATGGGAAAGCATGCAGCATGGCATGCAGCACTAGTATCACGTACGGCTGGTCGCAAGCATCGAAGACAGCTTTCACCCATACTTTTTACCACTCGGTACCTTTACGTGGGACGTGGTTTCGGTTTGTTAATCACTTTCTTAATTGATAATTCATTTTAGCAACAGATCTTTTCTTATACTAGTACATTAAATACACATTTGAATTCATTTTTATTCTTCAAAGCTCGATGTATAAGCCGCCCTGTGTATAAGCCGCAGTAAGCATTTTCATGGGCAAATTCAACGTATAAGCCATGGCTTATATTCCGAAAATTACGGTACATAATATAACTACCCACTTTTAACTCCAGCCCATAGCACCTTTCCCAATCCCAACCAGTAAATTACATTATTACTCCATTTTAATTCTCTCTTCAACGGCTTTTCAGAATTAAATAACTTTTTCACCTAGTCTTGAAAATGGTTGATATAATTTAAAATGTAAATTTATGAATTTTTCAATATGCAAAGTCTACTGTGTGAATGCTGTATGGATATCCGCTATCCAGTCTTAGATCAGTGGGTAAGACATCTGCACTACAAGGAAATAATAAGAATTTTTAAATAATCAAAAGAAAATATGGTTATTTGAATAAGCTTGAGTTATCATCATGACATCATTTCTTTGGTTTTTAATAATGAGAACAGTTGGCCTATGGGGTACGAAAGTGACTCAAAATCCTAAGAACAACCTACAGAGCTACATATACATGTACTACGGTGCAAGTCTCAAGTTTAAGTAATACATGGGGGTGTACATGTGTTTGTTTTCTGTTGTTTCAATTAAAAATATGACTGTCCAAGAAAAAAGGGTGGAGAAGCCACATTGATTATACAAAAAACATGTATAAACAGTGTACAGGCCCCCTAATATTTTAGTGAGTGATTACATGTGCACATGTAGGCCTATACTGGTTTGAATCAAATTAGGTTTTGCCCTTCACCGACGTTTTAAACACTGTATACTCAGTGTGTTACCTCCCAAGTGAAAGTTGGAAAAAATCACTCGGGTGGGACTCGAACCCACGACCTCCTGCTTTCTAGTGCAGATGTCTTACCACTCGACCACCGAGCTAACGGGATCGGTTGGCCGGTTCGAATCTGATGTACATAGCAGCGGGTACCGCATAAACTATTATAAGATGGAATTTTTGCGCCGGGGTGATATAAATCGCCGGGTTGATTTATATCACCCCGGCGCAAAAATTCCATCTTATATACTGGTTTGGTTAAAAAAAAAAAAAAAAATTCAAATAAAATAAAATCCTGTTGTTTTAATCCTTATGACCTTGGCCTTTGTCTTATGGGTCCAAACTTATAAGTTATACTAGCAAGCTACCTTCATTGTATCAAGGTTCAAGACATACATGGACATACAATCCAGGTATCGCTGTGGAACCAAATGCACAGGCACTCACGCACGCACACGCAGCCACGCACCTCACACAGACGGACAAGGCGGAAACAGTATGCCCCTTCGGCTTCGCCAGCGGGGCATAAAAATTGTTGAATGTAACATAAGTCCCCAAAAGAGATCCGAGTAGTGCTTGCAAAAATTTCGAATTCTATTTACCTATTGTAATCACGTACAACCAGGAGCACATTTTCTCTCAGGTTTCTCAACTCTTCTCTTTTGAGGTATACCTCGGTGGCATAGTGCGGAATCTCAAACATCAACTTCTCCCAGTACTGGATCTCATTGAACAACTTCAGCAATATCCTGTAATTGAAATCAAAGAAGTCAACATTTCTTTCAAATGGGAATGTCAATGGCATACTTTGCCAAGTAAAATTATAGGATTTCCCGGCCATATTCAACTAACAAACCATTCAAATTCATGAAAACGCTTTTAAATTCACAAAGTTTTTGAAATTGGACCACACTAGGGTTTCTTTTTAAGGACATTCTAGCATTCAAGTTTGTTTTAGTCATTCTTTTCCATTTACGGTCTTTCTAGATGCATTTTAATCATGTTTAAGTTAAATTTCTACCATCTATTTGCAATTAATGCAATCAGATAAATAGTCACCAAAGTCAGCAAGATTTTGCTGTTTATTTTCACTTCTTCACTTTCGGGCAAACAATTTCAACTTTTAGGTAGGTGTTCAAGTTAGATTAGAATATAGTTTATTTCAGTGTGAAGTTTAAGTTCTTCTTTTAATGCATTTTTTGCAAGAATTTTTAATCAGAAATCATTTTCTTCTTTGCCTTACTACTCCGACCATGTTGCCAATTTCCGTGCTCAAGTTGTCCAGTCCTTGTTAGTTAGGAGGCATTGACCTGAATCCAGGACCAGGAACTAGTCACTGCAAGGTTCTCTCTGCTATCAGAATGTGCATAGCCTCAAAAACTAACTTGATGATTACAAAGCGTCTCTTCGTGTGTACATTGAGAGCAATAATTACCAGGTTGCTTGTTTAACTTAAATGTGGTTGAATCACCATGTGCTGGATGCTGAGCTAAACATTACAGACTGTGCCATGTATCGACGCGATAGGAATGACAACAGGAGAGGACGACGACTTCTAATATTGGTAAATGAAGGCTCCATGAGTTTGAAAATGATGATAGTGAAATGATCGGGATTGAACTTGGAGTTAGTGTGGTCTGAGCTAGTGCCGAGTCCATCCTATGACGGGAATGTGACGACCCTCAACCCCGTTCCAAATGCCGTTCCAGCCATTGGATGGGCAGTCTTCGACAAGGTGGTCTGCCATTTGCACGTTGCTACGGTCACAGCTGCTGGTGTCAGAGAGCCTCCATACGTGCATGCAGGATCTTAAAGTGTCTAACGCCAGTGCAGAGGCGGTTGAGGCAACACCACTCCTTGCGAGGGAGGTTGTCACCGACTGGGTGGGATGATATGGGCAGCATGGTAATGAGTCTGCCGGTTGGTTGCTGCCTCTTCCATTCGTTGAGGAGCCATTGCTGTTTGCTGGTGTTCCTATTTTGCTTGATGTAGGTTTGGGCAGCTATTACGAAGGGCTTCCTGCTCCTGAGGCACTGAGTCAGAAGGACTGTGTAGACCTTGTTGTGAAGGGGGTGAGCCTCCTGATTGGCAGCCTTAAGTGCTGCCCGTCTTGTGGTGGCTTCACGCCTGAAATGGTGAGGTGGTATGCCAGCAAGAGCAGGGAGGTTGTGAGTGGGTGTGGGCTTCAGGCAGCCTGTGGTGATGCAGAGAGCGGACTAATTTGTTGATTTTGATTTAGAGAAAAGCCTTTGCAGTAGAGACAACAAAAGAGTTGCGCGAAGGGAGTCTTTCAGGCAGCAGAAGGCGGAGCCCAGCATGTCAACAGGGACAGTGGAATCAATCTAAAATCCTTGCAGCAAATACTCTGAAGGCGGGAGATGGCCGTGTGGGCTAGGCCCGAACGAGCTGCGCTGTTAATGTGCTGGATAGTCCATTCATTTCAGTTGCAACAGGCATCAAGAAGGGGGCAGTAGCTGTAGCACAATGACCAGTCTCGACAGCAGGTTTGTTGCGCACCTCATCCGCAATGGTCAGGGAGGTGAGGAACTGTCATCCCATGTGCTGGAAAGAAGTACAGGACCGTGTGCTGAAGGGGGGGGGGGTGCAACTTGGGCACCTGAAACACCCACTTCATATGTTGAGTACAAACCCGATCAATGGGCCCCACTGGTTGTGAATTGGGGGTGTCCAGTAAGTGCGAACCTGTCAAGCGTTTAAACGACTTTGGCTGTGTATTTGGCATTGGAGAATTGGGTTCGGGAACTGTCCCGTTGCACGAGGCAGTAAAGCATGGCCAGAAAGGTGGGCTTAGACCTATAGTGTTTGTTGGCACAAGGGGGTGGTGATGGGGAGGGTGGCGACACACTGGTCTGGGTGCTGAGCGAACAGGGAGCAAATACCGATACAACTGGGGAATCTGGTGAACAGATTGCCATGTGAGGTATCAGGGTACCTGGAGTGTATTCCGGTCAGGAAGAGGGCACTTTTTGGTAAAGGCCGACAGAGTAGGTGGAAAATGGAGACCAGCTCTGGGCTTGATGCCACATGGGCAGAGCGTAACTGATCGTATTATTAATCAGGAGCGAGTGACTTGCTGTGAGAAGTTATCTCCATGGATCAAGACGAAAATGGAGATTACTTCTGGCCTCGATTCCATGTGGGTAAAGCGCGATTGATTGTATTGAAGGGAGTAACTGACTTGCCATGATGGGGTCACTGTGGTTAGGGTGATCGTAAGGGGGGCAGTGTGCGACCTGCCGAGAGGGCAAAGTATTGCTGTTATGGGTAGGGAGTGAAGGACTTGCCCAAAGGGCAAAAAATCACTCTGTTAGTTGGTAAAAAGGTATGAAGTGAGGGACTTACTAAGAGAGCAAACTTTAACTCTGTTAGCTGGTATACGCAGGAAGTCATGAGGGACTTGTCAAGGAGGCGAAGTATCACTCATTTACAGGTATACGCAAGGAGTCACGAGAGGCTAATCAAGGGGGCGGAGTTTCACTCTGATAGCTGGTATACGCAGGAAGTCATGAGGGACTTGTCAAGGGGGCAAGGTATCACTCTGTTAGCCGGTATATGCAGGGAGTCATGAGGGACTTGTCAAGGGGGTGAAGTATCACTCTGTTAGCTGGTTTATGCAGGGAGTCAATGAGGGACCCGTCAAGGGGGTAAAGTATCACTCCGTTAGCCGGTATACGCAGAGAGTCATGAGGGACTTGTCAAGGGGGCCAAGTATCAATCTGTTAGCCGGTATACGCATGGAGTCATGAGGGACTTGTCAAGGGGTGAAGTATCACTCTGTTAGCCAGTAACAGAGGGAGTCATGAGGGACTTGTCAAGGGGGCGAAGTATCACTCTGTTAGCCGATATACGCAGGGAGTCATGGGACTTGTCAAGGGGGCGAAGTATTACTCTGTTAGCCGGTATACGCATGGAGTCAATGAGGGACCTTTTAAGGGGGTGAAGTAGCCCAGGTTAGACGACGTCTTCATTGCATTACGACTAATGTCCAGGATGAGAATTCTCTTCGCAATACCATCCAAAACTTTAACAAGATTTTTTTTATGTTTTACCTCGTTATGGAAGCTTATTTCACACCCACATTCTCTATGTGTCCTTATCTTTGCATCCGGTGGGTTCAGGAATTCATAAACTATGCTGACTGAGGTTAATCAGGAAAATAAACTCAAAGCAACACTAACCTTGTACGTGTTTGTAGACTCTTTTTATCAGTTTCTCATGATCACCATCGTACAGAGTCATACATACGTGCGTACATACGTACGTACGTATGAAAGCGCACACGCACGCTAGCGCCCTCCTTGGTTCAGTTTTGGTGGGAACAGTGACGTCACTCCAGCCAACTGAAGACGCAAAAACACTTAACCAATGACCAAAGCCGAAACATGTTTCTGGTCACGGTCGTGAAAACACGCCCTGTTATTGGATAGGCTACTATGCTTACAAGTTAGTGCTCATGCATTTGAGGGTGGTTACTAAGCAAATCGCGCATGCGCACTGTGCGTTCAAGTGCACAGACGTACATGACATACGACATGTGTACGTCTTATGACTAGACTCAGCGGTGAGAAACTGATGAAAAGAGTACATACAAGTTTAATGCTGTTTTAGAGTTTATTTTCCTGATTAACGTCAGACAGCATCACATATGGAATTCATGCCCCCCCCCCCCCCCGATCAACAGATAAGGACACATAGAATACTAAGACGTAAAAATTGGCTTCTCCGACAAGGTAAAAACATTGAAAATATTGGTCATAGACTTTTTCGCCCTGTTTTAAGCACTTCATACCCTGGACTCCCTCCATAACATAGGAAGGAAAGGGAGTCCACCTGGGCTAGGGGTGAAGTATCACTCTGTTAGCAAGTATACACAGGCAGTCAATGAGGGACTTGTCAAGGGGGCGAGGTATCACTCTGTTAGCAAGTATACAAAGGGAGTCAATGAGGACTTGTCAAGGGGGCGAGGTATCACTCTGTTAGCTGGTATACACAGGGAGTCAATGAGGGACTTGTCAAGGGGGCGAGGTATCACTCTGTTAGCAAGTATACAAAGGGAGTCAATGAGGGACTTGTCAAGGGGGCGAGGTATCACTCTGTTAGCTGGTATACACAGGGAGTCAATGAGGGACTTGTCAAGGGGGCGAGGTATCACTCTGTTAGCAAGTATACGAAGGGAGTCAATGAGGGACTTGTCAAGGGGGCGAGGTATCACTCTGTTAGCAGGTATACAAAGGGAGTCAATGAAGGACTTGTCAAGGGGGCGAGGTATCACTCTGTTAGCAAGTATACACAGGGAGTCAATGAGGGACTTGTCAAGGGGGCGAGGTATCACTCTGTTAGCAAGTATACAAAGGGAGTCAATGAGGGACTTGTCAAGGGGGCGAGGTATCACTCTGTTAGCAAGTATACAAAGGGAGTCAATGAGGGACTTGTCAAGGGGGCGAGGTATCACTCTGTTAGCAAGTATACACAGGGAGTCAATGAGGGACTTGTCAAGGGGGCGAGGTATCACTCTGTTAGCAAGTATACAAAGGGAGTCAATGAGGGACTTGTCAAGGGGGCGAGGTATCACTCTGTTAGCAATTATACACAGGGAGTCAATGAGGGACTTGTCAAGGGGGCGAGGTATCACTCTGTTAGCAAGTATACAAAGGGAGTCAATGAGGGACTTGTCAAGGGGGCTAAGTATCACTCTGTTAGCAAGTATACAAAGGGAGTCAATGAGGGACTTGTCAAGGGGGCGAGGTATCACTCTGTTAGCAAGTATACACAGGGAGTCAATGAGGGACTTGTCAAGGGGGCGAGGTATCACTCTGTTAGCAAGTATACAAAGGGAGTCAATGAGGGACTTGTCAAGGGGGCGAGGTATCACTCTGTTAGCAAGTATACAAAGGGAGTCAATGAGGGACTTGTCAAGGGGGCGAGGTATCACTCTGTTAGCAAGTATACACAGGGAGTCAATGAGGGACTTGTCAAGGGGGCGAGGTATCACTCTGTTAGCAAGTATACAAAGGGAGTCAATGAGGGACTTGTCAAGGGGGCTAAGTATCACTCTGTTAGCAAGTATACAAAGGGAGTCAATGAGGGACTTGTCAAGGGGGCGAGGTATCACTCTGTTAGCAAGTATACAAAGGGAGTCAATGAGGGACTTGTCAAGGGGGCGAGGTATCACTCTGTTAGCTGGTATACACAGGTAGTCATTAAGGACTTGTCAAAGTGTGTAATTTTTGTTTGGTTTTGTATCACTGTTTGTAATTCTTTGTTGAGGTCAAATAAATAATAATTAAAAAAAATTGAAGGGGCGGCGAAGTATCACTCTGTTAGCCAGTAAAAGCAGGGAGTCATGAGGGACTTGTCAAGGGGGCGAAGTATCACTCTGTTAGCCGGTATACAAAGGGAGTCATGGGACTTGTCAAGGGGGCGAAGTATCACTCTGTTAGCTGGTATATGCAGGGAGTCAATGAGGGACTTGTCAAGGGGGCGAAGTATCACTCTGTTAGCAAGTATACAAAGGGAGTCATGGGACCTGTCAAGGGGGCGAAGTATCAATCTGTTAGCCGGTATACGCTTCGCCTCGGGTAATTATCACCCATCAAGACTCAAATCAGTCTTAAACAGAGTGATATAAAACCTCCCAAACAAACATTTATTTCCTTAACAATACTAGAGAATTTTACTACAAAACAATAAGACAAAAATTAACTACAGTGTACATGTACACAACTGTTACTTAATTTTTCAATTTTTGGAAGCACTTTTTGTATAAAGCTTATTGTAACATGGGTAATCTCTCCTACCTGTCAAAGTTCATGTCTAGCATGGCCTGTTTCTCAGTGCTTCTGCACATGAGTGGAACATCGAGTAATTTCATGCAGTCCTTATCCACAGTGACTGCCCATTCATTAAATGTCTTACGAATGAACTCATCCAGAGCTGTGCTGAGCTGGTTGTACTGTGTCCGTGTTTCTGCACCAGTACCTATGTGTGGCAGGAAGTAGGCCTTGTCCAATACCTGTACAAAAAAATACTGCAAGTGAGACTTGCGCAATCCCCCTGGCATGCTGGCAGTTTTATAAAGTCAGTGTCCCTAACCAAAATGGAAGATTTCTATTGTTTTAGCAATAGTGACTTTGACCTGTCAGCCCCAAAATCAATAAGTTTCTCAAGACTACCAAGAGCAACCCACAAACCACAAATTTCAAGTTCCTAATTTGAGTATTTCTCAAGTTATTATACTGACATTGTTTCTATTGTTTTAGCAATAATGACCTTGACCTTTGACCTGTCGACCCCAAAAGCAATAGGCTTCTTAAGACTACCAAGAACAACTTAACCTTGTGAAGACGTATTCACCTATAGAAATTGCACTGTGGAGACAATCTTTTGTTCCCTATTGTTCCCTATTGTGCACATGTCTCCACAGGTGTACCAAATCACGTTTGTTGATGGTGTAAATCAAGGATTTTCTTTTGTTCCTCTTCCCTTTTCCTTTTTTTGTTAGAGTATAAACAAAGGAAATGGGAAGAGGAACAATAGAAGATTCTTGATTAATTTACACCATAAACACGCATAGACATACACGCTTAAGTGTGCATTTGCCTGCAATCGGGGACCCCCTTGTTGTCCCTCTTTTGTTTGTTAATGGTGTAGATCGAGGGTCTTCTATTGTTCCTCTTCCCTTTTCCTTTGTTTATACTCTTAACTCTTTCGCAACAGCTCTCATAGGTTTTGTAACCCAGGAGTCCTCGACTTGGTTCCTGTCCTCAATTCATCGATGATGTTGCACGTGTGTCCTTGATTTACACCATAAACAAACAGCCATACAAACGTGTGTTCACCTTTGATCGCGGACGTCCTATTGTCCCTCTTTTGTTTGTACTCTAACTTTTTAGGAAGACTCCCATAGGTTTTGTACACAACCCCAATCGCGGACGTATGCTGGGAATCGTGGACGATATAGTTCTCTTTTGTTCTCTGGATTTTTCGTCCACGGTTTGAAAAGATGAACACATACATACATACACACAGAAGGAATACGTTATCGCAATATTCTCCTCCGGCTTACAGCCAGGGGAATAAAAAGTATGATGCCGAAGAAGTAAATGGGTCATTCAATAACTGTGGGGTCCTTGTTACATTTGATATAAGATAGTAAATTCATGACACATTCTTTAATTAATGCCTTCGATCTCCAAGAGTAATTGGGTAACCAAAAGACCTGCTAAACAAATAAAACATGTTTGGAGTCAATTTTAATGATACGTGTATGGTAAATTTCACAGGTCAGGTGTAACAGGGACACAGAAAATGTCACACTCTTGGATATGTAATATCTTTCTTATATGGCAACATTGTTTCCGGCTTTTGGTGTTCACAACCAGCTCGAAAAACTTCCAAAGTTTACTTGGGTGGGACTTAAAGATGCGACGTTTGCAAGTTTAAACGGGCACTGTGTTTTGCACTGTGTAGGAGCCGGGGCAACGAACCATGGCTACGCCGTATTGCTTCAAGTACGATGGGTACAATCTCCAACATGAAAACGGAAAATACGTGCACAGAAAAGACTGATCAATTGCTGTAAACGAGAAATTTTTGAATCGCAGAAAGTTTGTGTGCTTTCATTCTCTCTCTCTCTGCGGCCAAAGGTACTTCATGCCTGTTGCCTACCATGTACCGTAATTTTCGGAATATAGGCCGCGCTGAGTATAAGCTGCAGCACGCAAAAATCTGCAAATTAAGATTTGAAGTAGGCGTATTAGCCACACCGGCGTATAAGCCGCAGCGGTTTCAATTTTGTAAGGCCTCTAAATTCTAAAGTCAAAAAGCTCGGACCCGTTCCATTCAAAACATTTACCATCAAAACATTTACTGTCGTATGATACTCTCCCAAAAAAATATGAAAATTGAAGTTGAGAAATAAACACCGGGAATTGATGCCGGCTGGCCCAGCTGGTCCCCGGCCTTAAAAGTTAGCGCATGGCCCGGCAGCCTGCGCAGGCGAATGACAACATTTTCCCCCAGAGTGTACATGTGGTGTGTACCTCTATAGCTTAAACCATGTGATTCTGATGGTAACAGAATGATTGTTGCCTGATTTACTATTTTAATACCACCAAAGAGAAACTGTATACATGATCTACCAGTTCACAAAGAATCTGTTGCTTGCACTCACTTCAGTTAGAAATGGACAGATTTCTTATTTAAAACATATCTGACGCACCCTTATTTTCCAAAGTGTCAATTCCAAGCATAATGTGTACATTTTGATGGCTTTGAACAATTCTTTTGGAAACATTTCTAAAGAAAAAAGTTTTATGTTCTTTTTGCTCCATTACATCACACACATGTATATAATGAGAAGGGGTTCTTAAATTAAACTACAATTTTTTTTTATCTATATTGAAATCACTGGTTGAATATTGTCAGAGACCAATATCCAAAACAAAGTTGACATTGTCCATGTCCTGAAAACCTGAAAACAAGTACTTGTACAATGCAGGGCTCCAATATGCCTACCTTCATGGACCGATCAATACGGCCCTTTAATGATCTTGCCCAATGGGCCTGGCCTGCATACTTTGGCAAGAGGGGTCCCAGACTTTGGCTCTTCTTAGTCAGTTCTTTTTTCACAGCATTCAGTTCATCATTGAAAAGGGCATACACTTCAACCGTCTTCTTGTCAATTGTCCGTCTAATAGCCTATTAAGGATGAAATATATTATGTTAAATATTACTGATGTAAACTTGACAATGAAAAAAAGGAATTCCATCAAAAACGGGATGTTCATCAGGATCTTAGTGATTCAAGTAATGCAGCATTTCAATAGGACGGGACAGGACAAAATTCCAATTATAAAAACACTTATCTTTGGTCCCAGCAAAATTGTACAAGTTTCTATGGGGAGAAATTTGCTCACACTTCACGCAAAAGCTTGTGTGAAGCGAAATTCATGTCGTCAACAATGGTGGACGCACTTTGAATGTATTGTTGACGTCACGAATTTCGCTTCGCTTTCGCTTTTACGTGAAGTATGAACCGGGCTTCAGACGAAATCGGGTAGTACAAATTTTCTGTTATAATGAAAGTTTTGGCGACCCCCTGGCAAGTAAAAGCATTGTTAACAACCCATTTTTTACAAAAAAAATTTGAAAACCACGAAAGCTTACTAATTTCACGGCTTTTTTCTTTCAGACCTTGTCTGAAAGCAACATCATTAGCCTAGTCATCAATTGGTTTAAAGGGAATATACATCATTTGCTTTTGCTGTAATTTTCACAAATGCATGGAATTGGGGGGTGGGAAATATATCTATATATATAAGAGAGAAGTTTACTCGCCCCCGAGACGATGTTTGCTCCTGAAAGGATCCGAGACCGCGGGCTCCCGCGGCGCCAAAATCGCTCCACGTCCGTGGAAAAATGCGGAGGGTGTCTTCCGCCGGGTCGGACGCTTCGGGTCGTCCTAATTTTCCCGTACGGACCGGCGATCCGTTTCGTCGAATTTTCGTGACTGCGTTTTGCGCAGGAATTTGCCGTCGTGTGCGCTTTCACAATGACTGCCTGGTCGCCCCCTGTGCTGGCTTTTCTGCAAGTCTAGACTATGCGAGGTCAGCGAGGTCAACGTAGGGGTTTCGTTTACGTGTTCTACTCGGCCGTTTGGCAAAAGTGTTCACCAAATGGTAGTATGGGGTGACCTTGGCAAAATATTTTTTCTCCATGGTCCGTGGCCACCAAGTGTCCCTATTGTTTCCTGTGCTTTGCTTGCCGCCCCTGCGCCGAGTGCAACGAATACTCAGAAGGACTACACATTAGTATGCCTTGCGCGGTCTGACCAATCGAAAGTCTACTTTGCATAGTATTTCCAGGCTATGCAAAACTGTCGACGGCAACGCGTACTGCAGCCTGCTCCACACCCTGCAAACGAGGTTGGGTCTACGGTGCTCGCTATTTGAAGCGCGAGCCTGTGACGTCGCGTGATAGAGTGCTGTTGCTTCCATAATGTGTTTACAGCTCCATGCTTCCACCACCAAGGCTGAGCGTTGTGAGTTCGCTGCCCGCCATGTATAATTCAGTGTCGCGTTATAATTTCGGGGGCCTGTTTGGGGTCAACGAAGGATCGATGCATATTGCTTCAAATATCGCGATCTTAAACAAAGTCACAAAAAAATCGACGAAAAAGTCTCCGACCCGGCGGAAGACACCCACATTTTTCCACGGACGTGAAGCCGCGGTCTCGGATCCTTTCAGGAGCAAACATTTCTCGGAGGCCAAGTAAAACTTGCTTTTATATAGATGGTTGAACCAACTTTTTTCCTCGCAGACGATCTCGCAAATTGTAAGAATTAAGTTCAAGTTTACGTTTGTTGAAGAGTCCAATACTGAAACTTAATTATGACCTTCCTCCATGATTCAGACCGTTTGTAATTTTATGGTAACACTCAACATTTTCATTTCAAATGACACCTTCACGTTTTATTGCATTATGATTTATTGTCAAAACTGTACAACCAGCCTTTGCCTGTGTACTACAGTAACCTTTTCACTACGTTTTCCAAATGCGACTGCCTCACAAAAAGTCAATTTAACAGACCAACGGCAACATTCAAGTATACAGACAGTTGCCATGGTACATAATGATCATGTGCGTAAATCGACGGGGGACAGGGGACCCCCCCCCCCCCCCACCACACACACATTTTGAGGCGGGGGACATTGTTTGGTCCCCCCCCCCAACTTTTTCTTCCCCGAATTAAAATATTGTAGCCTACAATAACGATTCTATTGCTATGCTCAGAATACATGTAGCTGATTCAATTACTCTAAACTCAAAACTTTCAAAGATGATCTTTTGCTCAAATTGGTTTTAGTGGTCAGAAATTACCTCAGTTCACACTGCCCTTTGACAGTACCCACACACCACAGAAATTGCTTTTATAACTGCATGTCTCCCCAAAGTATATCCCCCTTTTACATATAACTCCCCACATTTTCACCAACACTACGCCCTACCCGATCTATGATCGGGTAAATCAGCTTGTAGCAAATATAGTTACACTGACTTTTTTGAGGTTTTGGGTTCAAAAATGCTATAAAAACCAAGAAAAACAATCATTTTCCTGTAGTCTGGTTCCCTGACTCCATTTAAGAAGAAACAGAGCAGTTTACATACATTGGGGAATTGTAAGGTCAGGGAACCATTCTAGCTGGCTTGTACCCATTCATAGGTGTGTAATCGATTGCAAACAAGTGCGATGGTCAATTGGGGCCAGTATTTGAAAAAAAGCCAGTTTTTTCCAACGCTGATCGGCCGATCAGCGTTGGAAATTGATACAAAAATACCACTTTTCTTGAAAATGACAGTATACCAGGTGCCATGATTTTACAGGATGCTTTACACTGTCATTCACTAACAGTCCAGCAAGGTATTTCAAAATGATTTGGTAGTTTTATTTTTTGATGTTTGCAAATGTTTTTATTTCCCTTTAAGTCAGGCTAAAATCATGGATTTTTGGTTGTCATTTTGGCACCTTGTTTTTAACATGCAAAATGTGACTGTTATCGAGAGTTTTTGTGTTGAAGGCAGAGCAAAAGGTTCATATATTATAAGAAAAGAGTTTCATTATGTTGCAGATCATCAAACTCAGATTTTATGCTATGTTGAAAAACATGAAGTAACGAGAGTAACATAACGTGAGTGACGATACCTCCCTGTAATCTAATGTCCCTTGCATCTAAAATACACATATTTGATTCAAATAATGGGTTCTAATATATAGCTATGGGTTGAATGAAAGGTAAAATAATGTTACTTATGTGTTGTAGAAAACAGTTTGAGGAGACTGTAACAACAACATTGCAGGACAATTTTCCATATCCTTTTTTTGTAACGTGAGCGACGACCAACAATTAGGCCTAATTTTAAATAACAATGGATTTAATTTTTCTTTCCATTTTGAGTAGCCCTTACCCCAAGGTTGTTGTATGGCTGGTTTGATTCAGCTTGATCAAATACTTTTGAAGCAGGGAGAGGTCAAAGTAGCCTCGTGGCATATAAATGTAACGTGAGTGAAGTTGGAATTGCCCTTGAGTGCAAGCTATGTTGTATCCGTTGTTTCAAACTGGCGGAGTCCCTAAAAAAACAGACTCCACAAAAATGGTCCTTTCCCCTGTTATTCCAACCCAGATGACATGAAATCTATACCTCATACCTTGCACCAGACATTCACGAAGCAAATGATCGACTTGAAACAGAACAACAGTTACGAAAATATGAAAAATATTGATGATTTCCATGGCTTTTTATGAAGTATCATCCAATGCCGCTGTTATGTCTGTTTTGTGGTTGTTGTGTGCTTATACGCATGCGCGTGCATCAGTCAGGGTGACTAGATATAAAATCGAAGAATCGAGAATCAAAAAATCTGCTAGGTCATGCGCGTGACCGTACCACAGGGTCTAGCAGATTTTTTGATTCTCGATTTGCGAGTCTGACAAAAGCTGTCCTCAGTAGCAGTGCTTGCCATCCATCCACAAAGAGCCAAGATAATCGACCTGGATGAGTTTGTATCTACCTTTTCAAGAAAGCACAACAGAAAATTCCAGTTGTTTTAATTTTTATTGGTAAGATTTGGTATATCCCTGTGGTTTGTGTTTCAAAAGGTATAACAGGTGTAGCATTTACGTCCATAATCAGTCCAAAAAAACCAAAAAGGCAAGCCGCAGTTCAATTACTTTCTAGTTTCAGTGCCCCCTTGAACAAATGTGCGCACTCCCAGGTGCCCCCCCCCCCAGATGTTTCACCCCAGTTACGCCACTGCCCATACCACAGAAATGCTTCTTGTGAATTCATAATCCAAACATGACCTTCGCAACATGCACCGATAGGAAGATATCAGCCCTTCCCATCTCGTATATTTTAAAAAGGCAACTACTGGGAAGACACTGATCACCTAGTCACTGCATTATGCAGACAGTATGCACAGGATTGTGGGTAAAATATAGTGCAAGCCATAAAAAGCTCACATTGCTTCCGTGATGAACATTTTGTCAGATGTTAAGGCACTTTCTGAACAGCTGGTACCATTGCCAAGCAAGCAAACAAGTTTGGATTTAGGACGAGTACCTGACAATTTTATGTAGAAACGAACCAAGGTCTGAAGGTCTCTCAGACGTAATTTTTGCCGTGGAGACTACTAAAATTAATCATTGAAAGACAAAAGGTACCGGTACATGTATAGAAATAAATTAGAAATGTCTCTCCATGACACAATTTGTGTAGAAGAGTTAACTTAAATGGAACAACATGGTCCCGGTTGATTCAGTGGTCACATTCCGGCTGGTCATTTATACATACTCTGTCTTCTACTCTTGAAGTTTTCATGAACTTGTATTATTTGGGTTTTTTTTATTTTACATACAATATATGTACCATACATTTTACATAATTTTTTTACAATTTTTTTATTAATTTTTTTATAGTACTACACACCCAATACGATGTTCCATTTCATTTTGATTACACATACAAACATCATGCACGTTCAAAGAGCTAACACAAAAAAGAACAATGGGTTGGAAATTATTGCATCGGATAATACGAAATTCGGAAAACATTTTGACCAGGTCCCGTGGATTTTGTACTAACGGGAGTCGATGGTAAACTTTTATTAGGTTCTCCTTCAAACTTGCCTACTTTTATGACAACGACCTTGTGTTTCAGTCCACCTTTTAGAGTTCCAAATAATCTCTGTGGTCTTTGATCCTGTCATATGCAACCCAAGAGAGGGTATGACGTTAATGAATCACATTTCTAATCACAATTCAACTTTGTAATGTTTGCCTATCAGGAGGAAAGCTGCATCTGCAATTACAATTTGGAACATTGGTATTTTTGCTAGCAAGTGAACTTCAGTATTTTATGCCAAGGTGTTGGTGTTCCCATCCCCCAGTAAAATTGGTAGATACAATCCACTGATAGTGACCAGTTTGATGCCTAGTTGAACACATGTTAATCCCCTCTTGAATGAGTAGCATTTCTGGTGCAAATAACTTCCTGGTCTAGTTTATAACATACCTCTCTCGATGACAGATGTTGAAATGCATCCAGTAACTCCACTCCTTGTTCAACTGTGTTGATGGTCTCAAACGCAGTAGAGATGACATTTTGCATCATGACCTCTAAATCTTTGATGCCTGTTCGGAACCTGCTCCAAATCAGTGGACACATTAATTTAACATATTAGCTTTCTAAGTCAGTCAGTCAGAATTTTTTTTTTAATTCTCCAGATATATTCTCTGAACTGCTCCAAATGCAACTAATGCTACCTCAGTTGACAACTCGCAAATGAGTTATTGCCACCAATAAAGTCTACTGCAATTATTCATCCATCCTAACAATTGTGCTTATGATGTATAGAAACTGTTGTCATCCTTATAAAACTGTTTGTTTTCAATAGACATTATTACCTCTTGCCACAAATGAAGATACATTTGTACTTTATTGTGGAACCATACATGGGCAATTCCACACTAATGGGCCAATTAGATGAGTTTATGGATGTTGCATATTGAGGGTAAAAGATGAGCTAGTATTTTCTTCTGTTTTTTTTCCTATACCTTGCTAAGTTGAAAGTGACTAGGAAAAGACAAGACAAAAGATGTTATCTTTTTGCAGGGGAGAAAATAACAGGCATCTTTTTTTGTGTGACACTTACCGGTATGTAAAATGGACAGACACACTGTAAGGAAATGGGTGTCACACTTTTGGGCCCATTAGTGTGATATTGCCCACATACAACTTCAAATTATGTAAGGGAACTTACATTAGAAGAAATTGGATCAGTCCTTCATTCATAAAAAAAAAACCAAGTAACCCCAAGCACGCAGGGTATCAAGCCCCCAAGAAACCATTGAAGCATGTCTCTTTGTACATTTAAGGTATTGGTCCTGGCTGAGGACTCAAGATGGGTAGGAGGCTGAAGAGAACTGAGGAACCAAGGGAGGGAGGTGAGTCTCTCCTCCTCGGCCTCATACAATTCCAATTATAAGAACCCTTACATAATTGGAAATTATATTTCGTCCTCGTTGAGACTCACCATGTAAATTTCACTGACATCTCACTTAAATAAAACTTGCTAAAGGCATTCACTGATGACCAGTCTGCTGTCAGCAAAATCTATTCCTGCTGATACCATCACTATTCTTAGCCATCTTGCAATAGTAGGTGAAATTACTGGATGATGGGGTTTCCCAAACGATAAAAACACCCCGGTAAATTGCTGGTTATTTAGGCGTCTAAGCAGTCGTGTATGATGAATGTTCACCTCCAACGCTGA
The DNA here is from genome assembly GCF_015706575.1 of Patiria miniata. Classification (NCBI taxonomy): domain Eukaryota; kingdom Metazoa; phylum Echinodermata; class Asteroidea; order Valvatida; family Asterinidae; genus Patiria; species Patiria miniata. The sequence goes on along the minus strand of NW_024037059.1, from coordinate 23,672,713 downwards.
AAAGACACATAGTTTTGGATTTGCCAGATAACGGGCCAAAACAACACTTGGAACTGGCCTATGTGCCGCAGAACAATAAGGAGAAAATATATTCCCCTGTATGGCCTTGCAGTGAATGCTACAGTCTCTGCCTAAATTTCCACCAAAAAGATGGCTCATCAATGGCTTTAAATCTTTTGTCAAGCAGCTCATCAAAGGCATGCTGTCTTGAAAGAGCCAGACTCTGGCTTGCAGACCAAAGCAGTATCAGTGGCTTGAGATTTAACCAGACTGGTATCGACAGTCTCCTCTGGGCAAGATGGATCCACCAAAGCATCAAAGAGATGGGTAAAAGGAAAAGCTGCTTTCAGCAGGTGATTATCAGAATCTTTAAGCTTGTCATCTTGGGTAACCAAAGACGCTCAAGCTTCCTTGAAGGATACCTTTACCTGACTTGGTAATTCCTGAGCCTTGAAATGTGGTTTCTGTCCCACTGGTTCTTGGATTGAGTCTCTTCTTTGAACACATCATGTCCCAATTTATTTGAAAGCAGGTCTTCCCACCAGGAAAGAACTTTATATATCACTGGAATACCTGTTGATTATGAGAATCCGATTCGGTTTCATCACCTATCTCCAATCATTCCGTTCTGATACTTACGGAGTCCAAATTCGCACCCTCGCCAGAATTACTGTCCCAAACAATCGGACTCGTTGGCGAAGGAAGCCAAAGTTGTCATGGGGTAGAAGGATTTCCCTAAAGTTGATGAAACATCTGCTGCGTAGCATTAGGAAGCCACTGTTGTGTGGAGTTAACCCACGGACACAGCCACTATGGCAGAGCTGGAAAATTACATTGTTGACCAGGGAAGAAAGACGACCCTGGCTGATTGTGAGGGACAACCCAAGGCAAGGTCTGTCCGGGCTCATTTTTTTGCCACATGTCTAGCCTGTGGTGCTCGACACTTATTCTGCAAGGAATGGTGAAGAGAAGACACTCGCATTCCTCATTGGACAGGATAAGTAAACCGGTGAAAGTAGAGACAGTTGTATACACAGTCACGGTGGAATGTTGAATAGGGTTATGGAATGTGGAATGAGAATGTGGAATGGGACTGTGGTATGGGAATATGGAATGGGAATATGGAATCGGGATGTGGAATATGAATCAGAAAGTGGAATGGTGGATCCGACAAAAGAACATAGACTAATAATTCGGACGTTTCACAATGCAGTGCGCCGGTGCCACCAAGAGTTTGCCATGGAGAGTCAATGCCAGTGACAGAAATTGGGCAAGACTGCCTGCTTTCCACTAATTATGCATCTCACATTAATATGTTTAAAGACCTGAGAACCTTGTAATAACGAGAGTCGACTGTACATGTAAGTGCTGTTTGAAAAAAAAGCTTCAACAAAAAAGATCTTGGAATAAAAAGAAATTGATATGAGATGGACACACCTGTTATAATCATCATGCCACGTGGTTGCCTTAACGTCCAGAATTGTCTTCCTGACACCGCTCATAACAGCCAGGTTTGCCTCAAAAGCACTCTCTATCTCTAGTAGACTGCGTGTGATCTCCGGACCTCTCTGGCCAGCAAAACAGGGGAGTGGAGTCTTGTTACCATCTTCCCAACGAGCAAAATGAATTTGGCATTCACAAACCTACACATATGACAAATAAAGAGGTAAATAAAAAACATGCATTGGGCTAATTTATTATGAACAAGTCTTTATTTGACAAATAAAAATACCATGTGAATCAATAAACAGCTTCATTGTGGACTTACATGTAAAGTGCAAATCATCAATTTTATGATCAATTCCCATTTAAAGTTGCATAAAGTTGAAGCTTACATGTACCTCAAGTAAATCCTTGCAACGCTGAACAAAGGCATCAACCTGAGCAAAGATGCTACTTTGGTCCAATACCCATCCTTCTGAAGAGAACTTGTGATGCATCTGTCTGACCTTAATATAAAAAAATAGTAGATGGCATTGAGTTTGTTTCTGCATTCAATAGGGGACGTTGAACAATAGAGGACAATAGGGTCCCCAATTCCCGAAGGTCCCCAATTTGTTGATGCGTACAAAACATATGGGAGGGCTTCCTAAAAAGTACAAACAAAAGAGAGACAATAGGTGGTCCCAAACTGCAGGCAAATACACACTTGTGAGTATACATAATGATAATGATAGAATTAAAGGCATGTTAAAGTCATGATGTGACATTCTGGTAAGCTTCCAAAGCCTGACTAGGCAACTAAGTATTTTACGGAGTGTGTAGAATTTAAGTGTGTGGCCTTAACAACTAACTATCAAACCAAACTTCCCCAAGAATAAGACTGCATACACAGGTTTACAAATGTGTTACACATACATCACCACTATACTAAAAAGAAGAAAAGGTATATGTGTGTGCATGTTTATGGTGTAAATCGAGGACACAAATCGTCACCGACACCACGAAGTAACACTCTACCGTGTTAAACCATATTTTTTTTTGATTTTCAGTTTTTTTGATTATTAAACATTATTCATCAAGGCCTACCATTGCACGAAGTTTCAAAGCTTCAAGAGCTTTACTTTAATAATTACGCTAAGTATCCATGGCAACTTTTGCGCAAAAGTGACAATTTTCGTTTTCACGAAGTAACACTCAAGTTCCATTTACCATTGCAATGCATGGCGCGCACTCTGCTCATAAGTGAGCAAAAACGTTTTCACGAAGTAACTCTCTTCTTGTAATAAGTTGTATGAGCGAGCGCGCGCGCGCTGACCTGAAGTTGCACTTTCCTCGTGTTGAATACATTGAAGAGTGTTACTTCGTGAAAATGAAAATTTACAGTTTCGCAACCTTTTCGGTTTCACGAACTAACACTCATCTTTTTTCTCTCATTTTCTTGTTTATTTAATACACAAACGGGTGAAAAACAGCATATTTAATAAATTCAATTCATCAAGTGTCCACAACGAGAAACCCAACTGAAAATACTCTGTCGTTTTGACGCAAAGTGTTGTTTTAGAAGGCGTGCAACTTTAGAAGCCGTTTTCTCCGATTGCTAGTTTTTACTGGTATGTAGATGGGTGTTACTTCGTGGTGTCGGTGACGAAATGTGAAGCATCATCAAGAAATTGAGGACAGGAATCAAATCGACGACGACCTCCATCAGAAAAGGTGTACAAAATCAACGGTATGAACAAAAGATTGATGATGCGGAACACACATTTACACCATATACAAACCTGGGTGTGTATGAGTTTGTTTCTGTATTCAATAGGGGACGTTAAACAATAGAGGACGATAGGGTCCCCAATTCTCGAGAGGTCCCCACTTTTGATTCGTGTACAAAACATATGGGAGGTCTTCCTAAAAAGTAAAAGTACAAACAAAAAAGGGACAATAAGGGATCCCTGATTGTAGGCAAATACACACTTGAGTGTGTGCACTTGTTTATGGTGTAAATCTAGGACACACAAGTGCAACACACCTCGATAAATCGAGCGTGCGATCGCACCCCCACGTCATCGCACACCTAAAAGCTTCCCGAGAAGTGTGAATAATTGCACGCCTGAATTTTCCTGGACCACAGATCACACACCAAGAAAATCACACCCCCAGAAAAACCACACGCCTAGAAAAATCCAGGTGTGCCATTTTCCACACACCTGTGATTTCCAAATCAGAAGGACTGCCAATGAGAGCTGTTGCAAAAATGTTGAAGAACAAACAAAGGAAAAGGGAACAGGAACAAAAGAAAATCCCCCCCCCCCCCACAGTAGTGTGGTTGGGGTCTACGAGCGAATACTTACCTGTAGAGCGAATACTACATATGCATTGTTCCCTATGCCGGCAGGCAATTCGCTAAGAGTTTTACATACAATAGCGCCCTCACGTGTCCTACCCACGACGCCCTGTGACATGCGCACTACGTTAGCGTCCTCTTTTTCTCAAGCGTTACTTGCGTAAGCACTCAAGGAATCGAGTATAGTGGGGAAGGAGGGAGGGGTGATCTACAGGTAAGTATTCGCTCGTAGACCCCAACCACACTACTGTGGGGGGGGGGAGTCTACATCACTCTACTTACCTGTAGAGCGAATACTACATATGCATAGACTCGCACCGAGTAAGGCGGTGGGTATACGCAAATTACCGTATGTCTACAGGGGTGTAGGACATGAGGCGTGTCCAAAGGCAAACAACACCAAACCAAAAAACCTACACCCCAGACGCTCCAGGTTTCACCTCGTAAGGGGAACCCAAAGAGCTCGTGCGCAAACAGTCAGGGGGTGTAACCATTATGGGGATGAACCCATGATAGGTACACCTAATTAAACTTAATGCCCATACAAATATATATGTATATTTATATGCTCACCCGTTAGTGCTTCCGTGAGGCTCGACTGGCCGCCAGCAGCACTTCTCTTCCAGCCTTGCCATCTACCTGGAGGACATCCTTCAGGTAGCATTCGGAGAACGTGTTAGGGTTCTTCCAGCAGGCTACCTTGACGATGTCACCTAGGGGGACACCCTTAAAAAAGGCCCACGAGGTGGACACTCCCCTGACCTCATGCGCTCGAATGGGTCCCTGGGTCGCTAGCCAGCCGCCCGGTACGGACCGGATAGCTGTCACGATCCAGCGAGTGATTGTATCGCGGGACGCCGGCCCATGGGGCGGGGTCGTCGTGATGAACAATTTTTCGTGTCCCGTACGAAGTGACTTCGTACGGTTGACATACCACTTAAGTGCTCGAACTGGCACCAAAGTTTGTCATTTGTCTCGTTCGAAAAAGACTTGATGTCCGGGACAAAGATGTCCGGGGGCGTAAAGGTCTGCGACTGGTTCTCTGCGAGAAAACCGGCCGTAGGGATCAGGCGGACACCCCCCGGTTCCCACCGGATGTGTCCTGTCTGCATCGATAACGAGTGTAGTTCACCACGTCGTCGGGACGTAGCGACAGCCAATAGAAAAGCTACTTTGATGGAGAGTTGTAACAAAGTTGAGCAATTCATTGGTTCAAAGGGAGCCTTCGCAAGTGTAGATAATACACTGAAGAGGTCCCAAGATGGGATTAATGTGCGTACTGGGGGACGAGTATTAAACATCCCCTTGATCAGTTGGGTAATTGCAGGGTTGCCGGAAACGGAGGAACCGTCCGAAAATCCCTGATGGATCACGGCAACGGCCGATCGATAATTTTTGACTGTGGCCGTCGTGAGCCCACTGTTAAAAAGGTATAGGAGGAAATCCCCCACTTCCCCTACAGAAGTATTGGGGGGATGAATGGATTGCTGTCTACACCATTTAAGAAATGGCGTAGTCGGCTATCGTACACCTTTCTGGTTGAGGCTCTACGGGACTGAGCTGCAATTGTTGCAGCTCGTCGCGAAAGGCCTGCTGAGCAGAGGGATCGCGTGACAATACCCAGCACGTCAGGTGAAGATCCCCCGGAGCCTGGTGACTGATTCCCGAGCTGGGCTGATAAAGGAGATCGGCCCTCCTCGGTAGAATTACCAGGCGGTGAACCAAGAGTCGGCCGAGCCGGGGAAAACCACGGCTGGCGGGGCCAGAACAGGCTATGAGGAGAATTCGGCAATCCTCCTGCTCGATCTTGGTCAGCACTCGAGAAACGAGGGAGATGGGTGGGAAGGCGTAGTCCAGTAGGCCGTCCCACCGCACCGACAGTGCATCGGTCTGCCACGCGTTGGGATCTGGGTCCCTCGCGCAGTAGATCGGTAGCTGATTTTCATTCGCGACGCGAATAGGTCCACATGCAGCCGGTCGATTAGTCGGAAGATCGACTGAGCCACCTGTGGGAGCAGTGACCACTCTGTCGGGGCGATCCAGCCTCCGGAGAGAGCGTCGGCTGTGATGTTCTCTTCCCCCGGGATGTGTACTGCCGACAGTGCTATCCCGTGATGTATGCACCAGAGGGTGAGATCCCACGTTAGTGCACACAGATGGCCTGACCGAGTGCCACCCTGGTGATTGATGTATGCCACCACTGTGGCGTTGTCGCATCGTACCAGGACTGCTTGCCCTCTGACGTCCGACTGGAAATGTTTTAGTGCGTTGGTGACTGCCAGCATTTCCAGGACGTTGATGTGGGATGATTGATGTGCGGGGCCCCACACGCCCGCGACCTGTCGCGGGTGGAGGGTAGGCCCCCAGCTGTACCCTGACGCGTCGGTTGTGATAAGTACCGACGGGCGGGGCGGGCGGAAAACGCGGCCCTGGATTATATTGGCCTCGACTAGCCAACAACGAAGGTGGGGGACTAGCCAAGACGTAGTGGGCACCGGATGGTCGATCGGGTGCCAGCGGGGTCTGTAGAAAGACAGCAGGTGAAGGTGAATTGGCCTCATCCTCAGCCTGCAAAAAATCCACTAAGTCCACCAGACTGGCCATAAGGCCCAACAGCCTGAGCCAGGCTCGGGCCGGAGCCACTACCGTCAGGAGGAAGAGGGACACGCACTGCCGAAGGTTCAGCAGGCGGTCCTCCGATGGACGGGCCAGTCCCCTGCGAAGATCGAGGGATGCACCTAGAAAGGTGGGAACCTGAGAGGGGACTGGGTGGGATTTCTTGGTGTTGATGAGAAATCCCAGGTCGGTAGCAAGGTGCCACGTTAGTTGGAGCGCCGCTTCCGTCTCCCCTCGAGAACGACCCACTACTAGCCAATCGTCAAGGTACATGAATATCATGATCCCTCGTCGCCACAGTGCCGCCCCGATCGTCTTCACGATCCGGGTGAACACCTGCGGAGAAGTGGATAGCCCGAACGGGAGCACCACAAATTCGTACAGTATATGTTTGTATTGGAAACGTAGGAATTTGCGGTGCTCCGGCCTGATCGGTACGTGAAAATACGCATCTTTCAAGTCTATACTGGCCGCCCACGCGGGCGTGATGATCGATTCGAGAATGTCCGTAACGTTTCCATGCGGAAACGTTTCGGACGTATGAACTTGTTGAGGGGTTTTAAGTTCAATATTGGACGCCACACGCCGGTCTCCTTCTTGGGGGCCAAGAAGAAGGTTGACATGAAACCTGCCCTGGTCCCCCCTTGGGGGACAACACGAACTGCTCTCTTTAGAAGGAGGGCGTCGATCTCCTCCTCGAGGGAGCAGCGTTTTGCTGTGTCGGGCGGTATGGGCGTTGTCCGAATAAGCATGTCCGATGGGGGGGGGGTCCTCGTAAACTCGAGCGCGTAACTTCTGCTGATCGTTTCGAGGACCCACCGGTCGGAAGTCACCTGCACCCAGGACCCCACGAACGGGAGGCCGTTCGGAGACGCATAAGTCACTTGCGCCACGCCCCGGTGTACCGGGTAGTGGGCGCCCGGAAGCCGCGTCCCGACTGGGGACGCCGTTGTTCGGTATGTGGTTGTGAATAACGCGGGCCCACCGTCTTATTGGCGCGCCCACGAAATCCACCACGGGCCGCCCTGACCGGGCGGCGTCAGGGAATGACAAAAGAAGGTTGTTTCTTTGTCTTGTCCGCAGTTTTCAACTCGGCCGGTTTCTTGAGATTAATTCTCTCAGTGGCCTTGAGGCGCTTTGCTTCGGCCTCCATGGCCTCCTGGAACTTACCAGAAAATAAGTCCGGGCCTGAAAGCAGAAGTTCGTCGAGACGCTTACGAGCTCCCGGTGACGGGAGGAAAAGCGCATCTAGCACATTGGCGCGGCGTGACGATGTTGCTAAGGTCGACACTCTAGCAAACTGGTCGAGAGTGGAGCACAGGCCGCGATCGAGGCAATGGAGAGCAGCCACCATCATGTCGGCTGGTATCACCGAATCTTCTTCATATCCCAGTGCCAGGTACTCTGATAGGAGAAGAAGAAAGGACGTCGCACGCATACCCATGCGTGCCGCCGAGTCCATTCTACGGGTGACATCCTCCAGTTTTCCACGGGTCTTGTCCGTAAAAAGGAACTTTGGATGAAGCTGTCCCTCGGTCAGCGGCGAGTTTGTCAATGGCCGAGTCCGGCAGGACTGGAGTTGAGAAATATTTCTCAAAATCCCCTGGGGGGAAAATGATAATACGAGTCTACGCGCTTAGCATAGGCACTCCATGTCTTTGCGTGCATTATCCCATCGATGTGGTCAACGCACACGCGGTCCAGGGGCATTGTGGGAAACGCCCGGACCGGTTCTGTCGTTGGTCCCGATCTCTTCTTGAATGACTGACGTTCAGGAGGAGGAGGAGGTTTGGTCCCAGCAGGAAGATTCAGAACTCTGATCATATCCCGTTGGACCAAGCGGAATTTTTTTTTTTTTTTTTTTTTTTTTTTTTTCGGTTTAGCTCGCTCTCGTCCGCCGAGTTGTCAGAGTACGGGGGCGAGTTGTCACCGGGGAATGGGAACCAGGCCCCGGGGGCGAAGCAGCGCCATCACGGTATCGAGCCCCGCTCGGACTCTAGTGACACCGATGGGTGTAAACTAATACCGGGCGGTGACGCCGGTGCACGGCTCTCCGTGCACGGCATTGTCCGCTGGTCTGTAGTCACCCCACCACGGCCGGCCGTGATGACTGGCGGGTGGGGGCTGTAATTCTGGAGGGGACTCTGGCGCACGGCTAACCGTGTGCGGTATGTCCCTTTGGCCCGGAGTCATCCAGCTGTGAACGTAGTCTCCCTGTCGGCCCGACAATGAGGCCGCGAGGGAGTGAAAAGCCTCAAAAAAATCATCGCGTGAAATCGGGTCGCCACCCTTGTGGCGTTTCCCACGGTGTGATTGATCGGATGACTCACTAGAACTCGTCGAAGAACGGCGAGAACGGCGGTTCTTTTTCGATTTTTTTCTTTTTTGAAGAACGACTCCGAGTAGTTGCCGAGGATTGCGGGGACACGGGGATGCCCGAACAACGAATAAAATCCGATGTAGAGGCATGGCCCTCCGAGCGTAGCGTTAACGCTCTGGGGGAATCCCAGGGATTCGGCTCTACGCTATCAATAGCCCAGGCGGCCGACAGCGCCCCCACGCCGGTAACATAGGCGGGTGCTGTACGGTCGATTAACCGGCCATATAACAGCCCATCCCCAGGCATCGTGGTAATCACGGGGCTGGGTGGGCCTGGGTGCACTGAGCCATGGAGGAGTACTTCCTCCGGCTGCGTGTGCCCCGTAGACGGGCCAGGGACAGGCACGGTGCGCCCCGTAGCGGGGCCACCTTTTGCCGTACGTCCCTTTTTGGGTACTGCCCCGGCGTCAGACAATTTCCTTGTCTTGCCGGTGCGTTTCCCCTTCAGTTGGGCGGACCTGTGAATATTGACCGAAGACGGTGGGGTTGTACGGCCCCCCGCTTGGTCAACGGGTCCGTCAGCTCCGACAGCCGGCAGTGGCTGAAAGGGCCGACTAGGGGACTGCTGCCGCAGTGACGTACCATCACCGGTGCAGTCCCCCGAGAACTCGGGCTTGTCTGGTGGGATGTACGTCCCTCCATTATCGACACACCCAGTCCTCCCCAACTTCCTAGATTTACTCATTTCTTACTTCACTTTCACTCAAATACTTCACTAGAACAACTCTACAATAAACACTTTCTCTTTATTTCTTCGAAATAGCTTTCTCCAAGCAAAAGAGGTACCAATAAAATAGTGAAATTCAGGTCGATTGAAATTCCACATTATACCTCGCCTGCGGCTAAGAGAAAAAGAGGACGCTAACGTAGTGCGCATGTCACAGGGCGTCGTGGGTAGGACACGTGAGGGCGCTATTGTATGTAAAACTCTTAGCGAATTGCCTGCCGGCATAGGGAACAATGCATATGTAGTATTCGCTCTACAGGTAAGTAGAGTGATGTAGACTCCTTGATTTAAACCATAAACAAATGTTTTCCATATGTTCATGTTCTACATTACCCCCAAGGACCAACTCACAAGGGGAGAACAACAGATCCTTTCAGTCATCCGGAAATGTGTCTTTTGTTGGAACCGGTCCTCTGTAGTAATTTTGTGCACTTAGGCTATGGGAGAGTGTTAGGCCTATATTACATGGACAAAGGGAAACACAAAGCATTGTCCTCAAGAGTATAGTAAAATACGACCATGTGTGCATTCACGAGTTGCTCGACCACTAAGCGGGCACTCTACTATAAAGTGGGCGCTCAGGCAGCAAAGCCGCCTCTCCCCACGTAGCGGGCATGGCAAAGCCTGGTTGAATATATTTCTGCCACTCTAAAATGGCCCGACATGAAAACAACATAAATTCAATGGTAAAAACCTTCATCAAATTTTTGAAATTGTCTTGTCGAATAAATCGTTCAAATAATCTTAACTGCACATTATTCACCTTGTTGAATTGTGCGTTTTCAGATGTCTGTTGTCATTAGGCCAAACAAAATATATGGTCTGTTCAATGACATGTGGTTTTGAACGCTGGTTTTCAAACAACTTTTTAAACAGAATTGTATGTTTCTGCACCACGAAAGGTGCAGAAAGTGGCCCCCAAAATGTAAACACAAATGATTTAAGGCCGATGTACGATGCTTCAAAAAAATGAGGAAATTGCCACGATGGACTAGTGGGACTGTCGTCATGTTCACCACATGCCGAGCTATATGACCGGCCAAGGCTACGATGACAAAACACGGCAACACACATCACGACGGTGAGAGGCTCAGACCAAATGTAGCGAACTGTAAAAATGGAAGAGTGAAGGCTCTTTTCAGCGCGCGGTTCTTGCCGAGATTGTTCTGTTACCTTAGAAACTGAGATAAACCACTTCCGGTTATTAAAACTTGCTATACTTAAAACGATGTTTGGACACTCTGTAGCTTTATTTTTACGAAGGGCCTTTCATGGTGAGTGACCGTTTTAACGTTTATCGTTTTAGCTAAAACAGTGTCTGAACATGGCCTTGCCGCCAATCTGCCAATTGTTTTATTTACAAATTCATGTAAAACCGAACTGTTGTGAACTGTTGTGCTGTACGTGTTTCTTGAAGAATGAATAGATGAACTTCAACTCTGGGTCAGTCTCAAGTAGATCACCCAGCAGGCACTAGCTGGACTTAGAATCAGTAAGCTCTTTGTCTCGCAATACATTTCAAATACCTCGAGAATGACAATACCCGTTTAGTAAGTCGCTGCTAGGCTGACATAATATATTTAAAACAGAACAACCTTCTGCAGTTAGTTTTATTTATTTTCTAGTTTTTGTTTTTGCTTTGTTTTTAAATATGCATTTTGAGTTTAGGCTCTGTTTTTAATGTTACTAGTGCAGTACCCATTAAAAATGTGCCTGTTCCGAAGGGGCAATTGAGAACTGCTAATGCAAACAACACACACAACTCAATGGTGTTGTTTTCACAGGTTGAATGCACATCATTCACAGGTTGAATGCACACTTTGTACGTCTCGTCATCCCCTGGCACTGATATTCACCCACACTGGACAATGGTATCGCCCTACAGTGAGGGCTGCTCAGTCGACTGCCTACAGTGATGGTTGCTCAGTCGACCGCAAAATGCATGTGCTCGTGCAGCCACACACATACCGGTATGTGTACACATACCGGTATGTGTACACAAGGAGACCAAAAAATCCAGTGCTTGGCAGTATGTTCACCTATACTGGACAATGGTATTTATAACCCAATGGTAATAGCCACACACATACTGGTATGTGTACATAGGAGACAAAAAATGCAGTGCTTGGCAGTCCATTCACCCATACTGGACAATGGTATAACCCCTACAGGTGAGTCTTTTTTCTATTGTTGCATCATATTGGGCACGCGCGCTTTAGCTTAAACATGACGTAAAAAGGACAGCAGTGCGCGTCATATTGAGCATGCGCTTTGGCTTAAACATGACGTAAACAATTGGTGGTCTAGGCTATATACTGCCACGTCTGCCTCGAAAATGCAGCTTTTTTTGCAGCTTTTTTGAGAACCGCTCATCCAAGCAACTTCAAACTTGATACCGCACATTCTAGGGTCCCAAGCAATCCACCCACCGATTTTCAACTTCATACAGTGCCCTGTTCTGGAGATAATCGATGTACAGACAGACACACAGAGATTCCTGGAGTCATAGTGAGATGGTACACCTTGCACCACTGAGTGCAAAAAAAAAAAAAAATTCACAAAGCAATTCAGAGTTTTATCAGTCTGGTTCAAATGGAAGTAAGTGTACAACAATAGAATGAAAGATGAACAAAATATACCTTCTCAAATTGAAAATTGTTGAAATACATATTCACATTTAAAACACAGCACTGATCAATGGAGGTAAAAATTGTGCCCTTTTTTTTGCCATGTAATTATTTTTAGCTGTTCCGGCACGCCGGTGGCTCTTGTGCCGCACAGTTCCCTTGTGGGGCCGGTTGGTCATGCACAGACCCTGAGACAGTCGTAAACTTCTACCAAAGTCGGAGTTGGACAATTCATCCCTGCGTTCTGGGGATGTGGGTTCACGCGGGGTATGGGTTGATAGATTTAAAGGAGCTGGCGCTAGTGCCGGACGCTGGGGAACCAGAGAAACCAGCATAGCCGACAATTCCTGAAAACCTCGGAGCAATAGGGCTTGCGTACTACTCTGTTTTCTGCGACGGCGATGGTGATGAGAATCAATGGAACGGCCAACTGAGGAATTTCCGGAAGAATTTGAGCCGGAACTCGAGCTGGAACAGTGGCGTCTACTCTTACGATGGCGATGTCGCCTACGTTCCGAGAAGTAAGAATCATGCCAACTTTATTTATACAGCGTTTTCTTCCAGGCCCCATATGGTGCCCATATCAGTCGGGGCTTTCTTGGCCCCAGTAACCGTGGACAGAGGCTGAACAGGCATGTCGCCGGGCAACGTGTTGTCGGCCAAGGCTTCCTCCCCCGGAACAGGAGGACAGCGGCCAAGTTGGCATGTCTCCGGGCCCCGTATTGCCGTCCGAATATTTCTCAGCCCCCAGGACAGAGGCCTAGCAGGCATGTCTCTCGGGGCCCATTTGGCAGATTTACTTACCCGTTTAGTTTAATGGCACAGCTCTACCTCTACTCTTGGCGTCAGTGCTGGACAGCGGCCTATCAGGCATGTCAGCAGAGCCTAGTAGGGAAGACTTTTGTCGGCCAAAGGGCTCCGAAGAACCGCTTCGTACCTAATCACCACTGGGGGAATGACTGCGCAGCCACCCTGAGACTCCATTCCAATCATCAGAAGCCCACCCTTCGCATATCTCGCACGGGTGGGCCTGAGAACAAACCCTATACTTGGGGCATAAATCATGCACATCCTGCCTGGATCGTGCTTTAATAATTCTACAGTTTGTCCAAGTAACAAAATAAGGTGGGGTGAGACCACACCAAGCGCTACTTGCGTCCACCATCTTGAAAAATAAAAGAAAACGAGAAACGTTTGCAAAACGTTCACTCGGAACTCTGAATTTAATCACAAGAAAATCTGAGGAACGCTGTAACGAACTAACAAGAACTCAATAGTAAATGAACATTAAGTTTAAAAGAGAATAAACACTTCTAAAGCTAGCAAAAATCGTATATTGAGAGAGCTTCAATAGAATACCACTACACCTGATCGGCGCTAGAAAAAATGAGGATGATATGCCGCTTCACCACTGTTCCAGAGGCTCACAGCCCGACATTAGGTTTATGCGCATGCGCCAGTTTTTCCGGGCTGCGCTGTAAAATAAATATTTATGAGCTCGTTCATAAAAACAAATCGTTGTTGAAGTTGTGGATGGATGGCGACTAGTCACACGGGACATCACCGTCAGTGGCAATGGTGTAGAACGTCTTCGGCCGGGTCTCCCTCCTAAATTAGGGTCATCCCTGTTGGTTCGCTGTTGTCGGTAAGTCTCTGTAAGCTGAAGGACAAGACCTTCACGGAAATCCTTCTGCCTCAGTGCCGGCTTCCCAATAACTTCTTTGAAGAGGATGTAGGAATTGATAATCGCTAATTCTAGCAGTCGCCAAAACAATCTCTTCCACCATTTCAAAGTACGCCGCCCTACAGTATAGTAACATAAGTACTGGTCCAATTGATCCACTCCTCCCATATGTTGGTTATATTCATAAATCATGAGATGTTTTTTCACCTCATTAGCCTCATCTCGTCGTGGTGGAATAACCTGCACATCATTGCAGTGTATTGTGGACAGTGCAGTCACATCTCTTTTATCTTTCCATCGTACTGCGGTCAAATTTCCACATTTGCGAAACTCCATGGAACCTTTCTCAAACTTTTCTCTAGGTTTTGGTTTCAACTCTTTCGGAAAACCAATTCTGTTTACTCGTACTGTTCCACATGATAAAATGTCTTTACGTAAAAGGTTGATACATGAAGTGGGAGATGTATAAAAATTGTCGGTATATAAATGATACCCCTGATTACGAAAATCCTCTGGTAAGTCATTTACTACTCGACTGGGCAAACCCACCTCTGGTGCATTCTCAACACGGCCAGTGTACACTTGAAAGCGGCTGCAGTATCCATTTTCACTGTCGGCCAAAACCCATAGTTTGATGCCAAATTTTTTGGGCTTTTGGGGCATGTATTGGACAAATGAAACATGACACTTCGAACCAATCATCTGCTCATCCACAGAAATGTGCATGCCTGGCACATACGCTTCCTTGAAGTTTGTAGAAAGCTTGTCAATTATGTATCGCACCTTGAAAAGTTTGTCACGGTTTCCATCCAATGGATCGTAATCATTGTTATTACAACTATGCAGGTACCGATGAATTTGCATATATTCATTCACAGCAAAAATCTCTCCATACCATTGAGTTCTAAGCCATGGCTTGTTGCTCCAATAGTCCCGCAGGTGAGACCTCCTGTCCATGCCTTGTGCAATGTTCATACCAATGAATGCATCCAATGTGATTCTGTCAATGGGCACCTATCTCATATTCGAGTGTTTTGCAGCTCTGGTAACGATTAGTCTCCTGGCAGATGTTAGATGCAATGTCGTCATCCCACATGAGGTTGAAGAAATCCAACTCAGAGATTTGCTGCAACTGCAGGATTGATTTCTACTCCAGTGAATTCTTCCCAGATCCACTGATGATTGGGCAGCTGACCACCTGCTGCAGCACGGCCACGACCACAGCCACGGCTACGGCCACGGCCACAACCAACTTGACCACGACCATGGCCACGATGTCCTCTCCCTCTATCTTTTCCCCTTCCATGTTGACCTTGCCTCCCTTGATTTCCACTTGGGCCAGGTGTGTCACTGTCATCACTGTCCACCTCCTGTTCCATCTCTTCTTCATCACTGTTTTGACTGCCCTGGAAATAGAAATGTTTTTGCTGGATGATCCAATGTGCCAATTGTAAAATTCAAGAAAAAACATCAAATTTGTCTATCCATTTTCAAATATTTTTTGCATTTGTTTCCCTCAAAAACTTGACACATAAACTTATGACTCAATCATTTATATTGCAACCATTATGTCTGTTTATTCTAAAAGCAAAAGCACCCCCCACCTCCCCCCCCCCCAAAAAAAAAATAAAAAAAAAAAACATGTGAGCTAACCTGAAAATCATCAGCCGTGTGCAAGACCGAATCCATGGTTGCAGGATCTCACCGGACTCGTACGCCTCCATTGCGATGCACGTATGTGTCATAATCATCTCCCACCATGTCATTGTTTTCATCACTTACATGTATTTCGTCTTCTAAATCAGAATCATCCTGAATCTCATCTTCGGATATATTTCCAAGGAGTTCGAGTGTTTGATCCAAGGCCAAAAACGAGACGTCATGTTGAGATAAAGTCGCTTTTTCTCGCAAGATCACACGAAAATCTAAAAAACGTTCACCCCTATTTTTTTTCTATTTTTTTTCAATAGCACCCCCTATTCAATATCACATCAATACAAAGCCAAAGCATTGCTCTAAACAACCTAATGAGGGCAATATATATGGGGACCGTAGTTTTTTAATAGTTATGACCACTATTTCAAAGGCCAAATTGAACGTGATTTTGGCGGTCGCTAGCGACCGCCGTGTACACCAAAGGGTTAACATCAACTTGCCTGGGTCACATGGAACGTTCATTGACATCGTTATTGTTTTCTTTAGGCTATATACCGGTATGTAATGTATTGATGCCTATGATCCCATAATGAATTTTTGGCTGTTTCGGCACTTTTGCCGAAACAGCCTTTGTTTTCGTTAAGATTTTTATTTTTTTATTTTATTTTTTTTCTTCTTTTTCAGCCATTCCCCATAGCATTTGTACACGCTTTACAGTGGAAGGCACTTTGGGCACTAAAATCAATCCGATTGACTTTATACTCGGCACACACTTAGACCAGCATCTGAAGATGTGCCCCGAAGATTGACGTCATCGACTAATTTATTATAGAATTTTGAATATTTAATTTTTCCCATAGACTTTGTACACAGAAATCAAAAACAAATTGTCGATTTTCAAAGGGCATTTTTGACTCTTTGCCAGTAATTCATTTGCACCACTCTTTGTCCAAGCAAAGACCCTAATTCAAACAAAATTGTGTAATGATGACGTCATGATGACGTCATCCGGCGTGTATTTATAGGCAATTAAATTGTGACACTTTTAATATTTAAAAATGCATAAGAAATCAACCGTACGCGTCTGTATCATTCTGTTACAGGCAAGTGGTAGAGTAGGTTGAGGTCTTTATTTCATTCAGTGTGCGTGAAATCACGTGACCCTTGCTTCCGGTCGAAAAAGGTCAAAACCTGAAGTGGCTTATTATTTGAAAGTGGAAATAGAAATGAACTTGCTTTCAACGGTGTTAGTCTCTTGGCTAAAAGTTTTCTTCAAATCATCTACCAATGACGTCATGCAATCTTCGAGCGCCCTCTAGCGACAGATTGAAAATTTTCAAAAATGTATTTTGAATAAATGGCTGTGGCGAAGTTTGTCGGAATCGCCTAAATATTGGTGTATATGATGACCTTGGCCCACTTAAGAGGTGTGCGAAGTTTTAGGCAAATGACGTCATCAGACTGGAAGTTATAATAAAAAGACCCTTTTTTCTTTGAAAATTCCTGAAAAATCAACCATGGCAGTTTTTACGTTAGTTTTTACTTTAATTGTCAATTTAAGGGTAGGTCTAAAGCATTTCAAAGCTTTGAGGCAATAAGCGAACTCGGACATGCCCTGCGCACGCTTAAAACTTCAGGTTGACAATACCTCTGCTCTAAAACATGCATAGAACATCTACATGTACATACACGTACTGCACGTTACGCACATACATCGTATGTCAGTCAGCCTGCAGAGCACGTGTTGCCGAGGTCAAATCCTGTCCACATCACCGTGACCGTTTTAGCTGATTTTCGGCTAACTTTGACAGATTTTATGTTCATGCATACGCATAGTCAGGGACGTATAATAAAAAATATAATGCCGAAAAGTCCCTATGTTACGTCTTTAAAGGTGCAGATTTTCTGCAGTGGGATTTTCCACAAGTCTTTTCCTATACAACACTGATATCTTACTGAGTAGTTCTGAACTTCAGCCGAGAATTACTATGAGAAGGAAAGAGAAATCGTATTTTTTTCGCGCTTCAACTTTCGCGCTTGAACTTTCGATTGAACATATTCCTAAGGGTCAGAATATCAAGTAATATTTCATAAAAATATTTCAGTTCAAAGGCAAATTACAAATTTAAAGGTGCAATGTTTCTGCAGTGGTTTTTTTTAAAGCCTGTTAACTTTGTACACGTGTTAGCCCATTGACTTTGTGCACGTTTTCAAGCCACCATTTCTATAACTTGGCGATCTGGAATCTTCATCAATGTTACAGCCAAGGAAGACCCTCATACAAAAATTATGCCAAGACTACGACGTCATGATGACGTCATCACCTAATTTTTTTTATTGATTTTTGAAAATTTACGTGCATATTATGAAGTCCTATATCTACAGAACTGTAAGTTTGATTGGGTTGAAACTTGGTATGTGGCTAGACCAGGATGTGTTATAGGTAAACAAAATTTAGGTGGTCGAGACCTGAACATGATTTTTGCGGATTGATAGAATTATCGAGGGTCTTCATTTTTTAAATATGTGCAAATAAATCACGTGACCCTTTCTTCTGGTTGAAACTGGAAGTGCTTTGTAATTTAAAATTGGTGCAAGACGCGAACTTGCTTTCAACGATGTTTGCTCTGGCTTAGTTGTTCTTTACCATAATATTATAGTAATAGATGAAACTTTATGTGACGTCATTATGACGTCATCACGTGACATGTGACGTCATAATTCAAAGCCCTATGCGAATGAAATCACATATTATATGCCACCATTTATTATCAACAGAACTACACATCCTTCGTTGATGGAACACATGTCACATGCCTCAAAAAGCTACCGAAACAGCCCTATGTTTGTCCACAAACATATGTCTAGTTGTTTTTTGCTTCTCTGTTGGGAAGTCATTGTACGGTATGTGATTTAAGCACACTGACTGGATATTTTCAGTCTTAAGCAAGACATTTCTCAAAGGCAAATCCTCTGAGCATAATCCTTTGAGCATTTACAAGGCCTACATGGAAATAGGAATTTTTAAATAATCAAAAGAAAATATGGTTATTTGAATAAGCTTGAGTTATCATCATGACATCATTTCTTTGGTTTTTAGTAATGAGAACAGTTGGCCTATGGGGTGACTCAAAATCCTAAGAACAACCTACAGAGCTGCATAAACATGTACATGTACATTTACTACGGTGCAAGTCTCAAGTTTTAGTAATACATGTACATGTGTTTGTTTTCTGTTGTTTCAATTTAAAAAAATATGACTGTCCAAGAAAAAAGGGTGGAGAAGCCACATTGATTATACAAAAAAAAACATGTATAAACAGTGTACAGGCCCCCTAATATTTTAGTGAGTGATTACATTTGCATATGTATACTAGTTTGGTGAAAAAAAAAATGGGGTCTTATGTTATATGATCTTATGGGGTCCAAACTTATAAGTTATACTAGCAAGCTACCTTCATTGTATCAAGGTTGAAGACATACATGGATATACAATGACGCCAAGAGTAGAGTAGATTTAATATTTTAAATGCAATGTCGTTATTTTCACGAACACCAAAAAAACGAAGGCCTCTTTCACTGAACGAAAGCCAGCAACCAGTGAAAAAAAGGGTGCAAAACAAAGCAATTTCTCTGCAATCAAGTAAGTTAAGCTAGTATTAAGACTGCCAAGAAAACATCAATTAGACTTTGTTACAGGGCAACCGACAAGTATATAATTATTTTCGCCAATCATGTGTTTACTGCGTTCCGCTCGTGATCCTCAACAGGCTTGTCCCTGTTGTTGAAACATCCTTATCCCTCAGCAACCTGGATTGCGACATTGCAAGTCAACAACAAGCCAACTCTTAATATGGCACAGCAAGCTGAGGATGGGTTTCAAAACGACAAATAAGTGGAGCTATTTTTGTGGATCTTTCGGTCACATGTAATACTGTAAACCACTGCCGCCTCCTAAAAAAGATCTTGGAGTTGACCCAATACCTCGCATTTACGGATCATATCGGAGCCCTTCACAAAGACAGATGCTTCTTTGTTGCTCTGAACAAAACAAAAACGCTGTCGACGGCACGAAAACAGCCTACATCAGGGCACTGTGCTAGCTTCGTTGCTGTATAACGTCTACACAAAACAAATCACAATTTAATAGACCAGGACACTGAGCGTTTCATCTAGATGCAGACGAACTTTGTGTTACATCTCAAAAGATTCCGTTCGAATGCATAGAAGCAAAACTTACCTCAGCACTTAGTCGTCTTTATACTATGAGCGCAACCACCTCCTTGCCAATCTCGCTAAGACCCAAGTCTGCTTGTTCCATCTCAGGAACGTTAACCGCGAAGCCAACCGACCCCTTAGCATCAAATGGTCCGGAACACCATTGGCCCCTTGTAGCCATCCCGTCTATTTAAGGGTTACCCTCCATCGCATCCTGTCATTCAAGTTATCCAAATTTAGTTCCCCGTAACAACATCATAAAGAAATGGAACAACCTCCGCAAGGGAGCCAAACCACACACCCTATAGGATGAACCGTTTTGGCTCCGTGCCATTCTTCAGCAGAGTATGCGTGCCCCGTCTGGGAGAGATCAGCCCATACCATGAAACCTGACCCAGCCTTAAACAACATGCAGTTTCATCACTGGATGCTTGAAACCCACCAACACAAGTAATTTGCACCTCCTTGCTGGCATTTCCTCTTCGGATTTCCGAAGGGAAGTGGCCAGCCAAGCTAAGATGTCCAAATATTGATAAGTGACGAGTGTCGCCTCCTCCAGGGACGGCAAACTTGGGCACAAAAGGCTGAAGTCAAGAAAAGCTTCCTCAGCCATGTCCACTCCTTCACAACATCCAGGGAGGTGGCAAGACTCCAACACTGGAAGCAAAGACTGATAGTAAACGCCCACCGATTGTCATGGTTATACTATAACAACGACGGAAAACCTCCCAACAGGTGCTACATTGACATGGGTTCAATGGAAAACTATCAGCCACTTGAGAACCAGGACTAGCCGATCACAGACCCGCCTTAATCCAATGGAGCTACAAAAGTGGTTCAGTTGCATGTAGTTGTGGAGAGGGTGAGTTGTATCACATCCTGTAGTGCCAGAGATTTCTACCTGCCTAGATTCAAGGCTGGCATTGACCCAGTAAACAGGACGGTATTGGGCTGATACCAGCTAATTATGGGTTTGTTACAGTCTAATCTTACTATAATTCCAGGAATCTCTGTCTGTCTGTCTGTCTGTCCGTCGATTATCTCCAGAACCGGGCACCATATGAAGTTGAAAATCAGCGGGTATATTTTTCGGGACAACAGAATGTGCAGTGCAAAGTTTGAAGTTGTTTGGACCAGCAGTTCTCGAAAAAGCTGCAAAAAGCAGTATTTTCTGAGGCAAACGTGGCAGTATATAGCTTAGAACATAACACCCGCACACACTGCCATTCTTTTCAATTGTTTACGTCATGTTTAAGCTAAAGCACACGTGCTCAATATGACGCAAACAATGCAAAAAGGACGGGCACGCGCATGTGCATTGCAGGGCGATACATTGTCCAGTATGGGTGAATACTAATGGATCAGTGGGTGAATAGCACTGCATGCCATGTTTTCGTACGTGTACATGGGCACATTATTTTTGCAGTCGACTGAGCGACCATTGTAGGTGGTCGAACTTCAAACATGGCAAAAATTTTGAAGTGTGCGTTCAACCTGTGAAAATAACACCATTGAATCGCGTGCGTTGTTTGAACGAGCAGTTCTCCAAAACTCTGCAAGTATTCAACCTATACCAGCGGCAAAGCAATTTGCGTTTCCCGAACATGCACATTTTAGACGGGCACTGCACTAGTACAGTTTAAACGGTACATGACCAGAAGCAGGCTAATGCTGGCTCGATTGCGCCAAAATGGTTCCGTGTTGACGGTACAGACACCACAGAGTCGGAATTGGTCCAGTACTTGCCCTATTAAGTGGCAAACGGTAATGGTAACACCGTTCAGAGCCTGCATCGGACAAGCGCTGGTCTTATTAAGGCAAACAACAGCAAGACAGCGCACAGCCTGAAGGTACTCTTACGATAAACCATGATGAAAAGAAGGTAAAAGGCCTGAATCGGGCCAGTGTTGGTCCCTTTTTGGGAAACTATAATGGCAAGATGGTACACAACCTGAATGGGACCGGTGCCGGCCCTTTCAAGTCGAACCATAATGGCAAAAAAGGTACATAGCCTGAATCGGGCCAGTGTTGGTCCTTTTACGGCAAACCATACGGCCGCCGTATTAAGTATCTGGACAAACTGACCATTTGACACGATCCCAAATGGTACAGTTGCATTCCTTGACCCTGAAAATGTATGTTTAGACACCAAAACTTTCATCGTAAGTGGCTTAGAAGATGAGATATGGGTACAAATAGGTTTTCAATGGCAGCCATCTTTAAAATCCAAGATGGCCGCCATAATGTCATTGGATAAGTTGGTTCCTATCAAAAATTGAAAGCTAAGGCATTGAGGAGCATGTATGGAAAATTTGGCACTTTTGTCCGGAATGTCCACATCCATTCACTAAGCTGCCTGACTATATATAGATGTGTGCACATATGGGGCCGTTTATTTACATTTAGTGTATGTATTAAATAGCTTCGTACGTGGCTCCATCAGGGTTTGCTCTTTAAAGTCTTCCACAGGGTCATTCTCCTTTATTTAGTCTTTCCAATGCTAATTTACTTTCTCATCAAGTGTAATGTTTTCTCATCAAGTGTCTCGCCGAAATGTTCACAGTCCTATCTGATAAAAAAATTATAGTCCTTTTTCTGTCGATTTATTGTTATATATCGAAAACTTATTTGTAATATAAAAAAGTGATTGAAAAGACGTCCTCCAGTGAGCTGTTTATATGCAAAACGAGACTGGATACAATTCGGTCCCAGAGAGGGCGTTTTATACAAGCTAAAGCACGGAAATGCCACAAACCTAATGTCGCCTGGAAAACAGGGGTGGCTTGGCATCATGGGTATTGTGTATTGGCCCAGAGGGCGCTGTGGTAGACGTTAAATCTACCGGATAAAGCCTACGGCCTAAAAGGATTAATGCAAATGTAGGAAATACAAATGTAGCAGGTAAGAGAGGGCCCAAAGTGGACTTTGAAGTTCATAGTACCGGCGTTTCTCAGCGCCAAATAGGAAGATGGAACCCCCCCCCCCCCCCTTTTGATTTTGTGGAGGCCAAGTTACCGGAGGAAAAAACCCTGTCTACATTTCAGCACTGATGTGTGAGTGCCCTTTTCACAACCTTTTTAACCACACCCCCAATAAGAATGACCTTGCTTCATTATGATGTTTTGTTTTATTAAAGCTCAATAAAAGCACACAAACGTCAGCTGAACCCTCTATTCAATTCGAAGCTGAATGACAAACATGATCAAGTGACTTACGTATGAGTAGGTTTCTTTCCAAGCTCGGCAGCAGTCAATGCTCTGGTGGAGGCTTTTCATGGATGATACTACATAGCCATCAAACAATTTCTCTAGTGAAATTTCCTTACAGCATCGATGGATGATTTCATTGCTCACCTAGAATGGAAGATTTATTGTCAGTTAATTTGCACTTCATTACCTCTGTTACATCACATTTGATTATTACACTTATAATTCTACTGTAAAGAAGGTTTTCTGTGTGGCTTGTGGGGTACTCACACAAAGGAGAAAATGGTACCCCATAAGTCTTCCTAAAAAGTATAAACACAAGAGGGATAACAGGGGTCCACTATTGAAGATGTTTTATGTCAGTATGTAAACACCGGCAATCATGGACCTTGGACAAAAGGGTTAGGGCACAAACAATACGTCCACGATGGACCGATAGTCCACGATTGAAATTCATGTACAAGACCAATGAGAGCTGTTGCTAAAAAGTACAAACAAAGGAATGAGGATTACGGACAATGGTGGGTCCACGATTGCCAGTGTTTACAAAGATGTGTGTGAGTTTGTTTCTGCATTCAATAGGGGACATTGAACAATAGAGGACAATGAGCTCCGTGCGCTACCAAAAGAGGGCGCCTTTTTACCTAACGACGTCGCCCCATGGGCGAGACATTTCACTGGTTTACGTGCACCGTTCCTTGTGTGTGACGCACGTACACCAGGGGATTTGTTCTATTTACGCGCAGTGGCTGGGCTTCGCAGCAAATGAATTGCAGTCAGGCAAGATGGCGTCAGTCGGTCACCCCCAACTGTACTTCCTTTGCCGGTGAGGGGGTGCTTGTGAACGGAGCTAATAGGGTCCCCAATTTGGCGATCGTGTACAAAACATATGGGAGGTCTTTCGAAAAAGTACAAACAAAAGAGGGGCAATAGGGGGTTCCCGATTGCAGGCAAATACACACTTGTATGGGTGTGTTTATGGTGTAGTGCTGCATCATCGGTGAATCAAGGTCAAAAACCGAATCGAGGACTCCTTTGTTGTAAAACGTGTACAAAACCAGTGAGAGCTGTTGCAAAAAACAAAAGAAAAGGGAAGAGGAACAAAAGAAAATCCTCGATTTACACCATAAACAAACGTGCTAGTGTGTGCGAGTGTAATAAAGTCAAGAGGACAGCAACAAAAGTAGAGGATAACAGATCCATTGTTATCCTTGGAGATCTGTTGAGAATGGTCTTTGTATGTAAGTTTGTCTGCTTAGTCTATAGGAGAGGTTTGTAGTATATTAACAAAAGGAAACATGACGTCTTGTCCTCAGATATAATTATAATGTATGACTTTACGTGTACACTGCTATACTAATGCAGTCTTTATACGTGGGCGCAGGAATCCGGGAAATTTTTACATTGGCTTATCTAACTCCCAGACTGATGTTCTTAAAACTCAATGATTCTTGAGTCTGGAGTGATGATAGGTAACACATAACAACCAATGAAAAATGCTGGAGCACTGAATGGTAACACATAACAACCGGTGAAAACTGACATGACTTCGCCGCAATCTGTATCGCATATTAGTCCATTATGTATTCAGTCTTCGGGCTGAAAATGGCTTGTATTTTGTGTATTCCGATTTGCGAGCCAGAAAAAAACAGCCGATTTGCGTGCCTACCACAGACGTAAGACAATACATGTACATTCCGCCACATTTCACTTTCTTTTGCGATTCTCAGTGTCAAGGTTCACCGCACGACCATACCAACTGTTCACCAAAGTAAACATTTGCGTCCTTTGTCCCTTCTTTATTAATTAGCTGTTCCCAATTTCAATTGGGAACAGCTTTTTCATTAAAGTTTTTTTAGCTTTTTCCAATTTCAATTGGGAACAGGTTTTGTTTTCGTTAAAGTTTTTTTTTTTTTTTTTTTTTTTTTTTTTTTTTTCTTTTTCCACTTTTCCCATAGGTTTTGTAAACGTTTTATTCTACAAGCCACTTTGGGAATTATTTTAAATCCGATCAACTTGAAACTTTCCATAGTCATTAACCACCATCTGAAGATGTATGCCGACATGTATTTATAGTTTCAATATTTACAGCCTTATAACTATAGAACTATTTCACCGATTGATCTCAAATTTGGTAGGTACACAGACAGGGAAGTGTTATAGATGAAAATTGGTATATCGTCACGTGACCTTCACTTCCGGTTTAAGGGGTTACGTGACATCTATTTATAGTTTGAATATTTACAGCCTTACAACTATAGAACTATTTCACCGATTGATCTCAAATTTGGTAGGTATACAGACAGGGAAGTGTTATAGATGAAAATTGGTATGTCAAGGTCACGTGACCTTCACTTCCAGTTTAACCGGAAGTGATAATTTTTGACTCTAATTATCATATCTCATGAATTATACATCTGATGGGATTGATAACTTATATTATAATGAAGCAACATTTGAAAAAAAAATATCTTGCATTTTTATTATTGTGCAGTTTATTGTTCTCATGTTATGACATTATGAATATTTAATGAGGCATTCTTTACAGACTTATAACTATAAGAACTATATGACCGATTGCTCTCAAATTTGGTAGGTATACAGACAGGGGAATGTTAAAGACGAAAATTGGTATGTCAAGGTCATGTGACCCCTACTTCCTGTGTTACCGGAAGTGTTAATTTGAGACCCTTATTATCATCTCTCACGAATTACAAATCTGATCGGGTTGGTAACTAATAATAGTAAGAAGCAACATTCAAAGATTAATATATTGCATTATTATTACTGTACAATTTATTATTCTCATGTTATGATGTCATGAATATTTAACGAGGCAATATTGTGATCGCCATATCTCCGAAATACAATAAGTTTGATTGCAGTTCTTAGCACATTTACCCATATTGGACTGAAAATGCACCTCTTCGAATATCGAGATCATGTGACCTTTACTTCTGGTTGTACCGGAAGTGCAATTTTTAAAAGTAATAATTTTAATTTTATTAGTTTCATTTTAAAAATATCATTAGGCCTAAATAAGTTTGTTTGTGGTCCAATAGACAATCAAAAACTGGGAACAGCTCTGTGGTTGTTCACAACCACAACCTCTAGTTTTTCCTTTTTAGCTGTTCCCAATTTCAATTGGGAACAGCTCTTGTTTTCGTTAAAGTTTTTTTTTCCTTTTTAGCTGTTTCTCTTTTTTTTCTTCCACTTTTTTCCCATAGGATAACACGTGTTTTCGTTCTACAAGGCACTTTTGGACTTTTTTGAAATCCAATTGACTTCAAACCTGGCACACACTTAAAACACAATCTGAAGATGTATGCCGAATGACATCATTACGTATCACGTGACGTCATCCAAAAAGTGCATACTTTAAGGTCCTATATCTACAGAACCAAAAGTCAGATTGGGTTCAAAGTTGGTATGCAGGTATTCCGGGACGTGTTATAGACGAAAAAATTGCAGTGACGACGATTTTCGGACCTTTTACTCATATCTCATAAACGGAATGTGGTAAATTCGAAATTCTTTTTGCAACAGGTTGATTAAGTCATAGATGGATGCACAAAATTTTGTTAAATGTGTGACGTCATCATGATTTCATCAAAAACGTGATTTTTTTATTCACATATAAGGGTATGTCTGATCGTTATGAAACTTAGTGGGTAGGTAGGTATAGATAACAGCATCCAAAATCTGAAGTGACGTCATCATGACGTCATCGTCTGATTTTTTTAATGAATTTTTCAAATTTTAATATTTTCTTTAAATTTTGCAAAAATTATATAAAATACGGTCCGATCGACTTCAAACCTGGCACACACTTAGACCACGATCTGAAGATTCAGGTCGAATCATGACGGCATCATGACGTCATCAGGTGTCCCTTGACATCATCCTAAAACTGCATAGTTAATAAGTCACTATATCTAGAGAACCTGAGGTCCGATTGGGTTCAATCTCGGTATGCAGATATTCCAGGAAGTGTTATAGACAAAAATTGCAGTGACGTCACGATGACATCATCATGTGATTTTATATGAATTATTCAATTTTGGGACCTTTTACTCATATCTCATCAATGGAACGTGGTTAATTCGAAATTCTTTTTTGCAAAAGGTTTGTTAGGTCGTAGATAGATACAGAAAATTTCAAAAAAATGTGTGCCGTCATCATGACGTCATGAAAAATGGGTTTTTTTTTTTTTACATAGGATGGACACTTTTTGTATAGAATACGCATGTACATAATCATTCGACCTGGATGAAACTCCTTAACGACAGTCATTAATAAAACGGTCGAAACAGCTCAGTGTTTGTCCACAAACACATTTCTATTATTATTTTTTTTCCCCCACTTTTCCCATAGGTTTTGTACACGTTTTTATTCTACAAGCCACTTTGGGAATTATTTTAAATCCGATCAACTTTAAACTTGGCACAGTCATTAACCATCATCTGAAGATGTACGGGGTATGCCGAAACTTTTTGACATCGTGACGTCATCAGGGGTCACGTGACATCGATTTGAATGTTCATATTTTACAGTCTTATAACTTTTGAACTATTCTACCGATTGTTCTGAAAATTGGTATGCATATAGTCAGGGAAGTGTTATAGATGAAAATTGAAAGTTGAACGCACACGCAACAGGTGAACGCACACTTTGTACATGTAGCCATCCCCTGGCACAGATATTTACCCCTACTGGATGATGGTATTGCCCTACAGTAAGGGTTTCTCAGTTGACCCCATGCACAATGGTGGTTGCTCAGTCGACTGCAAAATGCATGTGCCTGTGCACGGTACGCAGTGCTATTCACCCATACTGGACAATGGTATCGCCCTGCAATGCATGTGCCTGTCGTTTTTCCATTGTTGCGTCATATTGAGCACGCGCGCTTTAGCTCAAACATGACGTAAACAATTGAAAAGGACGGCAGCGCGTGGTGGTCTAGGCTATGCCATGGTTTGCCTGAGAAAAAGTTGCTGTTTTGCAACTTTTTTGAGAACCGCTTGTCCAAACAACTTCAAACTTGGCACTGCACATTCTGGGATTCGGAGCAATGCATCTGCCAATTTTCAACTCCATACAGTGCCCGGTTCTGGAGATAATTGACGTACGTAGACAGACAGACAGACACACACACAGAGATTCCTGGAATTATAGTAAGGATACTGGGAGAAGCAGCCAAAACTTAAGTCAAAATTTTCAATATTACCTAGCAGTGTAGCTTATTTATCCTGTACATTTATTAAGATGATAATGATTGAATACAAACCTTTCTAAAGAGGCCAGTAAGCCTCTCTCTACTCTTGTAATGCTTTGAGTTGACCCAAATCATTCTGATTAAGTTAATAATCTTAGTCAACATTGGTGGGATGTCAACTGGTTTCGCTTTCGATAGCTCTTCACACGGCTCTTTCAAAGTTGACAGAAACTTCAGGTTACTTTGTGCTTGCTCTGAGCCATCCTGAAAACAAGCATCAAATATAACAAGAAATTGTTTAGATATCTTTATAAATACATATGTACATGTATTTGTAATTGCTTTGAATTTATTCTTTTCCATTAATTCTTGTGTGTTATATGACATAGCCTTTTCACAGCCTTCATCATTAATCTTTTGATACGAAGACCTGGTAACAACTATATGTATCTTTGTCCAACAGGTAACATTTTACCATCTGATTTTGTTTCCATATTTATTGCTTTTACTTTGTTTGGATAACCATTCAACAATGTTAGAGTAAGTTGAGTATGCTAATAGAGAACTTTGTCATGTTAAATAAAGAGTCATAACATAGTTATTTGATTGAAAACTAAGACAACCAATAAAATACATTGTCATTGAAGTCCGACACTGAACCAATGAAAGATTATTCTTTATTTCAATTTCCTTTTGGAGTTATTTTAAACATTGTATTAATATTATTTCATGGTCAACACTGATCAGAGATATTTTAATATTTAATTTTTTTTAGAAATATGGAAGGACGTATATAAAACTGAGCTTGAATCATGTGGCTGTGGTAGCGTATAGGGGGAAAATGTGATAAGGTTCACTATTACCTGTATTTGTCTTGAGAGCTTTCTAAATGAAGCTACATAAGATGACTTTGAAAGCTCTAATATCATCTGGATCCTTAGCACACCTTCCTTTCTCAGCTGTTCACTGATTCCAGAGAGGTCAACGCAACGGTTATGCCAGAAGGCAATCTCCTCAAGAGGGCCAGAGTTTTCGGAAGTTTCAATGGCATCCTGAGATGCAAGGACTTCTTTGATTTGCCTTGTCCAATGCACCATTGCAGCTAAGAAGAAAGGAAGAAGAACCACATGTGTGTATTAACCACAGCCTTGTTAACTCACAGGTTGTAAAATATATCGTTGAGAATGAAAAGCAAAAGGTTGGTCAGGTGTTTTGTTCTTGTTGGCAAATTATTATTTTATGTTGAATAGATTTGGTCAAGGTACATGTTTAGACTAATTCAGCAACAGTTAATTACTTGAGGAGCCAAGAGTTGTGTATAGAGGAGTGCAGTTGTACAAGCCACGGATTGAACAGGTTGGAGGATAATTTATGTGAGTCAATGTTTGTACATAAACCACATGCAACCAATGTACCTCGATGTAGGGCACTGTCAGTGTAACCTGTGGTTAGAGTTACTGTTGATGTGTCATGTTTTTATTGTAGTTAGTGAGACCATGTATTTGTGCTCATTCTTGTAAATATTGCGCGGAAGAAGTAAGTTGGAGTGGGGAAATAAATTAGCTAGTTATAGGCATGAAGTAGAATATTCCTCTCTGGTGTATCATTTCTCAAGAGTCCTTGTTCTCAGTGTAACGGGCAGTACATTTCCACCCAAACGGATCCAGTCCCTGGCCACATTCACACGCGTGCAGCGTGACATCCGGGTCACTTAGCCCCGGCGAGTCAGGAGTTGACCATGATGAAAACTGATGGCAGCATCCACAGCAAGTCTAGCAAGGGGCTGAAGTTTGAAGGCACCTCAATCAGAGAGATTTTTTAGAAAATACATCTAAACCCTATATATGCTGTTGAACTACCATATTGGGGATGAAATGGAGCCACCGAATATGTAAAATGTGGCAAAGACATTGCATTTGGAAGGCCTCAATTCACTGTTGTTTTTCCTTACATAGTGTCCAGGTCTCATAACCACAAAGAAGAGCAGGAGTAGGCTTGTGACGGTATTGCATTTACGATACCGCAGTATCCAGTGGTAAAAAAAACGCGGTATTCACTAAAACCGCGGTATTATGTTAAGTGGGGTATTACGTACATTATCAGGGAAAAAACAACAACTAACCACCAGGCACCATGTGCCGAGTTGAAAAACCGCCGGCGCAGCATAAATCACGCAACTGCTCCACGCCGCAAATCATGGTTTCATTATCAGTCCATCATTGTTTGTAAAAATATATCATTGTAACAGATTATTAAAAATGAAAAGCTTACTTTTAGTGGTATTGTATTGTTCGAATTTGTAAGTCATTGACATGACAAGGTCCACTAAAAAAAATGCAAATCGTCGACGTACCGATGCCTGATGAGGCCGACCACACGACGATCCCCCTATCCTAGCGAACGTATGCTTTTTAGTTGGTATCCATTGTGAGTGATTCAATAGCCTCATGCAATTTATGCCGGCCACCAGTGACTCCTTACGTGCTTCACCGGTGTCATGTGAAAATCGGACTCCTATAAAAAATAATCACACTCCTTCTCACGTGATCGGTTATTCTAATAAGCATCATATGTAGGCATTCGCAATTGTGGAGGCTGTAATATGAAGTTGTCGGTGCCAGGACCTTCACAACGAACGGACCAATCATACCAAAACATGAATGGAAAATGCAGGGATGTGATTGGTCTGTGCCAAAAAAACCTGAAAATGTTATGCATGAAGTGCAAACTCTGGCGAGCGCGAAGCACGAAGCCATTACGGCGTGGGGTCCGGGGCCCGCTTCAGGGCCCTGGAAAATTTTTGATTTAAGATGCTGTGTGGTGCAATCTGAGGCCATTACTGGGCACTTTCCTCTGAAATTTTGGAGCAGAATTTGTTTTAATTGTAAGAAGAACTTTCCTATTTTTGTTAAAATGGGCCCAGCAGGACGGGCGAAGGAGGGCTTTTGTAACGTGATCGTACAGGTTTTTTCCCACGATGGCTTTGATAGTAGGCTTCCTTTTTGGAATATTTTCTTTTCCAGTTTTTATCTGGACGGCTCATCATATGATACATGCGAGTCCCTTCCCTTTGCAAGTCGGTACTTATGAATAATCAACGAATCGGACAATTCATACCAAAACATGAATGAAAAAAAATTCCGAGCACGGTTTTAAATGGCCGACGCGATCAGATTCTTTTAAAAGGGTGTTTTAGATCGATGAATGCAGTGCGTGTTTCAACCCAACTCTGTGCGGATCCAGTGTGGAACCACGGGTACGGGTATCATGCACTGACATGTACAGCCACCCATACGACGCAGGTGTATTCGGGGGCTTCCGTAAACACTGTAAGTGTACGCTTCTAGATCGTCCTTGTAGTTTTCCCCACGATGAGAAATCATAGTCTTTATATTGCGCTTTCTTTTAAATATTTTTTTTCTTCTCAATTACCCCGGCTCGGACGGCTCTGCATCGCATGTGAATCCAGACGGGTCCCTTCCCTTTGCACGTGCACCTCACACGCATATAGCACGGAATCTTGCTCCATGACTGAAGCCTGTAAGTTTTGGCGGTCACAACCAAGATTGACACGTTTTTGTCTTGTTGCTGATATTCTTGGGAACTATGTTTTGGCAAAAATTACCATGATGATATAGATTTCAAATCTCTAAAACAACCGTGGAGAAACAATTAAGACGACCAGTTTTTGTCACGACCATCAAAACATTCCCATGTGTATAACATTGTTTGAACTTTCAGCGAAGACACTTTACACGCAAAGAAAACCGCAAACACGGCAGCGTTAGCAGAACTTCAAAGGCCTTTGCGGTATTGCAGCTGCCGAAGTATCAGGTTTTCTAGTCGAGCTTGACAATTGTGTCTCATCTGTCAATGGTAATTGACAATGCAGACATGAAACTGGATGCCTGAAACCACAAAATGGAATCAAACATGTCAAAAAGGTTGTTTTTCTTTCTGTTTCAAAGGCTTTTGCGAAGATTCTGAACACTAAGGAAGAATACCGCGGTATTGAAATTCCATACTGAGTTCACCGGTGTTTCGGTATTCATGAATCATTAGTCGGTGTTAGTCGGTATTTTTTTTAAAAACTTGACTATCCGGTAATACCGAAATAGCACAGTTACAGTAGAAGCAGAATTTTACATAGAGGCTGCCCTTGCTCCTCTATAAACAGTTAAGTTGGCCCATGATCATACGGGCAATAATGCTTCGGGGCACTAGGTCCTTGCTGCAGAAACCACATGAGTCAATGGTACAACCAAGGGTTGAACCACAGGCTCTGAACTTTAGTTTTTACCCATGAGTTTTTACCTTGCCTCAAGGTTTTGAGACAGTCCCCAAATTGCCAGGATCCTCACTGAAGAGGGTAGCATTGTCTGCAAAAAGGGGGTTGGTAAACCTGTAATCCCTAACATCAAGTGCAGTGCGACAATGAACTAAATTCAAATGGCATGTTAATTCACCTTATTCTGAACTCAAGTTTAAGTTTACTTTTGCCCACCAACAAAATTCTGGTTTATGGCCCTTGGTTAGGCAACAGTTTCTCCACAATACATAGGACGGGAGTGGCCTTAATTAATCAAACAAATGTTTGAGTCCTGTAATCCGAGTCTCAGGTCTGACTTGGATATTAATCCTTTGATGCCTCTAGGACCTATGTATGTACATGTAGTTCTGAGTTGGAGAAGCCTGATGTTTCAAAGGCCTGGTTTTATAACATGAGAAATCAACAGGAGGCCCGACTAGCCTGCTTCTGCTTCTAGACTTACATGGTAGAATGGGCTGCTTGGAAGAAAATGAGTTTTATTTCTTGTAAGAACTTGAGGTATTTGTTCTTCAAACCATATTAACAAAATATACGCTTACTCTCTAATCTTTGCACCAGCTCTTTGTTCTTTGCAGCTTGGTCCGGAGAGATATTCAGCCCTTCACTGGGGATGTAGAGCACTGTGTGTCCCTGCATCTTGTAATGTGTGTCTGTAAGGCTTGCCATGAAGCGATGAAGTTGGGCTGAAAAATCATTCTTGATACCTGATGATGGCTATTAAGGAAAAGTCACTTAAAAGTACAAAATCCCTTGAAACATTCTTAAACACTATTATTTATATCTGGCTTCCAAGTAGTAAAAATACATCAACAAATTGTGCACTTTCGGAAAACATACCAAGATGACTATACAATATCGTTTTTGACATTGGATCATCATCTGAGCATTTTATGGTATCAATGCGCATTTCGCTGCTTCCCGATTATCAAGAGCGTAGAAACTCACAGTTGTCCACCAGTCAACAGAACTTAGTGCAGCACGGTCACACATACACACAGGGTCCAGGTGCACAGACAGTTTGCGAATTACAATGGCAGCTTTGAGCAGCACGAGATTTATTTCGGTAAGTGAAAAATATTTCAAAAAAATGTTAGAACTAAAGACACTGAAAATGACTTAAAAGCAACCAAGATGACAGTAGTAAATACGCAGCACACATACCTGGCCAAAAAGAATCTACCTACGGATTCCGAGACGCTGGAAAAGCTTACGCTAGCGGTATTTAGTCAAAGTTTTAGATTAACATTAATGTCAAAGTACTGAAGAAAGCGGTCGGTGTCTATTACAAGACAGCATCACAAGTTCTAGATTAACATTAATGTGAAAGTGCTGAAGAAGAGCAGTCGGTGTCTATTACAAGACAGCATCACAAAATGAATTTTTTTTTTCAAAAGAAGTCAGCGTGAAATAAACTAATAACAACATTGGACGGATTTTTTTCAGGGGAATACAAGAATATATTGCAACCACTATAACAATATTGCACTCGCTTCGACTCGTGTAACATTACAATGTATTTGTATCCCCGTTAAAGCCATCCAATATTACACGTATACAAATAACACTGTATTTATGAACCGCTGGTACTAACCCGAGTTGCAACTTCTTTCAATGAGGTTGAAAACCCATCCATAACACATGGCCGAATTTAGCTTTGTTGGCCCAAGGCACCTCACCAGGCTTTTATGGAACCCAATGCACATACATAGGTCATAGTAGAGTCCCAGTTGGGTTTGTTTTTGATGGCACACTGTGTTAGTGGTGTTTTGTTTTCCAGAGGCCCTCAGATTTTTCAAAGACCCTCAAATTACATTAAGTCTGATTATACCATTAAATTAAAATGTATGAAGTATTGCTGGCAATAAACCATTAAAAGGATACTGTCAGGCCATGATGTGTTCTCAAAAAAGAGTGGTGCGTAGATACTCTGCATCAGTCTCAAAAGGCTTTCGATGTGGCCAGATTTAACAGACCCATACTGTACCATCTTGTCAATGCTGGTTGAATCTATTGTCACCCCATCTTTGTGTATGAAGTAGCATATTTCATCAACAATCTGTGGCGGTATCTTATTATCTAAGGTCAGGCCCAATTGTGGATCCACAAAGATGACCAATAAGCGGGATGAATTCCGAGGCTTAAAAAATTCATTGATATAATCATGATGTTCTGATGTCCACATGTCCTCTGTCAGTGTACTTAGAACTGTATGCTCTTTCACAAATCCAATCTGAAAGTAAACAGGTTGCACTGAAATTTTAACAATGACAATTGAAATCTTACATTACAAATAACCATTTTATTTCTTTATGACATGCATTTCAACAGTTCAAACTTTAATAGAAGAACAAAAAGAAGACAGAAAGAAAGAAAAAGAATCAAAAGAAAAACAAAGGCTTTTCGAGATGTTGTCTAAAAAAGCCAAATAAAATCAAAACGTATGGACGCAAAGGCAAAGTTTGCACGAATAATAGGGTCAGTACTGCATCTGTAATGGCGGAATCAGGGAGCAGCTGTCAAGATGGAATTTGTTGACCGGCCACACCACATGCATGCATGCAACGCACTGCCCTATTTTTAATATGAACAATGAAACCTCAAAACATACCAAAACACATACACATTTCATACATATATTGTACCTTTCATTTACAGTTGACTCTCCTTAATACGAGGTCCTTGGGACTTATGACAATATCTCATATTATCCGACACCTTGTCTTAAGCGACAAGCATTTTTCACGCACTCCCAACATGTATCATGGATTGTTTATGTAGCTAATACATAAGATCTTTCCGGATACACCAACCCACCCACCCTTACACAGGCATAGAAGTGGGGTACTTCCTATGTTCTCGTGTACTTAAATTTTGCAATGTCGCACACTAATTTCAAAATGCTCTTATTTAAACTAGAACGGCGAAGCCGCCATGGCTCGCTGTCCAAGGCAGGAAGGGAGGCTGAAGGTAGGGTTGGGGATGGGCATGATGGAAGGGGATCAGGATTCTTGTTGATGTGCCTAGGTGTAGGGGTCAGTTTTTAAATGTCAACATAAAAAGATTACCTAACAGATTACCTAATAAATACATAAAAGATATGTATATAGGTTAGCCGTCACTGTATTATGGGGGAGTTTTCCATTGTTAAGGTTATTAGGACCCACTTGTGGATTTTTGCAGCCCCAACAGTGTCTTCTGGTCCCCATACTTGTAGTACCATGGACAACTCTTGTGTAGTCGCCACAAATGCAGAACAAGAATGGGTATACATGTACATGTAGACACAGCACCATCACCACCTCCCCCGAACCTTACCCCATCCCAAAACCTAACCCCATCCCCAACCCGCCCCCTCCCAACCCCCTACCCACACCCATTCCATCCTCCCCTAACCATCCCCACCCTATCACCTACACATCCCAACCCCACTCAAACTCCAATCCCTATCTCCTCCCCCCTCCCCTGACCCGTACCCTCCCCTACCCCAACCCCCTACACCCACCTACCCTATCTTCCCTTATCTGTCCTTACCCACCCTACACATCCCCTCCTAACCCTTACTTGAATTCCAATATCCCGCCCACCCCATTCCCCCACCCATACATCCCCACCTGACCCCATGCAACCCCTACTCTGATCCCTATATACTGCCCCCTCCCCTTATCCAACCCCTACAACCCATCCCTACCCATCCCTACACATCCCCAACCCAACCCCTACTCCGATCCTATATCCCGCCCCCTGCCCAACCCCCTCCTAACCCAACCCCTACATCCATGCCCATCCTCTCCCTACCTGTCTCTCCCTACCTGTTCCCACCCCTACAAATCCCCACCCCACCCAAACCCAGTATTCCAACCCCTCTCCCCACCCCAACCCACCCCGCCCCACCCATCCTAGCTCCCCTACTCATCCTACTCACACAAACCCTAACTCCAACCCTATACCCCACCCCACCCCACCCCACCCCACCCCACCCCACCCCACCCCACCCCACCCCATCCCACCCCACCCCCACCCCACCCCCACCCCCACCCCCACCCCCACCCCCACCCCCACCCCCACCCCCACCCCCACCCCCACCCCCACCCCCACCCCCACCCCCACCCCCACCCCTACCCCATCCCTACTCCAACCCCAAACCAGAAGCTCATGCACATCCCCAAAATGCATAGTGTACATGTACATGTTATACCGGTATACACACACGTACATGTTATACCAGTATACATGTACATGTAACAATTAAAAACTTTAACATTTCCTTGAATTAAAATTCCTCAATAAAATCATAAAATTTACTGCAATGATATGAACCTAACTGAAGTTATAAAGATGATACATGACAACTGCATTTAATTTTTTTCCCCAAGTTAACTAGAACCAAAAACTTCAACATTTTTATCTGAACGCGGACGGCCGGACGGACGGACGGACGGACGGACGGACGGACGGACGGACGGACGGACGCCCGGACAGACGGACGGAAATTGGTATTACATAGGCTCGCATCTGCTTCGCAGCTCGCCAAAAAGGATTAATTTCCTGGGCTGAAATTCGAACTTGATATCCCTTTTCTAAAACTCTTCCATTTGTGACAGATCAACCCACCTTGGAATTCCTAGATTCTGAGTAAAATCCATTTATCTATTCCGTGAAAAACTTGTGGGGTACCAAATCGGTACCCCGCAAGTCGGTGGGCATTCTTTGTGGGGTACCTCCCATTGTTCCGGTACCCCATAAGGCAGTGTTTATACGTTCACACTCACCCACCCACCCACGGAAGGACAAGGCGGAAACAGTATGCCCCTTCGGCTTCGCCGCAGGGCATAAAAACAATAAACTGACTTTCAACCCAGCAACAGGGCAAGCGGAATCGTCACAACCCGCGTACCGTATCGAAGTGGTGTCACCTACCTGTCATGATGATCGCAATGGCACGTACATAAGTACACTACCATTTTGAGTTGGTGACTAACAGAAGAGTTGCATTCAGTGTGCACGTACAGATGGGGATACCAGCAATTTTTTTTAATGTGGATAGTAAAGGGCGTTGGTTTGAGTTGAATAATTAATGCCCTTGTTATGTTAAAATGATTTTAGCGGGAAATGCCGGAGACTTTTGTTAAACAATTGGGATTTAGAGCATGAGTGGGAGAATAAGGCGTTTTTTTTTAAATGGGGATTTTACGTAGATCTCAAGAAAAGTGGGGGCGACTTTCTTCTATTTTTCTTGTTCTCAACTTTCCAAGAAAATAAACTGCATATTTTTAATTCTTTTAAGGATACTTTTTTGGGGGATGGTATTTTAATACTTTTCAGGGAATTGCTGTTTTTTTAACACATTTATTAATTTTTTATTTTTTTTTTAAAATAAGCTGAGGTTTTGGGAGGGTTATTTTAATATTTTGGGGGATTTTTTCTTTCTAAAATTGATTTATCTACTTTTGGTAATTGCATTTTTTTTCGGGGGGGGGGGGAGGGTTATTTTAGTTTTCCAAAGGAATTTTTATTTTCAAGCACAATAACCGTGGTACCGCAATCATGCAGCACGCGCTTGCATTCGGGCGGGACCAGATGCGAAAGCCGTCTTAAAGATTCCCCTTTATTGGCATGGGACAACCGCCCATTCATTGCCAGCCTTCTTCGTTCAGGCGGCACCATAAAGAAACCCCGTGATCGCACGGTAATCACAAATGCCTATTGTCTGCCTTGTTTGTTCGGGCGGCACGAGAGCCATCATAAAGAATCCTTCTGATAGCCTTGGAACCGCAACGCCCATTGTCCACTTTGATCATGAGCACCCTCACGCAGCACGTGAAAACACGAACAAAAGTGTGCTAGTGGTATAAAAATAACAGCGTTGCTGTTGAAACCCCTCAGCCAGAGTCAAGTTATCATCCAGAAACCATTAACCTTTAACTCAACATGGTGACCTTAACCTTTGACCCCAGAACCAATCCCAACACGCTGTACCGATGGGCAACCCCCTACCGAAGTTAGACACCAAAATCTCATCATCCGGAAACCATTTACCTTTTTATATCACCACAGCACCACAGTGACCATGACCTTTTGACTCCAAAACCAATCCCAATAAGCCTGTACCCAAGGGCAACCCCCTACCCAAGTTACACACCAAAATCTCATTTCCAACTCAAGTTATCATCCAGAAACCATTTGCCTTTAACTCACCACGGTGACCTTGACCTTTGACCTTTTGACCTCCAAACAAATCCCAACTTGCCTGCTCCCAAGGGCAACCCCCTACCAAAGTTAGACACCAAAATCCCATTTTTAACTCAAGTTATCATCCGGAAACCATTTACATTCAACTCACCATGATGACCTTGACCTTTGACCTTTTGACCCCAAAACCAATCCCAACTTGCTTACTCCTACGGTCCTAAGGGCAACCCCCTACCCAAGTTACAATCCCAAACAACATTTCTAACTCAAGTTATCATCTGGAAACTGAGCTGCCCAGACGGACAAGCCAGACGTCCGGACGGACGGACGCCGTAGGCGATGACAATACCCCTCAGGCCTCTCGGCTGAGGGGTTAAAAACCACAGCGTTGAAGTTAGCAAGCATCATCATGGTGCCAATTAAAATTGAATAGGTTCGTTGATTGACAACTTGTTTTCCTGAATGCGCCTGGAAATTGACAGATAATAATAGATTTGCAATTACCAGACCACAAAAAGTGCTTGTCTTAACCGTAATCTTGTATCACCCAAGCTCGTATTAAGCATTTTTTTTCTTCATAGTAATATGCACACTTTGGTCAGGACTGACGAAATATGCTCGTCTAAACCAAAATCTTGTCTTAGCCGTGCTCGTATTATGGAGAGTCAACTGTATATATCATTCCAAAGTTGCTTGCTTGGCATTTGTTTTATAAAATATCTTCGTTGCCAAAGTTTGAAAAGTATGTGCGCATCGATGCAACTGGTTTACATCCATTGTGCTAACACTCTGTCTATGGGATATTTTTGGTGATGGCAATCAGGATACCCAGTGCACTACTCCCCACCGAACACACAGTACCGTGGGGTCCAAAGGTGGGACCATTATGTTAAAAAGGGGGAAAGAGGGTTGTCAGAGATCTACCCTGGTTTGTGATATAGTTAATGCGTTTTATATGCCCTAAGGAACAAATGGCAACCCTCAGGCATACAAAATGACATGGACCACATCACAGCAGAAAATTTACCTATCGCGGTAGAATCGCGTTACGCAGCTTGTCAAATATTGTCCAATTACATGATATACAAATGGACTCAGAACGCGCAAAATCTGAGACAAACAAATCTTAGCCTACAAAAACTCCATAGGGTTGTCTAAGGGGCGTGGCTAACTTGCAAACAGCGATAGGTCAATAAGCCAGTTCGGTATTTCAACTGCTCATGCGCACAATGATATGGGCCACAGGTCATTCCGGATAATCGAACGCTCATCAAGTGGCATGAATGCAAAGGGAGACGGGCTCACGACGCTCGCGTGTTAATTACAAGCATAGCATCGCGTATCATCACGTCAGCAATTTTATCCCAAACGACCTTTGACATGGACTACTTCATCGAGATACCGAACTGGCTTATTGTATAATGCCCTCAGCAGTAAAACAGAAGACATTGTTATTAAAAGGACATCTGAACATTATTTCTGGCATTCCCTAGTGTACCTCTAATGAACATGGGTTTGTGAACAATGTACATAGTTGAAATTTGGTTGCTTGCATCATTTACTCAGGTTAACCCACAAGTTTTAATGGGCTCGAAAAATTGTGGGTAGACAATGTTACATGAATTTCCAGGAATGGTAGAACTACACACGCAACATTGTGTACCCACAAGTTTTAGAGCCAATTAAAACATATTGATGTTCCTCTTTGGAATGGTCAAAGGTACCGTACATAATGTGGGGCAATTAAAACATACTGACGTTCCTTATTGGAATGGTAAAAGGTACTGTACTGAATGTCGGGCAAAGAAAGAACTGATGAGTAATGTTACCTAAGGGGCTTTCACACTAGACGAATTCCCCGGCAATTCCCCAGGAAATTGCCGGGGAAGTTCGGTCGTCTGTTCACACTACCAAAGAAATTCCCGGGGAATTCCCGGGGAAAAGCTTTTCCCCGGAAATTTCTTACCCCTGCTCGGGAGTAGGGTTAAAGGAGAAATTCCCGGGGTTTTACGTATTTCCCGGGGAAAAGCACTGACGTCTGCGGGTTTGAACTTACCCCACCTTTCCCCCCCCCCCCCCCCCCTGTATCGGTCGCATTTTGCGACACAATATTCAAGTGCTCCGAACTTTTGGAAATAAATCGCAATGCAAAGGGTGTTCAGTTTTTTTAATTGCGTGACTGAAATACTCACAACTTCAGTTCGCAGCGCCTGGAAATGCAACTTTTATCCTCAACTGAAACATAATCATTTTCCAGCAACGTTTGAACGAACATGTAGGCATTATCCGTGATAATTTTCCCAACTGAAAGACTCCCAACTAAGTTCGCGTACGTTGCG
Organism: Patiria miniata; assembly: GCF_015706575.1. Lineage (NCBI taxonomy): Eukaryota > Metazoa > Echinodermata > Asteroidea > Valvatida > Asterinidae > Patiria > Patiria miniata. The sequence goes on along the minus strand of NW_024037059.1, from coordinate 23,631,743 downwards.
CCTGGAAAATCTCACCCACTTTTATCCTCAAAAACGGACAACTGTCATCCAACAACGTACGTGTACATGTATTTTCCATGAAAATTTCTTCGATGCACGTGCTGAGCTGCAGTACTGCATCACCAATGTGGATCACACCATTTACTGTAGGGTGTAACATATTCTTTCTTTTTTTAAAGAATATTTACCAGCATTTCAACCGTTCCAAAATTATACAAAATTCTCTTTATGAAGTTCGAAACATTCCAATGTTAGAAAAGAAGCTCCTCAACATCACAATATAATTTTTGTAAAGAATTTATTCGAGAAACGATATAAAACTTTAAAAAGGGTATTAAAAGCATCCCTTTAGTTACGGTATTCATTGGATGATCCGTCCATATGATGCAAGGCGAATTGCTGTATGTTTTCCGAAGAAAATTGCGATGGAAAAGTTAATTTTTTGACGTTACAAAGTCGTTAAAAATAAAAATTTGATAAGATTGGAAGTAAAAAGAGGCCTGTTTGTTCTTATGGCATGCTCCCGACAATGCATGCGGGAACATTTCATCGTAGTTCACCGGTGCGGCCCGGCCCGGAAGAGCGGGTTAATTGGCCGGGCGCCGGGCCGGCTCCGTGTCTGTCGGGGGAAAGGTAGGTAGCAATTCTCGATATGTATTTCTCAACATCATCATCAACAAGAAACAGGAGGTTTTCTCGAAATTAATAGCCGACTGTCCGCCCAAAAACTTTTGCACAATTCCCGGGGTTTGATTGCGAGTGTGAAACGATCGTGCATATTCCTGGGAAATAGTGTCCCCGGGAGTTATCAAAAGTGTCTAGTGTGAATGGTTGCTGGGGTGTTGGTGGGGTAAAAAATCCCCGGGAATTTCCCGGGGATTTATTTCCCGGGGATTGGCTGTGCAGTGTGAAAAGGCCTCTATAGGCTAAGACTGCAAAGAGGCACCGGTGACTTCTTTATATTTACATAAAAATTCTTTCAAAAGTGAAACCTTACAGGGTCAACTGGTTCTGGTGTAGGTTGTTTTAGTTCAGTCTTATCCTCATGTACCTCGTTCTCTACTTCATATTCCCCCTGCATTTTAATGGAGTCATTGATGACATCGTTTGGTACAGTTTCTCCACCAGCACCATTCATTAGACCTGCCATTTCCAGACAAAAAGGTTATAGTAAGTGAACTGGTCCTTTTTCTCATTTGTTTATTTGATTCATATGGAAAGGACATTATGTGAGACAAGAAGAGAATATATGGGAAAAAGGATAACACTAAATCTGGCAAGAGGGATGGTGATCAGACACAGCAAGGAGTTTGAGGGGATTGATGGCAAGTGTGATGGTAAGAGCATCAGGATCTGATCCGGGATTATCCGATATTGAATCAAGTGTTAAGAGCCTGCTATTTAATGAGGACACATTCAGTTTTGTGATGCATCAAACTTCTAGACTGCACTGGGGGTAAAATTTCATGAAATGCTAAGACATGTCTTAGGAATGATTTCAAGTCTCCTGGGATCAATTTTGCCAAACTTTGGCTAACACTGCTGTTGCCCAAACAGAATGTAGCAATGCTTACATGAAAGAATGGATGGGAGCAAATAAACTTCAGCTCAACTGTGAAAACCTTGCCATAACACCATAGAAAACATCAACACCGATGGTCACGTCATACCAGAAACCTTGGGGTAATTTTTGATAGAAATTAGAGCTTCAAGGACCATGTGCAAAACATCACCCGTATTGCCATGTTTCATCTACGAAACATTATAATCCAACATTAGTCACTTGCTCAATGCTCTCTGATAAAATGGTGGAACAGCTCATGCAAGCCTTTGTAATGTCAAGGCTCCACTTCTGCATTTCTCCACTACTGTATCAAACCAAAATGTCGGCAATCTCGTCACAACAGGCTTGATTGTTGTTCATTTTTTCAAGACACCATACATGTGCGTGGAAAAAGTTACGATTTGGTGAGCTTTATTATATTTTATGAATGGTCGAACTCTCAGGAATACAATGGTGTATATGAAAGTTATCAGCTATGTATGTATTTCGGAAGATATTTGGAATCAAAGAGAGAGTGTTTATACATCGGTGAAGGGCAAAACCTAATTTGATTTACATCACCCCGACGCAAAATCCCATCTTATGAATAGTTAATGCAGTACCCGCTGCTGTGTACATCAGATTCGAACCAGCCAACCGATCCCGTTAGCTCGGTGGTCGAGTGGTAAGACATCTGCTCTAGAAAGCAGGAGGTCTTGGGTTCGAGTCCCACCCCAGTGATTTTTTTCCAACTTTCACTCGGAAGGTAACACACTGAGTACATGGAGTATACAGTGTTTATACGTCGATGAAGGGCAAAATCTGATTTGATTTACATCACCCCGATGCAAAATCCATACAGTCACTGTAAACGACCATTACAGAGGTTGCACAATCTGACATAGGGTTTTAACTTTCAGTATGCATTAACCCTAACCCCAACTTCATCAAAAAACATCCCCCCATTTTGGTGGATTTTGGGGAACTTGGTCCAGGAGGCCTGGCGTGACTAAATATTGATGGAGTACAGCCTAATGACCTGAAGCAGGCTAGGGGTATCCGATTGATTTTGCCTAGCTTCCTGTACTGCTTTTGTGATAAAAGCCATGTGTCGCAAGTCCATGAATGTCAACCAGTGCGTCAGTGGTGGATTCCATTATGTCATGCACAGTTTTGTGTTGGAAGAACAGCTTTGTATTGGAAGCACAGTGACTGATGGATTTTGATGGACTTCAGTTCCTAGTAAAAGACGCTAGGGAGTTAGGGTTAATTTAATACATGTCTGTGAATTTTCTTGCAAAAATTAAATAAAATAACTTTGTGGTAGATATATAGCTTCCATAGCTTCAATGTATACAAACTTCAATGACATTTTACAAAAAAGCTTGTTTGATGTTATGGAAACATCATGTTTTTGTTGTAGCGTAATGTTAATGACGTTACGTGTCTAGGTGTCTGAAATCAATTTCATCACAAGCACACCACTCAAACAAAAGTTTTTGTTGTCCCCTTAACGCCACAATAGAGGTTGTGATGCTTGAGGTTCTGAAGATTTCATAAATTTTCCACTTTCCAGCCGTGTCCACTTTTGCATGAAATTGCCCTGCTGTTACCCCCTAACGTTCATGCATATAGTTATGACATAACACAAAGTATGTACCTGATGATTCCAACTCCTCAATATTCTTTCTGGTTTCAGAACTATCATCTTTTTGATTTTCTTGCAAAGCAAGAGGCATCGTGACACCATTCACTTGGGAGTGTTCTTTCTCAGTCATGTTGCATTCAGCATTTGTAGCACTTGGTGAGAGTATTCACATATCCTCTTTCTGCAACAAAATGAAAAATTTAGCATTATTTCAAATCCACGTAAAATTTACAGCTCTTGTTGTTAGAATTTACAAGACTTGACAAATATTTCCTTACAAAATTAACTTAAGTCAATACCAGTTTTCCCAGTGTGTATATGTATTATTAAAAGCACTGGTTTATATAACTATTGCAGTGATCTATACTTTTGTAGGACTTTCTGAATACAGCCAAAAAGTTTCTTATACCAATATCAACATTGATTTGACAATATTTTTTACCGAATAGTTAAATGTCTATCTGGCAAGAATAAACAGCGGATTAGGCTTGGACGGTATTTCGGTATTACCGGATAGTCAAGGTTTTTTTTAATATCCGACTAACACCGACTAATGATTCATGAATACCGAAACACCGGTGAAGTCGGTATGGAATTTCAATACCGCGGTATTCTTCCTTTGTGTTCAGAATCTTCGCAAAAGCCTTTCAAACAGAAAGACAAGCAACCTCTTTGACATGTTTGATTCCATTCTTTGTGGTTTCAGGCATCCAGTTTCATGTCTGCATTGTCAATTACCGTTGACAGATTGAACACAATTGTCAAGCTCGACTAGAAAACCTGATACTTCGGCAGCTGCAATACCACAAAGGCCTTTGAAGTTCTGCTAACGCTGCCGTGTTTGCGGTTTTCTTTGTGTTTAAAGTGTCTCCGCTGAAAGTTCAAACAATGTTTTACACATGGAATTTTTGACGGTCGTGACAAAAACTGGTCGTCTTAATTGTTTCAGAGAAATCTTACATCATCATGCGTAATTTTTGCCACAACCTAGTTCCCAAGAATATCAGCAACAAGAACAAAAACCTTGTCAATCTTGGTTATATGACCGCCAAAACTTGCAGGCTTCAGTCTAGTGCTATATGCGTGCGAGATGCACGTACAAAGGGAAGGGATGCCTGGATTCACATGCGATGCTGAGCCGTCCGATCCGGGGAAAATGAGAAACAAATATTTCAAGGATAGCGCAATATCAAAGCCATCATGATGTCTCATCATGGGCCTTGGGAATAAATGTACAATCAAGCAGTGTCGGCCCCGGAAAACAAATCTGGACTTGCCTGAATATACGAGGCAGCGAGTGTGAACCATCCGGGAAAATTAAGAAAAAAAAATACTTCAACGAATGATTTCTCAACGTGGGTAAAAACTCTTGAACGATCTGGAAGCGCACACTTTAGTGTTTATGTGCGTCATGTGCGTGGCCGTACATGCCAGTGCATGATACGCATACACGTGGTCCCACACTGGTTCCGCACAGAGAGAGTCGGAACACGTGCTTTTCCCCACCCACTGCATTTATCGATCTAAAGCCGTGTCCGCACTCGCCTTTTTTTGGAAGGTTTTACCGAGACGATGGTGAGATGAAAAATGGTCAAACACCCTTTTAAAAGAATCTGATTGACCATCTAAATCTACGCTCGGAACATTTTTTTTTCATTCATGTTTCGGTTCGATTGGTCCGTTAGTTATTCATCGGTACCAACGTTCAAAGGGAAGGGACTCGCCTGAGTATGCCGAGTCGTCTAGATAAAAATCCAGAAAAGAAAATACTCCAAAAGAAAGCGTAATACAAGAACCATGATTTCTCACCGTGGGAAAACCCCCCGTAATGCCCGCACGATCACACGTAAAGCTACGTCCGTCCTGCTGGGCCCACAAACACAATTGCACATGCTTTTTCCCACGCACTGTGTAGATCAAGCTGATTGGCCATCTAAAACGGCGCTCGAAACATTTTCCATTCATGTTTTGGAATGATTGGTCCGTTCGTTATGAAGGTCGCGGCACCGACAACTTCATATTACAGCGTCCACAATTGCGCATGCGTAATATTGTGATGTTTACTATTATCAATCACGGACCGATCACGTGAGAAGGAGTACGATATTTTTTGTAGGAGTCCGATTTTCACATGACACCGGCGAAGCACGTAAGGAGTCGCTGGTGGCCGGCATAAATTGCATGAGCCTTTTAAGTCACTCACAATGGATACCAACTGAAAAGCATATGTTCACTAGGATCTGGGGATCGTCGCGTGGTCGGCCTCTGGTGCTGGCATCGGTCGACGATCTGCATTATTTTTTAGTGGACCTTGTCAAGTCAATGACTTACAAATTCAAAATATGCAATACCACAAAAAGTAAGCTTCCCCTGTTTAATAATCTGTTACAATGATATGTTGTTTTTACAAACAAATGGACTGATAATGAAAGTTTGAAACCAAGACACTTTTAGTGTAGGACTAGGAGATTTGCGGCGTGAAGCATTTGCGTGATTTATGCTGCGCCGGCGGCTTATCAACTCGGCACGTGGTGTGGTGGTTAGTTATTTTTTCTTTTGATAATGACGTAACTAATACCCCACTTAACATAATACCACGGTTTTAGTGAATACCGCGGTTTTTTTGTCACTGGATACCGCGGTATAGTAAATGCAATACCGTCCCAAGCCTACAGCGGATCAATCAAAATTGTTAATAGCTACAGCTGCTTCAAAGGTAACAGCATGTAAATTTGAAGCAGTAAAAACTAAACAGCTCTTGTAGCAAACGTTTACCTCGGAAGGCTCCCTTCATTTTCAAGTAAATGATTCAGGGTACCATGCATGAACTTTCAGAAATTCCAGTAAATCAAAAATTGTAAACGTTCGTATCGGGTCCCATATTTTTCTCAAATTTCTTGGGAATGACAGATCCTGTGTGAATGTAGATTCACAGATAGCCTCATATGTACTTAACATGCAGATGCTCATTCACTGTAAAATGTCGCGGATGTTGATCGAGTGTTTAGACACGGCTACGGCACGTGGTGATAAATACCGCCATCTTCGCCATCTAAGCGCAGTGGATGTTTTTGGCACTAAGAATTTTAACCATGACGAATCTTCGTCTACTGCCTTGCTTACACTGTTGTTGTGACTTTGTTTTTAGGAGATGGGATCAGACCTATCGCTATTTCGGACTCCAGAGCCACGAATCAGAAAAAGACAAAATATTCTGCAATTAAATGTAGGATTCGATTTAAAACAATAAAGGATGAAAACTCTCACATTATGAAAAGCAAAAAAAATAACTAGAGTTTTGGGGAACAAACACACGATGATGGGCTACGTTAAGTTTGATTAGGCCAAAAAAAAATAGTTCTGCTTCCGGTTTCCCTACCTACCTATTCTGACAGCCCCTACCCTAATTTTTTATTGGAAAAATGAGAAGAAGAAAAAACACCCAAAAGCATCAATTTCTTCATTTTACCCTTGACTACATGCAGACATCTCAATATGATCGTAAACAAAAAAAAATGTGCAAAGAAAGATCAATTCACTACCTACCTACCCTATTTTCGAATGCCATGTAATCGAAAATATAGCTTCTTTTTTTTGGGGGGGGGGGGCCTTAGCATGATGCCAATTTCACGTATACAACAATTACAAAGTTTTTATTTTAATTTTCTCATCAATCTTTCTCCCCCTCAACTTGTTCTTAGCATGAAGGTGATTACATGTATGCACATCAATCATAAGGTGATTTCAGCAAACCTTGCCACACACTTCAACTGATTATCTATACTATAATTCAAGGAATCTCTGTCTGTCTGTCTGTCTGTCTGTCTGTCTGTCTGTCTGTCTGTCATGCTGTCTGTCTGTCTGTCTGTCTGTCCACCGATTATCTCCAGAACCGCGCACTGTATGAAGTTGAAAATCGGCGGGTGTATTGCTCGGGACAGCAGAATGTGCAGTGCCAAGTTTGAAGTGGTTTGGACGGGCGGTTCTCGAAAAAGCATTTTTTGAGCTTCAACGTGGCAGAGTATAGCCTAGAACACGCGCAGTCCTTTTCAATTGTTTACGTCATGTTTGAGCTAAAGCGCGCATGCTCGCATAGAATAATAAGCCGCGTGTAGAATGATATGCCGCGTCAATCATAGGTAGGCCTATAGTTCTATATCTATGGCGTCAATATGCCGCGTCCGCGAATAGAATAGAGGGTAAATAAACAACTAGGTACACTTTTCTTCCTCATAATTGTGTGCGTTGTTTGCACGAAAAGTTCTCAAAAACGCAGCGGTCAAGCAATTTGCCCCTCCCGAACAGGCACATTTTCAACTTGCCCCTTCCGAACAGGCACATTTTCGTCCTTTTCAATTGTTTACGTCATGTTTGAGCAAAAGCGCGCGTGCTTAATATGATGCAACAATGGAAAAAAGACGGGCACATCATGGGGTTCTTTTCCATTCTTTACGTTATGTTCGAGCTAAAGCGCGCGTGCTCAATATGACGCAAACAGTGCAAAGGGGACGGGCCCATTGTAGGGCGATAGCACTGCACACCATGTCTTTGTACGTACATGTACATATACGTGAGTGGCATGCACGGGCACATGCATTTTGTAGTCAACTGAGCAACCATCACTGCACTGTATGTAGGCGGTCGACTGAGCAACTCTAATACAATATGGTATCACCCTACAACTACGCCCTATACAGTTGTTAGGGCGATACCATATTGTCCAGTAGGGGTAAATATCAGTGCCAGGGGGGTGACAACATTTTGTGCGTTTAACTTGCGAGTGTGCGTTCACACCATTAAATAATGTGCGTTGTTTGCACGAGCTGCAGTTCTCAACTGCCCCTTTCGAACACGCACATTTTCGACTGGCCCTGCACTAGTTAAATTTAAACATGTTTAAACCTGCCGCTAGAGGGCGCTTTAACATCGATTAAAGCAAGTTTACATCTTTTTCCACATTCAAATTATAAGGCACTTCCAGTTTGGTCCGGAAGCAAGGGTTCCCTGAAAAAAAAAATTACAAAATAAAATTATTTCCCTACCTACCTACCTACTTGGATTTTTTCAGGCCATTACCGTAAACACATCATTTTTTTTTGGCCTAACCAAAATGGAAGATTTCTATTGTTTTAGCAATAGTGGACTTGAATTTTGACACGTCGGCCCCAAAATCAATAGGCTCGATAAGACTATTAGTACAGGCAAAATACTTCATTTTTTTTAGTGAACCTCAAACAAATTGCAAAAGAATTTTTTTCACCACAGTGCATTTCTATAAGGTCCCTAAAATGACATACTAAAAGTCTTTAAAAATCCAGGTGGTGGAAATATGCCTTATTTGCATAATGCAAAATGGCTGCATATGTTAGGACTTTCGCATTGATTTGGTCATATTTCATATACTACCGGTAGGTAGCTTTTTGAGGTACATGTATTTAAAAACAACAATTTTAGTCCTTTTACATTGATTTACTCATTATTCTAGACCATAAAGTTTTCAATATCCCTATGTTTCCCAAATTTGCAATATGCCGATAATAATTTGCATAAATGCCATTTATTAATTTGCATAGATTAAAGTTAAAATTATGGCTGTCATGTTTGGACATGTTACAATTAAATTTTTCCTGATAATCCAAGTTCAGTCATGTACATAAATAAATTTCACACCATGGTGCATTGCTATAAGGTTCTTAAAAACGGAAAGAAATCCAAGTGGTGGAAATATGCCTAATTGGCATAAATTCAATATGGCCACTAATTACATGATTTTTTATTTGGCCATAACCCTCGTCCTGCATTGCTTTTTGGGGTACTTTGAACAGCAATTTGTCCTTTGACATTGATTTCATCATCATTCCCGTCCTGGGTACCTTTTGCGATCCTATGTTTCCTATGGGGTATAATATTTCTTGTTAGGTTTCTAGCTCTTGTCAAAGTTGGTATAAGTGTTGGAAAATGTGATATCCCTGTGTCGCAGAGCAAACCTTTGCACCGCTCTATTCAGACCAAAAATCAAGGAATAACTCAAGAGAACAGAGGATTCAACACAGGATTTATCAATCACAAAAATCAAATTATATATTACGGGAAAGAAGTAAACCAAAAACCGCAAAACTCAATCTGAAAATACGTGGGCAAGGGTTTTATACCCCTCCCACATGAGTGCAAGCCGGGAATTGGTATGCAACAAAGGGAAAAGGAATTAGGATTTGCATAATTCACGTACATCCACCTTCGAAGTTACATAACACTTTATGGCCGTAAAAAAATTAGTGCTTAATAAATCAACTCAGAAAATAAATGGAATAATTTTAACAGTCTTGTGTCACCCTGTACATGAACATATTTCAGGGACAAAAAATCCACTAGTACACTGCATGGATGTCACATTTTGCAACAGGTATGTCAACTTTGAGATGAGCCAAAAACCAAAACAAAAAATATTGTACCCAATTTTTTGATATTTTGTAGAGAACATGTTGGGGTTTAATTTTCATTCCAGTTTGTCTCAATGTCGGGTGATCCACTAGGTCAAATTCAAGGTCAAAGTAAAGGTCAAAATGTCATCCTACTTCTAATAACCCCGACATGAAATATAATGGTAAATTTGGATTTCTAATGATGTAACCTTTCAAAAGAAATCAAGATTAACAAAAAGGCAGCAATGTCCATTTTGACCAAAATTGCCTGGGCGGTAGCATGAAAACCGTTTGTCCGATGGCGCTAAAACTTAAAATTTCGGCTTTTCAGCCGAAATTACCCCATAAACTAAATATGAACCAATTTGAAGAGGTTGGGGTTTAAAATTTAAAAAGTTTTGGGGGTGATTTGTCACTGAATGACTAGGGCCAATGATTTTCCGCGATCGCGGAAAACGGACGGAATTCGCGGAATCTGCTCCTTGAAACGGAAAACGGAATTTGAATCTGAACAAAATAACTTCTGCAATTTTATTGATGAAAAAACACAATTTCATAAAATGTATCAAATACAAAACGAATTGTTGGTGATTGATTGAACAGACGAGCCATATAAAACTGAGCGATGTTTATATCACGATGTTGGTGGGACAAAAACGTTCAAGATCAGAGCAATAAATGTTACGAGATCATTACCGTAGTAGACGTGGTCATGGGAGTGACAGTCCCAACGCACGCCGTAGCTGTCGGCCAGCGCACGGGTGAAAATCATCCCACTCACGGCATGCTCTCGCGGGACTCTTTTGCTCCATCAGCAGGTTTATTTTTCTCTGTGCAATCAATCAACCATTCGTATAACATCTAACTTGGGCTCTATTGAAATGCATGTCGTGCTTAGGTCCAATAATCTACCGTAAACTATCCTATTTTTGTCGCTAACGTTAGCCCGAAAACAAAATGGCGGACATGAATTTCGCTTCGGCCAGCTGATGTGTGTGACGTCATGGGATTGGCCTGCAGCTATTGCATGTTTCTCACGTGTGTGGCAGTGGCAGTGCAGTATACGACTTGACTGTGGCGAAGTTAAATACTACGTCTGTACATTGATCGGCCGTTGATAAAATAGCAATCTTTTTCGGGGCAATTTGCCCGCACTCCAACCAAACGACTATTTCATTATGGTCTTGGAATTATTTTCTGTGCACATGGTATAGGCCTAATGTATATAAATTGCCAAATTTTGTATTGAATAAATATGAAACAGATTTTTTCAGCCTAAAACGGAATTTAGGATTTTTGCAAACGGAATTTGCACTTTTCTGAAACGGAAAATCATTGGCCCTAAATGACCTCAATGTCAAATGACAACATTTTGTTTAAAGTACCCCGAAAAGCAACCTAGGACGAGAGTTATTACTAGATAGTATATATGTCGTATTTTTGGCCATTGCATTTTTCTTTGCTAACAAAAGAGTTTGTTTCATATTTGGATAGAGTTTACCTTCCTCAGCTGGAAATCCATTGGTAACATTTTTTTCCATCTACCATGTGGCGGCCATCTTGGAATTCAAAATGGCCACCATTCGGGCCTAGTTTGCATCTAACTTCGGACCAGATTGTCATATGGAGTTCATTTTGGTGGCAAACCCCATGTTTTTGATACCAAGGAACCCGAGAAAATCATTGTTGATGGGGTATACTCCCAGTGGAGTACTCCATCAACAATGATTAACTTGGGTTCCTTGGTATCAAATTCAAGAACATGCAGTTTGCCACCAAAATGGACTAATTCATATGACATTCAGATGCCACCTTATCATTTGAATGAAATCCAAGATGGCCGCTATTTTTGAATATCCAATATGGCTGCCATCCATTTGGGATGCCTAAATGTGTTAATTGGATTCCTTGGTATCAAATTTATGGGGTTTGCCACCAAGAGTGACTTCATACAACATTCAAGTCCAAATTTAATATGCAAATTAGTTCAAAATGGCGGCAATTATGAAATATCCAAGATGGCTGCCATCAATTGTGAGTACCCCGTCCACAGTGATTTACTTGAGTTTAATTAAGAACATGGACTTCATATATAGTCAGGTGGCTTAGATCTAATTTTCGTCAAGATCGTGACCGACTGGTCCAAAGCACCAAACTTGGCAGAATGATTCTTATAGACCTAGAGAAGATATTTAGAAGGGGTGACACCCGAAAAATTTTTAGGAAGGGTGCCTAATTTGCATAAATCGTTAATCCCTGCCGTGTAATATATTTATTCCCATATTTGGGTATATTTTTATTTTTTTATTTTTTTGAAAAGTGTATTTTGGGGATTCTACTTACATATCTTTACTTAAATAACATTTTCCAAAGTATATAAGTGACTGAATAATTGTGAGGACATAGCAACGATCCAAAATGGCTACTATTATGCCCTAAATTGCGCGCATTTACCTTGTCCCCAGATATCATCAATTAGTCTTGCCAAACATCAGCATTGATGAACTTCAAATTCACCACGTAGCTTACTGGTACAGTTACCCTATTGAAACCTTTTGCAAAATCATGTGAACAATGATGATATGATGTGATATTTAGCCCAGAAAACAAAAACTGGGGAAAAAACGAGGAGTCCATAAATTGGGCTAACAAGTAAGGTGAAGGGTTGCCTAACATGGAAGACTGGAACAAGTTCAAGGAAATTCCCAAAATTATTGTTGAGAAAACGTTTTGGCGTAGACAAAATTATTGTAAACAACAATAATCTCTTATTTGAGGGGATTTTGTTGAACTTGTTCAAGTCCCCACGTTACCCTTCCCGTAGTAGCCCAATTTACGGACACCACATTTTCTCCCCTTTGTTGGTCTTTTGGGCCAATCATCAAGATGATATCAATTTTCACATGATTTCCCACTTATTTTTGTTAGGTTAACTATGTCAGTAAGTACCTTTGTGAATTTGAAGCTCATCAATACCCACGTTTGGCGAGACTAGTTGATGATATCTGAGGAAAAGGTAAATGCGCGTATCTTTAGGGTAAAATAGTAGCCATTTTGGTGATTTACTATGTCCTTGTAATTATTCAGTCACTAACATGCTTTAGAAAATGTTATTGAAGTAAGAATATGCAAGTAGAATCACCAAAATACACTTTTCAAAAAAATAAAAAAAATAAAAATATACCCAAATATGGGAAAAATATATTACATGGCAGGGATTAAAGATTTATGCAAATTAGGCACCCTTCCCAAAAGAATTTCAGGTGTCACCCCTTCTAAATATCTTCTCTAGGTCTACAAGAATCTATCTGCCAAGTTTGGTGCTTTGGACCAGTCGGTCACGATTCCGACCATATGCCACCTGACTAATAGGACATTCAGGTACAATGTTATTATAAATGAAACCCAAGATGGCGGCTTTTTTGAAAAATCCAAGATGGCTGCTATCCATCTGGGATACATCATCAGCAATGGGTCATTCAGATTACTTGGTGTCAAATGTATGGGGTTTTCCACCGAAATTGACTTGGTACGACATTCGAGCCCAAATTTATTATGCAAATAAGCTGAAAATGTATCCAAGATGGCTGCCATCCATTTAAAGTACACCATAAACAATAATGTACACGGGTTCCTTGGTATCAAAAACATGGGGTTTGCCATCGAAATGAACTTCATGTGACAATCAAGTCCTAATTAGTTATGATACAAATTAGGCTCGAAATGGCGGCCATTTTGAAATCCAAGATGGCTGCCACATGGTAGCTGAGAAAAAATGTCTCCAATGCATTTCCGGCTTCGGGAGGTAAACTCTTTCCAAATATGGCAAAAATTCCTTCTTAAAAAAACAAAATGCAAAAGTACATTGCCATATACTATATGGCCAAATCATATGAAAATCATGTAATTAGCGGCCTTTAGAATTTATGCAAATTAGGCATATTTCCACCACTTGGATTTTTAACAACTTTTTTAAGGACCTTGGTATAGCACTGTAGGGGAGACGGGGGTTAGTTGGAACGATTTTCACAAAAACCTATCCATAACACAAACAGGTTTTCTTCAAGAAACAACAACTATGCCATTTTATTCATACACATGTGTGTTGCAAATGTAGCATATAAAATTCTCAGAATTGTTGATGGTTATTTAAAAATCCATCTTGATCATAACTACGACATGTGTTCCAACTAACCCCTCCTATGGGGTAAGTTGGAACATGGTATGGGGTAAGTTGGAACTTGGTATGCTGTTAATCTGAAAGTATAGTACAATTACTTAAAAACTGCATTTATATTTGAGTTCAAGTAAAATAATTGTTCCAAGCACTGGTGATGCTCCTAAAATAATGTTTAATTAACAAACTGGCAAGAAATGGCACAAACAGCACCAAGACAAAAAAAACACAGGAAAATTGTGAGGCAAGAGTCAGCTACAAGCCTGATCATAAAAAGAAAACATCAAAACGGGAAATTTAACTCCCCAAATATAACATGAAAAGCTTGCATAAAACTGAGGTAAGGTCAACGTTACCTGTCTACATGCTTTCAAAATTGTTTGCCAAGTCAGAATATTTCCTCAATTATCATCATTATGTTCCAACTAGCCCCCATCAAAATGTTCCAACTAGCCCCAGTGGCCCATGTGACATTTGTTTGCTCACTCTACAAAACAGGGGCTCCAATAACATATCTTTTTAATCTTATTTTGTAGCTTAGTACTGGAGCATATAATATCCCCAAACTAGTCACTGTTATCTATAAACACCATTAAGAAAGTACACATTTTTTGAATGGTGAAAAAATTACTCAAAATGTGAAAAAAACAACCTTATCTTTCCCACTTGAGCACTATTGTTGCAGTGTTGCTGCAGGCAATATGGTGGATGGCTGTTGCTAAGGGACATCTCTTGAGGGCAACATTTTATAAAATTTAATTAAGCTGAGCAAGAAAAATTCATTGTTTCAACTAACCCCGTGTTCCAACTAACCCCCATCTCCCCTACTGTGGTGTGAAATTTGACTTGGATTATCAGGGAAAATTCAATTGGTACATGTCCACACGTGGCATCCATTATTTTAACTTTAATTTAGGCAAATTGATATACGGCATTTATGCAAATTATACGGCATTTGGAAAATTTCGGAAACATAGGGATCTTGAAATTTTACTTAGGACTAGAATACCCTCACCCAATTGGAGTGCAGATTTTGTGTACATGTACATATGGTGTAGTTTTGGTGTAGGTGTTTTGCAAAAGCTGGTGTACACCAAATTGACACCTCCTTTGTAAATGGTGCTGTTTTGGTGTACCCTGTAAAAAGTTAGACCTGAAAACTGTACACGGGGTGTAGTTTTGGTGCGTTCCAATTATTTAAATTAGCACCAACAGCGCACCACACATGAGTGTGGTGCTGTTTTGGTGCGGCATTAATGGTGCAGATTTGATGTGGGTGCGAAATTTCAGCAGTACTAATTAAATCCTGAAACCAAAACTGCACCAATTTTGGTGATGGGGTGCACTTGTGGTGCGCGTTCTAATTATTCTATATTAGCACCAAAAGCGCACCACACAGGGGTGGTGCACTTGAGGTGCGCGTTCCAATTTTAAATTAGCACCAAAACTGCACCAGTGCCGTGGTGCTGTTTTGGTGCAGGGAATCGGGAACCAGCTTGAACTGGTATCCATCCATAAAAGCTGCCCTAGTTCCTGACTCCCTATTATCATTCGAAATGCACTTGTGTTTACAAACGTGATCCAGTCTACTCATTATCATAATCGATGCATCACGCGCGCTCGGTAACGGAATCGCACTCGGGATACGGGGACCATTGAATGTATGCTGGGCATGAAGACCAAATGGCGTCGTTTAAACATTAACACGAGTCAGAAATTTAACGTGTTCATGATTGCGAGGGGAGCTCTCGGAATTGAACGGGAAATTTCACTTTTCATCCGGATCGTAAGTAAACTTCAGTACAACCATCTTAATCGATGTCTACTTGTACCTCAGGTGGTGTATCTAGTAATTTGGAGGCCGTTTTGAGGGTGAAATCTGATGTTTTTGTTGAGCAATGTTGGGTTTTGGGGTCAATGACAGAATTGTGTTGCTCGGCATACATGTATAAGGAATAGCTTGGACCCCACTATTGCCAGACCATGTCCGAATGTTAAAAAGGCAATAAGTTGGGTCCAAGTTACTCAGACTATACTGTAGCTGGGTTGATTTTCTGCTGACAAAATAATTTCGACAGTGAATGACAGTGTAAAATATCCTGTAAAATCATGGCACCTGGTATAGGGCCTACTGTCATTTTCAAGAAAAGTGGTATTTTTGTATCAATTTCTAACGCTGATCGGCCGAACAGCGTTGGAAATAACTGGCTTTTTTTTCAAATACTGGCCCCAATTGACCATCGCACGACCATCGATTACAAACCTATGAATGGGTACGAGCCAGCTAGACTGGTTCCCTGACCTTACAATTCCCCAATGTATGTAAACTGCTCTGTTTCTTCTTACATGTCTTATATGGAGTAAGGGAACCAGACTACAAGAAAATGATTGTTTTTCTTGGTTTTTATAGCATTTTCGAACCCAAAACCTCAAAAAAGTCAGTGTAACTATATTTGCTATATATGTTCAACCCCCAATTCCATCCATTTCTGAAAATTACAGTAAAAGCAAAATTTGTGAAATAAGTAACTTTTGCCATTTTTTTGGTAACGGAATTACGTGCTAATTTTGACATTTTTAAGTGAAGGCCTACACTATATATATATTCATATTTTTATATTTTTTTTAATGTCCCTGAGTAATGTTAGTAACTTGTAACATCATAAAATAAATCAAATCTTTTCCCTATAATTCAGAAAGTAATACATACACAAAATTTTATTTTTTTACCAAATCTGAACGTTTTAATCATAAATTGCAAAAATCACTGTTTTTACCAGAAATATGTATTTTTTTTTCAATATCGTTTTTTGAACTGAATTCCCCAGCCAGAGACACCCCACACATCCACCTGATCATTCTCATCTCTGCTCGTTCCATCTGCTGGATGTGCCCCACCCTTGTGGGCCATGTCTCGCAGCCGTACACCATACTGCTTCGGACACAGGCGGTGTAAACCTGGCCCTTCATCTTCAAGGGCGGCGCCTTGGATGTCAAAAATGGGGCCAGCTCCCTGAACTTCTTCCACCCACTCCTCACGCGTGATGTCACTGCTGCATCTGCTCCTCCCTCAGCACCCAGCATGTCACCCAGGTAGCAGAACGACTCCACCACCTCATACGTGTCACCGCAAACCTCCAGACCCGCTTCTCTCTCCTCTGGCCGTAGACCATCACCCCGACATCTCTTACAGACGAACGTGGCACTAGCAGCCTGAAGACTACCCTTCAAGCCACTACATCGCCTGTGAACCCACTTCCTACACGTTGTACACTGGATTGAGTTGGCAGCTACACCTTTCCCACACACACCACACAGCCATGCACCAGAGCTCGTCATTGGCCCACCGCTGAGGCGACTAACCATCACCTTGGTCTTCCCGGCGTTGATCTTCAGACCCTTAGATGCCAGACACACTCTCCATGCTGCCATCTTTGCATGTAGCTGCTCCCTTGTCTCTGCTATAAGGACTAAGTCGTCCGCATACAGCAGTTCCCAAGGCAGCCCGCCTCGCGTCTCACTGGACACCACGTCCATCACAGTAGCAAACAGTAGGGGGCTCAGTACCGAGCCCTGGTGTACACCAACCTTCACCTCAAAACTCCTGCTATCCCCTGCACCTGTCCTCACCACCGTACTAGCACCAGTGTACAACATCATCACTGCTCTCACCAGCCATTCCTCCACACCCCGCTTCCTCAAGGCCCATCGCACAACCTCCCTTGGCACCCGGTCAAAAGCTTTCTCAAGATCCACAAACCCGAGGTAGAGCTTCTTCTTCTTGGCCAGAAATTTTTCCTGCAGCTGTCGTACAATGAAAATGGCGTCAGTAGTTCCTCTACCCGGCATAAAACCGAACTGCATCTCGTCAATCTCCACCTGCATCCTCAGACGTACCTCAAGCACTCTCTCCCACACCTTCATTGCCTGCTCCAGGAGCTTGATGGCCCTGAAAGAGCCACACTCTAAAGGGTCACCCTTGCCCTTGAACAGGGGAACCAAGATGCTGTTCTGCCAATCTGTGGGAATACGGCCTTCTGCCAAAATGGAATTGCACAAGGCCGTCATCCACTGTACACTGACACCTGCAGAGGCCTTCATCATCTCACTAACCACTCCAGATGGACCAGCGGCCTTCCCAGACTTGGTGTGCTTCAGTGCCTGAGCTACCTCCCATTCTTCGATAAGGCAAGATGGACCCTCCACCACTTCACTTTCCACCTCCCTGTCCCACTCGTTCTCCACATTGAGCAGCCGCTCCATGTATCTCCTCCACACCTCCTGCACACCTTCAATATCCGTCACAGCTCGCACCAGTCACATCCTGCCGCTCCTTTGCCATCTGCTTGGCAATCTTAAAGAACTGCCTCCTACCCTCACCACTCCGTAGATCCGCTGCAAACTCCCTTCTCTTGGCATCTTGTGCCATCCACACCTGTCTCCGTGATATCCGCTTTGCCTCGAGGTACGCTAACCTATCCGTCTTCTCGCCCAATGACTTCCATATATTAAAGCGGCGCCTCTTCTCATCCACTGCATTCCTGACCTCTTCGGTCCACCACCATGACTCCTTGTGCCTAGGCTCACCCTTTGTCCACCCACAGACCTCTTCTGCAGCTTGCAACCAGATATTCCTTGGCACAGACCACCTACTATCCACACTCTCCTTCATCACAGCCTGCTCTGCCAATTCCTCCACCCTTGCTCTAAACCTCTCGCTAAACCTCTCGTGATAATTTGTTCTTTTCGTTTTTTGATGTTTGCAAAAGTTGTATCTTCCCTTTAATCGATTTTGTGCGACGTATTCTGCTGGGTCAAAGATTTTCAGTCCGTGCGTGAGTTCGAGCCGTTGTGCTGCAGACAAAAGTTTCAATATCATTTACGTTTTTTCTCTTTTTAGAATTTGCTGGAATTCTCTTGCATGAACTATTTTTGGATAATGAAATAATACTTTATCAGAAAATATGTTTGATCCAGTTGGTTCTGGCTGGGAAAAAAAGGATTTTTTCGCGTGAGTTTTTTTTTTCGCATGAAGCAGTTTTGATCGTTTCGGAACTAATTGAACCGATCCGGACTAGGAAGATTGACATCGGCACTTATGACGTCGTAAAATCAAAATTAAAAGAGCTTAAATTTTTTTTAAAAATGTTTGTGGTCTCTTCATCACCCAAGGTAAACTTTTTAATCAATGTCACTTGAATTCGTGGAGTAGTTGAGCCGATATCAGCCTGAATGATATTTACTATCCGGAACTAGGAAAAGGACTGTATACGATTACAAATTTTACGATTACGATTTTGGTGGCTTGTCCGTAAAAAAAAACGCCACGGAAATCGTCAAGATTTTTCACATTTTTTATTTAGGTCTGTTTCAAGTCGATCATTAGGCTTCGTAAATGACCGCTGAATGTATGAGGTATGTAAATTAACTCTGGGGTGGGATATTAGAGGTGAAAATGAACAATTTTTGAGAGGCCATTTTTTTAGGGTCTCTTTTAGACCCGTGAACGTGGCGTTGTATACAACGCCACGCGCTTCCGTCAGGTAAATACAAGCGACAGCATTCTATCTTTTGATCCGCTACATAAAACTATGTATAATTTTGCCAATAGGTGAATCACTTACTTGTTGGGCCTCCTGTAAATTTACGCGAGTGTTGGATCTGGCATTGCCAAGAAATTTGATGTAAAGTACGGCACAACTTTGTCACAACGAGTGTTTTCAAAATGATCAGAAAATCAAAGACAGGCATGACATTCTGGTACCCCGAGTTCCGCATGCGCAAAACCGAAGAAGTATCACCAGTGGGTACCCGACTAACCGTCTTACATGGCAGGATGACCGTAATACCATGTAAAATTCTGCTAAATCCACTTTGAAAGTCTGCCAAATCACCCAGTTTATATTCTGTGCCATTGTGCAAGGGTTTGTTTTAAGTAGGTACATTCACATATTTTTAGATTCAACTTTAAAATAATTTCATTGGATAGAGCTCTCTGAATCGTTGAATTTGACACCTCATTTGTTGGGATCGGGTCAAGCACATCGGAGTTAAGACAGGTCAAAGGTCAAAGGAGAAGGCCATTGATTACATAATAAAAAACTGTGACTTACTGTGTGTAATTGTTTGATTGTGAGTATAACAAGTGATAAGATTAATTAAGAGTACAATCCTAAACAGGAACATTTATCTTAGCCTAGCTCAGTTTGAACTGGTCTTACTGTGTAACTTGACCATTGATCCGGCATGTCCGGTCTAGCGAGAAATTTGTCGGTGGTCAAGAAAGGGCCAGAGGTCAAACTGTCGGAGGTCAGAGGTTAAAAGGTCACATTAAAAATCAGCATGTTAATTGCACACAGCTATTGACCCTTAAATTGCTTCTAGTTTATAAACAAAAGGTCAATTCAAAGGTCAAAGGTAATGAGGTCAAATGTCATGAGGTCAAAGGTTTAAGATTAAAGGTCAAAGTGCTTCCATTCAAACATATACAGAATTCAAATGATTGCCATTGATGCTTGCTGTGTTATTTTTTCTTGCAGACATGACAGATTTTAAGCAACAGCAACAGAAATTTCCCTACCCCTCCACCCCCCACCACCGGGAAAAAAGGAAGGGTCAACCCAACTTCAATTTCCAAGACCAAGTTCTAGCATGACAACAACCTTTTTTTAATTTAATTTAATTTTTTTGGTTTTTAAATATGACATGGCCTTAAGTTAGGCGTACCATAAATTGTTTGTTTTAAATTCACAAATTGTTCACAGTTGAATTTTATTTTTTATTATTAGGGCCTAACTTTAGTAGTAGATATTTCCCTGCACCCCCCCCCCCTTCATACTAATGTTAGTCATCACAATCCCCATCAACCTGAAGTTCCAACTTTTCAAACCCACAACAAGATCGGCAAGACCAAGTTTCCAACAAAAGCTTCTTTTTTTTTTAATACGCCCTCCCACTATGACCATGTTTCTTATTGTCAGATTCCCTTTAATTTCTCTCCGAGCACGTGCGCAGAATGATCGCAGTCATTTTCGGTTCGATCGCTCGGAGCGCGCCGCGGGGGGTATGGTGTAGGAGCGGAACGATAGTATGCGCATGCGTACAAGTGCAAGTACGTACCCCCCTTCTGCGCGCGTGCTCGTTTCAAGTGTTAGGTTGGCTCAGTGCGGAGAGGGCATATTTTTCATCATTTTTGCCGAAAAACAGACAGAATCCACCGATGTTTGTTGGGTGCACATAGCGTGAGTATGTCATGAGGTATTGTACGGAGTTTAGGGGCAAACTGTGCAGCGGTTCTGTGGGAAAAAGCTTGGTTGGGATGGACGTTTTTGTACTTAATTAGTGTTTTGTGCTGACAACAATTTTGCGAGGTTCTGAAACTATGAGGCTCCACTACGTGGAGCCTCATAGTTCTAGGAGTACTTGTACCTCAGGTGGCATATCTAGTAATTTGGAGGCCGTTTTGAGGTGAAATCTGATGTTTTTTGTTGGAAAATGTTGGTTTTTGGGACAGTGACAGGATGATGTTGTCCAGGTCGCGGTATTAGCTTGGACCCCACTATCGCCAGACCATGTCCAAATGTTAAAAAAGGCGATAAGTTGGGTCCAAGTTACTCGGACTAGGTCTCTTGCTACCACATTCTAACGAACAGGTTATGCCTCCAGCGTTACATGTGAATGAAAATGGAGCATGTCAGCTGGAGTTACTCAAGCTAGAGTCCTAGTTACTCGGCAGGCTACGGAAGCTTGAATTGCCTTCCGCGATACCGTGTTACCGTGATAATTTATCACAGAAATCTGGAATTCAAAGATAAATCCTTCCTCGATACCGCGTTACCGTGATAACTTATCGCAGAAATCCGGAATTCAAAGACAAATCGGTAACGAGGAAGGAATTATCTTTGAATTCCGGATTTCTGTGATAAATTATCGCAGTAACTAGCTGGAGTTACCCAGCCCTGAGTTTTATCATTGGGTTGTCATCTAGGGCTGGAGCGAGTTTTTCTCGAAAACGATAGTATAGGCAAAAAAATTTGGAAAATGTTCAATTTTGTCCCCGTTACACACTAATTGCAACTGCAACTCACCCCAAACTTGCCTGGAATAACCATTACACAGGTCCTTGAAGTAAAAAAAACGATCCACGATGAAGATTCAGCCTACAATTGCAGTGAAAACAGGAGGAATAACCGCTAACTTGACAACCTTGCTGGATTGGCCAGGACCGCAATTGGTTTGTGCACAAAAAAAATTGTGTACAATGAATGGCGGTTGATTAACAGGCACAGAGAGCGATCGCTGTCAACTACAGTCGTTTTCCTAGTTCCGGATTTTTCCTAGTTCCGGATCGCTTCAAATAAAAACCTACCTCTTTTGGATTAGTCTCCAATAAAACAAATTCTGACGGAGTGCATTTTGAAAAGGAATATGTAAGCTTCTTGATACCCAAAGATCGTTTTCGATAAAATCCTTAGAAAATTTCCGACTCGCACTTCGACATGTTTGGACGGTTTAAAGAAAATCACGGCAGCTGCGAATCGACGATAAATTTTCTCCTCGGTATATCTCTCGTACCGTGTGGTTTCGAATATTTTTTTCATTCACTACAATCGTATAAACTCTTCCATCGAATGTTTGTTCAATCAAAATAAGTTGTAGCGTCTCTATTATTTGAAAATTTGCAAACGAATGACCGTATGCTTTTGCCTAGTTCCGGATCGCGCGTGCACTTACGACCCAACTACACGCGCGTTAATCAATTTTGTGTGACGTATTCTGTGCCGTATGCAAGGTTTTTGTTCCGTGCGTGAGTTCGTGCCGTTGCGCTGCAGACAAAAGTTTCAACATTATTTACGTTAATTCTCTTTTGAAAATTTGCTGGAATTCTCTTGAATTAACTATTTTGGGAAAATTAAATAATACTTAATCAGAAAATGTGCTTGATTTGGGGTGGTTCTGGCTGAAAACTTGATTTTCTCGCGTGATTTTTTTTTCGCGCGAATCAGTTTTTGATCGATTCGGAACTGATTAAACCGATCCGGAACTAGGAAAAGCGGCATCGGTACTTTTGACGTCGTAAAGTCACAACAAAAAGAGCTGAAATTTTGAAAATTATTTTGTAGTATCTCCATCACTCAAGGTAAACTTTTAAACCAATGTCACTTGAATTCGTGGAGTAGTTGAGCCGAAAGCAGCCTGAATGATGTTTGCTATCCGGAACTAGGAAAATGACTGTACTCGGTTTTGCCGGCTGCGCTGGCTGTTGGCGCATGACGTCACGCGGAAGCGTATGACCCGATGACTGTTTCATGCACTATTGGTTGCGGTTCCAGTACCAAAGCTGTGATGCGAGTGGTAAACCTTATATTAGTGCATGAAACAGTCATCGGGTGTTACGCTTCCGCGTGACGTCATGCGCCAACAGCCAGCGCAGCCGGCAAAACCGAGTAGTTGACAGCGATCGCTCTCTGTGCCTGTTAGTGTTATTGTTAATCGACCGCCATTCATTGTACACAATTTTTTTTGTGCACAAACCAATTGCGGTCCTGGCCAATCCAACAAGGTTGTCAAGTTAGCGGTTATTCCTCCTGTTTTCACTGCAATTGTAGGCTGAATCTTCATCGTGGATCGTTTTTTACTTCAAGGACCTGTGTAATGGTTATTCCAGGCAAGTTTGGGGTGAGTTGCAGTTGCAATTAGTGTGTAACGGGGACAAAATTGAACATTTTCCAAATTTTTTTGAATATACTAGTTACTACAAGTTACGAGAAAAATACGCTCCAGCCCTAGATGACAATCCAATGATAAAACTCAGGGCTGGGTAACTCCAGCTAGGTATAACGCAGTATCGCGGAAGGCAATTCAAGCTTCCGTGGCACTAGCCCCATAAATGTGGCCTATTTACTGGACTGCCTCCGTAAACATAGGCCACACATCCACATGTACAAAAATCGTGTCGACGGAGCCAAATTTTGATTTTCACATTTAGGCTTAGTTTGTATGGTTTTTTTTGCTTTAGAAGCATACTCACCCTCTTTACAGGCTAATCAGAAAGTGCTGCTATTTTCAGATGTCTAATTTTTGTGAAATTTCATGTTGAAATTTTGATACGCAAACGTGTAAAAATGAATCTGGAAATTTCACGAAAAATATACATCTGAAAAAGGCAGCACTTTCTGATTAGCCTATAAAGAGGGTGAGTATGCTTCTAAAGCAAAAAAAACATACAAACTAAGCCTAAATGTGAAAATCAAAATTTGGCTCCGTCGACACGATTTTTGTACATGTGGATGTGTGGCCTATGTTTACGGAGGCAGTCCAGTAAATAGGCCACATTTATGGGGCTACCGTGGCACTAGCAGGCCTACCTGATGTTGACTTAATTCATCTGCTCAAACTCGCTCGCGTATTGCTCTTGGAAGACGAACAGTACTTAACCAGTATAGTTACGGTAACATCAACAGCATAAGGCTATGCAATGACAACATCGAAATCGTCAATTAATTTACAAAAGTAGGATGCAGGGCCAGCAAAGCCTGCCAGCTCGAGGTTTGCATCATTGACATCTGCATATAAATGCATGTTATGTGCGCAACATACCAACCAGGGTGACCGTAAGCTCGTGGCCAAATTCTGCTAAATGCGCTTCACAAATCTGTCAGATTTATCAAAAATCTGCCAAATTCCCATGAATTTAATTACTAAAAATACACTATAAACAGTTAAAATCACATGCAGATGTTGTAATATAGCCTTAATTAAGGTTCAAATCAAATTATAAACAATATATAGTCATATATAAAGGGGTTATGAAATTGCTTTAAATTTTGTCACGACAAAATCCGATTCCCAGTGAACCTCAGCACATCGACATGGCAACCTGTCCTATTTTGCAATGGTTTGTTTAAAAAGATTGAAGCTTTTTAAAAACAAATCTACCTTCTTTTCAAATTTGCTATGTTTTTCGGTCAAATAACCATCTTTGCAGAATTCTGCCAGAAATCTGCCAATAAAATTCCATTCTGTCAAATTCTCTGTCAAAGTCGTTTTTTTAACAAAAAAAAGTCAAAGTTAGCCGAAAATCGGCTAAAATGGTCACAACAATATGATACATGATGCCAACATCGCGCGCGAGCGCCGGCGGGGGCCGCGGCTTTTGCGTCCTTGTTTCCTTGACGATGGACTGGTTCCCGGCCTTTTTCTATCGCTCTCATTCCAAAGTGCAAGGCTACGGAATTCGCTCGTACGTTTGTTTATTTCTGAGTTCGTGTATATTTCTGAGTTGATCGTTTATTTCTGAGTTGATCGTTTGATTCTGAGTTGATCGTTTAACTCTGAGTTGATTGTTTAGTTTTGAGTTGTTGGTTTATTTCTGAGTTGTTAGTTTTGTTTTTGAGATGTTGGTTTATTTTTGAGTTGTTGGTTTATTTTTGAGTTGTTGGTTTATTTTTTAGTTGTTGGTTTATTTTTGAGTTATATTCGTTTATTTCTGAGTAGTTCGTTTATTTCTGAGTTGTTTGTTTATTTTTGAGTTAAATTCGTTTAGTTCTGAGTTGTTCGTTTATTTTTGAGTTGTTTGTTTATTTTTGAGTTGTATTCGTTAATTTTGTGGTTTTGTTTTATTTTTATTTTTGTCTTTTTTTGCCCTAATGGCCGCCCATACAAACAGGGCAGGGGGACGAGCGAAGGTTTTTTTTATGGCGAGCCAAAGTAACATTTATATAGCATTCATAAATACCTCA
Organism: Patiria miniata; assembly: GCF_015706575.1. Lineage (NCBI taxonomy): Eukaryota > Metazoa > Echinodermata > Asteroidea > Valvatida > Asterinidae > Patiria > Patiria miniata. Next base: position 23,606,212 of record NW_024037059.1, on the reverse strand, counting down.
GACAGTTTAGCCATTCCTATTGGTCGAGAGCCCGTCACGTGGCCGGTCTTAAAACGGATGATAAAGACATGGCTAGCTGGTCTTAAACACTTTTCCAGTGTCACATAAAATGTGGACTCCTAAAAATCCAGTGCCTCTTACCGTTTCATTGGTTGAACGTTCACAATGCTCACGTAGGCATGCGCAACACTACTTGTGAGTCCGAATTTTATAGTTCTAAATTCAAAACGCAACGCCCCAGGTGCGTTCTGCGCGACATCGCGCAGAACGTGCTACGCGCGCGTCAATCTCCATAAAAGGGTTGTTTACATCTTACTCGCCAGCTGAACACTCCATTATTTTGCTAGAGGGATGTTTCAAAAAGCTGGAGTGAACTTGTTGATCAAAATCGGGATTTTTTAAACGAATTACTTGATTTTTTTTTTTACCGAAAAGGTATTTATGAATGGGAATAAATATGTGCTCGGTCGGTATTAATCACTCTGTTTAAGACTGCTTAGAGTCTGGTTGCTGATAATTACCCTCGCCTCCGGCCTCCTGCACCCAGACTCTAAGCAGTCTTAAACAGAGTGATTAAAACCTCTCGAGCACACATTTATTCCCTTATTAGCAAAGTCTTAAATTAATTTTAAAATATCTCTAAATGATTAAGAGATATCTCTAAATATTTAGAGATATCTCTAAATCATATATCTCTTAATACATAAAGATTTCTCCCAATCGTTTAAAAGACAAATTATTTTGATAAATAAGTGACACACGAAAGAGCTTTATTGTCAATGATTTAAAGATATCTTTATATCATTTAGAGATATCTCTAATTCATTTAGAGATATCTTTATATCATTTAAAGATATCTCTAAATCATTTAGAAATATCTCTAAATGTTGGCATCAACGATTGCTTTAAACACACCGGTCACAATGACGTCTTATAATACAATTTCATACTATGGCGAGCCAAAGTAACATTTATATAGCATTAGCAAAGTCATTAAAACAATTTAGTGCTATCGACGATGTCTGTTATGTACTAAAAGATATCTTTAAATCATTTAAAGATATCTCTACATGTTTTAGAGATATCTCTAATCATTTCGAGATCTTTAAATCGTGTTTTAATTTGCGCAGCATTGGGCTATTTATTGTTAAAATGTTGGTAAAACGGGCTTCAGTAAATACAATTATTTGATTGACGACCTCGACAATGACTTTAAAAATGGCAACACCACTCACTTCAAATGCAATACTTGAAATACAGCACCGGCGATTTTATCGTGCATTCGATATGGCAACATGATTGACTTACGGTGCGTGCAAACTAAGCATGTATTTAGTGGTTCAACGGAGCCGTAACCGATTTAGACATATCTCTAAATATTTAAAGATATATATCTTTAAATCTTGGAATGCACAAAGTAGGTGTCTCATTATTTAACACACAATTTAGAGATATCTCTAAATGATTTAGAGATATCTCTCAATGAATTAGAGATATCTCTAATTCATTTAGAGATATCTCTAAATCCATTAAGAGATATCTCTAAATGAATTAAATCCATTTAGAGATATCTCTAAATCATTTAGAGATATCTCTAAATATTTAGAGTTATCTTTAAATTGTTTTAAGACTTTGTTAATACTATGTTACTTTGGCTCGCCATACGAAAGTCCATCACCGATCGCGAAAGTCCATCACCGATTGCAAATGTCCATCACCGATCGCGAAGCCCTTCACCGATCACGAAAGTCCATCACCGCTCGTGAATATGCATCACCAGTAAAAGTTGATCACCGGTGTCATATGAAAATCGGACTCGTATGAAAATCGGACTCTTTTTCCCTTTTATTGGTTAAACCCTCTCACGTGACCGGTCCCTCTCCTAATTATCTATGCATGAGCATGCGTAATACCACCAAGGAGTCCGTATTTCATAAAACCTTAATTCATGCTACACCGGTCGCAGAAGTCCCTCACCGATAATGAATATGCATCACCGATTGCAAAAGTGCTTCACCGATTCGATGATCACATTAAATGCCTCTTTGGCGTTCCATACAATTCTATAACCTTGATTCAAGTCGTCGCAACCCGGGCTCGTTGTAGCTGATTTTCGGCTTACTTGGACAGATTTGTTTGTTAAAAAAGAGTTTGGCAGAAAATTCGACAGAATTGATTTTTTGGGGGGCAAATTTGGACATTTGACAGAAAAACAGCAAATTTTAAGAGAAATGGTACATTTGTTTAAAAAAGCTTCAATCTTTAAAAAAAAAAACTTGCATTAGGCCAAAAAAAAAACAAGTCTCAGGTTTCTGGTATGCGCGCGCGTCGCCGTAGCCGGCCATGCGCGTCGGCAAAATGAAATTTATTTTTTTTCAATAAAAGATGATGTCTCAAAACCGCCAAACTCACTGGTTTGACTGGAATTCTGCTGCTGCACAATTTTAACGTGTTTTTAGATGGGGTTATGATCGAGAATAAGCTTTATGTGGCCTCTCTGGACTCCCATATATTTGCACTAAGTTTAGTCGGACACCATTTGCAGTCATCAGCCGACATTTGAAGCCAAAAAAAAAAAAAAATCAGGTAAAAAAAAAAAAAAGCCGCGTCGCCGCACCACTTTTGGGGCAAGCTCCATACCAGAAACCGGAGACTTTTTTGGGGGGGGGGGCCTTATGGAGGACACCAATGTACACGAGGACACCAAAAAAGCAAAATAGTACCCACCTTGTCTGTACAATCCAAGCTTGAAGAAAAAAAAAAAAGCCCCCCCCCCAAAAAAAAAAGCCGCGTGGCCGCGTCAATTCCGGAACTTTGGTCTGACCAGAGACCGAATATTTTTTATTTTTTGGCCTAACATCTACATGTTCTTTTAAGTGTTTATAGTGTATTTCGAGTCATTCTGAGTTAAGTATATTTGGCAGATTTTTGTTGAATCTGACATATTTTTGAATTGTATTCAGCAGAATTTGGTCACGATCTTACGGTCACCCTGGTGACGTCTGCGAAGCATGGTGACCGTTTTAGCCGATTTTCGGCTAACTTTGATAGATTTTTTTGTTGAAAAACGAGTTTGACAGAAAATTTGACAGAATGGATTTTTTTGGCAGATTTCTGGCAGAATTCTGCGAAAATGGTTATTTGACAGAAAAACATAGCAAATTTGAAAAAAAAACATTGGTACATTTGTTTAACAAAGCTCAAATCTTTTCAAACAAACCCTTGCATAAATGGGACAGCTTGGCTGGTGTACATGTAGGTGCCGAGGTTCACTGGGAACCAGACTAATTCATTGTGATGCAACTAGTGTTTTGTCTAAAATTTTTGTTTATAATTAATTTGAACCTTAATTAAGGCAATACTACAACAGCTGCATGTGATTTTAAGTGTTTATAGTGTATTTTGAGTAATTCTTGGGAATTTGGCAGATTTTTGATCAATCTGACAGATTTTTGAAGTCCATTTAGCAGAATCTGGCCATGACCTTACGGTCACCCTGCTGCGCTCCAGCTCTGAAGTCCGAACTTTCTGACGACTGTGACTAGACTACTGTCATGACTGTGAGACTGTCTGTGCATGCGTCAGCGTTCAAAGCAGTCTTCGCCGTATTTCCTACATTCTGGACATATTGAAGGCAAGATCTGAGACTGAAGATGGCAGGAATAAAAAGTAGGCCCTAAATATTTTTCCGTTTCCGACATTTTTGTGATCAGACCATGAGAAGGAAAGTGTTTGATTTGCTTCCGGAAATTTTCCAGACAGCCAGACATGCTAGACACATGCCAGATGACTATGACTCGACACGGGATTGTGTAGCCCAGGTGGACTCCCTTTCCTCCCTACGTAACGGAGGGAGTCCAGGGTGTGGAGTGCTCAAAACTGGGCGAAAAAAATTATGACCAATATTTTCAATATTTTTACCTTGTTGGAGAAGCCAATTTTTACGTCGTAGTATTCTATCTATCCTTATCTATTGGGCCGCTGGGTTCAGGAATTCCATATGCGATGCTGACCGACCTTAATCAGGAAAATAAACTCTAAAGCAACGTTAAACTTGTATTGTTGATGTACCCTAACGTGTAGCCCTGTCATGCCCCAACTATCGCATCGGTCCCAACTATAGTTGGGCCTGTCCCAACTATAGTTGGGCCTGTCCCAACTGTAGTTCCACAGTTGGGCTGGCCCAACTATAGTTGGGCCTGTCCCAACTATAGTTGGGACGGTCCCAACTGTAAGTTCCATTGTTGGGCTGGCCCATCTATAGTTGGGCCACTCCGATCTTTTTATTTTGCGGTGTCCCAACTATAGTTTACATTGATGTACAACCATAAAACGTTCCCTACAGCTCTGATACACGTCTGACTTTACTGGGGACCACTGAAATTAGCTATTGATGGGGCGAATCTATAGTTGGGCCACCCCAATCTTTTTATTTTGCGGTGCTCTAATACACATCTGACTTTACTGGGGACCAATGAAATGATCTATGGGTGGGGACCATCTGTAGCTGGGCCACCGCAATATTTTTATTTGGCAGTCCCAACTATAGTTTACATTGATGTACGACTATAAAACATTCTCTACAGCTCTGCTTACATGTCCGACTTGGGACCTTTGACATTAGCTATGGGTGGGGCCCATCTATAGTTGGCCGCGGCCATGGCAATCTTTGAATTTTGCAAAATGTTGCTGGATAATAAAACCCAGCAGCTAGACAACTCATCCAACTAGGCAGTACCATGTGACCGGCCAGCCTTGCGGCATGCATGCACGACGAATACACGGTGCAGTGCCAGCGCCGCGGAACATTTAATCCAACAAGATCTATCAAGCATGAAGCATCCGGCGCAACTCCAGTCCTAACTATAGTTGGGCCGACCCAACTGCCGCACTATAGTTGGGACAATCCCAACTATAGTTGGGACCGATGCGATAGTTGGGGCGTGACAGCCCCACTAGTGTGGCCGTCGGTATGCTGCGCTGAACCTCTGGCCACACACCGTGGTACCGCGCGCTACTGAGGACGAAGTTTCATAAAATCTGCGGTCCGTTTCTTACATTCTCAGTTTCTTACTTTCTTATGGTTGTATTCTATGATGTTTCACCTATCACTTCTGGGATGCTTAGGTCTAATGATGTTCCATTTTCCGAGATATTCTTCAATCTTTCTGGAGCCCATATGCACTCGTGAAACGTCTGGTGATGGCAGCCATTTTGAATGGGACAAGAGATGACCTCAAACTGTGACGTCGCGTTTATGCAAATTGCTTGTCGAGCGCGCGAGGGCGCGAGTTGCAAATGCGACAGCTGTTTCCTGTACCATGCATTTATCGTCAGGGGGCCACGTGCACCGATCTCTCTCTATTCAGGATCTACGGCACAGGAAACAGCCATCACCAGACGTTTCACGAGTGCATATGGGCTCCAGAAAGATTGAAGAATATCTCGGAAAATGGAACATCATTAGACCTAAGCATCCCAGAAGTGATAGGTGAAACATCATAGAATACAACCATAAGAAAGTAAGAAACTGAGAATGTAAGAAACGGACCGCAGATTTTATGAAACTTCGTCCTCAGTAGCGCGCGGTACCATGGTGTGTGGCCAAGAGGTTCAGCGCAGCATACCGACGGCCACACTAGTGGGGCTACCTAACGTGGCGCGGCCCCTAACGTGGCGCACTTTGATTTTTCGCCTGTAGCACCCAGCTAGAGCAAAAGTTTTAACTGAAATTTTGCAGAAAGTGAAATTTCATCAAGTTTTTAACACTCCCGTTCATAAATTGCGAGTTTTTTTACCTGTTACAAAGTTAAAAGAAAAAATTATTTTGGCGTGATTTTCCGATTTTATTTTCAAGTGCAAAGTGAACCCTTTGAAAATGCCCCGAAAAATAAGAAAATAATTTTCTGACAAACATCTGGCTGGGTTTGTAAGTAAAGATAATGATGATTTATCAGAATTTATCAAGTTTACAGAATTTCTTAAATGTTAATTTGGAATTTTCCGAGATTTATTCAAGTGCGCCACGTTAGGGAACACTAACTAAGGCGAAGTAAAAAAAAAAACATGTTTAGCGTCCCCGCCCGCTTCCTTTTGAGAGGCCGCCTCCTTTTTTTTTTTTTTTTTTTTTTTTTTTTAAAGACAAAAATTGATAAATTTTAACGATCTCTGACGAAAGAAATTGTATTTTTAGACTTTTATACCATGTATAAAGCTGTGGAAATAGTCAATGAGTCCAAGTGGTGGCCATTTTGAAAAAAGCTGGTAACCATCTTGAAAAATAGCCCGGCCGCGTTGTCTTGAAAAATGTGTCGGGCGGCCATTTTGGAAAAAAAAAAAAAAAAAAAAAAGGGCCTCCTCCTTCCTTTTTGTCAAAGAGGCAGGACGCTAAACATGTTTTTTTTTTTATTTTGCCTAACCAATTTGTGCCCAATTTCCGGACGCGACCGTTTTTGCATTTCAGATTAAATTTTATGAAACCGAAATTGTTCACAGAGGTTAAATAGCAAACATTAAAAAGGTAAAAGTACCAGTATTTCACTGCATGAATTTGAGGTTAATCAACAAAGAGGTTTGGCAAAGTACACGAGGAAAGTTGGGTAAGCTTCGAAGTGCGCCACGTTAGGGAACACGACTATACGTGTTTGTAGACTCTTTTCATCAGTTTCTCACTGCCGAGTCTATTCTAGTCGTACATGAAGTACGTCCGTGCAGCATGTAGTCTGGTTCCCTAGACCTGACAATTATTCTCGGCGCTCATATCACGTCTGGTCTGGGAGCCAGACTATGCAGCGTGAATATGCAGTGCGCACGCGCGATTTGCTTAGTAACCACCCTCATACGCACGTGCACTTACTTGAAGGCGTGGTTGCTAATACCGAGCGTGTTTTCGCGCCAGTTACCAGAAACATGTTTCGGCTTTGGTCATTGGTTGAGCGTTTTCGTGACGTCGGTTGGCTGGAGTGACGTCACTGTTCCAACCAAAACTAAACAAATGAGGGCACTAGCGTGCGTGCGCGCTTTCGTGCGCACGTACATGACGTACTAGACCTGTGAACGTGGCTATATACATAGCCACGCTTCAGTCTATAGTAGAAACACTCTATTGTGATCCGCGGTTACTAAGATGAAATGACCGTTCTAGCCAAATTTCGGCTACATTTGATAGAATATTTGCATACAAAAATGAGTTGTACAGAAAATCAGCAGATTTTTTTTTTCGGCAGAATTATGAAGATGAAGGAAAATGAAAAAGATTAGACGAATATGGCACATTTGGTTTGAAAAATCTTCATTTTTTGAAAGATCCCTGAAACAAACCCTTGCACAATGGAACAGCTATATATACTGGGTGATTTGGCAGACTTTTGAAGTGGATTTAGCAGAATTTTATATGGTATTACGGTCATCCTGCCATGTAAGACTGATAGTCGGGTACCCACTGGTGATACTTCTACCGTTTTGCGCGTGCGGAACACGGGGTACCAGAGTGTCATGCCAGTGTTTGATTTTTTGATCATTTTGAAAACATTCGCTGTGACAAAGTTGTGCCGTACTTTACATCAAATTTCTTGGCAATGCCAGATCTAACACTCGCGGAAGTTCACAGGAAGCCCAACAAGTAAGTGATTCACCTATTGGCAAAATTATACATGGTTATATGTAGCGGATCAAAAGATAGCATGCTTTCGCTTGAATTTATCCAAGGGAAGCGTGTGGCGTTGACAACGCCACGTTCACGGGTCTAATGACGTACGTACGACTCGGGAATAAAACTGATGAAAAGAGACTACAAACACGTACTAAGTTTAACGTTGCTTTAGAGTTTATTTTCCTGATTAATGTTGGTCAGCATCACATATGGAATTCCTGAACCCCTGGATCAATAGAGAAGGACACATAGAAAATGAAGGCGTGAAATAAGCTGATATAAGATTTGAGGCTTTGCATGGTGGGGTATCGGTATCGTTTTGGTTTGCGGTAACACCATGTGGTAATAACTACTGCTTAGAAGATATTAGTTCTGAGAAGAACTTGTCCTGCTTATTATCAACTTTGCTAAGTAGTTTTTTGTTCTGTTTAGACAGTTTTTTTTTCTGTTTAGAACAGTCCTGTTCTAAACAGAACAAAAAACTACTTAGCAAAGTTGATAATAAGCAGGACAAGTTCTTCTCAGAACTTATATCTTCTAAGCAGTAGTTATTACCACATGGTGTTAGCGCAAACCGAAGTGAAATAAGCTTCTGTAACGAGGTAAAACGTAACAAAAATCTCGTCCAAATTTTGGTTTGTCTTAAGTAGAGAATTCTCATCCTGGACGTCAGTCGTAATGCAATGAAGACTTTGTCCAACCTGGGCTAGGGATTGTGTAGTTTATAGGACCTAGCCCCATAAATGTGGCAAATTTATTGTTGATGTAGGCCTACCCTAACGTGGCGTGGCCCCTAACGTGGCGCACTTTGATTTTTCGCCTGTAGCACCTAGCTAGAGCAAAAGTTTTAACTGAAATTTCACAGAAATTGACATTTCATCAAGTTATAAATCTTGACGAAAAGGTCTAGGAATTCTGACACATTTGTGATGCATGTCGTCGAAGCCATGCCGCTGTACGATGTTCCGTGCGGCAGCAGTGCCATCAGTATTCGTTGGTTCCCATCGCATGCTTACAGAATCGAAGCTATGATGTGGGCCAGGAACCAGTGACTACGCTACTACGGCCTACCGCCTACGTACAGTACCGGACCATGATGTTCCGTGCATGACTACAGTAGCGTATCAGGACAGATTTGGATCGTAGAAAATAACATACTTCGGTGGAGAAAGAGAATTTCCGCAAATTAATTCTCAGAACGTGATCTCTCTTCTCTGTGTATGTATTGTCCGTTGAAATATATATTTTAACGAGATTTGACCGCTCGGACTTGATGATACACCGCAGCGTGTTTCTACAAAATGTTCGGCCACTGCACATGCAGGTTCGTGTGGTCTCTATGCATAACAGGGCGCTCGGGCCGGATGTACGCTTTCCTGAGCCGCTTTTATCGACTCGCACTGTCCGCACTGGATTTATCGTCTCGGTAAAAGTGACCTGGTCAGTTTTCCTGGGCGCGTGGGAAGTTTTCCTGGGCAGCAGTTGGCCAGTAAAAGTAACCGCTGGACTCAGGAAAAGTAACCGAGAGGGAAACGTCCCAGGCTGTCCGCACTGGACTTAAAATGGGAAAAGTACCCATAGTCTCGGTTAGTTTGACCAAAAAAGTCCAGTGCGAACAGGGCTTTACATACAATCTAATTACTAAGTATTATTTATTTTGAATGTCCCGAACGGTCCTGTAGGGAAAGATTTCCATATATACGTACGAAGTTCACTCAACACCCTGTGTACAAACCCTATGAGATTGGACTGAAAAATTCTAAGTGTTTTCTAAGAAAATGCTTGTATTTTCTCACTGCTCAAATTGACTTTGATGACATGAAATTGCTATCTGGGGGCTTGTTAGTCAATACAGAGGAAAATTAGTGAACTTTGTATATATGGAAATTTTTCCTAGTCTAGTTATGGAATATAACATTCGTATAGTTTTTTAGCCATTATTCCATTTCTTCAATTACATCAGTCAGAGAGACAAAGTGGTGAGAAGGTTTGATGTAATAACACTTGAAAAGAACTGTCCAATAATAATTACAATAAATGGTAATTAAAACCAATAAAAAAAGGTAATAAATGTAAACAAGACACTACCGCTAAGACTAGTAGAGGGTCCAGCAAATCAGCTTCGTTATCTGAGTTTTTGGGATTGAGCTATTACGATTGCCGGGATGCCACCCAATTCAAAATTTGGTTCTGAAAGTTCCATTACTGAGCCTCTTTTAAAGTTTTATAACTTTTTCAAAACCGTTCGGTGTGTTTGATAAGAACACCACTAAACCAAAATATTAAAAAATTTGGGGGGGATTTTTCAAATATGCATCATTTATTCTGAAAATATGTTTTAACCTCTTGGGGCTCTTTTACTAGAAAGTATCCTGAATCTGCCAAAATCCACCAATTTTGTCATGCAAAAAATGCTGGTATCCTGAGTCCATCAAAATCCCCCAGTGTAGATATTGCAGGTATCCTGAATCCGCCAAAGTCCACCAGCAAAAGTCTTGATGGATTCTGGCGGATTCAGGATACCATGGTGGCATAAACAAAAATACAGCATGTTTTTCCATAGAGTCTTCGAATTCCATCACCTAAATTTGTGGTGGATTTTGATGGATTCAGGATACCATGCTCGCATGAAAATTGTGATGTGTGTTGTTGCATAGGATCCATCAAAATACACCAATGCATGGTGACCCCAGCATAGAGTATCGAAGTGAATACATCTCGTGCACAAAATTTGTGTGAAAGACATTAGCGCGTATTTCAGCCCGTAAACCATACATAGAATGAAAAGACTACGGTAGATCGGCAGCGCGTCCACACGCGCCCATTCACTGTGCGATAAATCTCCACCATTTTGGTTGTCTCTCGTAGGCACGCAACAAATTAACGCAAAGTAATGGAGCTAAATGTATCTTTCCTCCAGCACATGACCTAGCTCAATGCGCCCGAAGCTAGAAATGCGCACCGAGTTTTTACGTGATGCGCACACATAATTATTAGCGATGCACATGATGCTCTTTGCGCGTAAACGGCATTGCGTTCGTCACGTTTTCGCGCATTATTTGTATCTTTCCTCCAGCACGTGACCCTCCATGCAAGTCCACCCAGTACATGTGTGTACATGTTTGTACAGTATGTGACCGACTTGGCAGGGCTAGTGCCAGCAGTATTTACTTGACCACAAACATTGCAAAAGAGTTAAAGTGTTGAGATCCTGAATCCATCAAAGTCCCCCAATAGCTCAAAATGGAGGTATCCTGAGTCCATCAAAATCCCCCAGTTTGTTCAATATGGAGGTATCCTGAATCCGCCGAAATCCCCCGAAACAGGGAGGGTGGATTTTGATGGATTTAGGTACGTTAGGGTTAATGAAACTGAAGACCCAGAGTCGAGATTTAAAAGTAATGTCATTGACAAATGATGAACGCGGGTATACGTGACATACATGCTGCACGCCGGCACCCACCGGTACCTGCTGCGCGGCGGCAGTCACCGTGAACGCTACGCGCACAGGCCCCATGGGCTATGCCCCGGGCACTTCGCGAAAAATTCACGCTGCTGTGCTAAGGTGTTTCCAACCCAAATTCTTCATAAGAGATCAATATTTTTTTGCATAAATTTGTACCGGAATTCGCGAAAATTCACGCTGCTGAGCTAAGGTGTTTCCAACCCAAATTCTTCATAAAAGATCAATATCCTTCAAACTGGCGTTTAAATAATTTGGCTCCCATTAAGTTTCACATTGCGACCGGGCAATGTGTTCCCCTCCACTGTCTTTACTTTTATTTCACGATGTCCCCATACGGTGCATCATTTTCCAGGGGGCGAGTCAGTCAGGAGGCGAGTAGGTCAGGGGGTGAGTCGGCTAGGAGGCGAGTTGGCAAGGGGGCGAGTCGGCTAGGTGGCGAGTCAGCCAGGGTGCAAGCTTGTAAGGGGTGAGTCGGTCAGGGGGCGAGTCGGTAAGGGGCGAGTCGGTAAGAGGCGAGTCGGCCAGGGGTCGAGTTGACCGGCAATCATCAGAAAGTGCTGCCTTTTTCAGTTGTCTAATTTTCGTGAAATTTCTGTTGAAATTTTGATACGCAAACGTGTGCAAACAAATCTGGAAATTTCACGAAAAATAGACATCTGAAAAAGCAGTACTTTCTGATTAGCCTATAAAGAGGTTAAGTATGCTTCTAAAGCAAAAATAAACTACAAACTAGACTTAATGGTTGTGGACAAACATAGGGCTGTTTCGGTATTTTTTGTGACATGTGACATCCAAGAAGAATGTGTAGTTCTGTTGATAATAACTGGTGGCATACAATATGTGATAACATTCCCATAGGGCTTTGAATTATGACGTCCCATGTGACGTGATGACGTTATGATGACGCCACATCAATTTTCATCTAAAACTATATTTTTGTTTGTAAATAACAACTTAGCCATAGCATGCATCGTTGAAAGCAAGTTCACATCTTTCACCAATTTTAAATTACAAGGCACTTCCGGTTTCAACCGGAAGGAAGGGTCACGTGATTTTGCACATAATATATAAAAATTAAGACCCTGGATTACTCTATCGATTCCTACAAATGTCAAGTTCAGGTCTCTCACAGTTGAATTTATATTGATTTTCAAAGTTCTATTAATCTTTAACGTGACGTCACGTGACCCATGATGACGTCATGATGACGTCACTTCAATTTTCATCTATAACACATCCGGTCTAGGTACATACGAACTTTCAACCCAATCGGACCTGTAGTTCAGGAGATAGAGAGGCCTTCAAAATATGTTTATTTTATTTGAAGTCATATGTCACGTGATGGCGTCATCATGACGTCAAGTTAATTTTCATCTATAAGACATCCCGGTCTAGGTACATACCAACATTCAACCCAATCGGACCTGTAGTTCTGGAGATATAGCCCAATCTGTCAGATCTAGCCGAATTCTACTATGAGAAGGAAAGAGAAATCGTAGTTTTTTCGCGCTGTCATTCGATTGAACATATTCCTAAGGGTCAGAATGTCAAGTAATATTTCATAAAAATGTTTCAGTTCAAAGACAAATTACACATTTAAAGGTGCAAGTTTTCTGCAGTGGGATTTTTTTAGCCTGTTAACTTTGTACACGTGTTAGCCCATTGACTTTGTACACGTTTTCAAGCCACCATTTCTATAACTTGGCGATCTGGAATCGTCATCAATATTATAGCCAAGGAAGACCCTCATACAAAAAATATGCCAAGACCATCACGTCATGATGACGTCATCACCTAATTTTTATGCCCCGCGGCGAAGCCGAAGGGGCATACTGTTTCTGCCTTGTCCTTCCGTGTGTGGGTGGGTGGGTGGGTGGGTGTGTGCTCTTGTATTGTATTACGCTCGAGGACAGACAACAAATGGAGCACAAAGGACCCTCGGACGACGGTGCCTATTGTTAAAACCGGTCCTCGATCGTACGGTTATGTGCTTAGTCTATGGGAAAGTGTTATATTAGAGGGACAAAGGAAAACACAATAGTTGACCTCAGGCGTATAGTAAAAAAAGACTGGGTGTGCGTGTGTGTGTGTCCGGACAAATCTTGTCAGCGCGATAACTTGAGAAATACTTTACATATGAACTTCAAATTTGGTTTGTGTATTGTTCTTGGTAATCCTTAGAAGCCTATTGCATTTGGGGCCGAAACGTCAAGGGTCAAGGTCACAGTGGCTGAAACAATAGAAATTTTGTCAGCGCGATAACTTGAGAAATACTTTACACATGAACTTCAAATTTGGTTTGTGTATTGTTCTTGGTAATCCTAAGAAGCCTTTTGTATTTGGGGCCAAAAGGTCAAGGGTCAAGGTCACAGTGACTAAAACAAAAGAAATTTTGTCAGCGGGATAACTTGAGAAATACTTTACATATGAACTTCAAATTTGGTCTGTGTATTGTTCTTGGTAATCCTAAGAAGCTTATTGCATTTGGGGCCAAAAGGTCAAGGGTCAAGGTCACAGTGGCTAAAACAAAAGAAATTTTGTCGGCGCGATAACTTGAGAAATACTTTATATGTGAACTTCAAATTTGGTTTGTGGATCGTTCTTGGTAATCCAAATAGGCCTATCGCATTGGGGGTCGCTAAAACAATAAAAATCTTGTATTTATTCTGAGATCATAGGGATTAGGGATTAATTCATATAAAACCTACAGAAGACACTAATGCTGTCAATGAATGTTCCATGTGACCAAGGTACATGTAAGTTGATGTTAAAAGAGTGGTGTTATGTCATGGGAACAGTCACGGTTGCGGGGCATTTGTGTTTGTAAACACACCTGACTTGTTTTTATTGATTTTTGAAAATTTACGTGCATATTATGAAGTCCTATATCTATAACTGTAAGTCTGATTGGGTTGGCAAATCACGTATTTAAAGGTGCAGTTTTTCTGCTGTGGGATTTTTAACCCATTGACTTTGTACACGTTTTCAAGCCACCATTTTTATAACTTGGCGATCTGGAATCGTCATCAATGTTACAGCCAAGGAAGACCCTCATACAAAAATTATGCCAAGACTATGGCGTCATTATGACGTCATCACCTAATTTATTTTATTGATTTTTGAAATTTACGTGCACATTATGAAGTCCTATGTCTACAGAACTGTAAGTCTGATTGGGTTGAAACTTGGTATGTGGCTAGACCGGGATGTGTTATAGGTAATAAAAAATTAAGTGACCCCATGATGACGTCATCCGGAGATTTTATACGAATATTTGAAGTTTTTGACCTTTTAGCTATATCTCATGAACGTAACATGCAAAATTCAAAATTCTTTGTGTATTTGGTCTGTTAGGTAAAAGGTATTTGCACAACATTTTGAAAAATATATCTGACGTCATTATGATGTCATAAAAATGCGATTTTTCAAAATACATATAAGGAAAGGTCTGACTGTCATGAAACTTAGTGGGTAGGTAAATAATCGTACCAGTATACAAAGTTTAAAGTGACGTCACGATGACGTCAGCGTTTGGTTTTGATAATTTTTATGCCCCGCGGCGAAGCCGAAGGGGCATACTGTTTCCGCCTTGTCCTTCCGTGGGTGGGTGTGTGGGTGGGTGTGTGGGTGGGTGGGGGTGAGCTTGTCTTACATACGCAGTGTGGACTTCCGAACAAAAGACGTCCACATAATGTAGGTAGCACCGACGTTGTGTGGACTTGCCCACGTCCACACAGTGTTTCCCCATTTCTGGAAAACAGGTTTAGAGGCATTTTTGGGTTAGGTTTATGTGTAGCAGAATGAAGAGAAACACTAAAGGGAATCATAGAAAAAAAATTGGGTTGAAAGAGTTTTCACAGTTTGAGAAAAATGAGTTTTTTCACTGGTTTTTCTTAACTACACGAAAGCAATGGAAAGTCCACACTAGTCATGTGAAACAAGTATGGGTGTGTGTGGGTGGGTGGGTGGGTGTGTGTGTCCGGACAAATCTTGTCAGCGCGATAACTTGAGAAATACTTAACATATGAACTTCAAATTTGGTTTGTGGATTGTTCTTGGTAATCCTAAGAAGCCTTTTGCATTTGGGGCCAAAAGGTCCAAAGGTCAAGTTCACAGTGGCTAAAACAATAGAAATCTTGTCAGCGCGATAACTTGAGAAATACTTTACATGTGAACTTCAAATTTGGTTTGTGGATTGTTCTTGGTAATCCTAAGAAGCCTTTTGCATTTGGGGCCAAAAGGCCAAAGGTCAAGTTCACAGTGGCTAAAACAATAGAAATCTTGTCAGCGCGATAACTTGAGAAATAATTAACATATGAACTTCAAATTTGGTTTGTGGATTGTTCTTGGTAATCCTAAGAAGCCTTTTGCATTTGGGGCCAAAAGGCCAAAGGTCAAGTTCACAGTGGCTAAAACAAAAGAACTCTTGTCAGCGCAATAACTTAAGAAATGCTTTACATGTGAACTTCAAATTTGGTTTGTGGATTGTTCTTGGCAATCCTAAGAAGCCTATTGCATTTGGGGCCAAAAGGTCAAGGGTCAAGTTCACAGTGGCTAAAACAATAGAAATCTTGTCAGCGCGATAACTTGAGAAATACTTTACATGTGAACTTCAAATTTGGTTTGTGGATTGTTCTTGATAATCCTAAGAAGCCTATTGAATTTGGGGCCAAAAGGTCAAGGGTCAAGTTCACAGTGGCTAAAACAATAGAAATCATGTATTTATTCTGAGATTATAGGGATTAGGGATTAATTCATATAAAACCTACAGAAGACACTAATGCTGTCAATGAATGTTCCATGTGACCAAGGTACATGTAAGTTGATGTTAAAAGAGTGGTGTTATGTCATGGGAACTGTCACCGTTGCGGGGCATTTGTGTTTGTAAACACACCTGACTTGTTTGCTATGCTTCCGAGGATTGGCTTTGTGTTTTCCTTTGTCCCTGTAATATAACACTCTCCCATAGACTAAGCACACAAACCTGCGTTCGAGGACAATAGGCACCTTCCTTCGAGGATCAATGGCCCCTTTGTGCTCCTTTTGTTGTCTGTCCTCAGGCGTAATGCCATGCAGGAACACCCACACCCACACTTGTTTCACATACCTAGTGTGGACTTTCCTTTCTTTTCGTGTAGTTAAGGAACACCAGTGGAAAAACTCATTTTTCTCAAACTGTGAAAACTCTTACAACCCAATTTTTTTTCAATGATTCCCTTTAGTGATTCTCTTCATTCTGCTACGGATAAACCTAACCCAAAAATGCCTCTAAACCTGTTTTCCAGAAATGGGGAAACACTGTGTGGACGTGGGCAAGTCCACACTTCGTCGCTGCTACCTACATTATGTGGACGTCTTTTGTTCGGAAGTCCACACTGCGTATGTAAGACAAGCTCACCCCCACCCACCCACCCACCCACCCACGGAAGGACGAGGCGGAAACAGTATGCCCCTTCGGCTTCGCCGCGGGGCATAAAAACGACTGGGTGTGTGGGTGTGTGTGTGTGTCCGGACAAATCTTGTCAGCGCGATAACTTGAGAAATACTTAACATATAAACTTCAAATTTGGTTTGTGGATTGTTCTTGGTAATCCTAAGAAGCCTTTTGCATTTGGGGCCAAAAGGCCAAAGGTCAAGTTCACAGTGGCTAAAACAATAGAAATCTTGTCAGCGCGATAACTTGAGAAATACTTAACATACAGTGACCATCTCATCGTATTTGCCGGGGCCAAGCTTTATAAGCCCTGACTGCACATTATTGGCGGTTTTAATATCGCTGAAATATGGTGGCAATTAGAGTTTGGTGCCGCCGTGTCTGCACTGTCTTCTATGGGCTTCCTGTCGCAACACCCGACGACCCAATCACCCATGTACTGCAGTTCACAGTGGCTAAAACAATAGAAATCATGTATTTATTCTGAGATTATAGGGATTAGGGATTAATTCATATAAAACCTACAGAAGACACTAATGCTGTCAATGAATGTTCCATGTGACCAAGGTACATGTAAGTTGATGTTAAAAGAGTGGTGTTATGTCATGGGAACTGTCACCGTTGCGGGGCATTTGTGTTTGTAAACACACCTGACTTGTTAGATATTTATAATTATGCCCCACGGCGAAGCCGAAGGGGCATACTGTTTCCGCCTTGTCCTTCCGTGGGTGGGTGGGTGGGTGGGTGGGTTTCTGGGTGTGTGTGTGTGTGGGGGGGTGAATGGGTGTTCTCGTGTAGTAAAGTTTTTGAGTTTGAAATTGAAGTTTCAAAATGCTCTTATTTTAACCGGAATTAATTTCCTGGGCTGAAATTTGGACTAAATATCCCTTTTCTAAAACTCTTCCATTTGCGACAGATCAACCTACCTTGGAAATTCCTAGTTTTTGAGTAAAATCCATATATCTATTTCGTGAAATTCTTGTGGAGACGTATTCATCTATAGAAATGTTCTTCTGGAGACGTATACAATCTTTTGTTCCCTATTGTGTTCATGTCTCCGTAAGGTAGTAAATTCCAGCACAAAGAAATGTCTCCACAGGAATACAAATTCCAGAAGGTGTGTGTGGGTGTGTGTGTCCGGACAAATCTTGTCAGCGCGATAACTTGAGAAATACTTAACATATGAACTTCAAATTTGGTTTGTGGATTGTCCTTGGTAATCCTAAGAAGCCTTTTGCATTTGGGGCCGAAAGGTCAAGGGTCAAGGTCACAGTGGCTGAAACAATAGAAATTTTGTCAGCATGATAACTTGAGAAATACTTTACATATGAACTTCAAATTTGGTTTGTGGATTGTCCTTGGCAATTCTAAGAAGCCTTTTGCATTTGGGGCCAAAAGGTCAAGGGTCAAGGTCACAGTGGCTGAAACAATAGAAATCTTGTCAGCGCGATAACTTGAGATATACTTTACATATGAACTTCAAATTTGGTTTGTGGATTGTCCTTGGCAATCCTAAGAAGCCTTTTGCATTTGGGGCCAAAAGGTCAAGGGTAAAGGTCACAGTTGGGCAATTCTCCATGGGAGAGCAAAAAATGTGAAAAATAATTATTTACATATTAAACCTTTTTTGTACTTTTTCCAGACCTCAATTAAATGGGGAATTCAGTTCAAAAAACGAAATTGAAAAAAATTACATATTTCTGCTAAAAACAGTGATTTTTGCAATTTATGATTAAAAACGTTCAGATTTGGTAAAAAAATAAAATTTAGTGTATGTATTACTTTCTGAATTATAGAGAAAAGATTTGATTTATTTTATGATGTTACAAGTTACTAACATTACTCAGGGTCATTAAAAAAAAATCTAAAAATCTAAATATATATATAGTGTAGGCCTTCATTTAAAAATGTCAAAATTAGCACGTAATTCCGTTACCGAAAAAATGGCAAAAGTTACTTATTTCACAAATTTTCTTGTTTTTTATCTTCAAATCATGTATGTTGAGAAAAGACCCTACTATAAACATAAATGAAAAATAAAAACTTTAAAATAGTAATTTCTTGGCAATTTTCCAAGTGATAACGGAATTACGAAACGGTAACGGAATTACGGTAACGGAATTACGCATGCACAAAGTATGCACATTTCCTCCAGATTATGTACATGACATATTATTAAATAGGAGATTTGCTTGTAACCTTGGACAATAACTTTAAATACTAAATTACTTGTTAAATCATTTCCCTCTTTAATTTGCTATTATATAATTAAAAATAATCAGGTGTTCCATTGATATTTTTTACTTTTACGTTTTCTTTTTTACTATTTAAAAAATGCTAATAGTTGTTTGGATGCTTAAAGGGAATATACAACATTTTCAAACATAAGAAAAAAAAACTACCAAGTTTTTACAAAATACCTTACTAGGATGTTGGTAAATGACAGTCTAAAGCATCCTGTAAAATTATGGCACCTGGTGTGAAGTAATTTTCAAGAAAATGATATTTTTGTATACATTTCCAACGGTGGTCGGCCGACCACCGTTGGAAAAACCTAACTATTTTTCAACTACTGCTCCAACTTTACACTCTTTCCAGTCCAAATTTTGTTTGCTATTTGTTACATGTTCATGAACGGGTGCAGGCCAGCTAGTCTGGTTCCCTTATCCTCCAATTTTCCGGCATCTATAAATTGATCCATTTTACCTTTAGTGGAGTCAGGGAACCAGACTACTTGAACAGTTTTGTTTTTCTTGGTTTTTCCAGCATTTTTGAACGCAAAACTTCAAACATGTCAGTGTAACAATATTTGATCTATTATACTAACCCCTCAAATAGTTCATTTCTTAAAATTACAGCAAAAGCCAATGATGTACATTCCCTTTAAATATGTGTTGCCAAAGCCGTTGTCTGGTACCCACAGAAAATATATTCCACAACAAGTATATATGAAAGTTGAGTACCAGACTGTACTTGTACTTCTACTTGGCATAACTTAACATCTTCCCTTGCTCAGAGATGCCAACCAGTGCAGTTTATTGTATTTTCCACGATAAACTAGTGAAATACGATTTTGTTCATAGTAAAATTAGATTTTCGGTAAAAAAAAATATACATATACATATTGCTTTCATTTGACCTTGACCTTTGACCTAAAAAATGAAGCCCAGACATGTTTAGGCCTACATTTACATTTTGATCTGCTAATTTTCACTTAACTTTCCCCTTGTGGCATTTTATAAACTTCTAAAATTTGTATTGTGATGAGTTTATGTTGAATTCAATGTAAAAGTATTGCATTTACCTATTACATGTAAACCTATGGCGTAATTCCGTTACCGCCCAGGCGTAATTCCGTTACCGTGATTAAAATGCAAATTATGAAAAGAGTGATTATTTTTTCAACTTTGTTCTGCATTGTAGTTAACAACACCCCTGAACTCTATAAATAACAGGTAGTGTCCAATTTTAAAATTTCAAAACTTCAGAGAGTTTTATTAATTTATGCAAGAACTCAAATATGCTTGTCCTCCGTCCGTAATTCCGTTACCGATTTTAAGCTCCGCCCCTTAAAGGGTAATCTTGTGGGATTTTTTTTTTTTAGCGGTCAATCAATTCTATTGGGTCTTGGCTCCCTTTCCATGTTTAGATTAGTTGCCTAGCATAGAACATATTTTCTTGGGAAAGAATAATCCTTAACAAAGTGACAAAATTCCGTAATTCCGTTACCAAAGAATTGCCCAGTTGCAAAAACAAAATAAATTTTGTCAGCGTGATAACTTGAGATAGATAAAATACTTTACATATGAACTTCAAACTTGGTTTGTGGATTGTCCTTGGCAATCCTAAGGAACCTATCGCATTGGGGGTCGAAAGGTCAAGGGTCAAGGTCACAGTGGCTAAAACAATAGAAATCTTGTATTTATTCTGAGATCATAGGGATTAGGGATTAATTCATATAAAACCTACAGAAGACACTAATGCTGTCAATGAACGTTCCATTTGACCAAGGTACATGTAAGTTGATGTTAGAGTGGTGTTATGTCATGGAAACAGTCACGGTTGCGGGGCATTTGTGTTTGTAAACACACCTGACTTCCACAAATTGCACACTTTCTTTCATCGGATTGACATTAAACTTGGTTCAAACCAAAATCACAATGACAAAATGTGCATTGAGAAGGGTCTTAAGGATGACGTCATTGCAGGGCAAGTGACATCATTTGATAAAATTATTCTTTAGTAATTATTCTAAGCGTTTTGAACAACCTTTAACTGCCTGAAGCACTCTAAAAAGTGACTGCAAAAGGACAAACGAAACAAATATTTGTAAAATGTGAAAAAGCCCTGTGTTCTGTTTGCAAACAGACATACAGCTCCAGTTGAGCGGTCGGGCACAACCCGACCGCTCATTGGATCTGTTACAATAAATCTTTCTTTGAGTGGTCGAGCACAACCCGACCACTCTCTGTTATTGTTCTGGCAAATCTTTTTTTTTTTGGACAATACTTCTCCGCGGCTTTTCTCCTAAACAGTTCATGATATGAACTTGTAACTTTCAATATATATCGACCTCATGCCTAGTGGTGCATATTACTCTGACGTCATGATGACGACATCGGGTGTCAAATTACAAGCGATTTTAGCTGAAAAAGTGACCAATTACTTTCACCTATAACTCTTGCACAAAATAATCAATAGTGTTTGTATTCTGTAATCGGATAGACCATGAATTGATAAACATTTTTTGTCGTGTACGTGAACTCGCTTGACCTTTACTTCTGGGTCTACCGGGAGGTCAAAGTTAGGTGAATTCAAAATGAACACTTTAAGCCTGAAATCAAAATAAAGCAGAATTTCTTCCAAATGCTTGACGGTATGATCCAGAAACCTAATGTGAACTTCTAACATAATGCAAAGATGTTGTAAATTTTGTTATGTCATCATGACGTCATCAGGTATCAAATTACATGCGATTTTATGGCAAATTCTTACAAAATAGTTTGCGCTATATCTTTTGAACTAAATAGAGTATCGTGTTTGTTTTTCTGTGAGGTTGTAGACTATGCCGTGAGAAACATTTCTTGTCCCCGGACACAAAACCACTTGACCTTCATTACCGGAAGTGCAACGAAAACCGAATGTAATTCAAAAGCGGAAGCATTTTACTACACACATATAAATTATGATAGTGTTTAGTGCGGAATGCCAGACAAAAAAGTGTGATGACGTCATCTTTCGAAAGGGCGCCCCCTGGCGGCACATAAAACAGTGATTGCTCTTTCTTATTTGAAAACCATCCGTTCAAATTTTACCAAATCGCTCCTTGATATTCTTTGATTAACCACAAATAACTTGGCAACTTTCAGAGTATGACGTCATCAGACCGGAAGTTACTTCTATGAGAATTTGAAAATGACCATATTTTAAATTTACTTTTAAATTATATCATTCGATCCATGTCGTATATTTTTGTAGCCCAAGTAACGATATCCATTACAATGTTTACTTTTTGTTTCCAAATACTGTGACATCATCAAACCGGAAGTTATTTGTTATGAATAAATACACGTATTTTTCCAT
The DNA here is from genome assembly GCF_015706575.1 of Patiria miniata. Classification (NCBI taxonomy): domain Eukaryota; kingdom Metazoa; phylum Echinodermata; class Asteroidea; order Valvatida; family Asterinidae; genus Patiria; species Patiria miniata. The sequence goes on along the minus strand of NW_024037059.1, from coordinate 23,584,078 downwards.
ACTTTCATACGTCATTTAACTTCACAATGGACATTTATCCACTCTGAACTATATCAGTATTCGCTTCCCGTTTTTGAATAATGACGTCATCAAACCAGAAATAACTTGTGTACATAGAATATTTACTGAATTCTACCACCAAATAGTTGATTGTACTGGAAAGGATTTAATTTCGTGATCCTTTGTTCAAATATTCATAACTTAACACGGCAGTATTTATAGAACAAAATGCCTGCCCGACCACTCTGCGTTTGTAACAACAAACGCGAACAGATAAAAAATTAAAAAGCCCTAAACAAGATTTACAAATGCTTATTTTTAAAGCAGATTAACCTAATTTTACTATTTTGAATGAAAAAAAATAAATTTACATACTTATCTCAGTGAAAAGTTGTTTTAATAGGGTGGCCAGTGAAATCAATTAATGTCGGACGGAATTTTTGGCATTTAAAGAAAACCCTTCTCATAAGAATTACAAATGCCTTGAATTCTATCTTTTCCACAAAAACAATAGCTTAGATTGTCTTCAGTCATTATCCCTTTCACCATTATTGCTGCTGTCGTAAATCTTGGTATTTCATTTCAAATGATGATTTTTGTTGTCAAGATTTCCGTCCGACATGCTTAAGGTTGTTAAAATGTTTTTTTTTTTTTAATTTACTTGTTTTAATAAAAAGGTAAATATTAAATCAAATTAGGTTTTGCCCTTCACCGACGTTTGAACACTGTATACTCAGTGTGTTACCTCCCGAGTGAAAGTTGGAAAAAATCACTCGGGTGGGACTCGAACCCACGACCTCCTGCTTTCTAGTGCAGATGTCTTACCACTCGACCACCGAGCTAACGGGATCGGCTGGCTGGTAAATATTGTCAAGTATCAATGAATAGACTCAGTATTAACACCAACAAAAAGTTTTACATTTCACCTTGTCACCCTTCGAGATAAAGTGAATAAAAGTGCTTTCCATCCGACATGCATGTCGGACGGAAAGGCATATGTCAGACGGAAATAGAATTTACATTCCTAGATAGTTGTACCTCGGGGAACTGATATTAATAATTGTTAATTAATAAACATAAAGTAGGGGATATAGAACTTTTACCAAGTTGATATTGTTCTTTGATCATTTCAGTACCATCAAAGCAAAGCCTACACAGGACAGTACTTAGATTCCGTCCGACATGCGCAAATCCAAATTTAGCCCAAGTTGAACAGGCTGACTTGTTTGGCAGCCTTCTGACCAGTCACGCACCTTGGTGTTTCCAATAATTACATGCAACCTTCTAGATTCATTGGAATTAAACTGTGCAATTACATGTACATGTACATTAATCATTTAATAATGTACTTTATTCTTTTTGGACTAATGATGGCTTTTACATACATGTATTTGTGTAAAGAGATAGTGAGGTTTAGTAGACATTATTACAATGTACCCTAGGTGAGGGAATTTAAACTGTATCCAGGTATTTTGGCAAGTACATGTACCTGTATGTTTGTGCAACACTCACCTATACCGGCATATATGTAAATGTTGTTAAAATCTAAATATTAATAAACCAAACATGTCTATTGTGGTACATGAACTTAATAATTTGGAAATTATCATTATAATGTATGTGTCCAAGCAGTGAAACAATGCTGTTAGCTGTAAAATACTACAAATACAGAGCATCAATGCATCAAGTAGAGTACGCCAAATAAAGAGAGCGGAATAGCAAGTTTGGGAGCACATGAAAAACCAAGGAGAAAATGAACTTGTGAAATTGAAGGATAAAACACACAAAAACAAAGTGTGCAAAAGTGAAGCTGTGTAGCCCCCCCCCCCCCCCCGACCCAATATTTTATAATGATTGCCCTTATTTGCCTTTCTTCACTAGTGGTTAAGCCCCTCCACCCAGGGGCGGATCCAGGAATTTTTGCCGGGGGGGGGGGGGGGTCATTGTCAAAAAGATCTAAAATGTAGACAGGGTTTTTGTTCTCTGGACACTGGGGGGGGGGGGTGGGGAGGGGTGCTGTTAATTGTCCAATCCGACAATTATTAACACTATATCACAAAATGGTGTACATGTACATGTACACGTATCCTGGTACATGTATGCCCCCTAACCAAGCTGGCTCTGTCCGTATTTTGTGCAAAGGCGAACATTATTGCCAGTAAACAAATTTTGGATGTTGGGGGGGGGGGGTGTGTTTCACAATTTTTTTCATTAATATCTTTGGAAAAACAATTTTTTTTTTACAGAGCTGGCCATTGTTTTTACCCCCAAAACACCCCCCCCCCTTGAATTCGCGCCTTCCCCCCACCCCCAGTATTGTTCAAAGAGTGCCCTTTTCATATAAACGAGGGTCCTTTTTTAGCAGGTCTTTTCTGAGTGCCCAATGTGGAAAATTGCGCGAATATTGGCAATTGTTCCTGTATAAATTAGACATTTTAAACCACAAGTAGTAGGGGCCTAATATTCTGAATGCATTTTGTCAGAAAATGTAAGACATTGTACATGGACCTGAAGTGGATAATATTTGTCAGCTAAGAAACCTGTCTGAAGACTGCAATTATTCATGTTCATACAGAGGATGTAAACTGATATAATGAAAATCATGTCGGACAGAATGAAGCATGTGGGACGGATTTTTAATAATCTTTCTCACACAATTGTAAGAAGCTTGATTATTTGTTCATTATAAGTGCCCAGGTGGTAAGCACAGTCAACTACCTAAAGACCACTATCATTAAAATTAAGTTTCTTCAAACTTTGTTTTTGGGTCAGCATAGTGATTCCGTCCGACATGATTTGTTCCGTCCGACATGGTGTGGCTTCAACTGAGCTTAACTGAATATGACACGGTGTTGTAGAGAAAATTTATATGTCAGCATTAGCAGTGATTGTTACTCTTCTTGACATAAATTAAAACATAGAAAAAAATTATCCCTCAAGTTTTGATAAAATTTGATTTTGTTTCTGAAATTCTGAGGAGGCTCATTTCTATCGATTCCGTCCAACATGTACACATTTTTCATAATAACAGACAAACAAAAGTGTGGAATTTAGAAATAATGTTATGTGTCATTACTTAAAATCTTTGGTGTTGTTTGAAATCAGAATAACATTTGAATGTATTCTAAAACAAAAATTGTTACATTTTGTTCTATGACATTCCGTCCGACATGATTTTGGGACTTTTGAAATATGCCCACCTCTCGTTCTTTTTATTTTTTTTCGGACAATACTTCTCCGCAGGTTTTCTCCTAAACGGTATACGGTATGAACTTGTAACTTTCAATATATATCGACCCTCATCCGAAATTGTGCATATTACTCTGACGTCATGATGACGTCATCGGGTGTCAAATTACAAGTGATTTTAACTGAAAAAGGGTCAAATTACCTTCACCCATAACTCTTGAACAAAATAATCAGTGATGTTTAGGCCTATATTCTGTAATAAGATAGACCATGAATTGATGAACATTTGTTTTTGTGTACGTGAACTCACCTGACCCCTTCTTCCGGGTCTACCGGAAGGTTAAAGTTAGGTGAATTCAAAATGAAGACTTTAGCCTGAAATCAAAACAAAGCAAATTTTCTTCCATACAGTTTACGTTATGATCATAAAACCTAGTGTGAATTTGTACCACGTTACGAAGATACTGTAGAGTTTGTTACGTCATCATGACGTCATCAGGTATCAAATTACAAGTGATTTAAGGGAAAATGTTGACGAAATAGTTTGCGCTATATCTTTTGAACTAAATATAGTATCGTGTTCGTTTTTTCGTGAGGTTGTAGACTATGCTGTGAGAAATAATTCTTGTCCCCCGGACACAAAACCGCTTGACCTTCATTTCCGGTGTTACCGGAAGTGCAATAAAAACCGAGTATAACTGAAAGGGGAAGCATTTTACTACACACATATATATTATGAAAGTGTTTATTGAGGAATGCCAGACACAAAACAGTGTGATGACGTCATCTTTCGAAAGGGCGCTCCCTAACGGCATATTAAATAGTGTTTGCTTTCTTTAATTTGAAAACCATCCATTAAAATTTCACAAAACCGCCCCTTGATATTCTTTGATTAACCACAGATAATTTGGCAAGGTTTCAAATTCATGACGTCATGAGACCGGAAGTTACTTCTATGAGAATTTGAAAACGATAATATTTTGAATTTAATTATACCATTTGATTCATGTCGTATATCTTCGTAGCCCAAATAACGATATCCCTTACAATGTTTACCTTTTGCTTCCAAATATTGTGACGTCATCAAACCGGAGTTAGGTGTTTTGAATGCATACAGTTATATTTTCCATATTTTCATACATTATTTAACTTCACAACGAACATTTATCCACATTTATCCACATTTACCGAACTAAACAGTATTCAGTCCCCATTTTTGAATAATGACGTCATTAAGCCAGAAATAGCTTGTATGTGTACATAGAATGTTTACTAAAATTTATCACACCGTTAAAGATGCATTTTTTAAAACAAAATAATTGATTGTACTGGAAAGGATTTAATTTTGTGATCCTTGTTCTTACATAAGCATATTCATAACTTAACTCGTTGCCTGCCCGACCACTCTGCGTTTGTAACCACAAACACGAACCTCTAGTTGGCTTTTTCGCAAAATTTGCGAAAAAGCCTTTCTTTTTGTTCTGATTTTTTGTCTTTTTTGCAAAATTTGCGAAAAAGCCTTTCTTTTTGTTATGATTTTTTTTTTTTTGGCTTTTTCGCAATTTTGCAAAAATAGCTTTTGTATTTGTTCTGGTTTTTTGGGGGGCTTTTCCGCAAAATTGCGGAAAAGCCTTTCTTTTTGTTCTGGTTTTTTTATGCCCCGCGGCAAAGCCGAAGGGGCATACTGTTTCCGCCTTGTCCTTCCGTGGGTGGGTGTGTGGGTGTGTGTGTCCGGACAAATCTTGTCAGCGCGATAACTTGAGAAATACTTTACATATGAACTTCAAATTTGGTTTGTGTATTGTTCTTGGTAATCCTAACAACCCTTTAGCATTTGGAGCCGAAAGGTAAAGGGTCAAGGTCACAGTGACTAAAACAAAAGAAATTTTGTCAGCGCGATAACTTGAGAAATACTTTACATATGAACTTCAAATTTGGTTTGTGTATTGTTCTTGGTAATCCTAACAACCCTTTTGCATTTCGGGCCGAAAGGTCAAGGGTCAAGGTCACAGTGACTAAAACAAAAGAAATTTTGTCAGCGCCATAACTTGAGAAATACTTTACATATGAACTTCAAATTTGGTTTGTGTATTGTTCTCAGTTGGTAATCCTAAGCAGCCTATTGCATTTGGGGCTGAAAGGTCCAGAGTCAAGGTCACAGTGGCTGAAACAATAGAAATTTTGTCAGCGCGATAACTTGAGAAATACTTTACATATGAACTTCTTATTTGGTTTGTGGATTGTCCTTGGCAATCCTAAGAAGCCTATTGCATTTGGGGCCAAAAGGTTAAGGGTCAAGGTCATAGTGGCTAAAACAAAAGAAATTTTGTCAGCGCGATAACTTGAGAAATTATGAACTTCAAATTTGGTTTGTGGATCGTTCTTGGTAATCCAAATAGGCCTATCGCATTGGGGGTCAAGGGTCACAGTGGCTTAAACAATAAAAATCTTGTATTTATTCTGAGATCATAGGGATTAGGGATTAATTCATATAAAACCTACAGAAGACACTAATGCTGTCAATGAACGTTCCATGTGACCAAGGTACGGTACGTGTAAGTTGATGTTAAAAGAGTGGTGTTATGTCATGGGAACAGTCACGGTTGCGGGGCTTTTGTGTTTGTAAACACACCTGACTTGTTTTTGGCTTTTTCGCAATTTTGCGAAAAAGCCTTTGTTTCTGTTCTGGTTTTTTTGGGGGGGCTTTTTCGCAATTTTGCGAAAAAGCCTTTGTTTCTGTTCTGGTTTTTTGGGGGGGGCTTTTTCGCAATTTTGCGAAAAAGCCTTTGTTTCTGTTCTGGTTTTTTTTTTTTTTTCTTTCTTTGGCTTTTCCGCATTGTTGCGGAAAAGCCTTTCTTTTTGTTCTGATTTTTTTTCTTTCTTCTTCTTCTTCTTTATCTTCTTCTTCTTCTTGGCTTTTCCGCAAAGTTGCGGAAAAGCCTTTGTTTTTGTTCTCATTTTTTTTTTTTTTTTTTTTTTTGGCTTTTCCGCAAAGTTGCGGAAAAGCCTTTGTTTTTGTTCTCATTTTTTTTTTTTTTTTTTGGCTTCTTCTTTTTGTCGCCTAAACCCCATAGACTTTGTGCACGTTTTTTCTCAACGCCACTTTTGGCATTAATCTTTGTCATACATCATTCAAAGTTAGCATAAGCATAGTCCCTATAGCAAAGATGTGTCCCGAAGATTGACGTCATGGTGACGTCATCGACTAATTTATTACAGATTTTTGAATATTTAATTTTTCCCATAGACTTTGTACACAGAAATTTAAAAAAAATTGTCGATTTGCAAAGGGCATTTTTGACTCTTTGCCAGTAGTTCGTTTACACCAATCTTTGTCCAAGCAAAGACCCTAATTTAAACAACATTGTGTAATGATGACGTCATGATGACGTCATCAGGTGTGTATTTATAGGCAATTAAATTGTGACACTTTTAATATTCAAAAATGCATAAGAAATCAACCGTACGCGTCCGCAGCATTTTGTTGCTGGCAAGTGGTAGAATAGGTTGAGGTCTTTATTTCATTCAGTGTGCGTGAAATCACGTGACCCTTGCTTCCGGTCGAAAAAGGCCAAAACCGGAAGTGGCTTATCATTTGAAAGTGGTAATAGATATAAACTTGCTTTTAACGGTGTTAGTCTCTTGGCCAATAGTATTCGTTAAATCATTTACCGATGACGTCATGCAATCTTCGAGCGCCCTCTAGCGACAGGTTGAAAATTAGCAAAAATGTATTTTGAATAGATGTCTGTGGCGAAGATTGTCGTAATTGCCTAAATATTGGTGTATATGATGACCTTGACCCACTTAAGACGTGTGCGAAGTTTTAGGCAAATGACGTCATCAGACCGGAAGTTACAATAAAAAGACCCTTTTTCATTTAAAAATTCCTGAAAAATCAACCATGGCAGTTTTTATATTTGTTTTTACTTTAATTGTCAATTGAAGAGTAGGTCTAAAACATTTCAAAGTTTCGAGGCGATAAGCAAACTCGAACATACCCTGCGCACGCTTAAAACTTCACGTTGACAATACCTCTGCTTCAAAACATGCACAGGACAGGACGTCCACAATGTACATGTACATGCACGTACGTTGTACATAATAGGCACATACATCGTATGTCAGTCAGCCTGCAGCGCACGGTAGCTAAGGTCAAATCCTGTCCACAGTGACCGTTTTAGCCGATTTTCGGCTAACTTTGACAGATTTTATGTTCATGCATGCGCATAGACAGGGACGTATTATAGCACTCTTGGCATTAAAGGGAATATACATCATTTGCTTTTGCTGTAATTTTCAGAAATGGATGGAATTGGGGGGTTGGAAATATATAGCAAATATAGTTACAATGACTTTTTTTAGGTTTTGGGTTCGAAAATGCTTTAAAAACCAAGAAAAACAATCATTTTCCTGTAGTCTGGTTCCCTGACTCCATAAAAGAAGAAATAGAGCAGTTTACATACATTTGGGAATTGTAAGGTCAGGGAACCAGTCTAGCTGGCTTGTACCCGTTCATAGGTGTGTAATCGATTGCAAACAAGTGCGATGGTCAATTGGGGCCAGTATTTGAAAAAAAAAAGCCAGTTTTTTCCAACGCTGGTCGGCCGACCAGCGTTGGAAAGTGATACAAAAATACCACTTTTCTTGAAAATGACAGTATACCAGGTGCCATGATTTTACAGGATGCTTTACACTGTCATTCACTAACAGTCCAGCAAGGTATTTCAAAATGATTTGGTAGTTTTATTTTTTGATGTTTGCAAATGTTGTATTTTCCCTTTAATCTTTTTCAGATGTCATTGAAAGTTTGCATAAGCATAGTCCCTATAGCCAAGACGTGTCCCGAAGAGTGACGTCATGGTGACGCCATCAAGTGATTTATTATGGATTTATGAATAATTAATTTTTCTCATAGACTTTGTACACAGCTTTCTCCACAAGTCTTTCCCTATACAACACTGATATATCTTACTGAGTAGTTCTGAACTTCGGCTGAGAATTACTATGAGAAGGAAAAAGAAATCGTATTTTTTTACGCCTTTCATTTGATTAAAAATATTCCCAAGAGTTAGAATAGCAAGTAATATTTTATAAAAATGTTTCAGTTTAAAGGAAAATCACGCATTTAAAGGTGCAGTTTTTCTGCTGTGGGATTTTTAACCCATTGACTTTGTACACGTTTTCAAGCCACCATTTTCATATTTTGGCGATCTGGAATCGTCATCAAAGTTACAGCCAAGAAAGACCCTCATACAAAAATTATGCCAAGACTATGACATCATGATGACGTCATCATCAAGTGATTTATTATGTATTCGTGAATAATTAATTTTTCTCATAGACTTTGTACACAGCTTTCTAAACAAGTCTTTTCCTATACAACACTGATATATGTTACTGAGTAGTTCTGAACTTCGGCCGAGAATTACTATGAGAAGGAAAAAGAAATCGTATTTTTTTTACGTTTGCCATTTGATTGAAAATATTCCCAAGAGTCAGAATATCAAGTAATATTTTATTAAAATGTTTCAGTTTAAAGGCAAATCACGTATTTAAAGGTGCAGTTTTTCTGCTGTGGGATTTTTAACCCATTGACTTTGTACACGTTTTCAAGACACCTTTTTTATAACTTGGCGATCTGGAATCGTCATCAAAGTTACAGCCAAAGAAGACCCTCATACAAAAATTATGCCAAGACTATGACGTCACGATGACGTCATCACCTAATTTTTTTATTGATTTTTGAAAATTTACTTACATATAGTGAAGTCTTATATCTACAGAAATGTAAGTCCGATTGGGTTGAAACTTGGTATGTGGCTATACCAGGATGTGTTATAGATTAAAAATGAGGTGACGTCATGATGACGTCATCCTGAGATTTTATATGAATATTTATTTGTTTGGACCTTTTAGCCATATCTCCCGAACACAACATGCAAAATGCAAAATTCTTTTTTGCATTTGGTCTGTTATGTAATAGCTATTCGCACAAAACTTGAAAAATGTGTGACGTCATCATGACGTCATCAAAATGCGATTTTGCAAAACTCATATAAGGAAAGGTCCAATTGTCATAAAACTTGGTGGGTAGGTAGTAAATCAGTATGCAAAGTTCGAAGTGACGTCAGATGACGTCATCAACAAATTTAAGAATATTTGTCGATTTTCAAAGTGCGTTTTCGACTCTTTGCCAGTAATTTATTTAGATCACTCTTTGTCCAAGCAAAGACCTTGTGCACACGCACATACCACGTAATGCCGAGGCCAAATCCTGTCCACAGTGACCGTTTTTTGCCGATTTTCGGCTAACTTTGACAGATTTTATGTTCATGAATATTCAGGGAATATTATTGACAAGCTGATTTACCCGATCATAGATCGGGTAGGGCGTATTTGTGTTGGGGTTGAAAGTGTGGGGAGTTAAATGTAAATGGGGGATTTAGTTGAGAAGACATGTAGCTATAGAAAAGCAATTTACGGTGACGCGATCTGAGGCAATTTCTGACCACGTACGATAGTAAAACAAAAGATCATCTTTTAAACATCATTTTCGAGTTTGGAGTCATTGAATCAGCTGTTCTGAGCAAAACAATATTATAGTAGGCTACAATTTTTATTCGGGGAAGAAAAAGTGGGGGTAGGGAACCAAACGATATTGCCCGCTTTAAAATGTTGGGGTGGGGGTCCCCCATCCCCCACCGATTGACGCCGCGCCCATGATAATTATGTACCATGGCATGTATAACTGTCTGTAAATTTTCCCGTTGGTCTGTTAAATTGCAATTTGTGAGGCAGTCGCGTTTGTTAATGTGGGAAAACTGAGTTGAAAGACTTACCGTATAGTACACAGGCAAAGGCTGATTGTACTGTTTTGACAATAAATCATAATGGAATAAAACGTGAAGGTGGCATTTGCAATGAAAATGTTGAGTGTGTTACCATGAAATTACATAGTCTGAATCATGGAGGAAGGTCATTATGAAGGTACAGTATTGGACTCTTCAACAAACGTAAACTTGAACTTCTTACAATTTGCGAGACCTGCGAGGAAAAAGTCGATTGAACTATTTTATTCAGGTTGGCATGGTTCAACCATAATATAAGCCAGGCCAAACAGCCAACAACCGCCAATATTATTATTTATGCACTCTTCGTTATTCCAACCCAACATAGTTCAAAGATCACAATATTTGAAGCAATGCATCGATCCCTCGTTGATTTACCCGATCATAGATCGGGTAGGGCGTAGAGTTGGGGATGAAAATGTGGGGAGATGAATGTAATTGGGGGATTTAGTTGAGAAGACGTGCAGTTATAGAAAAGCAATTTCTGTGGTGCGATCTGAGGCAATTTCTGACCACTAAAACAATTTTTTTTAGCAAAAGATCATCTTTTAAACATCATTTTCGAGTTTGGTGTCATTAAATCAGCTATTCTGAGTAATAGAATCATTATACATGTAGTAGCTACAATTTTTATTCGGGGAAGAAAAGTGTGGGGGGGGGAGGGGACCAAAAAGTCTCCACCGCTTTAAAATGGGGGGGGGGGTGGAGGGGTTCCCCGTCCCCCTCCGATTGACGCCCGTGATAATTATGTACCATGGCAACAGTCTGTAAATGTTCCCGTTGGTCTGTTAAATTGGCATTTTGTGAGGCAGTCGCATTTGTGAGAAAACGTACTTGAAAGGCTTGCCGTAATACACAGGCGAAGGCTGATTAGGAAGGTCATAATTAAGTTTCAGTATATTGGACTCTTCAACAAACGTAAACTTGAACGTCTTACGATTTGCGAGACTGTCTGCGAGGAACTTGTCGAGTCAACTGTTATTCAACTTGGGTCAACCATCTATATAAGAGCAAATTTTACTCGGCCTTCGAGAAATGTTTGCTCCTGAAACGATCTGAGACCGCGGTCTTTCGCGACGCCAAAATCGCTCCACGTCCGTGGAAAAATGTGGAGGGTGTCTTCCGCCGGATCCGACACATTTTCGTTGATTTTTTGTGTGACTGCGTTTAAGATCGCGATGTTTGAAGCAATGCATCGATCCTTCGTTGATCCCAGACAGGCCCCCGAAATTATAACGCAACACTGTGGCGGGCAGCGAACTCACAACACTCAGCCTTGGTGGAAGCATGGAGCTGTATTAACACACGATGGAAGCAACAGAGCACTATACACGTCACTCACATGCTTGTGCTTCAAATCATGCAAATAGCGAGCACCGTAGACCCAACCTCGTTTGCAGGGTGTGGAGCAGGCTGCAGTACGCGTTGCCATCGACAGTTTTGCATAGCCCGGAAATACTACGCAGTGTAGACTTTCGATTGGTCAGACCGCGCAAGGCATACTTAATGTATAGTCCTGAGTATTCGTTGCACTCGGCGCAGGGGCGGCAAGCGAAGCATATGAAAGAATAGGGTCACTCGGTGGCCACGCACCATGAAGAAAAAATATTTTACCAAGGTCACCCCATACCACAATTTGGTGAACGCTTTTGCAGAACGGCTGAGTAGAACACGTAAACGAAACCCCTACGTTGACCTCGCTGACCTCGCACAGTCTGGACTCGCAGAAAAGCCAGCACAGGGGGCGGCCAGGCAGTCAACGTGAAAGCGCACACGACGGCAAATTTCTGCGCAAAATGCAGTCACGAAAAATAGACGAAAAGGATCGCCGGTCCGTACGGGAAAATCAGGACGACCCAAAGCGTCCGACCCGGCGGAAGACACCCTCCGTATTTTTCCACGGACGTGGAGCGATTTTGGCGCAGCGGGAGCCCGCGGTCTCGGATCCTTTCATGAGCAAACATCGTCTCGGAGGCCGAGTTAAACTCTCTCTTATATATATAGATTAAAAAAATCATAATGCGGAAAAGCCCTATGTTCTGTTGCAAACAGACATAAACCTCTAGTTTTGGCTTCTTCTTTTTGTCGCCTAAATCCCATAGACTTTGTGCACGTTTTTTCTCAACGCCACTTTTGGCATTAATCTTTGTCATACATCATTCAAAGTTAGCATAAGCATAGTCCCTATAGCAAAGATGTGTCCCGAAGATTGACGTCATGGTGACGTCATCGACTAATTTATTATAGATTTTTGAATATTTAAATTTTCCCATAGACTTTGTACACAGAAATTAAAAAAAATTGTCGATTTGCAAAGGGCATTTTTGACTCTTTGCCAGTAATTCATTTACACCAATCTTTGTCTAAGCAAAGACCCTAATTTAAACAACATTGTGTAATGATGACGTCATGATGACGTCATCAGGTGTGTATTTATAGGCAATTAAATTGTGACACTTTTAATATTCAAAAATGCATAAGAAATCAACCGTACGCGTCCGCAGCATTCTGTTGCCGGCAAGTGGTAGAGTAGGTTAAGGTCTTCATTTCATTCAGTGTGCGTGCAATCACGTGACCCTTGCTTCCGGTCGAAAAAGGCCCAAACCGGAAGTGGCTTATTATTTGAAAGTGGTAATAGAAATGAACTTGCTTTCAACGGTGTTAGTCTCTTGGCCGATAGTATTCTTCAAATCATCTACCGATGACGTCATGCAATCTTCGAGCGCCCTCTAGCGACAGGTTGAAAATTTGCAAAAATGTATTTTGAATAGATGTCTGTGGCGAAGTTTGTCGCCTAAATATTGGTGTATATAATGACCTTGACCACCTTAAAGGGAATATACATCATTTGCTTTTGCTGTAATTTTCAGAAATTGATGGAATTGGGGGGTTGGAAATATATAGCAAATATAGTTACACTGACTTTTTTGAGGTTTTGGGTTCGAAAATTCTATAAAAACCAAGAAAAACAATCATTTTCCTGTAGTCTGGTTCCCTGACTCCATTTAAGAAGAAACAGAGCAGTTTACATATATTGGGGAATTGTAAGGTCAGGGAACCAGTCTAGCTGGCTTGTACCCGTTCATAGGTGTGTAATCGATTGCAAACAAGTGCGATGGTCAACTGGGGCCAGTATTTGAAAAAAAAGCCAGTTTTTTCCAACGCTGATCGGCCGATCAGCGTTGGAATTTGATACAAAAATACCACTTTTCTTGAAAATGACAGTATACCAGGTGCCATGATTTTACAGGATGCTTTACACTGTCATTCACTAACAGTCCAGCAAGGTATTTCAAAATGATTTGGTAGTTTTATTTTTTGATGTTTGCAAAAGTTTTAGGCGAATGACGTCATCAGACCGGAAGTTACAATAAGAAGACCCTTTTTCATTTGAAAATTCCTGAAAAATCAACCATGGCAGTTGTTATATTTGTTTTTACTTTAAAGGGAATATACATCATTTGCTTTTGCTGTAATTTTCAGAAATGGATGGAATTGGGGGGTTGGAAATATATATCAAATATAGTTAGACTGACTTTTTTGAGGTTTTGGGTTCGAAAATGCTATAAAAACCAAGAAAAACAATCATTTTCCTGTAGTCTGGTTCCCTGACTCCATTTAAGAAGAAACAGAGCAGTTTACATATATTGGGGAATTGTAAGGTCAGGGAATCAGTCTAGCTGGCTTGTACCCGTTCATAGGTGTATAATCGATTGCAAACAAGTGCAATGGTCAACTGGGGCCAGTATTTGAAAAAAAAGCCAGTTTTTTTCCAACGCTGATCAGCCGATGAGCGTTGGAAATTGATACAAAAATACCACTTTTCTTGAAAATGACAGTACACCAGGTGCCATGATTTTACAGGATGCTTTACACTGTCATTCACTTACAGTCCAGCAAGGTATTTCAAAATGATTTGGTAGTTTTATTTTTTTATGTTTGCAAATGATGTATTTTCCCTTTAATTGTCGATTGAAGGGTAGGTCTAAAACATTTCAAAGTTTCGAGGCGATAAGCAAACTCGAACATACCCTGCGCACGCTTAAAACTTCACGTTGACAATACCTCTGCTTCAAAACATGCACAGGACAGGACGTCCACAATGTACATGTACATGTACATGCACGTACGTTGTACATAGGCACATACATCGTATGTCAGTCAGCCTGCAGCGCACGTGTTGCTAAGGTCAAATCCTGTCCACAGTGACCGTTTTAGCCGATTTTCGGCTAACTTTGACAGATTTTATGTTCATGCATGCGCATAGACAGTGACGTATTATAGCACTTTGGGCATTAATCTTTGTCAGATATCATTGAAAGTTGGCATAAGCATAGTCCCTATAGCCAAGATGTGTCCCGAAGAGTGACGTCATGGTGACGTCATCAAGTGATTTAATATGGATTTATGAATTATTAATTTTTCTCATAGACTTTGTACACAGCTTTCTCCACAAGTCTTTCCCTATACAACACTGATATATCTTACTGAGTAGTTTTGAACTTCGGCTGAGAATTACTATGAGAAGGAAAAAGAAATCGTATTTTTTTACGCCTGTCATTTGATTGAAAATATTCCCAAGAGTTAAAATAGCAAGTAATATTTTATAAAAATGTTTCAGTTTAAAGGAAAATCACACATTTAAAGGTGCAGTTTTTCTGCTGTGGGATTTTTAACCTATTGACTTTTCCCCTTTTTTAAGCCACCATTTTCATAACTTGGCGATCTGGAATCGTCATAAAAAGTTATAGCCAAGGAAGACCGTCATACAAAAATTATGCCAAGACTTTGACATCATGATGACGTCATCATCAAGTGATTTATTATGGATTCATGGATAATTAATTTTTCTCATAGACTTTGTACACAGCTTTTTCCACAAGTCTTTTCCTATACAACACTGATATATCTTACTGAGTAGTTCTGAACTTCGGCCGTGAATTACTATGAGAAGGAAAAAGAAATCGAATTTTTTACGTTTGCCATTTGATTGAAAATATTCCCAAGAGTCAGAATATCAAGTAATATTTTATAAAACTGTTTCAGTTTAAAGGCAAATCACGTATTTAAAGGTGCAGTTTTTCTGCTGTGGGATTTTTAACCCATTGACTTTGTACACGTTTTCAAGCCACCATTTTTATAACTTGGCGATCTGGAATCGTCATCAAAGTTACAGCCAAAGAAGACCCTCATACAAAAATTATGCCAAGACTATAACCTCACGATGACGTCATCACCTAATTTTTGATTGATTTTTGAAAATTTACGTACATATTTTGAAGTCTTATATCTACAGAAATGTAAGTCTGATTGGGTTGAAACTTGGCATGTGGCTATACCAGGAAGTGTTATAGATTAAAAATGAGGTGACGTCATGATGACGTCATCCTGAGATTTTATATGAATTTTAATTTTTTTGGACCTTTTAGCCATATCTCCCGAACGCAACATGCAAAATGCAAAATTCTTTTTTGCATTTGGTCTGTTATGTAATAGCTATTCGCACAAAACTTGAAAAATGTGTGACGTCATCATGACGTCATCAAAATGCGATTTTGCAAAACTCATATAAGGAAAGGTCCAATTGTCATAAAACTTGGTGGGTAGGTAGTAAATCAGTATGCAAAGTTCGAAGTGACGTCAGATGACGTCATCAACAAATTTAAGAATATTTGTCGATTTTCAAAGTGCGTTTTCGACTCTTTGCCAGTAATTTATTTAGATCACTCTTTGTCCAAGCAAAGACCTTGTGCACACGCACATACCACATAATGCCGAGGCCAAATCCTGTCCACAGTGACCGTTTTTTGCCGATTTTCGGCTAACTTTGACAGATTTTATGTTCATGAATATTCAGGGAATATTATTGACAAGCTGATTTACCCGATCATAGATCGGGTAGGGCGTATTTGTGTTGGGGTTGAAAGTGTGGGGAGTTAAATGTAAATGGGGGATTTAGTTGAGAAGACATGTAGCTATAGAAAAGCAATTTACGGTGACGCGATCTGAGGCAATTTCTGACCACGTACGATAGTAAAACAAAAGATCATCTTTTAAACATCATTTTCGAGTTTGGAGTCATTGAATCAGCTGTTCTGAGCAAAACAATATTATAGTAGGCTACAATTTTTATTCGGGGAAGAAAAAGTGGGGGTAGGGAACCAAACGATATTGCCCGCTTTAAAATGTTGGGGTGGGGGTCCCCCATCCCCCACCGATTGACGCCGCGCCCATGATAATTATGTACCATGGCATGTATAACTGTCTGTAAATTTTCCCGTTGGTCTGTTAAATTGCAATTTGTGAGGCAGTCGCGTTTGTTAATGTGGGAAAACTGAGTTGAAAGACTTACCGTATAGTACACAGGCAAAGGCTGATTGTACTGTTTTGACAATAAATCATAATGGAATAAAACGTGAAGGTGGCATTTGCAATGAAAATGTTGAGTGTGTTACCATGAAATTACATAGTCTGAATCATGGAGGAAGGTCATTATGAAGGTACAGTATTGGACTCTTCAACAAACGTAAACTTGAACTTCTTACAATTTGCGAGACCTGCGAGGAAAAAGTCGATTGAACTATTTTATTCAGGTTGGCATGGTTCAACCATAATATAAGCAAGGCCAAACAGCCAACAACCGCCAATATTATTATTTATGCACTCTTCGTTATTCCAACCCAACATAGTTCAAAGATCACCATATTTGAAGCAATGCATCGATCCCTCGTTGATTTACCCGATCATAGATCGGGTAGGGCGTAGAGTTGGGGATGAAAATGTGGGGAGATGAATGTAATTGGGGGATTTAGTTGAGAAGACGTGCAGTTATAGAAAAGCAATTTCTGTGGTGCGATCTGAGGCAATTTCTGACCACTAAAACAATTTTTTTTAGCAAAAGATCATCTTTTAAACATCATTTTCGAGTTTGGTGTCATTAAATCAGCTATTCTGAGTAATAGAATCATTATACATGTAGTAGCTACAATTTTTATTCGGGGAAGAAAAGTGTGGGGGGGGAGGGGACCAAAAAGTCTCCACCGCTTTAAAATGGGGGGGGGGTGGAGGGGTTCCCCGTCCCCCTCCGATTGACGCCCGTGATAATTATGTACCATGGCAACAGTCTGTAAATGTTCCCGTTGGTCTGTTAAATTGGCATTTTGTGAGGCAGTCGCATTTGTGAGAAAACGTACTTGAAAGGCTTGCCGTAATACACAGGCGAAGGCTGATTAGGAAGGTCATAATTAAGTTTCAGTATATTGGACTCTTCAACAAACGTAAACTTGAACGTCTTACGATTTGCGAGACTGTCTGCGAGGAACTTGTCGAGTCAACTGTTATTCAACTTGGGTCAACCATCTATATAAGAGCAAATTTTACTCGGCCTTCGAGAAATGTTTGCTCCTGAAACGATCTGAGACCGCGGTCTTTCGCGACGCCAAAATCGCTCCACGTCCGTGGAAAAATGTGGAGGGTGTCTTCCGCCGGATCCGACACATTTTCGTTGATTTTTTGTGTGACTGCGTTTAAGATCGCGATGTTTGAAGCAATGCATCGATCCTTCGTTGATCCCAGACAGGCCCCCGAAATTATAACGCAACACTGTGGCGGGCAGCGAACTCACAACACTCAGCCTTGGTGGAAGCATGGAGCTGTATTAACACACGATGGAAGCAACAGAGCACTATACACGTCACTCACATGCTTGTGCTTCAAATCATGCAAATAGCGAGCACCGTAGACCCAACCTCGTTTGCAGGGTGTGGAGCAGGCTGCAGTACGCGTTGCCATCGACAGTTTTGCATAGCCCGGAAATACTACGCAGTGTAGACTTTCGATTGGTCAGACCGCGCAAGGCATACTTAATGTATAGTCCTGAGTATTCGTTGCACTCGGCGCAGGGGCGGCAAGCGAAGCATATGAAAGAATAGGGTCACTCGGTGGCCACGCACCATGAAGAAAAAATATTTTACCAAGGTCACCCCATACCACAATTTGGTGAACGCTTTTGCAGAACGGCTGAGTAGAACACGTAAACGAAACCCCTACGTTGACCTCGCTGACCTCGCACAGTCTGGACTCGCAGAAAAGCCAGCACAGGGGGCGGCCAGGCAGTCAACGTGAAAGCGCACACGACGGCAAATTTCTGCGCAAAATGCAGTCACGAAAAATAGACGAAAAGGATCGCCGGTCCGTACGGGAAAATCAGGACGACCCAAAGCGTCCGACCCGGCGGAAGACACCCTCCGTATTTTTCCACGGACGTGGAGCGATTTTGGCGCAGCGGGAGCCCGCGGTCTCGGATCCTTTCATGAGCAAACATCGTCTCGGAGGCCGAGTTAAACTCTCTCTTATATATATAGATTAAAAAAATCATAATGCGGAAAAGCCCTATGTTCTGTTGCAAACAGACATAAACCTCTAGTTTTGGCTTCTTCTTTTTGTCGCCTAAATCCCATAGACTTTGTGCACGTTTTTTCTCAACGCCACTTTTGGCATTAATCTTTGTCATACATCATTCAAAGTTAGCATAAGCATAGTCCCTATAGCAAAGATGTGTCCCGAAGATTGACGTCATGGTGACGTCATCGACTAATTTATTATAGATTTTTGAATATTTAAATTTTCCCATAGACTTTGTACACAGAAATTTAAAAAAAATTGTCGATTTGCAAAGGGCATTTTTGACTCTTTGCCAGTAATTCATTTACACCAATCTTTGTCTAAGCAAAGACCCTAATTTAAACAACATTGTGTAATGATGACGTCATGATGACGTCATCAGGTGTGTATTTATAGGCAATTAAATTGTGACACTTTTAATATTCAAAAATGCATAAGAAATCAACCGTACGCGTCCGCAGCATTCTGTTGCCGGCAAGTGGTAGAGTAGGTTAAGGTCTTCATTTCATTCAGTGTGCGTGCAATCACGTGACCCTTGCTTCCGGTCGAAAAAGGCCCAAACCGGAAGTGGCTTATTATTTGAAAGTGGTAATAGAAATGAACTTGCTTTCAACGGTGTTAGTCTCTTGGCCGATAGTATTCTTCAAATCATCTACCGATGACGTCATGCAATCTTCGAGCGCCCTCTAGCGACAGGTTGAAAATTTGCAAAAATGTATTTTGAATAGATGTCTGTGGCGAAGTTTGTCGCCTAAATATTGGTGTATATAATGACCTTGACCACCTTAAAGGGAATATACATCATTTGCTTTTGCTGTAATTTTCAGAAATTGATGGAATTGGGGGGTTGGAAATATATAGCAAATATAGTTACACTGACTTTTTTGAGGTTTTGGGTTCGAAAATTCTATAAAAACCAAGAAAAACAATCATTTTCCTGTAGTCTGGTTCCCTGACTCCATTTAAGAAGAAACAGAGCAGTTTACATATATTGGGGAATTGTAAGGTCAGGGAACCAGTCTAGCTGGCTTGTACCCGTTCATAGGTGTGTAATCGATTGCAAACAAGTGCGATGGTCAACTGGGGCCAGTATTTGAAAAAAAAGCCAGTTTTTTCCAACGCTGATCGGCCGATCAGCGTTGGAATTTGATACAAAAATACCACTTTTCTTGAAAATGACAGTATACCAGGTGCCATGATTTTACAGGATGCTTTACACTGTCATTCACTAACAGTCCAGCAAGGTATTTCAAAATGATTTGGTAGTTTTATTTTTTGATGTTTGCAAAAGTTTTAGGCGAATGACGTCATCAGACCGGAAGTTACAATAAGAAGACCCTTTTTCATTTGAAAATTCCTGAAAAATCAACCATGGCAGTTGTTATATTTGTTTTTACTTTAAAGGGAATATACATCATTTGCTTTTGCTGTAATTTTCAGAAATGGATGGAATTGGGGGGTTGGAAATATATATCAAATATAGTTAGACTGACTTTTTTGAGGTTTTGGGTTCGAAAATGCTATAAAAACCAAGAAAAACAATCATTTTCCTGTAGTCTGGTTCCCTGACTCCATTTAAGAAGAAACAGAGCAGTTTACATATATTGGGGAATTGTAAGGTCAGGGAATCAGTCTAGCTGGCTTGTACCCGTTCATAGGTGTATAATCGATTGCAAACAAGTGCAATGGTCAACTGGGGCCAGTATTTGAAAAAAAAGCCAGTTTTTTTCCAACGCTGATCGGCCGATGAGCGTTGGAAATTGATACAAAAATACCACTTTTCTTGAAAATGACAGTACACCAGGTGCCATGATTTTACAGGATGCTTTACACTGTCATTCACTTACAGTCCAGCAAGGTATTTCAAAATGATTTGGTAGTTTTATTTTTTTATGTTTGCAAATGATGTATTTTCCCTTTAATTGTCGATTGAAGGGTAGGTCTAAAACATTTCAAAGTTTCGAGGCGATAAGCAAACTCGAACATACCCTGCGCACGCTTAAAACTTCACGTTGACAATACCTCTGCTTCAAAACATGCACAGGACAGGACGTCCACAATGTACATGTACATGTACATGCACGTACGTTGTACATAGGCACATACATCGTATGTCAGTCAGCCTGCAGCGCACGTGTTGCTAAGGTCAAATCCTGTCCACAGTGACCGTTTTAGCCGATTTTCGGCTAACTTTGACAGATTTTATGTTCATGCATGCGCATAGACAGTGACGTATTATAGCACTTTGGGCATTAATCTTTGTCAGATATCATTGAAAGTTGGCATAAGCATAGTCCCTATAGCCAAGATGTGTCCCGAAGAGTGACGTCATGGTGACGTCATCAAGTGATTTAATATGGATTTATGAATTATTAATTTTTCTCATAGACTTTGTACACAGCTTTCTCCACAAGTCTTTCCCTATACAACACTGATATATCTTACTGAGTAGTTTTGAACTTCGGCTGAGAATTACTATGAGAAGGAAAAAGAAATCGTATTTTTTTACGCCTGTCATTTGATTGAAAATATTCCCAAGAGTTAAAATAGCAAGTAATATTTTATAAAAATGTTTCAGTTTAAAGGAAAATCACACATTTAAAGGTGCAGTTTTTCTGCTGTGGGATTTTTAACCTATTGACTTTTCCCCTTTTTTAAGCCACCATTTTCATAACTTGGCGATCTGGAATCGTCATAAAAAGTTATAGCCAAGGAAGACCGTCATACAAAAATTATGCCAAGACTTTGACATCATGATGACGTCATCATCAAGTGATTTATTATGGATTCATGGATAATTAATTTTTCTCATAGACTTTGTACACAGCTTTTTCCACAAGTCTTTTCCTATACAACACTGATATATCTTACTGAGTAGTTCTGAACTTCGGCCGTGAATTACTATGAGAAGGAAAAAGAAATCGAATTTTTTACGTTTGCCATTTGATTGAAAATATTCCCAAGAGTCAGAATATCAAGTAATATTTTATAAAACTGTTTCAGTTTAAAGGCAAATCACGTATTTAAAGGTGCAGTTTTTCTGCTGTGGGATTTTTAACCCATTGACTTTGTACACGTTTTCAAGCCACCATTTTTATAACTTGGCGATCTGGAATCGTCATCAAAGTTACAGCCAAAGAAGACCCTCATACAAAAATTATGCCAAGACTATAACCTCACGATGACGTCATCACCTAATTTTTGATTGATTTTTGAAAATTTACGTACATATTTTGAAGTCTTATATCTACAGAAATGTAAGTCTGATTGGGTTGAAACTTGGCATGTGGCTATACCAGGAAGTGTTATAGATTAAAAATGAGGTGACGTCATGATGACGTCATCCTGAGATTTTATATGAATTTTAATTTTTTTGGACCTTTTAGCCATATCTCCCGAACGCAACATGCAAAATGCAAAATTCTTTTTTGCATTTGGTCTGTTATGTAATAGCTATTCGCACAAAACTTGAAAAATGTGTGACGTCATCATGACGTCATCAAAATGCGATTTTTCAAAACTCATATAAGGAAAGGTCCAATTGTCATGAAACTTGGTGGGTAGCTTGTTAATCATACTAGTATGCAATGTTCGAAATGACGTCACGATGACGTCATCACAAATTTAAAAATAATTGTCGATTTTCAAAGTGCGTTTTCGACTCTTTGCCAGTAATTTATTTATATCACTCTTTGTCCATGCAAAGACCTTGTACACACGCACATACATCGTATTGCCGAGGTCAAATCCTGTCCACAGTGACCGTTTTAGCCGATTATTCGGCTAACTTTGACAGATTTTATGTTCATGCATATTCAGGGCATATTATTGATTAAAAAAATTCATAATGCGGAAAAGCCCTATGTTCTGTTGCAAACAGACATAGACCTCTAGTTCTTCTTCTTCTTCTTCCTCTTCTTCTTTTTTTCTCCCAAACCCCATAGGCTTTGTACACGTTTATTCTACACGCCACTTTTGCCCTTAAACTTTGTTGCATATCGTTCAAACTTTGCATAGACATAGTCCATACAGCATAGATGTGTGCGGACGAGCGACGTCATGATGACGTCATAATGGGTCACGTGACGTCATCATTAATATGCATATTACAAAGTCCTATATCTACAGAACTGTCAGTCCGATTGAGTTGAAACTCGGTATGTAGGTAGATCGGGATGTGTTATAGACGAAAATTGAGGTTACGTCATCATGACGTCATCGTGTGATTTTATATAGATTTTTGAATTTTTGGACCTTTAAGCCATATCTCACTAACGCAATATGATAATTTCAAAATTCTTTTTGTATTAGGTTCGCTGGGCAATAGATCAATGCACAAAACTTGGTAAAATGTGTGACGTCATAATGACGTCATCAAAAATGCGATTTTTTGAAACACATATACATGTAAGGGAATGTCTGATCGTCTTGAAACTTGGTGGGTGGGTAGATAATGTCACTAGTACACAAAATCTCCAATGACGTCACGATGACGTCATCGGTCGATTTTTAAAGATTTTTTTAATATTGCCAATTTTATTCTGCTTACAAAATTTAACACTTTTATTAATCCGATTTTTTCCAAACTTGGTACAGACTAAAACCACAATAAAATAATGAGCACTGCCAAGTATTGTTACGATGACGTCATCATTAGACACGTGACGTCATTGTTAACTTGTATATTTTAAGCCCCTATATCTCATGAACAGTTCATCCGATTGGGTTGAAACTTGGTATGGGGGTAGGCCGCGATGTGTTACAAATAAATATTGAGGTGACGTCATCATGATGTCATCGTGTGATTTTATATAGATTTCTGAAGTTTTGGACCGTTAAGCCATATATCACGAACCCAATATGTTACATTTAAAATTCTTTTTGTATTAGGTTTGTTAGGCAATAGGTATTGGTACAAAATTTTGAAAAATGTGTGACGTCATGATGACGTCATCAAACATGCGCTTTTTTGAAACACATTATAAGATAATGTCCGATCGTCATGAAACTTGGTGGGTGGGTAGATAATAACACTAGGACACAATATCTTAAATGACGTCACGAAGACGTCATCAGTAGATTTTTTAAAGATTTTTTTAATATTGCCAATTTATTCTGCTTACAAAATTAAACACTTTCATTAATCCGATTGTTTTCAAACTTTGTACAGACTAAAACCGCAATAAAATAATGAGCACTGCCGAATATTGTTACAATGACGTATTCATTAGACATGTGACGTCATCGTTTGTATATTTTAAGCCCCTATATCTCATCAACAGTGATTTAGATTGGGTTGAAACTTGGTATGGGGGCAGGCCGGGATGTGTTACAAATAAATATTGAGCTGACGTCATAATGACGGCATCTTGTGATTATATATATATATTCTATTCCATTTGAATGAGGTTTTTTAGACAAAACGTAAATGCACACAGTTTTGCACAAAACAGCAAAACATGACCTCAATTTGAAAAAAAAACATAATGCGGAAAAGCCCTATGTTCTGTTGCAAACAGACATAGACCTCTAGTTAGCTGTTCCCAATTTCAATTGGGAACAGCTATTGTTTTCGTTAAAGTTTTTTTTTTCCTTTTTTTTTTTCTTCTTTTTCTTTTTCCACTTTTCCCAATAGGTTTTGTACACGTTTTTATTCTACAAGTCACTTTGGCAATTATTTTAAATCCGATCAACTTTAAACTCAGCATAGTTATTAACCATCATCTGACGATGTGTGCCGAAACATTTCGTCATGCTGACGTCATCACGTGATTTATTATAGAATTTTGAATATTAAATTTTTCCCATAGACTTTGTACACAGAATTTTTTTTTAAATGTCAATTTTCAGAGGGCATTTTCGACTCTTTGCCAGTAATTCATTTACACCAATCTTTGTCCAAGCAAAGACCCTCATTCAAACAACATTGTGTAATGATGACGTCATGATGACGTCATCCGGTGTTTATTTATAGGCCATTAAATTGTGACACTTTTAATATTTAAAAATGCATAAGAAATCAACCGTACGCGTCCGCAGCATTCTGTTGCCGGCAAGTGGTAGAGTAGGTTGAGGTCTTTATTTCATTCAGTGTGCGTGAAATCACGTGACCCTTGCTTCCGGTCGAAAAAGGCCAAAACCGGAAGTGGCTTATTATTTGAAAGTGGTAATAGATATGAACTTGCTTTCAACGGTGTTAGTCTCTTGGCTGATAGTATTCTTCAAATCATCTACCAATGACGTCATGCAATCTTCGAGCGCCCTCTAGCGACAGGTTAAAAATTTTCAAAAATGTATTTTGAATAGATGTCTGTGGCGAAGTATGTCGGAATCGCCTAAATATTGGTGTACATAATGACCTTGACCCACTTAAGACGTGTGCGAAGTTTAAGGTGTATGACGTCATCAGACCGGAAGTTATATTGAAAAGACCCCTTTTCCTTAGAAAATTCCTGAAAAATCAACCATGGCAGTTTTTATATTAGTTTTTACTTTAATTGTCTATTGAAGGGTAGGTCTAAAACATTTGAAAGCTCTGAGGCAATAAGCAAACTCGGACATGCCCTGCGCACGCTTAAAACATCAGGTTGACAATACCTCTGCTTTGAAACATGCACAGGACGTCCACAATGTACAGTACATGTACATGTACATGCACGTACGTTATACATGTCGTATGTCAGTCAGCCCGCGCACAGCGCACGTGTTGCTGAGGTCAAATCCTGTCCACAGTGACCGTTTTAGCCGATTTCCGGCTTAGTTTGACAGATTTTATGTTCATGCATAGTCTGGGACGTATTATTGATAAAAACAAATCATAATGCGGAAAAGCCCTATCTTCTGTTGCAAACAGACATAGATCTCTACTTATTTTATATGTCTATGGGTCCAACAGATAATCAATATTGGGAACAGCTCTGTGGTTGTTCACAACCACAATTTCTAGTTTTTTCTTTTTTTTTTTCTTCTTTTTCTTTTTCCACTTTTCCCCATAGGTTTTGTACACGTTTTTATTCTACAAGCCACTTTGGCAATTATTTTAAATCCGATCAACTTTAAACTCAGCATAGTTATTAACCATCATCTAAGGATGTGTCCCGAAACGTTTCGTCATGCTGACGTCATCACGTGATTTATTATAGAATTTTGAATATTAAATTTTCCCCATAGACTTTGTACACAGAAATTTAAAAAAAAATGTCAATTTTCAGGGGGTATTTTCGACTCTTTGCCAGTTATTCATTTACACCAATCTTTGTCCAAGCAAAGACCCTTATTCAAACAACATTGTGTAATGATGACGTCATAATGACGTCATCCGGTGTATATTTATAGGCAATTAAATTGTGACACTTTTAATAATTAAAAAGGAATAAGAAATCAACCGTACGCGTCCGCAGCATTCTGTTGCCGGCAAGTGGTAGAGTAGGTTGAGGTCTTTATTTCATTCAGTGTGCGTGAAATCACGTGACCCTTGCTTCCGGTCGAAAAAGGCCAAAACCGGAAGTGGCTTATTATTTAAAAGTGGTAATAGATATGAACTTGCTTTTAACGGTGTTAGTCTCTTGGCTGATAGTATTCTTCAAATCATATACCGATGACGTCATGCAATCTTCTAGCGCCCTCTAGCGACAGGTTGAAAATTTGCAAAAATGTATTTTGAATAGATGTCTGTGGCGAAGTTAGTCGGAATCGCATAAATATTGGTGTATATGATGACCGTGACCCACTTAAGACGTGTGTGAAGTTTAAGGTGTATGACGTCATCAAACCGGAAGTTATAATGAAAAGACCCTTTTTCCTTAGAAAATTCCTGAAAAATCAACCATGGCAGTTTTTATATTAGTTTTTACTTTAATTGTCGATTTAAGGGTAGGTCTAAAACATTTAAAAGCTTTGAGGCAATAAACAAACTCGGACATGCCCTACGCACGCTTATAACTTCAGGTTGACAATACCTCTGCTTTAAAACATGCACAGTGTGTCCACAATGTACATGTACATGCACGTACGTTGTACATATCGTATGTCAGTCAGCCCGCAGCGCACGTGTTGCTGAGGTCAAATCCTGTCCACAGTGACCGTTTTAGCCGATTTTCGGCTAACTTTGACAAATTTTATGTTCATAGTCAGGGACGTATTATTGATAAAAACAAATCATAATGCGGAAAAGCCCTATGTTCTGTTGCAAACAGACATAGATCTCTACTTGTATGTCTATGGGTCCAACAGATATTCAATATTGGGAACAGCTCTGTGGTTGTTCACAACCACAATTTCTAGTCTTCTTCTTCTTTTTGTTCCACTTCAAATGCCATTGACTTTGTGCACGTTTTTTCTCAGTGCCACTTTTGGCATTAATCTGTGCCATACATCATTCAAACTTAGCATAAGCATAGTCCCTATAGCAAAGATGTGTCCCGAAGATTGACGTCATGGTGACGTCATCGACTAATTTATTATAGATTTTTGAATATTTAATTTTTCCCATAGACTTTGTACACAGAAATTTAAAAAAAATTGTCGATTTTCAAAGGGCATTTTTGACTCCTTGCCAGTAATTCATTTACACCAATCTTTGTCCAAGCAAAGACCCTAAGTCAAACAACATTGTGTAATGATGACGTCATGATGACGTCATCCGGTGTGTATTTATAGGCAATTAAATTGTGACACTTTTAATATTCAAAAATGCATAAGAAATCAACTGTACGCGTCCGCAGCATTCTGTTGCTGGCAAGTGGTAGAGTAGGTTGAGGTCTTCATTTCATTCAGTGTGCGTGCAATCACGTGACCCTTGCTTCCGGTCGAAAAAGGCCCAAACCGGAAGTGGCTTATTATTTGAAAATGGTAATAGAAATGAACTTGCTTTTAACGGTGTTAGTCTCTTGGCCGATAGTATTCTTCAAATCATCTACCGATGACGTCATGCAATCTTCAAGCGCCCTCTAGCGACAGGTTGAAAATTAGCAAAAATGTATTTTGAATAGATGTCTGTGGCGAAGTTTGTCGGAATCGCCTAAATATTGGTGTATATAATGACCTTGACCACCTTAAGACGTGTGCGAAGTTTTAGGCGAATGACGTCATCAGACCGGAAGTTATAATGAAAAGACCCTTTTTCATTTGAAAATTCCTGAAAAATCAACCATGTCAGTTTTTATATTTGTTTTTACTTTAATTGTTGATTGAAGGATAGGTCTAAAACATTTTAAAGTTTTGAGGCGATAAGCGAACTCGAACATACCCTGCGCACGCTTAAAACTTCACGTTGACAATACCTCTGCTTCAAAACATGCACAGGACAGGACGTCCACAATGTACATGTACATGTACATGCACGTACGTTGTACATAGGCACATACATCGTATGTCAGTCAGCCTGCAGCGCACGTGTTGCTGAGGTCAAATCCTGTCCACAGTGACCGTTTTAGCCGACTTTCGGCTAACTTTGACAGATTTTATGTTCATGCAGGCACATAGACAGTGACGTATTATAGCACTTTTGGCATTTATCTTTGTCAGATATCATTGAAAGTTGGCATAAGCATAGTCCCTATAGCCAAGATGTGTCCCGAAGAGTGACGTCGTGGTGACGTCATCATCAAGTGATTTATTATGGATTTATGAATAATTAATTTTTCTCATAGACTTTGTACACAGCTTTTTCCACAAGTCTTTTCCTATACAACACTGATATATCTTACTGAGTAGTTCTGAACTTCGGCCGAGAATTACTATGAGAAGGAAAAGGAAATCGTATTTTTTTACGTTTGCCATTTGATTGAAAATATTCCCAAGAGTCAGAATATCAAGTAATATTTTATAAAAATGTTTCAGTTTAAAGGCAAATCATGTATTTAAAAGTGCAGGTTTTTCTGCTGTGGGATTTTTAACCCATTGACTTTGTACACGTTTTCAAGCCACCATTTTTATAACTTGGCGATCTGGAATAGTTACAAAGTTACAGGCAAAGAAGACCCTCATACAAAAATTATGCCAAGACTATGACGTCACGATGACGTCATCATTTAATTTTTTAATTGATTTTTGAAAATGTACGTACATATTGTGAAGTCTTATATCTACAGAAATGTAAGTCCGATTGGGTTGAAACTTTGTATGTGGCTATACCAGGATGTGTTATACATTAAAAATGAGGTGACGTCATGATGACGTCATCCTGAGATTTTATATGAATATTTATTTTTTTGGACCTTTTAGCCATATCTCCCGAACGCAACATGCAAAATGCAAATTTTTTTTTTGCATTTGGTCTATGTAATAGCTATTCGCACAAAACTTGAAAAAATGTGTGACGTCATCATGACGTCATCAAAATGCGATTTTTCAAAACTCATATAAGGAAAGGTCCAATTGTCATGAAACTTGGTGGGTAGGTAGTTAATCATACTAGTATGCAAAGTTCGAAATGACGTCATGATGACGTCATCAAAAATTTAAAAATAATTGTCGATTTTCAAAGTGCGTTTTCAACTCTTTGCCAGTAATTTATTTAGATCACTCTTTGTCCAAGCAAAGATCTTGTACACACGCACATGTATACATCGTATTGCCGACACACGCACATGTATACATCGTATTGCCGAGGTCAAATCTGTCCACAGTGACCGTTTTTAGCCGATTTTTCGGCAAACTTTGACAGATTGTATGTTCATGCATATTCAGGGCATATTATTGATTAAAAAAAATCATAATGCGGAAAAGCCCTATGTTCTGTTGCAAACAGACATAGATCTCTAGTTTCTTACTTCTTCTTTTTGTTCCACTTCAAAGTCCATTGACTTTGTGCACGTTTTTTTCTCAGTGCCACATTTGGCATTAATCTTTGTCATACATCATTCAAACTTAGCATAAGCATAGTCCCTATAGCAAAGATGTGTCCCGAAGAATGACGTCATGGTGACGTCATCGATCAATTTATTATAGATTTTTGAATATTTAATTTTTCCCATAGACTTTGTACACAGAAATTTTAAAAAAATTGTCGATATTCAAAGGGCATTTTCGACTCTTTGCCAGTAATTCATTTACACCAATCTTTATCCAAGCAAAGACCCTAATTCAAACAACATTGTGTAGTGATGACGTCATGATGACGTCATCCGGTGTGTATTTATAGGCAATTAAATTGTGACACTTTTAATATTTAAAAATGCATAAGAAATCAACCGTACGCGTCTGCAGCATTCTGTTGCCGGCAAGTGGTAGAGTAGGTTGAGGTCTTCATTTCATTCAGTGTGCGTGCAATCACGTGACCCTTGCTTCCGGTCGAAAAAGGCCCAAACCGGAAGTGGCTTATTATTTGAAAGTGGTAATAGAAATGAACTTGCTTTCAACGGTGTAAGTCTCTTGGCCGATAGTATTCTTCAAATCATCTACCAATGACGTCATGCAATCTTCGAGCGCCCTCTAGCGACAGGTTGAAAATTAGCAAAATGTATTTTGAATAGATGTCTGTGGCGAAGTTTGTCGGAATCGCCTAA
Organism: Patiria miniata; assembly: GCF_015706575.1. NCBI lineage: Eukaryota > Metazoa > Echinodermata > Asteroidea > Valvatida > Asterinidae > Patiria > Patiria miniata. The sequence goes on along the minus strand of NW_024037059.1, from coordinate 23,554,128 downwards.
ATATTGGTGTATATAATGACCTTGACCACCTTAAGACGTGTGCGAAGTTTTAGGCGAATGACGTCATCAGACCGGAAGTTATAATGAAAAGACCCTTTTTCATTTGAAAATTCCTGAAAAATCAACCATGGCAGTTTTTATATTTGTTTTTACTTTAATTGTTGATTAAAGGGTAGGTCTAAAACATTTCAAAGTTTCGAGGCGATAAGCGAACTCAAACATACCCTGCGCACGCTTAAAACTTCACGTTGACAATACCTCTGCTTCAAAACATGCACAGGACAGGACGTCCACAATGTATGTACATGCACGTACGTTGTACATAGGCACATACATCGTATTTCAGTCAGCCTGCAGCGCACGTGTTTCTGAAATCAAATCCTGTCCACAGTGACCGTTTTGACAGATTTTATGTTCATGCATGCGCATAGACAGTGACGTACATGTATTATAGCACTTTTGGCATTTATCTTTGTCAGATATCATTGAAAGTTGGCATAAGCATATTCCCTATAGCCAAGATGTGTCCCGAAGAGTGACGTCATGGTGATGTCATCAAGTGATTTATTATGGATTTATGAATAATTAATTTTTCTCATAGACTTTGTGCACAGCTTTCTCCACAAGTCTTTCCCTATACAACACTGATATATCTTACTGAGTAGTTCTGAACTTCGGTTGAGAATTACTATGAGAAGGAAAAAGAAATCATATTTTTTTTTACGGTTGCCATTTGATTGAAAATATTCCCAAGAGTCAGAATATCAAGTAATATTTTATAAAAATGTTTCAGTTTAAAGGCAAATCACGTATTTAAAGGTGCAGTTTTTCTGCTGTGGGATTTTTAACCCATTGACTTTGTACACGTTTTCAAGCCACCATTTTTATAACTTGGCGATCTGGAATCGTCATCAATGTTACAGCCAAGGAAGACCCTCATACAAAAATTATGCCAAGACTATGGCGTCATTATGACGTCATCACCTAATTTATTTTATTGATTTTTGAAATTTACGTGCATATTATGAAGTCCTATGTCTACAGAACTGTAAGTCTGATTGGGTTGAAACTTGGTATGTGGCTAGATCGGGATGTGTTATAGGTTAAAAAAAATTAGGTGACGCCATGATGAAGTCATCCGGAGATTTTATATGAATATTAGAAGTTTTTGACCTTTTAGCCATATCTCATGAACGTAACATGCAAAATTCAAAATTCTTTGTGTATTTGGTCTGTTAGGTAAAAGGTATTTGCACAAAATTTTGAAAAAAATATCTTACATCAATATGACGTCATAAAAATGCGATTTTTCAAAATACATATAAGGAAAGGTCTCACTGTCATGAAACTTAGTGGGTAGGTAAATAATCGTACTAGTATACAAAGTTTAAAGTGACGTCACGATGACGTCAGTGTTTGGTTTTGATAATTTTTAGATATTTATAATTTTATTCTGCCTCCACAAATTGCACACTTTCTTTCATCGGATTGACATTAAACTTGGTTCAAACCAAAATCACAATGACAAAATGTGCATTGAGAAGGGTCTTAAGGATGACGTCATTGCAGGGCAAGTGACATCATTTGATAAAATTATTCTTTAGGAATTATTCTAAGCGTTTTGAACAACCTTTAACTGCATGAAGCACTCTCAAAAGTGACTGCAAAAGGACAAACGAAACAAATATTTGTAAAATGCGAAAAAGCCCTGTGTTCTGTTTGCAAACAGACACACAACTCTAGTTGAGTGGTCGGGCACAACCCGACCACTGTCTAGAATTGTTCCAATTAATCTTTCTTTCTTTCTTTTTTTTTTTTCCGGACAATACTTCTCCGCGGGTTTACTCCTAAACCGTTCAAGATATAAACTTGTAACTTCGAACACATATCGACCCTGATCCCGAGTAGTGCATATTGTCCTGACGTCATGATGACGTCATCAGGTATCAAATTACAAGCAATTTAGTGTTTTTATTTTTTAATCATTACAAATCGATATAAAATCAACCGTGAGAGACCGGAACTTGTTTTTAACGGCAGTCAATAGAATAATACTGGGTCTCCAATTTACTTCGTGGGTGTCAAATCATACGACCCTTACTTCCAGTTGAAACCGGTCGAACCCGGAAGTGCCTTGTAATTTAAAATGGTAAAAGATATGAACGTGCTTTCAACGATGTTAGCCTTCGGCAAGAAAGTACTTTTCGAAACTGTAACCGATGGCGTCATGAAATATTAGAGCGCCCTCTAGCAGCAGGTTGAAAAATGTCCAAAATGCATTTTGAATAGATGTCTGTTGCGAAGTTTGCTGTAATCTTTTGAAAATTGGTATATATGCTGACCTTCATGCAAACAACACATGTGTGAAGTTTGAAGCTGATGACGTCATCAGACCGGAAGTTACAACGAAAAGACTTTTTATTCTTCAAAAATCGCTAAAAAATCAATCGTGAGAGATACGGTATAATCTTCAATTGTCCATTAAATGATAAATTAAACATTGGCGTCACTTGTGCCAGGCGCGTGGCTTGTCAAATTGTTCACACACGTGACCCGCCACCGACAAAAATACCCTAACGGTAGTCCGTCGCTCAAAAATTCAATGAAAGCGTAGAGCTGGGTGTGCGTGAGTACACTGCATGTACAGGACATTGTACATGACATGCATTCAGTGCAGATCCATTATTTCATCATCGTCATGCTTGTTGGAACGGAGCCAAACACGTGGCGCGTAGTCTTGTACTCAAGATGCTTGGTCTTCTTGGAATGCTAAGATTGTGCCAGAACAATGATGGCATGATGACGTTATCAGGTGTCACGTGACAAGCAATTAAACTTTGATATTTTTATCTTTAAAAATCTATATAAAATCAATAATGAGATCTGTCGTCTTGCTGTTGACGGCAAGTGATAGAGTAAATTAAGGTCTCTATTTTTTAACGTGTACGTAAAATCACATGGCCCTTGCTTCCGGTCAAAACCGGAAGTGGCTTATTATTGGCTCATTATTTAAAATTGGAAATAGATATGAACTTGCTTTCAACGGTGTTAGTCTCTGGCCAGACAATATTCTTCAAAACTTGTACTGGTGATGTCATGAAATTCTCGACTGCCCTCTAGCGGCAGGTTTAAGAATGTCCAAAATGCATTTTGAATAGATGTCTGTGGCGAAGTGTTTTGTAATCGCCTGAAAACTGGTATATATAATGACCTTCATGCAAACAACACGTGTGAAGTTTGAAGTTGATGACGTCATCAGACCGGAAGTTACAACAAAAAGACCTTATTCTTCAAAAATAAATCAATCCTGAGAGATATAATCATGAATTGTCCATTGAATGATAGCTTAAACATTGGCATCAATTGTGCCAGGTTCGTGGCTTTTCTAATTGTTCACACACTTGACCCGCCGCCGACAAAAATACCCTTATAGTAAGTAGTCCGTCTCTCAAAAATTCAATGAAAGCATAGCACGTCGCCGTTCGGCTACGGCATAGGCCGGGCGCGCACGTCCGCTGATCGTGGCCTGGCTTTTCGTTTGCTTTTCAAGGGCGTGCATGTACAGTACATATACATGTTATTAGTACGTAGACTCTGAAAAAGTCTGAGGAGAAGTACTGTTATCACGCGTGTAGGACTAAAATAGATCGCTGCGCGCGTCTTCGTCTTGAGAAAGGGCAAGACAGAAAAGCGCGCATGCGCAGTTAATGTGTCATAACCGGGGTTAAGCTTGTACACTGCATGCACACTGTGATTCGGAAAGTAGAATGTGTGCACCTACGCTGTTCGTGGAGCTGCCTAGAAAGGCACCTCTTACGAACTCTGAGCGGCGATTTAGCGAATATAAATGTTTGTTCGGATAGGACATATTATTTCGGGGTTTTTGCAGGCAAATGGTATTGGGAGTTCATGCTGAAAACAGCTTACCATTTAAAATGGCTCCAGTTATGATTGGACACATGAATACATGCAAATCAATCAACATGCATCCTCTCCGAATAACATCAGTATTCACTACCCATATTCACTTTTTCTACGTTTAAAAAAATAAATACATACTGACATTGATCACTACGTAAAAGAAACATTTTGAAACAAAATTAAAATTTTATCAGACAGTTTAAATTTCGTTATCCTTTGTACATGTTCTAACATAAAAAAATATTCATAACTTAACTGGACAGTGTTTCATAAAATAGTTGTCTACCCTACCGAAGCTCTAGTTGAGTGGTCAGGAACAACCCGACCACTCTCTGTTATTGTTCTGGTCAATCTTTCTTTTTTTTTTCCGGACAATACTTCTCCGCGAGTTTTCTCCTAAACGATATACTGTATGAACTTGTTACTTTCACTATATATCGACCCTCATCCGAAGTGGTGCATATTACTCTGACGTCATGATGACGTCATCGGGTGTCAAATTACAAGCGATTTTAGCTGGAAAAGGGTCAAATTACCTTCAACCATAACTCTTGAACAAGATAATCAGTGATGTTTATATTCTGTAATAAGATAGACCATGAATTGAAAAATATTTCTTTTCGTGTACCGTGAACTCACTTGACCCCTTCTTCGGGGTCAACCAGAAGGTGAAAGTTAGGTGAATTCGAAATGAAGACTTTAGCTTGAAATCAAAACAAAGCAAAATTTCTTCCATACATTTTACGGTATGATCATAAAACCTAGTGTGAATTTGTACCACGTTACGAAGATACTATAGAGTTTGTTACGTCATCATGACGTCATCAGGTATCAAATTACAAGTGATTTAAGGGAAAATGTTGACGAAATAGTTTGCGCTATATCTTTTGAACTAAATATAGTATCGTGTTCGTTTTTTCGTGAGGTTGTAGACTATGCTGTGAGAAATAATTCTTGTCCCCGGACACAAAACCGCTTGACCTTCACTTCCGGTGTTACCGGAAGTGCAATAAAAACCGAGTATAACTCAAAAGGGGAAGCATTTTACTACACACATATATATTATGAAAGTGTTTATTGAGGAATGCCAGACACAAAACAGTGTGATGACGTCATCTTGACGTCAGGACAATATGCACTACTCGGGATCAGGGTCGATATGTGTTCGAAGTTAGGCTAGGGCGCCCCCTAGCGGCATATTAAATAGCGTTTGCTTTCTTTAATTTGAAAACCATCCGTTAAGATTTCACAAAATCGCCCCTTGATATTCTTTGATTAACCACAGATAATTTGGCAAGGTTACAAATTCATGACGTCATGAGACCGAAGTTACTTCTATGAGAATTTGAAAACGATAATATATTTAATTTAATTATATCATTTGATTCATGTCGTATATCTTCGTAGCCAAAATAACGATATCCCTTACAATGTTTACCTTTTGCTTCCAAATACTGTGACGTCATCAAACCCGAGTTAGGTGTTATGAATGCATACAGTTATATTTTCCATATTTTCATACGTTATTTAACTTCACAACGAACATTTATCCGCTCCGAACTAAATCAGTATTCACTTCCCGTTTTTGAGTCAAGCCAGAAATAACTTGTATCTTGTGTACATAGAATGTTTACTAAAATTTATCACACCGTTAAAGATGCATTTTTTAAACAAAATAATTGATTGTACTGGAAAGGATTTAATTTCGGGATCCTTGTTCTTACATAAACATATTCATAGCTCAACTCGGCAGTGTTTAATGAACAATTGCCTGCCCGACCACTCTGCGTTTGTAACAACAAACGCGAACCTCTATTTCTTTCTTTCTTTTTATTCCGAACAATACTTCTCCGCGGGTTTTCTCCTAGACGGTTTATGACATGAACTTGCAACTTTAAATATATATCGACCCTCATCCCAAGTGGTGCATATTACTGTGACGTCACGATGACGTCATTGGGTGTCAAATTACAAGCGATTTTAGCTGAAAAAGTTACCAATTACTTTCACCTATAACTCTTGCACAAAATAATCAATAGTGTTTGTATTCTGTAATCAGATAGACCATGAATTGATAAACATTTTTTTGTTGTGTACGTGAACTCGCTTGACCTTTACTTCGGGGTCTACCGGAAGGTCAAAGTTACGTGAATTCAAAATAAAGACTTTAGTCTGAAATCAAAACACGCTAAATTTCATCCAAACTGTGAACGCTATGGTCATAAAACTTAGTGTGAACTTGTACCATGTTACGAAGATGTTATAATCTTTGTAGCGCCATCATGACGTCATCAGGTATGAAATTACAAGCGATTTAAGGCCAAATTTTGACAAAATAGTTCGCACTATATCTTTGGAACTAAATAGAATATCGTGTTCGTTTTTCTTGTCTCGGGACACAAAACCGCTTAACACCGGAAGTGCGATAAAAACTGAATATAACTAAAAGCAGAAGCATTTTACTACACACATATAAATTATGAAAGTGTTAAATGAGGAATACCAGACACATAAAAACAGTGTGATGACGTCATCATCCGAAAGACCGCCCCCTAGCGGCACATAATATAGAGTTTGCTTTCTTTGATTTTTAAACCATCTGTCCACATATTACCAAATTGCCCCTTGATACTCTCTGGTTAACCACAGATAATTTGGCAAGGTTTCAAATTCATGACGTCATCAGACCAGAAGTTACTTTTATAAGGAGAATTTGAAAAGTATCATATTTTAAAATTTATTCTATCATTTAATCCCTGTCATATCTTCGTAGTCTAAATAATGATATCCATTACAATGTTCACCTTTGGATCTCTAATGCTGTGACGTCATTAACCCTAACTCCTGGAGCTCTTTTACTAGAAAGATACTGGAGGTATCCCGAATCTGCCAGAATCCACCAGCAAAAGTCTTGATGGATACTGGCGGATTCAGGATACCATGGTGGCATAAAAAAAATACAGCATGTTTTTCCATAGAGTCTTCAAAATCCATCACCTAAATTTCTGGTGGATTTTGACAGATTCAGGATACCACTCTTGCATGAAAATTATGATGTTTGTTGTTGCATAGGATCCATCAAAATACACCAATGCATGGCGACCCCAGCATGGAGTACAGAAGTGAATACGTCTTGCGCACAAAATTTGTGTGAAAGACATTGGCGCGTGTTTCGGCCCATAAATCGGCAGCGCGTCCACATGCGTCCCATTCACTGTGCGATAAATCTCCGCCATTTTGGTTGTCTCTCGTAGGCACGCAACAAATTAACGTAAAGTACATGTAATGGAGCTTTCCTCCAGCACGTGACCTAGCTCAACGCGCGCGAATCTAGAAATGCGCACTGAGTATTTACGCGATGCGCACACATAATTATTAGCGATGCACATGGTGCTCTTTACGCGTAAACGGTGTTGCGTTCGTCACATTTTTGCACATTATTTGTATCTTTCCTCCAGCACGTGACCCTACATGCAAGTCCACCCAGTACACGTGTGTACATGTTTGTACAGTATGTGACAGACTTGGCAGGGCTAGTGCCATCAGTATTTACTTGACCACAAACATTGCAAAAGAGTTAAACTGTTGAGATCCTGAATCCATCAAAGTCCCCCAATAGCTCAAAATGGAGGTATCCTGAATCCATCAAAATCCGCCATTTCCACTAGGCTTCGAATCCTGAGTCCATGAAAATCCCCCAGTTTGTTCAATATGGAGGTATCCTGAATCCGCCGAAATCCCCCGAAACAGGGGGGGGGGGGGGGTGGATTTTAATGGATTTAGGTACGTTGGGGTTAAACTGTAAGTTAGGTGTTATTAATACGTCATCAAACCAGAAGTTAGGTGTTATTAATACTTCCCTTATTTTCATACGTTATTTTAACTTCACAATGAAAATGTATCCTCCCCGAACTTTATCAGTATTCACTTACCGTTTTTGACTGATGACGTCATCAAACCTGAAATAACTTTTTTGCACACAAAGAATGTTTACTGAAAATTATCACACCGTTAAAGATACATTTTTGTAACAAAATAATTGATTGCACTGGAACGGACTTAATTTTGTGATCCTTTGTTCTACATAAACATATATATCTGGGCAGTGTATAATAAAAAGGCTGTCCGCCCGACCACTCTGCGTTTCTCAACTAGTGTGAAGCTCTAGTTTGTATTTATGTTCGGGAAAGGACGCAATATTTAACAAGGTTTAGCATAGCACCATGCATTTCTACTGAAATCCACCACAAGACCACCACTACTATAGTAGGCTTGAATGGTACGTTGTATTTCTGTATTACCGGATAGTCACGTTTTTTCAATACCGACTAAAACCGACTAATGATTCATGAATACCGAAACACCGGTGAACTCGGTATGGAATTTCAATACCGCGGTACTCTTCCTGTGTGTTTAGAATCTTTGCAAAAGCCTTTAATTCAAACAGAAATACAAACAACCTCTTTGACAAGTTTGATTCCATTCGTTGTGGTTCCAGGCATCCACTTTCATGTCTGCATTGTCAATTACCCTTGACAGATAAGACGCAATTATCAAGCTGGACTAGAAACCTGATACTTTGGCAGCTGGAATACCACAGAGGCCTTTGTAGTTCTGCTATTAAACGCCGCCGTGTTTTCAGAAAGTTCAAACAATGTTTTACCCATGGGAATGTTTTGACGGTCGTGACAAAAAACTGGTCTGATAATTATTTCTCCGTGATTGTTTGAGTCTACATCATCATGCGTAATTTTTGCCAAAACATAGTTCTCAAGAATATCAGCAACAAGAAAAAATGTGTCAATCAATGACCGCCCAAACTTACAGGCTTCAGTCATGGAGCAAGATTCCGTGCAATATGCGTGCGAGGTGCACGTGCAATGCCTGCAAAGGGAACGGACTCGCCTGGATTCACTTGCAATGCTGATGAGCCGTCAGATCCGGGGAAATTGAGAGAGACATTTTTTTTAAAGAAAGCGCCATAAAAAGCTATGATTTCTCATCATGGGGAAAACTCTTGTCCGATCTACCATAAAGCGAAAGCCCCCGGCCGAATACACCTGCATCATGTGCGTGGCCGTACATGTCAGTGCATGATACGCATACCCGCGGTTCCACACTGGTTCCGCACAGAGTTGGGTTGAAACACGTGCTTTTCCCCACGCTCTGCATTCATCGATCTAAAACACCCTTTTTAAAAGAATCAGAACGGCCATTTAAAACCGCGCTCTGAACATTTTTTCCATTCATGTTTTGGTACGATTGGTCCGTTGATTATTCATCGGTACCGACGTGCAAAAGGAAGGGACTCGCATGAATCATACGATGAGCCATCCAGATAAAAATCGAGAAAAGAATATACTCCAAAAGAAAGTGTCATATCAAGCCATTATTTCTCATCATGGGAAAAAAACCTGTGCGATCGCGTTACAAAAGCCCCCTTGCGCCTATCCTGCTGGGTCCATAGATCCACAAGCACAAGTCGTGGCACTGCATGGATCGAGCTGATTGGCCACCTAAAATGGCGCTCAAAACATTTCCCATTCATGTTTTGGTATGATTGGTCTGTTCGTTATGAAGGTCGCGGCACCGGACAACTTCATACTACAGCCTCCACAATTGCACATGCCTATAACATGTGATGATTATTAGAATGACCAATCACGTGAGGAGTGCGATTATTTTTTATAGGAGTCCGATTTTCACATGACACCGGCGAAGCACGAAGGAGTCACTGGTGGCCGGCATTTGAATTGCATGAGCTTTTAATATTGAATCGCTCTCAATGGATACCAACTGATTATCTGCATTATTTTTAGTGGACCTTGTCATGTCAATGACTTACAAATTCGAACAATACCGGTACAATACCACAAAAAGTAAGCTTTTCGTTTTTAATGATCTGTTACAGTGATACATTTTTACAAACAAATGGACTGAAAATGAAACATGACACTTTAGTGTTGGAGATTTGCGGCATGAGCATTTGCGTGATTTAAGCCGCGCTGGCGGCTTATCAACTCGGCACGTGGTGCCTGGTGGCTAGTTGTTGTTTTTTCCCCTGATAATGACGTAATACCCCTCTTAACATAATACTGCAGTTTTAGGCCCCCCAAAAAAGTCTCCGGTTTCTGATATGGAGCTTGCCCAAAAAGTGGTGCGGCGACGCGGCTTTTTTTTTTTTACCTGATTTTTTTGCTTCAAATGTCGGCTGATGACTGCAACTGGTGCCCGACTAAACTTAGTGCAAATATATGGGAGTCCAGAGAGGCCACATAAAGCTTATTCTCGATCATAACCCCCTCTATAAACACGTTAAAATTGTGCAGCAGCAGGATTCTAGTCAAACCAGTGAGTTTGGCGATTTTGAGACATCATCTTTCATTGAAAAAAAAACTTCTTCATTTTGCCGACGCGCATGGCTACGGCGACGCGCGCGCATACCAGAAACCGGGGACTTTTTTTTTTTGGCCTTAGTGAATACCACATTTTTTTTGTCACTGGATACCACGGTATCGTAAATGCAATAACGAAACAAGCCTATAGTACAGGTGGATTATTTTGATAGACTTGGTGCTCATGGCTTTGCCTACCAAAATCCCCCATATGGGAGGATGGATTTTGATGGAGTTGGGAAGGTTAGGGTTAATAATCACTGCTGGTGAAAACATAACTTTAAATTTAGACATTGATGCCCCACAAAGAAATGTCTAGATAATTAAACTTTATTATACAACACCTGAATAAATCCCCGTCATCTGATTGATGGATCGTTGATCACATGTCATTGAATTATTCGTACCAACGCGTGGCGCGCAGCGCACAGTGCAATGGAAGTACTATTGCACTGTGATTAGAAGTACCATTGCACTGTCACTGCACATGTTGCCGAAGGTGGCGCTGTGGTGTTTAAATTGGCAATGAAAGTTCTGAACTTATTGAACTGTTTAAGTTCTAAACTTATGGAAAAGTTTTAAATTGAGATAAATTGAATATGATAGTTCTCAACCTGTTGAACAGTTTGCATAAATTAAATATGATAACTCTGAACTTGTCAAACTTGTAAACAATTTTAACTTGAATAAATTGGCTATTAAAAGTCATCCAGTCATGAGGTGACAGATGAAATGTTCCATTCCACAAGGGGAAGCCGAGTGGACTGGAACATTTCATCTGTCACCTCATGAAATTATTCTTACCATTGCACTCACAAACATTCATTTTTTGTATATTATCCTGTGAACATTATGCAGTCAGCATGGTGCTTTTAACAAAATGGGATCTAAGGCATAGGCTCATCAAGCTCAAAATAGTGCTTGTTCCGTGTTAAATGTTTCAAGCATGTTCAGGAAAGGACACACATTTTAACATACATGTTGTTACAGTGACAGTATTACAAAGAATGCTAACCTCAACAAATTTACTGTTTGCTACAAAATTCTGATAAAATACCCGGTAACTTCAAACAAACAGTGTACATGTGTATTTAAACAGATGTTGTTAAACTTGTTTTAAAAAAAGTGTCCTTTCCTGAACACTTTGATAAACAGAAATTAGACTAAAACAATAAATTTCATTTAAATTTGCCCAAACTAATGCATGTGTTTTGTAGAAAATCAGCCAATATCTGACAAATATTGGATTTAAGTGTGACTTGTAAAGATAAATGTATATGCACATGTTTACTCGGATTGTGTGTAAACATGAGTGAGTAAATGACCTGTAAGAACAAAACACTAACACTTTCTTGCTACCGGTATAGTTGGTTTTAATTTTAAAACATAAACTCTTACAGACAATATAAGCATCTACTACCTCAAATTTAAGCAAAAATGGCTTTGTCAAGTACTCTGTTAAGCTATATGTTCAGGAAAGGACAATGCAGTTTAACGACAATGTCATGACAGCAAGCAGGGTTCGAGTCTGAATCTTTTTGTAGTCTATAGACCGCTTGCAGACGCGTTCGATAATCGACGCGCGAAGGCGCGCGACGCCATGTTGTGGGACAGGCGTATATCTATCCACGCACATTTTGTCCCATAACATGGCGTCGCTCACCTTAGCGCGTCAATTATCGAACGCATCTGCAAGCGGTCTATTGAAAGTTCTATCTCTGACTTCCTGTAAAAAAAGGGGGGCATGTTCAGGAAAGGACATTTTTAACAAACATTTGCATGCCATACTATGCGACTGCTGCTTTATCAAATTTACTTGTTATTTCCCAATTTCAATCTTTTTATACTTGATTACTGGATTATGTATTGTCATTTTGACAGGCAATAAGGTGTGTTTCCCTTATTTTAATTCTGGAAAACATACCATGTTCAGGAAAGGACATTTTGAGAAAAAGTTTAACAGGTTAATGTCTCATAGTCCAGCGGATATGTGAAACAAATTGTGCACTTTTGCATCAAAGCGTGAAACTTGGCACAGATGTTTATATTTATGCCAGAAAATGCTTTAGATGTGGAGCCATTGCAGATTTACCCTTTTAGGGGCGTGGCATCCATTTAAAAAAAGGGTGGGGGGACTCATCATGCCCGTAGTGAAAACGATTGTTCCCACTTGTCACAAAAACAGGAAACTTTACAAAGACATAATTATATAGATTATGAGTGATTTCCAGATGTGGAGCCACCACAAAAGCACCTTTTTGGGGGCATGGCAGCCATTTAAAAGAGGGGGAGGGGATAATTATTATGCCCACCTGGGGAAAAATTGTGCTTATATTTCATGAACAAATAAAATGTCCTACAGACGTATATATACACGAGAAAAAAAATTTCCAGATGTGGAGCCATCTCGAACACACCCTTTTAGGGGCGTGGCAACCATATTAGAAAAAAGGGGGTGGGGTTTTCATTATGCTCACTAATGATGTGCAACGGGTCGGGACGACCAGGCCAAACCGACCCGAAACATTAGAGATATAAACTGAATCTGAACCGAAACCAATCTTAACTCCCTCAAACCGACCTGACCCAACCCGACAAAAAATAAGGTAAAACCGACCCGAACCGACCCGACCCGAAAAAAAAACGGAAAAAAGAAGAAAACCTGGCTTGGACAAGGTGATCACTTTTTTGTGCCTGCCCTTACCCATGTGGCATGAATTCTTTTGCAAAACCATCGTCTCTCTCTCTCTCTGTCATACCAAGTGGGTTGATCGAGAGTAACTACGCGTATTAAACAAACGCATGGTCACTACGTGGTATCATGAAAACTGTTACAATCTATCTATTTCACTGTTAGTCCTGATCCCACTGGAGAAATTAATACCGTGGGAACTTGCTAGTGCTCTCGTTGGCCACACCACACAATGGACTGCGGTCACAGTGACTGTCAATAATATTGCATCACCTGAATTTCTCAACTGTTTCGGTTTATTTCGGTTTATTTGGGTTTTTTTCAAAAGATGGCTAAACTGACCCGACCCGACCTGAAGTCAGTTTCGGGTCGGGTTGGTTTCGGGTCGGGTTTGCACATCATTAATGCCCACCATGGAAAAATTGTTCCAACATTCATAAAGAAATGAAACTTTCCACAGACATGGACATTCATGAGAAAAAAAATCCAGATGTGGAGCCATCGCGAACACACCCTTTTAGGGGCGTGACAGCCATATTGAAAAAAAAGGGGGCGAGGTTCTCATTATGCCCGCCATGGGAAAAATGCGCCCACATCTCATAAACAAATGAAGCTAATTCCCACAGACATTAATATTCATGAGGAAAAAATTCAGACGTGGAGCCATCGCAAAAACACCCTTTTAGGGGCGTGGCAGTCATAGTAAAATGGGGGGGGGTAATCATGATGCCCCTATAAAAAAAATTGTGCCTACCTTTCATAAACGGATTAAACTCCACACAGACAATATATGCATGAAAATCTTTCTTTTTTCGAATGTGAAGCCATGACAAATTACCCTTTTAGAGGTGCGGCATCCATTTTTAAAATGGGGGGGGGGGCTCAATATGCCCACCATGGAAAATGTTGACTGTTTTTCATTTAATAAAATCCACCTCAGATAGCTCTTCTAAGGTGTTGGAGTAGGGCCACCTTTATAGAGCGAAGTGACTGTTGGCAAATCTTTTTCTTACACTACCGGTATGCATTCTTGCCTTAACCCAGTTGCTGGTTCAGTCATCTGTAGAATTATTGTTAAACTCTCAACTGCAGCAATTTCTGTATTGGGGTATAAACTGGGGTACCTCAGTTAGTCTTGGAAAGACTGTTGTTACTTCTTCAAATACACTATGTGTTTCCCATGCCTTTTTTTTCTTACAGACCCAAAGGCATATTATGCAGTGTTGCAACCTGTATAAAGTATGAAATGTTTTCAGGGCTACTGATTTCTTTTAATGAATTTGGTTGGGGTAAAACACTCATCAGATATATACCATTTTTTTAGTGAACGGAGGGGGTGTATGATGGGGGTACACAGATTCATTGAATGTGAAGTCATAGTGGACGTGACCACCACTTTGTGAGGAGAGTGCATCGTGTTGTGACCCAATCTGCTTTTAATGCGGCCCAAAGGTAGGGGTAAGGGGGATTTTGCACCCCCCACCAGGAGAAAAAGTCTATATTTTACTTTACATTTAACGTATATTGAAGACTACTGAAATGGCCACAAAATGTGATTATAATTTGTTTTAAGCAGCACCCCAAGCGTCATAGACCCCCCCCCCCTCCCCTCCTGTAAAAAAAAAAATTTCTTGGCCTTTAAATGTTAATTGTTAGAGTTTGGGGCTAATGATGGCTCCACATCTGGATATTTTCCCCTCGTGAATATAAACGTCTGTGGAACGTTTTATTTGTTCATGAAATATGAGCACGATTTTTCCCAAGGTGGGCATAATATTTACCCCCCCCCCCCTTTTTTTTCATGGCTGCCACGCCCCCCAAAAGGTACAAAAGGCACATTTTTCCACATATCCGCTGGACTACAAAGTCTTCCTGTAAAGTAAAGCACCGATTAGCTATTTTTCATTTTGCAACCTTTCCAGTGAAACTGCCCGTAAACTGGCTACCCAGGCTATTCTAGTCACCCAACTAGTCATTGACCTTTAAACCAACCAGGGTTTGAGTGTCAGGCATCAACTAAAAAATGCGTAAGAACATCACATTTTATACCCAAGGATAATATTCCAATTAACAAAAAAAATGGGTTTCATAGAATTTAAAAAAGACTGCTTAAAGTTCCAGATATCATTTTGGAATGACCAAAACACTTTAAGGACTAAAACGAAAGACGGGCCCGTCAACACAGTCTCCGACTTAACAGATTGATTCCGAGCGAGTACCAACCGCATATACATCTATATCTGTGCACAGAACCGTGTGGGAACCATCGCAGCATTCATGTCCCTTGGCGGCTAAATAAACAAAATAGTTGTTTGCGAACTTTTCTTCACTGACCGGATGGTTGTGTCAAATTGCGGGGTCTAATCCACCAATTGCGTTTACGCGCAAACATAGGATAAGATCCGGACATTGCCAGATCTGATCTTTCCTGAAAGGGGGTCGAGAAAGGTGGATCAGATCCAGATCAGACCTTGATCCACGTGTAAACGTGGTATATCTCATCTGATTGCCTTGCATTTGTTACTGTTTTGTTCATAACTTATTTTCATTCTCATTTCTCTTTTTCTACATGTATATGAAAACCTGTCCAATGATTTGCGGTTACATCTACTATTTTCAGGGTAAGTACAGCTGTACATAGATGTTCTGTATGCACACACTAGTCACCATATCATACATACTACATGAACATGCAAGAATATACACATGTAATACTGTTGTGCTCATACATGTAAGTTTGTGTGTATTACAGATGTGTATACTATACCAATATTGACTGCTTCTCATGGTGTAGTTAAACTAGCCTCCATAGATGATCCACAGAGCGTTCTGGAAATAGAATGTTCCATGGAACAACCGAGGGAGGCTAGTTGTACTGTTTTACTACACCAAGAGATGAACAGTCAATACTTGTTTTACAACACCGGAACCACATGTTCTGCTTGATTTTAAGAGATAACTGATTAATTTAACCTAAATCCAATTAAAAGTAGATATTGTCCACAATGGACAATACAACTGGCTTTTCTGCTTATAATTAAGGGAATAAATGTGTGCTCTGGAGGTTTTTATCACTCTGTTTAAGACCACTTAGAGTCTGGGTGCTGATAATTACCCGAGCCGGAGGCGAGGGTAATTATCAGCACCCAGACTCTAAGTGGTCTTAAACAGAGTGATAAATACCGACGGAGCACATATTTATTCCCATTCATAAATACCTTTTCGGTAAGAAAAAATCATATAATTCGTTCAAAACATCCCGATTTTGTTCAACAAATTCACTTAATGCTTTTTGAAACATCCCTCTTGCAAAATAATGGAGTGTTCAGCTGGCGAGTAAGATGTAAACAACCCTTTTATGGAGATTGACGCGCGCGTATCATGTTCTGCGCGATGTCGCGCAGAACGCACCTGGCGCATTGCATTTTGAATTTAGAACTATAAAATTCTGACTCCCTGGTAGTGTTGCGCATGCCTACGTGAGGATTGTGAACGTTCAACCAATGAAACGATAAGAGGCACTGGATTTTTAGGAGTCCACATTTTATTGTGACACTGGAAAAGTGTTTAAGACCAGCTAGCCATGTCTTTATCATCCGTTTAAGACCGGCCACGTGACGGGCTCTCGACCAATAGGAATAGCTAAACTGTCTGAGGTATTTATGAATGTTTATTGATAGTCGATTTTGGAAGAAGGCCTATGAATTAATTCAACTTGAAATTGGGCGCTTTTTTTCTAAAATATGCCCATTAGGGTAAAGAGGGCATGGCGAGCAATATTTTGTATTGTGCCAATGGTGTGCGACCTTTGCTTTAGAGATCCGGTATGAGCTATTTAATGGGTTTTTGTAACAATTGCACTTGATGAGTTTGCACTACAGCAGCATAGGCGTGCATATGTACATTTTGAGACCAAGTAATTAATTTTTGAAAATCAATATCAAATCTAATGTGAGAGATCTGATCTTAGTTTTCAGGGGAATCGACTTGCCTTTGACAATTATCTAACTGTCATTATACACTGTCAGTGTTTCTTTGCAAACTTTTGTTCAATGTCTTGGCATCAATTCAAACATGTTACAACAAAATCTAGTTAGCATTTTAAAATGTATCAACTAGTGACTTTTGTATGTACATGTAGTACATGTACATATTCCCGTAAAAAAATATTGTGGTTTTTGCCTTGTGTGCGGAGGGGGGGGGGGGGAACTGTACTGGGTTTGCTTTTGGCTGTTGTCTTTTTTTTATTCGGCACTTTGCCGAAACAGCCTTTGTTTTTGTTCTTTTTCAGCGATGGCGTAGTTTGGACACTTTTCCCCATGTATGAACATAATCTACTTGTATGTTGACTGTTGCACCAACACCCAAGTCTTAAACGAAGTTTTTTTTTAGGGAAATGGCAGGGGCGTAGCACGGTCATTTTTATTGGGGGGGTAACATTTTTTGAAAAGGGCACTTGTACATCCGTTGTGAAATGTAGACAGGTTTTTTCTTCGGACACTTTGCCTCCTACATGTGCGAAATTCTGAAAAAGGCACCTAAAACGGCAGATGCCACAAAAAAGGGCACCACTTCTTTTTTTTAAAAGGGCACTTGTTCAGAAAAAAGGGCACTTCGTAAAAAAAAAAGGGCACTCTTTACAAATTATTGGGGGGGGGGGGGGTAAGCCCGTTAAAAAAAGGGCATTTGAATGGAAAAAGGCAGTGTTTACAAAATATTGGGCCCCCTTACCCCCCGGATTCCGGATTTCCAACGTCTGTTTCCGTAATGTCGCCCGAAAACTTCTGGCGAAACATAGGCCCTAATTTACGATAATGGATGGACTGGTGACTATGTCTAATAAGCAATGCGGTCAAGAACCTGATAGACATCAATGCAGTGTGTGCATGGTGTGCAGTGGAGTGACTTGAGGACCAGACTAAAAATAATTTTCAATTGGTTTGCAAGGATTCCAGATTTCCGACGTTTTCTGTTTCCGTAATATCGCCCGAAAACTTCTGGCCAAATATAGGCCCTAATTTAAGATAACGGATGGACTGGTGACAAGTCTAATAAGCAATGCAGTCAAGAACCTGATAGTTGGCTTGCGCGGTTCCGGCGGTTCCCCGGTTCTAACCGGTTCCAATATGGGAACAGGAACTGTGAGTCCAATATTTTCAAGAACCGGGTACCCGCTATCGTCGGTTCTGGGCCCAAAAGAATCGGTTCCTGATTAAATTACCTATTTTTTTTGTGCACAAAATCCAAAGCCGAGAATCGGCTCCACAGGAAATCAATCGCGGAGGCACGGCCCGGGACATTCACTCGGGCCGGCTAGTCAAAACAATATTTCATGAGTCGGAGACAAACAGCTCAACTGAGCCCTTTTTGAGTTTGCGGTCGGCCACGAGGCGTGCGTACATGTATAGAGCATTGAACCCAATACTGGCCCTTTATGATGCATGGGGCGTGGCCAGACCGCTCGGGGTTACTTGGAGAAGCGGTGTTCAAAGTGTTTTACTTTTTATGAAATACGGACTCAAAGGAGGGAATGTTTATGTCATGCATAGATAATTAGGAAAAGGACTGATCACTTGGGAGGGTTTAACCAATAAAACAAACAAGGAGTCCGATTTTCACAGGAGTCCCATTTTTATGCTGTGGAATCGGCTCTGATTGACCCGGCTCTGAGTGCCGCGGGAATCGGTTCTGCGGACCCGTACCCGGGTAGTGTGTGCATGTATAGGTCTATGTACAAAGTAGTCGGCTCAAATCGAGTCAGGTCACGTATACCGTTGCATGAAAATGAATTTATACTTCGCTTTGGTTGATCGGTGCCTTTTGCACATGGTTAAAAATGAAATGTCGCTGCAGTTACGCACTAAACACGTGGGCTGCAAGATAATAATACTCATGTTCATTGTTCATGCACCTTAAGCCCGTGAGATCCGGAGTGCGGACTGTCCGATCCATGACTCGTTCAGTTCAGAGCAGGGTATTTTTGACCCGGGTCCATGAGAGCCAATTTCAGCACTCGACCGGTTCCACACTACAGTTCATGTAGTTGTGCAACGTACACTGAAAGCAGGGTACCAGTGTACGTGTACGTGATTTGTGAAGTGAATCATTCTATTTTCGGCGGCATGGTGGTCGTCACGGTAAATAAATTCATAGGCAAGGAACAGAGAATATAGTAATAAACGCTAAGCTTGTTTTCAAAAATAGTATCACAGGAAAAATTCATGATTTGAAACCAAATATGTATAGTGGAATATTCATGTACTCCACATGGAAATCCACAGAACACGGACCTCACAAGCTGACACCGTTATTCTTTACATGTAATCTCAAGAGTTTCTGTTTCACATTGAATTTTTGGGAGCTGGTTCCGACTCAGAACCGTTTTTTTTTGAGAACCGGAACCGGCTCCAGAAAGATTGGAACCGCCCAAACCTACCTGATAGATATCAATGCAGTGTGCCCAGTGTAAGGACCAGACTAAAAATAATTTTTCAATGGGTTTGCACCTCGTGTTTGTATATCGCGTGTGGATGTGTGTGTATTGTGCATGTACTGTGCAGTGACGATCATGAGCTAGGAATTCGCAAACACATTGGTGTCAATATTGCCGCGATGAGACCCATCAGCAGTGCGACATTTTGATCAAAGAATTTAGAAGAACTGGTAATAAAGTGTCACTGTGGATGGAAATCAGTTTGAGGTGCAGTAGTGCTTTGAAAAATAGCCACCACCAACACAAAAATGTTTTGGAAGCCTGGGACTGGGAGTTCATAAGTAGTATTAGTAACTTAGCAGCGTTAATATTTTTTTGTGAATCGTTTCTTTCTCACTGCAAACATGCAAAAGTAATAACATCACACACAGAAAAATACATTATTGAATCAATCACGTATGGATTATATTATTTAATGACCAGACATGTTTTTCCTCATTTTCCCCCCATTTGTTTTCTTTACGGAAGGGACAAAATTTGCAAACATTACAGAAATTACGGTACATAAAATGTACATGTCCTATATATGGACATACGTGCATGCACATGTTCATAATACATGTATACATGTATTACATGTATATACATGTATCTATACATGTAAATGTACAATAATATACATGTACAATAATACATGTACATGTATACATGTCAACCTTACTGTATTTTTCATTTTTGTCCAATCTCATAATAATGCACTCCAGACAAGTCCGGAAGCCAAGGGGAGTGACCCCTGATTCTCTGATATAGTTTTTTTCTCTGCTGATTATTCATCTTTGGGGTGTATATAATGAGATCTGCTGGTGGGGTGGTGTGAACCTGTCACCCTTGAGCAATTTTAAATATTGAAGATGGCATCCAAAATGGCTGCCGCGTAGGACTAAAACTTGAAAATTCCAAATATTTCAACGTTTTCTGCCACAAAGCAATGAAGTTTTAGCCAAGATATATGTTTTGGGGTTCGATGGATTGTTAATTTATAAAGGGTTTGAGAAGTATTGGATGTACTATGGTAACTAGCAATATGGCAACCATTTAAGCCGGTAAAGGGCGGTAAAATTACAAAACTGCCATAACGTGCAAAATAATATTAATTGAACACTCTTTGTATATCCTAGGTATATAATATTGACTAAAATAAATTGACTAAAACCTGAAACTATTAAAACAAACTGCCATTACATCAAGAATGAACAAAATAGAACAGTATGATTTGTTCCTGGATATTACTATCAGGCATGCAACTTTTCCTCGGATCAGCTGATTTCCTCTTTTTTCACTTCCAATGTGTGCCATTGAAAATAGAAAAACACTGTACAAAGTCTTGGAAAGATTTGAACTTCCTCTCTTTTTGTGACTTCCCAGTTGCATGCCTGTACTATTTAGGGCCATACAAGATGACCACAGGCAATGCGAGATCAAAATTAACCACAGAGATTGCAAAGAATATCCATCGAGCATGCCATAGATTAAATGAAGGTGACAACTACTGTACCATTAAAGAAACTACGCGAGCTGACACAAATGTTCATGTTAAAAAACAATCTATCTTCAGCTGCCAGAGGAGTCGAGATGTTTATCTAAATGAATCTTAGCCCTCATGTCTGCACATGTTCAAGATTTGGCTTGCAGGCATTTCAGATTAATGTTCTGATACAATGGGTCAGTTGGTATTTGCACATGGATACAGATGTGTCCCTGGGTTCAGTTGAGAGACATCTAGTCATTTTTTTCATCGTCGTCTGCCTGCAGAGCGTGCTTTGTTCTTTCATTGAAAAAAACCTGGCCACCCTGACATGCACAGAACACTGAGCAGGGAAGGTTTGCACTGTTGCAACCATATCTTTGTGTCACAGGGATCTCACTACTGCAAGAACAACTGACGAGTTTAAATAAATCATCCGGTGCTAGGGTGATGTCACTATAATAATAATAATAATACCAAGCATTTATATGGCGCTCTACAACGATCACAGCGCCTCACAACAAAGAGCTTAAACAGTTACTGAAAATTACAAAGAAATCATATCCAAACAAAAAACAAAAAAAACCAACTATTATACATTGGGAAATAAGTGTGTTTTGAGTAGGCGCTTGAAGATCGCTGTAGACGCAGCTTCCCTGATGTCAACCGGTAGTTGATTCCACAATTTAGGGGCAACAACAGAGAATGAATTGTCACCCGCCTTCTTGTTGGAACGAGGAACAACCAGTCGGGTGACATCAGAAGAAGAGCGGAGTCTCCTGCGATCTTCAGATCCATTCAAGTTGTACAGGGTGAGGCTATCAGTGATGTAACTTGGGGATTGACCATGGGAAGATTTATATACGTACAACATAACTTTGAACCGTCATGACCCTTTCTTTGACGGGGAGCCAGTGAAGTAAGCGGAGTAAGTGATCTGATGAGCTTTCTCTACCGCATGAAAATACAAGACGCGCAGCTTTGTTTTGAAGACGCTGTACACGTCTAATATCGACTTCCCTGGCACCGTACATCAGTGTGTTGGCATAGTCAATACGAGAAAGGACCAAAGATCTGACAGCACTATGGCATGCATCTTGAGTGAGGAACCGCCGAATCCGCCACAGATTACGAATATGGAAATTAACACTTCTACAAATTGTATTAATGTGATTGGTCATGGTTAGTGCAGAGTCGAGTATGACCCCAAGATTCTTCACAGTGGTAGATGGATTAATGCAGATGTCTCCAAGTTTTAACTGCAGATGTGGTAATGTGTTAACGACCTTCGGGGAAGCAAACACGAAGAATTCGGTTTTGTCTTGATTAAGTTGCAACCTGTTATGAACCATCCAAGTATTGATCCGAGAAATACAAGTGGAAAGCATGGTTAATGCACGATCAAAATCACCGGCAACCTTTGGATCAAATTCTGTATAGAGCTGGGTATCGTCTGCATAAACGTGAGATTGTGTTCTCTGATGATATCACCAACTGGATGGGTGTACATAGTGAAGCATTGTGGGCCTATTACAGAGCCCTGGGGTACTGAAAATCTCAGAACATGCTCAAAAGACTGAACAGTTTTAATGGACACTCTGGTTGGACGATCATTGAGGTAGGACATGAACCATGATTTAGTCGCACCTGTAATACCAAAACGATTCTCAAGTCTGTCAAGAAGTATTCTATGATCAATGGTATCAAATGCAGCTGACATGTCAAGTAAAACCAGGAGAACAACCTTGTTTTTGTCAAGGGATTGCAGGATGTCATTTTTCACTTTAAGCAAGGCAGTCTCAGTACTGTGGTGGGTTTTATATGCTGATTGGAACTTCTCACCAAGATTGTTGTTGTTGACATGATTTGTAACTTGACATGACGCAGCCTTTTCAATTACTTTTCCAATGAACTTGATGTTTGAGACAGGTCGATAACTCTTAAGGGCATTATGATCAAGAGTGGGCTTCTTAAGAACAGGTGTGATGATGGACCGTTTGAATGTTTCAGGGAAAACACCAGATGCAAGTGAGGCGTTAACAATTCTTGTTATGATTGGTAACAAACTAGGCAAGCATTTTTTTACAAGCCAAGATGGTAACGTGTCTAGTGAACAGGACTTGCTTGGGAATTGCCTAATGAGTTTCTCAATTTCAGGTTTGTTGAGCATCTTAAAATTGGGCAGATTAATGCAAGGATCTAACTGAGACTCACATACAACGGTATCAGAACATAGTGAAGTTTCAGGTACAGCCTTTGACCTAATTTGCTCAACTTTATCAATGAAGAAGGACATAAAACTATTTGCAAGTTCAGTTTCAGAGTCACAAACTGGCAATGTCTTTGGACAGGTGTTCAGAAGACCCCGTATTGTGGTGTACATGTCCTTGGAACTGGCATTGCAGAATTTGTCAGAGTAGTATGCTTTCTTGGCACTAGCAATCAGCTGCTGTACATTATCCTTCTGAGTTAGAAACGCGTCATAGTCTGTGTCCAAACGACTTTTGCGCCATTTGCGCTCAAGCCGTCTACAGATTCGTCTTTCTTCATGGATGTTGTTGTCGTACCACGGTAGCCTGGACTTGACTGTGCAAACTCTGGTTGTGACAGGGCAGATCTCATCAAGCACGGATGTTGTGATGGACTCGTATGTTTCAGACAGAAGATTGGGATCATCTTTAGTCTGCACAGTATCTTTGAGGCGCTCATCAAGAAGATTCTGGAACAACTCTAAGTTGATCTGTTCATATTCACGAGACGTTTTTGTTACTTTCATGGGAGGTGGTTTCTCATACCTTAAGATGCACTTGATAATGTGGTGGTCAGAGTACAGAACTGGATTTGTGTGCCATTCTTGAACTATGTCGTCATCGAAGCGAGAGATCAATAAATCAAGAGTATGGCCATGTTTGTGAGTGGGACCAGTAATGTGTTGGTGAAAACCATAGGCAGAGAGAGTCAAGAGAAATTGCTTTGCATCCCATTTATCCGGATTATCAACATGCAAATTGAAGTCTCCCAATAGCACTAACTGACATGGGAGGATGGAAAATTCATCAAGGAATTTCTCAAACTCTACCAAGAAGTCTGAAGTCTTGAAGCCATTGGCAGGGGATGGTGGAGGGCGATAGATGACTACAAACTGAATGGAGTTTCTCTTGTTTGTAATGCAAGTGTGTTCAAAGTTCAGGGTTTCAAGGCTGGTACGAGTAATGAGCAGATTGAGTGGCTTTTTGAAAAGAACACCAATGCCGCCGCCACATTTTGATTTTCCACGGGGCACGCTAAGGAAATCATAGCCTGGAGGAGTACATTCCCCAATAATGACTGTGTCGTTGTCAGCGAGCCAAGTTTCAGTTAGGAACATGATGTCAACATCGTTCTCTAATATATAATCAACTAGTATATCAGTCTTATTGCGCAGTGAGCTGGCATTCCAGGTATGAACATTCAGATTGGTATGGGGTTTGGCTCTTGTCAGTGGAATGAGGTTCGGGGGATTTCTCCTGGGGTGTGTCTTACTGTCAATCCTTGTATTTTGACATTTCTGTTGTTGAGTTAGTGGGGCCGAACCAACAAGATATCTGAGGTTGCGGTGATCGATAGTTATGGGCCTACTTACTCCACCTCGCTTTCCACGACGACGCCATCGCTTTCGTCTTCCGATCTTAGCAGACATCTGACCTTGACAATGATGAGTCTGGCATGGCTGTCGCAGAAGGTTGAGGGAGTCTAGAGTCTTGCAGCTTTCAGCCGACAGAGGACATTTTGAGAAGTTGGTTCTCAATCCGTGCAAAAAGGTGGCTGCATATTGAATACGTGGCAAAACCAATGTCGATGACGGATGCATAGTCTTGTTGGGGAGATTATCATGCCTCGTGATTGTGAAGCACTGGACCGGCTGATTCACAATGGGGAGATCCGTGCCTCTCAATAGGATGACAGATGTCAAGACAAAAGGATGAGCTGACAATAGAGAACTGGTGTCTCTGGCTGATGTGTATGTAGGTAGGTATACTCGAGTATTGGTACAAACAGGATACCAACATCAACCCTAAAATTCCTCCAACTGGTAGCTGGTAGTCGAATCCAGATGACCTCATAGTGCTCTATGGATCTAATCGGGCACGTTTGTAGAAACTGACCGGTAAAAATACCAACATTGGGGAAAAATATGGAGATTTTTCTAGAGAGTGGTGGTGAAAGCTGCCACACGGCGCTGCACACACTTATAACACTGGGAAGAGTTGTTTGGAGCCATCTTCCCATGACCATCCATATGCTGTTGGATCCATTCTTGGTGGATCTGGTTGCAGTGCATTCCTCCAGACTGCCACCTGAAGGTGAGCACGGGCCACATTTTTCTGAATGCTTCATTTGTTGGAGGCAAGGAAGCCAGCTTTTGGTGCACCAGCCACACACCGGCCCACTTTGCTTGCCCCATTTTCTGTCTTGACTCTGTCAATGAAGTACATTTAGTCGGGCCATAACAGGCCAACATGAATGGTGTTGCCTGGGAGGTGACCTCCTACAGAACGTGTCTTGTGTCACCTACCCGTATAGGTTAGGGTATGAACACCAGCTCTCAGTACTCTGAATGCCTCAGTCTTTCCAATTCTGAAGTATGTTGCCACTGTATCGCAACCAGTGAGTCCATGTGCTGCTAACAGGTCTAGGATGATTTCACGATGATGGTCAATGGTGGCATTGATATCAACCACTGCACGACCATGTTTCGGTCCGACGCTATCCCCACTGCCTTGTTTGTACAGGCAACTAAGGCCCTCCAGCTCCATCTGTCCTAGATTATTTGGCCAACCCAAGATTCATAAACCAGACATCCCCCTTTGTCCCATCGTTGCCTCAAGGGGAGGTCCCACCTACAACACTGCCAAGTATCTCACTAAGATTCTCCAGCCCTTGGTGGGCAACACAGCCCTTATCCTGGACCAGATTCATTATCTTCTGCTCACCTGCATCTCGTCATCCTGCTTCCAGTTGAGAGACCAATTCTTCAAACAATCCTACGAACAATCCTCTGGAACCTCCATAGGATCTCCTTTATCCCCTGTTTTAGCGGACTTTTTCATGGAAGAATTTGAACTGACGGCACTCCTCACAGCAGACCTGAAACAGAGTGTTTGGCTCCGGTATGTTGATGACACCTTCATCGTGTGCTACACAGCACTGAGGACCTCCGATTGTTTCTGAAACACCTCAACGGGCTTCACAGCAACATCCAGTTCACAATGGATTAGGAACAAGATGGTCACAGCAACATCCAGTTCACAATGGATCAGGAACAAGATGGCCACAGCAACATCCAGTTCACAATAGATCAGGAATGGATGTTGTTCCTGGATGTTGAGGTCTCCAGACAGCCAGATGGCACCCTCATTCAATGTTTTATGTGCATGTTAGGCCTACTACTTCTATAGTCCCCTTGCGATAATTATTGTTATGTGGCATGTACATTATTTTTAAGGTATACTGTTTCATGTATTTAAGGTATACTGTTTCATGTCATCATTTTGTTTTGTTTTATCAAGGCATCTCCATATAAGCCCCTGGCTTCAGAAGATGCCCCCATAATTGCCATTGTCCTTTCTTGCTTACTTATCACCATGTACTTATTTGTAGTAATATTAGGGGCCATTCAGAATTGTAAATGTTTTAAAATTTCAACTTTTTTTCCAAATTATTTTGACCCACCCACCCACCCCTAATTTCGATTAATAAAAAACTGAACATTTACATGTACATGCACTGGCATATACATATACTTGAACATGAACATGTATACCCATGTACATGTGTGTCTAGTTCAGTGACAGCGTGAACTTGTTGGTCTTCCTCTTTTGCACTGGTGACCTTCAGTTTTCTTACGTTTTGCCAGCTGATATGCTGTTGGGAATGACAGGTTGCAGTTTTGGACGCCACAAAGATGACCATGGTTTTGTCGTTTTCTGGATGAGGTGGATGATGTGACATACGAGGTTGTGCCTGTCACGTGAGGTAGCTGAGAAAAACATTCGCTCCTATCCCCCCCCCCCCCCCCCCCCCCCCGCCCTGTTTGCAGGGCGGGGGGTACGAGCGAAAGAAAAACATCAGGTTTGAGCAGACATCACATCACAGGCTGCAGTCCTCGTAGTCTTGGAGTCCAGTGGTTGAATAGTCCAGTGTTTATAGCGATTGGTAATCGACGCCTGCGGCGTGTTATAGAGCCGATCTAGTACACCTGGTACCTTGCTGCCTCTACACGGCCTAACCGCTACAAATGCCCGGCGTCCAAGTCTACTGAAAAAACACCTCCCTCTCATGCCACAGTGGGTCTACATACACGTACATGACCTACATGTACAGTACATACAGGGGATGAAGTTGGAAAAGAAACACGTATCGCGATATCGGAACGCTTGCGCCTAGTTCAGGCAAGTCAAAAGATCTATCTTTCTTTGTTTTTTTTATCTTTTTTCCATGGAAAGTGAATTTCGATTTTCAATTATTTAGCTTGACCCACCCACCCACAATTTGGAAAAAAAGATCGAAATTTTAAAACATTGACAATTCTGAATGGCCCCTTACTTTAATTATATTACTTGTTTGTTACATTGTCTTGTTTTTCTTTTTGGCATTATGGAAGTAAATGTTGATTGATTGATTGATTGATTGATTGATTGATTGATTGATTGATTGATGTGTGTACCGCAAACCCACACACACGGACGGCTAACTCCACAACCAATCCTTTCACCACCCCAAGATCAAGTCGTTGTCAACCGCACCTCGGTATGGAGAGCATTCAACATCTGCGACCAAGAACAACTGCAACAAGAACTTCACCATGCCAAGTCAGCTCTGCAACGCAACAAGACCAACTGAATCCAAACAACCACATCATCAACTGACAGAAAGCACAACTCATCACCAGCATCCAACAGTGGCACTCCCGGCGAGTCCGAGAGGCCATGGAAATCTACATGCACAACACAGTTCCACAAGACAGTGCAACATCAATGTGATATGGTTACCACTCCTTCACCGTACGTCCGATGGGTCTTCTATACCCACAGACCCCATCCAATCCCCATAGTTCCCCTTCATTAGTTTTGACCGATGGTCCCCTATACCCTTGGCACACTGCTTGATGTTCACCATAGCTACATGTATACCTCCATCCTTCTGACATGCTTCAGTAAGCACACACAGCCCACTTCAGCATCCTACCCAGCACCTCATTATCCCTGCATCATAGCATCCTGTCAGAATCTCCTGCCTTAACGGTCCACCGAACTTACCATCCTGTTACATAATCTCCCACCTCAACGGTCCACTGAACTTACATGTAGCATCCCCTACTTAACCACTACACCAGCCAGAGGCCGGCAGCGTCCTGATGACCCTGATGACAAGCAGAGCATACTGTTAAAAATTTTGAGTTAAACCAACTGGTTCTTCTAAGAACCACACAACTCACTTAAAAGAAATATCTTTCATTCACATGGTGTTACCGCAAACCTCCCATTCATTGGCGAGTTTTTTTTTAATGTATACCGCGATACGCAGTTTCTGTGGTAGATCTTCAAGTTCTCGTGTTCAGCAAGCTGTGTTTCAAGATCTATATGCAAGATATCCCCATAAACTTACATGTACATTGATAATCGTTTAAGCTCGCATTGAGCTCGCATTGATAATCATTTCTATTCGTGCCACACCAGTATTCTCTGAGAGCAATGTCTTCTCATCACACTTAGTGCCATACTGGAACTTACAGATGCAGCCCTACTCCATTGTTTAGCTATAGACTAAAAGAAATAAAATATTACTTAATTATATATTTATGTTGAAAATTTTACGGAGAGAAACAATGCTCTGTACACGTAACATCATGTCATTCCAACTTGAGACTTCTGTTGTCATCAGAATATCTGAAACGTAATGGTAATCTATGTGATATTAGTAAAAAAAAAAAACATGTTTGTCAAAACATACAGTACCCATTAATGGTATCATGATCTAAGGGTTAGAAAACATTTTACTAAGGCCTAAACTGTACAGTTTTATGTTATATATCTTTAAGACTTGTTTCAGAAAATCGTTACTCATCAAACCTATTTTATGCAATATATTGTCATTAGCATGTAAAGGATTCAACATAATGCTCTAATAAACATTTTCTTGAAATTTATTGGCAGTTTTGCCATCTTTACCACCTTTTACCACTTTTTACCGCCATTTTTTTTTTATACTTTACCATAGCAACAGTACATCCAATACTTCTCAAACCCTTTCTATCGAAATTATTGGACTGGGGGAAAAAATCATTGATCTATGGCAGCAAAAATGGAAATAAGGAGAATTTTCGAATTTTAGTCCTTTGCAGCAGCCATCTTGGACGCCACCACCCTAGATCTCATTAGATAGCCCAATGATAAACACTCAGCAGAGAAAACTATATAAGACATTTAAGCTGACCACAATTTATAGAGAAATCCTAAAAGAGAAATCCTATATACGCAATAGCCTATTTCAGTGTTTTTATGACTTGATTTATCGTGCCTGGCTCTTACGCATTTTGTTCAACTCCGATCCACTTCCAAATTGGCATACTCTTAGATCACCATCTGAAGTCGTGCGCCGATCCATGACGTCACAATGATGTCATCGCTGGTCACGTGACACGGCCATAAAATTGTATTCTTTGCAGGCCAATATCTCCTGAATTACTTGTCCGATAGGGTTGATCCTTTGCATGTACCTACATCGGGATATGTTATACGCGAAATTTGAGGTGACGTTGTGGTGACGTCATATGATTTTATATGGATTATATAAATGTTGAGGTATGTTGTCGTAACCACAAACACAGCACGTTAAATTCACAAAAAAAATTTTTAAACATGTTCATAAGGTTATACATACTTACACAAAAAAAGTCTAAAATGTCTGACATTATGATGAACTCATCAAAAATGCCATTTCTTAAATCAGATATTACTCAATATCGGATTGTTACAAAACTGGGCAGATGGTAAGATAATGTCATTGTTATGCAAAATCTGAAGTTACGTCATGATAACTTAATCGGTTAATTTTCTACAAATCTTTGGAATTTACAATTTTTTTTCTGCTGCGGAAATTTGCCACTGTTTTGATCAGATCAGGTCCAATCTTGACACATATCAAGAAAGAAATATATTGTGATCGTTTTCAAGTGTCGTCGTGATGACGTCATCATATGTTAGGCCAAACCTAATTGATTTCATGCATTTTTCGATTGGAAATATATTTTAAATTGTATCGAATCAGAAAAAGACAAAATATTTTGTAACCGAAAACAGTATCTGACTGAAAAATAATAATTAAAGCAAAAACAAATTGTATTGACAACTCGCGGTTCGATCTCGGTACCTTTCGCATGCTATGCGGGAGTCATTACCACTTCACCACGCGTGTGGCGTGCACGCCGCGGGCTACGTTCATTGGCTTCCCATAAAACGCGGCACTAATTTGTTTGTGGCTGTGCGCAAAAAATCCCTCCACAACATGAGTAAATAGCGCCACTTTCAAACCCGATTGCATGCCAAATACTCACAATTCGAAGCCCCCAGTCGAAATCAGTGGTGCAGTGCCATTTGTCTTCAATTCCCCAATTCTATTGCCCACAGAACTATTTAATATAGTGTGAGGGGAGGCGATGCCCAGTGGCAGCGTCCCTGAGTTTGAAGAATCGATGATCCTTGGATTGGAGGGTGATCCTTCGGATTGGAGGGTGTGCGCCCTCACGGCAAGAGGATTCCCATGGCAAGAAATTCATTGTGCAGTTTTCAATTTATGCGAAAACAATGGGCCCTGTTTGCTGATAATTCATGCACACATGACATGTCACGTCATCACATGACATGTCACGTCATATTCAAAATGCATATTTTGAGGCTTACATCGACAGAACGACTTGTCTGATTGGGTTTAAAGTTGGTATGCACCTAGCTCCGGTATGTTTTATAGATGAGAATTGAAGTGACGTCATGATGATATCATCACATGACATATGAGGTCACAATAAAGGTGCATTTGTATTAGCCTATAACTACCAAACTATTGGCACTGATCACTTTGCACTTTCTACTGCACATCTACCGGTTTGTCCTATCACTATCTTAGATACATACATTTATTTCGATGCTGCATAAAGGACGATACATAATGTTATATATTCAAATTGGCAATACATGTACATATATATATATTTACAATAGTGAACATTAACTAAATGGCAGCATCTAGGTCCGGGGTGAAGCATAAGCTTTTGTTCCCCAGCCTATGGACAGACAGACAAGTGACAGACATACATGGAAAGATAGAGCACAAACACTGGTGTAAGACAGTAATCAAGGCCGTTATTATCCCTATTACATTGTTTTAGTATGCAATTAAAAATAGATTTTTTTAGTTTTCTCGCAAAAAATAGAGAGAGAGGTTGATGATTTAAAAGAGTTATCCAGACTCTTCCAATATAGAGTGCCACGTTGGACAACACTGTTTTTGGACAATGTTGTTCTACTATAATTAACATACAGATTTTTCCTAGTAGTACTGCAGGTATTATATGAATGAATGTTTGAAGTAAGTGTAAAACAGGGGTTAAAACAAGCAGGTAATGCACGATTCATATATGTATACATAAATTTTCCTAAGTTAAGATGATACAGGTCAATGAATTTTAACAAATTTAAATTTGCAAATAAAGGCCCAGAGTGTTCACAATAGCCAGTTTTAAAAATTACTCGAACTGCACATTTCTGTAGAGTAAGCAGTTTGTTGCATTTAGGAGTTGGACTACCCCAGGTCAGAATTGAGGAATTTAAATACGGTAAAACAAATGAGTTACAAGTACAAGGTTAGTAATATGCTACTGGGTAAAAAATATTTTAGACAGTTCATTATACCAATATTTTTTGATATTTTAGCTGTTATATCATCTATATGATTCTTCCAAGTTAAGTTCTCATCAATGTATTCCCAAAAATTTGGTAGGCCTACCCTTAACCTGATCAATATTCATGAGTGTCATTTAAAATTATAGGAACAGACTGAGTGTACTTGTACTGGCTAGCACAAAATATTATATAATTTGATTTGAGAACATTTATACATAATTTATTGGCTAAAAGCCAAGTGGTAATTTTCCAGAGCTCAAGATTAAGATTCTGTACCGCTAGGTCTACATTTTTGTCAGTATTTAATAAACTTGTGTCATCTGCAAATAAGCAAAATGTAATAATATCTGAAGTGTTGCAGATGTCATTAATGTACAAGATAAACAAAAAGGGACCCAATACAGAGCCCTGTGGTACACCGCAAGTAATAGGCTGTTCTGTAGATTTTACAGAATTATACAAGACATACTGGGAGCTGTCACACAAGTAACTTTTAAATAAGTCCAGGGCTATTCCTCAGATACCATAATGTTCTAATTTACGAATCAAGATATCATGATTTACTGTATCAAATGCTTTCGATAAATCCAAAAAGATGCCAATAGAAAAATGTTTGTCATCTATATCATTACACAATTTGTTAACTACATTAGATGTCGCTAAATCAGAAGAGCGATTGTATCTAAAGCCAAATTGTGATTCCGAGAGAATGTCATGTTTATATATAAAAGATATTAATTGTGATATATTAACTTTTCAAATAGTTTCGAAAATGTTGATAAAACAGAAATGGGTCTATAGTTTCCAATATCATGTTTTGAGCCTTTTTTTATATATATATATCGGTATAACCTGAGCTATTTTTAACCCATCGGGAAAAATCCAGCTGTAAGGGATTTGTTGAAGACGTACCGGTAAGCCAGCGGTTTAGCCAATAATTACTTGGCCTGTTTAATAACGAAAGAGTTCAATTCATCGAATCCAGGGGCCTTTCCTGGAGGAATTTTGTTCAGAGTGTCCACAATCTCTTCTTGCGTAATGGGAGTCAAAAAGAGTGAATTCAAACACCTTTCACTTAGGAATGCTTCAATGGGAGTAGTACACAATGGTAGCTCACTAGCAAGTTTGCTTCCTACCGGTATGTCAACAAAATACGTG
Source organism: Patiria miniata (assembly GCF_015706575.1). Lineage (NCBI taxonomy): Eukaryota > Metazoa > Echinodermata > Asteroidea > Valvatida > Asterinidae > Patiria > Patiria miniata. Next base: position 23,521,064 of record NW_024037059.1, on the reverse strand, counting down.
TTAAAGGCGTCAGCAATTTCTTTGCTATCAGTGATTTTGTAACTATCAGTGCAGAAATACGTAGGGTTAAATTTTTGTTTACGCCTATTGGGTAGTGAATTTTATTTTAAAAGTTTCCAAGTACCTTTAATGTTATTTTTTTTGTTGATTAAATTTTTTGCTTAAATAATTTTTCTTTGATGATTATATAACAGAGTTAAGTTTATTTTTATACATGTACATAGTAAAATTAGATTTGTTCTGTGAAGTACAATTTTTAAGAAACTTCTTGTACAAGTGGTTTTTCCTCCTAATAGAATTGTAGATACCCTCAGACATCCACGGCGACTTTGATTAATCATAACTAACTTAACTTCAACCACAGGAAAATGTCTGTCGGAGCTGTTTAACGTGAGCTAAGAAGTTATACATACAATGGATATCATTCGATGACATTATACAATCCCAATCAGTCTCATTCAGATCGTGAGTAAAATTTTCAATATTATCGTTACCAAAAACTCACCTTTTATAATTTGTTTTAGCCTGAGCACTTTCTCTAAAGTTATCAATAATTAAAAAAATACCGGAAGATGGTCACTGATGTCAGTTATCAGAACACCTGAAGTATGGTTCAAATAATCATTTGTTAGGATATTTTCAATTGAAGTTGTACTATCAATAATAATCCTAGTCGGTTTGTTTATGGTGGGATAGAATGACTGAGAATCAAGAATATTCATAAAATTGTGTACAGTATTATCGATATCACACTGCATTAAATTTATGTTGTAATCGCCCATAATATAACATTTTTTGTTCTCAGTATTTAAACGACTTAATATTTCATCAAACTGATCTATAAAATTATTACATGATAAACATGGGGGTTTATAGACAATTCCAATGATAACATTTGGTTTATGGGAATTACGTTTGTAACAAGCTCAATAAAAAAAATGATTCTGCTTCAGAGTTGTTAATACATAAATCATTACAAATTTTATACACAAGATCTTGTTTTATATAAAGTACAACTCCACCACCTCTTTTATTTTGTCTGCAGGAACCTTCCAATGTATAATTTGGAATCTGGACTAAGGGATCATTTATGTCCTTTAACCATGATTCTGAAACCCCTTTGACTGAAAAGCTTGTTTGCAATAAGTTTACATATTGAATAATATGTGCAAACCACGAGCATTAATATGCAGTAATTTAGTATTGGTGTTGAACTTAAAAACATTTAGGAACTCATCTTAGTCATAATATTGACACAGAATTTCCGGTACTTGAAGATTTAAATCTGGATCTATATTGTTATTCATACCAGAGTCATGAATTGCTTGACTCATTCAAATAATTAAGCATACAACTACTGAATATCACAAAGGTATAGAATAGGAGTAAACATTTGGGATAGGCTGTCTTACACCAGGACACATAGAATAACACAGAAACAACATGGTACATGTATAGCAGAGAACAATATTGCATTCAATACATTTGTATACAGAAAATCATGAAAACTATGGTCGATCATGCAGCTCCCCCAAGACGATATGATTTGAACAGGCCATCTCGGACCTTATACTGGATCAAAGCTGGTACCGACCACGGTATATACGCGAAGTAGACCCGTTCGTCCTTCTGGATACGTCGCAGGTGATTTTCTCGCAACTCCTTACGTTCAGCTCTCACTTTCGGCGTAACATCAATCGTGATGAAAATGTTGTGTCCCTTGTACTTGTTATTCTTGAGATGTTTGGAAGCACTCTTGAGGATGAACTGTCGATCTGAATACCGAAGAAGTCGACAGTGGATGGGTCTTGGTCGTGGTGTTCCAGGTGAAGCGGGTAGTTGGCCCGTGCGATGTGCACGGTCGATTTCTATGCTATCGGCACCCTCGAGCTGCATGTGGTTGGCGAGGAACCCGCTGACGAAATCTTTGCTGGACTCGGAGCCAGCCTCAGAACCCTCAGGCACCCTCTGTATGACAGTGTTATTGCCACGGCTTCTGTTGTGGATGTCATCTATTTTGTCCTTGAGGTTTCGGATGATACAGAGGTTGTATTCGATCTTTTTGTCCAGTTGTTTTTTGGTGTTTTCGTACATGTCATTGACAAGTGTCAATGATGACTTTAAGTCAGCAATATCTGACTTGTTGGACATGACCTGGGTGTTAACATCATGATATTTCAGCTCCAGTGAGGTAAGTCGTTGCTCTACATTAGTAATGGACGCTAAGATCTTGTTGAGCTTGTCCTCAATAGCCGGTAGGTTACCACTGCATGCCGAACACATACAGTGTACCACTGCCACCATTTTGTTCGCACACGGCGATGGTGGTCTCGAAGAACTCGGTTTTCGGCGTCTTCGTCCTGTTTTCTTGGCAGGTTGACTGTCAGCCATGGTCAGGGATGTATTGCTGATGGACTGTTGTCACCTTGATAGTGGGCAGTGGGCACTTCCGGCCAATTAAATAAATTTTGCAATATTTTAAGGGAAAGCAGGATCGTACCACGTCACGCCGTCATGCTTCACTTCACCTATCAATCTGTTAGATAAGATTGGCGTTTGTTGAGTAATAAATGCAGAGTGGTCGGGCTTGCATCTATTTCATATGTCATAAACTTTGCCACAATAATCAACTGGAAATTATTTTAAACATGTTTCAACCTGCCGCTAGAGGACACTAACATTTTATGACATCACCGGTATTCTTTTTATATAAAGTACAACCTAGCCTGAGACTTACTCCATTGAAAGCAAGTTCACATCTTTTTCAAATTTCATATTACAAGGCACTTCTGGTTCGGACCGGAAGGAAGGGTCACGTGATTTTGCATGTATTATGAAAAAAATTAAGACACTGGATTATTCTATCAATTCCCGTAAAAAGCAAAATCAGATCTCGCACAGTTGATTTTATATTGATTTACAAAGATTAATCTGATTTACAAAGATTAATCATGTGATATCAACATATATGCACGCATGTGCTACTGTAGTCTTAAATCATCCAGTACAATCGTAAAAAAAAAAAACCACTGAATAGCTCATATCTCTAAAAGTAAAGGTCCCACACCATTGGCGCCGCAATACATTCTTTACTCAATGCGCATGTTTTTAGAAAAAAATGCCCAATTTTTACAATCGCCCAATTGGGTGCTTTTGCCAGCCCAACTTTTAGCCTCATAATGACGTCATCTAAACTCAAAATGTGATTCCTTGAACAAGTTGTCGCATAAACGTGTACAAAATACTAGTAAACACTTAAAAATACATTGCACACCTGTTATATTTATGTACCTCCCTCTCAGTTTTGGTGAGTAATGATGTGCTAGCCCAAACTGACCCGACCCAAAACCGACTTCATGTCGGTTGGGTCAGTTTGTCCATCTTTTCAGGCGGGTCAGGTCGGTTTTTGTTTTCCATTTACATTTTCAGGTCGGGTAGGTTTAGCCATCTTTTTAAAAAAACGAAATAAACCAAAACAGTTGAGAAATTCAGGTGATGCAATATTGACAGTCACTGTGACCGCAGCCCATTGTGTGGTGTGGCCATCGAGCGCACAAGTTCCCACGGTATTAATTTCTCCAGTCGGAATGGGACTGACAGTTCAATAGATAGATTGTAATAGTGTGGTGACCATGCATTTGTTCAATAAGCTGAGTTACTCTCGATCAACCCACTTGGTATGACAGAGAGTTAGAGAGAGACGATGGTTTTGCAAAAGAATTCATGCCACGTGGGTAAGGGCAGGCACAAAAAAAGTGATCACTTTGTCCAAGCCAGGTATTCGGTTTTTCTGGTGTTTTTTTTTCGGGCCAGGTCGGGTCGGATCGGGTCAGGTTGGGTCAGTTTTACCTTATTTTTTGTCGGGTCGGGTCGGTTTGAGGGAGTTAAGATCGGTTTCGGTTTGGATTCCGTTTATATATGTTTCCGGTCAGTTTGGCCTGGTCGACCCAACCCGATGCACATCATTATTGGCGAGCATAATCTATGAGTTTGGGGAATTCCCCGATGAGCAATATGCTTGGGAATTTCCCTACCATTATACCCCCACAATGCAATCCACGTACATGTACGTGCCTTGCAGTGAACGTTTTAAAGGCTAGTGGTGTTGAGCCTTATATTTCAAGGATACCACAGGGCATGTCCAAGTTCGCTTATTGCCAAGAGACACAGAGAATTTTGATACCTACCTTCACATTGACATTTCAATCAAAAATCAAGGTAATATCTGTCAGGGTTGATTTTTCGGGAATTTTCAGAGGAAAAGAGGTATTTTTATTATAACTTCTGGTCTGATGACGTCATCAAATTTTTTTCACGTATAGGTGTTGTCTGCATAAAGGTCATCTTATTACACTAATTTTGAAGTGATTTCCGTAAACTGATTATTCATTTTAAATTTTGTTTAACCTGCCGCTAGAGGGTGCTCTAACATTTTATGACATCACTGGTATTTTTTTGCTAAAGTACAACACAGCCAGAGACTAACATCGTTGAAATCAAGTTCACACCTTTTTCCACTTTCAAATTAAAAGGCACTTCCCGTTTCGACCGGAAGGAAGGGTCATGTGATTAGACATGTGCACACGAGATAAAATGAAGATCCTGGATTATTCTATCAATTCCTGCAAAAGCCAAGTTCAGGTCTCTCACAGTTGATTTTATATTGATTTTCAAAGATAAAAAGTAGAATCTTTAATCACTTGTAATTTGACACCCAATGACGTCATCATGACATCAGAGTAATATGCACCACTCTGGTAAATATTGTAAATGTCAACCCATTTATGCTGTTTGTATACAATTTTTTGGTTAAAAAACTAATAAACCAGAATAATAATAATAGGCCTAATTTTTTTGCGGTGTATAAACTTTTTGTCACAAATAGTCATGAAATTTGTAGCGACGTCCTGAATTTTTGTCACTATTCGTGATTTTTTTGGATCCGTAATATTTTAACTGGACTTGAATTTTTTCGTGACGTCCTGAATTTTTTTGGTCACAAAATGCAACAAAATTCATGACTGATTTTGGAGAAAAAAAATCAGGACGTCACAAAACAAATTTACGACTAGTGAAAAGAATTCACAACATCATGAATTAGGGTTTTTTTTACTACCAATCATAAATTTTGACATCGTTAATTTTGTTTATACTAGAATTAAAACCAAAAAAATCACGGTGTCGCAAAACAGTTTACCGCTAGTCTGGGAAAAATTACAATATTTTCAAAGTATTTCACAACTAGTGAGAAATTCACGGTGGCCAATAAAATTCACACTGCTTTGAAAAAAATTACGACTTGTCGTTAAAAAGTTCACTACATCGCAAAAAAAATTAAGACTGGTTTGTCCCCTTCATGGCCAACATATGTTGGTCAGACATCCTTAAAAAAAAATATGATATTCACTCGCCTAAAAGATAATGTTGCTGTAAAAAAAAGGGTGAAAAATGTGCTCCTTTGTTCCACATCTGGACTGGTTGGCAAGAGGCCAATTGTTTTAGATGACCCCAAAGGGTAAAACGAAAAGTCCAAATAATTTGGCCAATCGTTCAGAGCAAATGGTGGTGAACCATCTATATTATGATGCCGCCCCTAACTTCTTACAGTGCTGATTTTGACCTCTTTCATGAAGGCCATGTTTGCTTAGTCATCCATGACAATGATGTAATGAAATTAAAATGATTTGGATAGAGGACATCATGGCCTTTTTTTCCTAGTAGTTGCCTCTTTTCAAAATATTCCATACATTTCTGATAATTTACATTTAAAATTAGTATCTTTTTTTTTTAACACCTAGTCTTGGCTCAAGACATTAGTTTCAGTAGCGAAAGTTGCATTGTTGTGGCGCGCCCTTACATAATTGTTTTTTTTACTTTCACTAACATCTAGGTCATTTCGTAGCAATGGGGGCGTGGCCATTTAATGAAAGTAAAACCGTCAGTGTATATTATTAATAAATTCGAACAAAACAGCAGTTCCCATTTGATACCACAGAAGTCGCTCTCGCACAGGGGTATTATATCACTGCCTTGCATAATTTAGCAATGAGGCTTGATCACCGCAGCAGCATGTATGTTAAAGGGAATATACAACATTTGCAAACATCGAAAAATAAAACTATCAAGTTTTTGCGAAATACCTTAACAGGATGTTGGTAAATGACAGTCTAAAGCATCCTGTAAAATTATGGCACCTGGTATACTGTCATTTTCAAGAAAAGTGGTATTTTTGTATCAATTTCCAACGCTGATCGGCCGATCAGCGTTGGAAACAACTGGCTTTTTTTCAAATACTGGCCCCAATTGACCATTGCACTTGTTTGCAATCGATTACAAACCTATAAACGGGTACGAGCCAGCTAGACTGGTTCCCTGACCTTACAATTCCCCCAATGTATGTAAACTGCTCTGTTTCTTCTTATATGGAGTCAGGGAACCAGACTACAGGAAAATGATCGTTTTTCTTGGTTTTTATAGCATTTTCGAACCCAAAACCTCCAAAAAGTTAGTGTAACTATATTTGCTTTATATTTCCAACCCCCCAATTCCACCCATTTCTGAAAATTACCACAAAAGCAAATGATGTATATTCCCTTTAACAACCATCGCGCGAGCATGCGCTCGCTGATTGGTTCCCTAGGAAAGCCTAGGGAGAAAATAAGGAAAAATTTAAACCGCTGATATGAAATGGCCAAGATGTTAGTGCGAGTATATAGGCGCTGGTCTAATTGTTGTGCCATTAGAGGGCGCACTATGCACGATCCACTATCGATCACTAGCATCTCTAGAAGTTAGAATTCCATAAAAGAAATTGTTTTTAAGATATTTAAGATATTTTCTCTTATGAGGAAGTATCTTCTTTAAAAATGTTGAATTTAAAACAAAATCTTACCAGAATACAAACTTTAACGAGAGGTTCGCGTTTGTTGTTACAAACGCAGAGTGGTCGGGCATGCAATTTGTTCATGAAACACTGCCGAGTTAAGTTATGATTATGTTTATGTAACAACAAAGGATCACAAAATTAAATCCTTTCCATTACAGTGAATTGTTTTGTTGAAAAATGCATCTTTAACGGTGTGCTAAATTTCCGTAAACATTGTATGTACACATACAAGTTATATGTGGCTTGATGACGTCATTATTAAAAAAAAATGGGAAATGAAAACTGATTTAGTTCGGAGTGGATAAATAATTATTGTGAAGTTAAATAACGTATGCAAATATGGAAAATATAACTATGTATTTATAACACCTAACTTCAGGTTTCATGACGTCACTAGTATTTGGAAGCAAAAGGTTAACATTAATTGTTATGGTATCGTTATTTGGGCTACGAAGATATACGACATGGATCAAATGATAGAATTCAATATAAAATATGTTAATTTTCAAATTCTCATCGACTTTCCGGTCTGATGACGTCATGAATTTGAAACCTTGCTAAGTTATCTGTGGTTAATCAAAGAATATCAAGGGGCGATTTGGTAAAATTGGAACAGATGTTTTTCAGATTAAAGAAAACAACACAATTTTATGTGCCGCTAGGTGGCGCCCTTTCAGATTATGACATCATCACACTGTTTTTTGTGACTTGCATTTCTCACTAAACACTTGCATAATATTTATTTCTGTAGTAAAATGCTTCCGCTTTTGCGTTATATTCAGTTTTCATTGCACTTCCGGTAACACCGGAAGTAAAGGTCAAGCGGTTTTGTGTCCGCGAACAAAAAATGTTTCTCACGGCATAGTCTACAACCTCACGAAAAAATGAACACGATACTCTATTTAGTTCAAAAGATATAGCGCAAACTGTTTTGTCAAAAATTTTCCCTTAAATCGCTTGTAATTTGATACCTGATGACGTCATAACAACGTAACAAAATGTATAACATCTTCGTAACATGGTACAAGTTCACACAAATTGTTGTGATGGTACCGTAAACCGTTTGAAAGAAAATTTGCTTTGTTTTGATTGCAGGCTAACGTCTTCATTTTGAATTCACCTAACTTTGACCTTCCGGTAGACCCGGAAGTAAAGGTCAAGCAATTTTACGTACTGGACAAAAAAATGTTAAGCAATTAATGGTCTATCTCAATGCACAATACAAACGTCATTGATTATTTAGTTCAAGAGTTATACGTGAAAGTAATTGGTCACTTTTCCACCTAAAACCACTTGTAATTTGACACCTGATGACGTAATCATGACGTCAGAGTAATAAGCACCACTTAGGATGAGAGTAGATATGTATTGAAAGTTACAAGTTCCTATCATAAACCGTTTAGGAGAAACCCGCGGAAATGTGCTGTACGGAAAAAAAAAGAAAGAAAGAAAGAAAGACAGATTAATCACAACAGATCCAAAAAGTGGTCGGGTTGTGCCCGACCACTCAATAATAAAACAATTTGGCAAACCGATATTTTCATAATATGAAAAATATTTATCATTTTGCTGGAGCCTCTTACACTCTGTTTTTTTTTTTAGAAACAGTCAGAGGCAATGTCGTCACTGAAGTGAGGTAATCTAATTCAGGCAATTCACAAAGCGGTGCCCCACCAAGAGTTTGCCATGGAGAGTAAATTTTTCAACTTTATGGTCGACAAAACATGGTCCATTTGAAGGATATTCAGTTGACAACTTGAGTTAATTTGTTATAGATTGGGGCATAGCATTCTGCCACCTTACATAAACACCGTATTGATACAAAGAAAAGAAAAGGGCAAACATATATACATGAGCATGTACTCGAATCATACGCTTACAAAACTACATGCCGGAAAAACTTACAATTTCAAATGTCCTGCGCTACGAATTTGTCGACCATCTCCCACTCTTGGTGGCGCACTACATTGTGAATCGCCAAAGTTCATGAGCCGATAATGAGGACCAAAAAGGGGGGCAAAGTTTTTTTTTAAGGAAATGGAAAGCATTAGAACCTCATAACTGCTAATAGTAGTGTTACTGTCTCCCACTATAACATATTTTATGAATGAAAACTATTTGTCATGTGGTGGGCCCCATAAGTCGTTGAGGGCGCCTTGTGGGCAGCCGGTGTAAAAATTTTGCTCTCTTTCTAGTGTCGCTTTTTATGTGTTTTATGACTTTTTAAAATCTATTTTAGTACTCTATTTGCTGTTACGTGAAGCTCTGTACCTGAGGAAGTGATTGTATCATAAAGTTGAGTGAGTGTTTGCTGAATATCTGGATTTTTGCAACATTTTCGACAACTTGAAGTGTCCCAAGGTGCATGCCGTCCCACGTTACGGACCAGTGCCTACGGTATTTCTCCAGACAATAAAAGAACAATGATGTGGAATTCCAAGACAAAGCGTATCTGGCTTTTTTAGCCATACTGTTTGTATACGAGTATGGCTTCTTCAACAGCATGTCAAGTCTACAAACTGTCTACAAGACCCAACTGAATCCCACCTTCAGGCGCCGGCTCTTTGGATCCCAACTGTTATATTACAACAATGCAAGTGCAACATTCCGCCAACAGTTACTAGTATGCGGCGATATCAACCCAAACCCTGGACCTGAACCTCGTAACAAACCTAACCATGACCAAACAACGACATTGACTTCAACCAGAATCCAGTATTCGAGAAGTGAACTACTGAACTTCAGTAACGTCAGCCACCTACTTTCAGGGTCCGAGTGGGCAACGTTGAAGGCCTTAAACATCTGCAAGATACAACCCACCCGAAGAGGATGCCGTGCCGGAGTAAAAACCAAAGGTCAACACATTCCAGTGATCGCCCGTCCCAGACAACACCATGGTGAAAACACGGTCAGAAGGACCGCATCCAATCTGGTAAACATTGATATTTCTGTCACACCGGTAACTGAACCTAAGTTGTACACCTCCCTTCGGTCATGTTACTAAATGCCAGATCCCTTGTTCAACACATAGATGAACTTCAGATAATGTTGAAGGCCAATAATATTGATGTAGCGGCCGTCACAGAGACTTGGTTCCCGCCCGATGTTGAGAGTAGCTACTTCTCATTTCCACATTACAAACTGTATAGCAAACCTAGGGAAAACAAACGAGGAGGAGGCATAGCTTTATATATACGTGAAAACATCCCAACCAGGCAATTGTCGGAAATCGATGTGCCGAATGAACTTGAGACATTATGGGTGTGGGTGCGACCGAGTCGCCTACCCAGATCAACCACAGGCGTAATTCTTTGAGTAGTTTATCACCCTCCAGCTTCACCGTACGATGCAGAACTGGCAGATCACTTATCTACATCACTACTAGACATCTTGCACAACAAGTATCCTGCTGCGGGTGTCATCTTGTTAGGGGACTTTAACAAGTTTGACACCAATAATCTTTGACAAACCTACAAGAGGGCAAGCAACTTAGGGCAAGCAACTTTGGACAAGATTATATCCAATATTGACCAACACTACATCCAACCACAGATATCAACCCCTATTGGCTTGAGTGATCACAATTCTGTGTTATGGTTCCCTAAAGTGTATCAGGATCATCGAAACATCACTTTTCGCAGAGTTGTGCGGCCAGTAAAGAACTCGGATAAATTGGCATTTGGCTGATGGATAACTGATCATGATTGGAGAGAGGTAACGTCAGCTGAATCACCAAATCACAAGACTGATGCATTCTATGAAACCCTTCTAGCAGCAATGGATCGATTTTTCCCAACAAAAACAGTTTCCGTCCACGCTGAAGACCAACCATGGATGAATCCCGAGCTCAAGGCACTCGTCATTAAAAGACAAAAAGCATTTTCGGATGGCAAAACTTACCTTTGGAGATTCCTGCGAAACAAGGTTTCAAGACTTATAAAACAATCGAAACGAGCGTGAGACACCTTAAATGTTCTAACCCCAGAGATTGGCATAAAGAAATCAAGAAACTAACCGGTCTGAATAAAAAAACAAAGATTAATTTACCTGAGTCTGCAAAGTATTCTGGGATAGAGATTGCTTCGCAGATCAACGAACATTTTCTGTCTGTTGCAAGTGATATCCCCTGTCTGGATTCCAGTAGTCTACCGGCATACTTACCACCAGATACTCCAGTGCCAACCGTGTCTCCACAAGATGTGTATTATAAACTGAAGAAGGTGAAACTGTACAAGAGTGGTGGTCCGGACTCAATCCCATCATGGCTGATTAAAGAGTTCGCCTATGAACTGTGCTTTCCTTTGTCTAACATTTTTAATTGTTCATTGAGTGAAGGTATTGTTCCGGGGATATGGAAATCTGCTTATGTTGTGCCAGTGCCGAAATGCCAACCCCACACAATACCTAATCTCCGGCCTATCTCCCTTACTTGTGTCTTTGCGAAAATCTTTGAAGACTTTGTAACAAGCTGGATCAAAACTGATATCAATTGTTCTTTGGACAAACAACAGTTCGGCTCCCTTAAGGATACCTCAACCACTCATAACATGATAAAACTGTTAGATAAAGTATACAGTGATACTGACATATCAAAAAACTCTACTGTAATTGTTGCAACAGATTTTTCCAAAGCATTTGATCGTGTTGACCATAACATTGTCATTTCCAAATTCATAAGTTTAGGTGTTCGACGATCCATTATTCCTTGGATATGTAGCTTTTTGTCTTATCGTACCCAAGCTGTTTGTTACCAAAATTAACTATCCGAATGGCGGTCAATACATGCAGGCATTCCACAAGGTACTAAACTAGGGCCTGTTGCTTTCTTGGCTATGATTAACGATGCTGGATCCAATTCACCTGAAGTTATGCATTATAAATATGTGGATGGCTTAACATTGTGTCAGACTTTCAGTGACGTAAATCAATCCAGCTCGATGCAAATTGAACTTGACTGGTTAAATCAATGGGCTTTTGATAATAATATGAAATTAAACCCCACTAAATGCCAGGCTATGACTGTGTGTTTTAAGAAGAATCCAATCTACCCTCCTGATCTTCAAATAGGTGCCTCAGTCCTTGGTCAATCAAATTGTTTGAAAATTCTTGGTGTTTACATTCAAAACAATCTGAGATGGGACACCCAGGTGACTACTATGTGCAATTCCTTTAACCGCAGACTGTACTTCTTACGCCAACTTAAACGCTGTGGTCTACCCATTGATGACTTGGTCACTGTTTACATGCAGTACGTAAGACCCACTGCTGAGTATGCATGTCCTGTTTGGCATTCTGGATTGACAAAGGAACAAAAGGAATCGCTCGAAAAATTACCAAAAAAAAGCATTTCGCACAATCCTTTCCATTAATGTTTGCGAGCACGTTCCCTATGACCTTATGTCTAATAGGATACAAATCCCCTCTCTCCAGGAAAGACGTGATCATCTCTGTTTAAAGTTTGGTAAAAACCTTCTCTCATCTCATAAATACCGTGACTGGCTACCACCCAAAAGATCGAACAACCTCCGCAATACCAACACCCTGTCAATCCCTCGATGTCGAACCAACCGATACAAGAATAGTGCAATCCCATTTTTAACCAATCTTCTTAATGAACAACTAAGCTCTACGTCTCACACCCTGGTTTGATAGTTATCTTCATTTATTTACTGTTTATCGTTATCTGAGCAATCCATTTCTCCATGTTTGTTTTCCCAACTGTTTTTAATCAACTGTTTTTAGTCATTTTTTTTGTAAATTTGTTTTATTGTGTACCCACCATTCTTGTTGTTACATGCATTATGTTTTAACTCTCATTATAATTTTTTCCCGGTCTTCTAATTATTTTTATTGTAATACATACAGTTTTTACCTCTGTCTATTTTTAAAATGTTTTCCAATGTAAACCTGCCCACAATTCAGCCTTCGGGCTGCGACGGGAGAGTAAAATAAACCATTTAATAAATAATAATAATAATAAAGTCAGGTGATGTCCAGCCCCCCCCTCCACTGTACCTTCCCACACGTAGTGGTCTGTCAGCGAATATGTTGTCACATTCCAACTCCCCCCCCCAAAAAAAAAAAACAAAAAAAAAACAAAAACAAAAACAAAAACAAAACAAACCCAGACAAAATGTACTTTATAGATACCAATGTTTATGATTGTACGCTGCCTGTCCTCCACTTCAGGAGTCACCCGCTTTTGCAGGTTGGTTGTGCACTTTGCGGGCATCACCTGAGGGTGATCAACCTGTGAACACACATACACCCAATCTTGTTCTGTAACTGTGGGGACTACACACGTGTTGTCCCAAGAGTGGACCGAAGATGCTATGGGGACAGCAGAATGTCCCAATAACTCGGTCCTTATTTCCCTAACAATAAAAAACTTCCCCATGACGCGGTGACGACCTGCCCACACAGGATTGTTTGTGGTGTAAATCAAGGATTTTTATTGTTCCTCATCATCGATCTTTTTGTATACTCTACCTTGTTTGCAACAGCTCTCATCGATTTTGTACACGTTTTCTAATCGAGGTCGTCCTCCATTTGACTCCTGCCCTCAATTACTAGATGATGCTTCACATGCATGTCCTCGATTTACACCATAAACATGCACACGTACGTACACAACCTCAACTGAAAAATACGGTGTTGGAAAATACCAAATGAGTTTAGAGAGGGTTGGAGGAGTACTTTGCATAATTTACAGTCACATGAATAATTGTTGTCACTGAAATGCATGTTTATATATTGCAGCCTGGTAGCTTTGGCTTTCTCGGCTTCAATTGGAATACTTCTCGTGGTCCTGTCATGTGCTCTGCCAACATGGAGTCAGTAAGTATTTGCATGGGCTTTGATCTTTGAGGAATAACTCTCACAAAGCATTTTCTCCCATTTCCTACATTTAGTCAGGTGGCTTAGATTTAATTTTCGTCAAGATCGTGACCGACTGGTCCAAAGCACCAAACTTGGCAGGTAGATTCTTATAGACCTAGAGAAGATATTTAGAAGGGGTGACACCTGAAATTCTTTTGGGAAGGGTGCCTAATTTGCATAAATCGTTAATCCCTGTCGTGTAATATATTTATTCCCATATTTGGGTATATTTCAATTTTTTTTATTTTTTGAAAAGTGTATTTTGGGGATTCTACTTACATATCTTTACTTAAATAACATTTTCCAAAGGATATAAGTGACTGAATAATTATGAGGACATAGAAACGATCCAAAATGGCTACTATTTTCCCCTAAAATTGCGCGCATTTACCTTGTCTCCAGATATCATCAATTAGTCTTGCCAAACATTAGCATTGATGAACTTCAAATACACCAAGTAGCTTACTGGTACAGCTACCCTATTAAAACCTTATGCAAAATCATGTGAACAATGATAACATTGTGATATTAAGCCCAGAAAACAAAAACTGGGAAAAAACGAGGTGTCCATAAATTAGGCTAACAAGTAGGTGAAGGTTGCCTAACATTGAACACTGGTACAAGTTCAAGGAAATTCCCCTACTTATTGTTGAGAAAACGTTTTGGCGTAGACAAAATTATTGTAAACAACAATAATCTCTTATTTATGGGGATTTTGTTGAACTTGTTTAAGTCCCCACGTTACCCTTCCCGTACTAGCCCAATTTACGGACACCACATTTTCTCCCCTTTTTCGGTCTTTTGGGCTAAACATCAAGATGTTATCAATTTTCACTTGATTTCCCACTTATTTTTGTTAGGGTAGCTATGCCAGTAAGTAACTTTGTTAATTTGAAGCTCATCAATACCAACTTTTGGCGAGACTAGTTGATGATATCCGAGGAAAAGGTAAATGCGCGTAACTTTAGGGTAAAATAGTAGCAATTTTGGTTCTTTACTATGTCCTCCTAATTATTCAGTCACTTATATGTCTTACAAAATGTTATTTAAGTAAGAATATGCAAGTAGAATCACGAAAATACACTTTTCAAAAAATAAAAAAAATAAAATATACCCAAATATGGGAATATATATATTACACGGCAGGGATTAACGATTTATGCAAATTAGGCACCCTTCCCAAAAGAATTTCAGGTGTCACCCCTTCTAAATATCTTCTCTAGGGCTATAAGAATCTATCTGCCAAGTTTGGTGCTTTGGACCAGTCGGTCACGATTCCGACCACATGCCACCTGACTAATTAAGATGATTGCGGACTAGCGCACGGGTAACCCCATGCCATAGTATACAAATGCAACATGGTTTGTCGGGAAATAATGAAAACTAATGACCCCAAGGTGTTGGATGATTGGGGCTACTATTTCCCCGCAAAAAAAAATGTTGTAATTGTGTTACTATACCTCATAAATATTCATCAGGCAGCTGTGGTACTTCATTCGTCCATTCCACCATGTTTTTGATTGTGCAGTATTTGGATAAAGTGAAACATTATTCGAATTTAAGGGAGCTCCAACGTGGTTTGACCGATCGTTAGTTACAAGCAAAACATCAAGCTCTTCTGCCTACTTTACACATCAATGCAGCTGCCTAACAAACGGCCCCATTGTTATTGAAATACGTTCATAATGTGTTGACCGCGGTCATGTGTGCCTACGAACTTCTTACGATTAAACATGTCTCAAAAATCATCCCAAAACACTTTGATTGGGGACCACTTGAACATGTATCATTCCTCACATGTACCAGAAAAGAAATAAAATAAAATGTCATGCCAACCAACCAAACCAGTTTTTTTCTAACCATGTGACCCGAACCAAAAAAGTTTTTTTTTGGCCGTGTGCACATACAGCTTGGCGGAATTCCTCACAATGAGAAAGGTCCGCACTGGGTGCGTGGTTCTTACTGCATTTGCCTTTTCCTTCCATGTTGGTATTTGTGGGTGTGGTGGTACATGTACATGTACACATTCAAATTGTTGACCTAGAACACAATAGAGGACGACAGGATCCACAAATGACCGAAGGTTCACTTTTGAGGTGTGTGTATAAAACATATGGGAGGTCTTCCTAAAAAAAGTTAATCATTCTATCAATCAAAAGAAATGGCTAGGATATACAATTAAATCAATCATTCTTTAAGTATCAATATAATATAAAGATTACAATTCAATTTTAATTTGTCATTTAGACAAGTTTGATGGTGCCCAGCATAGGCCCATTGAACGTGCTGAACGGTACATGTGCATGACAATATAATAACTCTAAATTGGCATTTATGCATATTTACTGATAATATTCCCTCATCAGCTCTCAAATTTGCTCTGTTTGTACATCAACATGAGATTGATTGTACACAATGTGATTTTATGCAAATTATGAGCAACTTTTGATGTAGGCCCTATGAATTATAATACTGTTCAGATCTGTGGACCACAAATACTAGCCTGCACCAATTGAGATTTTCTAGGGGCTTACATTATTTCTTCTTTTCGAAAAACAGTCGATCAGTAATCAAAAGTCATAAATTTTATTATTTATAATCATGGAAAGTTATATGGTTACTCGCATTACACTGGTTACTCGCATTACCGGTTTCTCACATTTCAATTTTTTACACTTCCTTGATGGCATCATGCTTGGTATCAATTTCATTTCTTTTATCAATTCATTATTTGTTACTCAGGGAAGAAGGAAAATATGAAATGGCAAAGACAGAATCAATTTCATTTAGCAACAATATCAAAAACTTGATCTTTTGGTTACTCGCATTACATACCCAAACCAATGCAACAAAATTGCATGCACGCTGCTATACAAGGGGCCATGGTCCAAAATCTGTTATTGTTTTGAGAAGATCTGAAGTCAAACTATCAAAGTAAAATATAGTTTTAATAAGGCTAGTTCTGTGTGAAAAGAACCAACCATTTGACAAACATGAATATTGAAAAGTTTATTTTTTCCAACCAAAGAACACCTTTACTTATGTGAATTTTTTCGCACAAAATATGATAAAGGATTGGCGAAAAACGTTTATATCCTGATCATTACATGTGTTAGCAATAACTTAAAAGTAAAGAACAAGCTCAGGAATGAATTTCATTTTTTTTTGGGGGGGGGGGTTGTGTCTCTGTTTGCTTGGAATCGCCCTGATGAAGTTTGAGCTCAGCTTCAGCTGTATATTTTGAGAAAAACAGCATTCTAGGATCTCGATTTCAAATCAAAAGTTGCTGAATCATGTTATGAATTTGGCCTGAATTCAGCGTCTGAGACACGTTCTCACTGAGCTGATTGCAGCTACACGATGTTTGGGCACCGACCCGACGAATTATAGCAACTGCGCGGGCGTGTGCTTCTAGTCAATGCTCGCGTGCTTCGCCGAATAAAAATACAAACTACCGGTACTAACGGAAATTTCCAATAGTTGATTTCTTCAAAATGACAGCTTGCCAGAAAGAATAATTTCGCAGGGAGTTTAGTGCCTTTACTATCTATCAAACCAAGTATGTTTTTCAACAATAATTATGTCAGTTACTTTTTGGATAGCTGCAAATGATGGACTGTAGCTTTAACTTCATGAAAACAAAGGAATGTCCACAGTACATAAATGCTAGTGTGTGTGCGTGCATGTGATCTGATACACTGTGCCCTCTGGAGACGTGCACGCAATAGGGAACAAAAGATTGTATACGTCTCCAAAGGGCAATTTCTATAGATGAATACGTCTTCACAAGATTTTCACGAAATAGATATACAAATTTCAGTATGTGTGTACAAGCAATCAGTTTTCCCACCATAACTTGAGAACGACTTGATATGTCAACTTCAAGCTTGGTATGTGGGCTGGTCTTGGTGTCATCCTGAAGCCTTTTGATTTTGAGCCTCATAGTCAAAGGTCAAGGCCATTTTGGCTAACAGTAAAAATGATTTTCCCACCATAAATTCAGAAGGGCTTGTATGGAAGCTTGAATCAACTTCCTCGATAACGCGTTACCATGTTCATTTATCACAGAAACACAGAATTCAAAGATAATACCTTTCTTTGAAAATGCGTTACTGTGATAATTTATCAGACAAGCACGGAATTCAAAGATAATGCCTTACTTGATAACGCGTTACTGTGATAATTTATCACAGAAGTGCGGAATTCAAAGATAATGCCTTACTTGATAACGCGATACTGTGATAGTTTATCACAGAAATGCAGAATTCAAAGATAAAGTAACTAGTAAACATGGAATTCCATTGTTACCTATCGCAATTTATTGGCAAATGATCTCAGAAACATACGGAAGCTCGTTCGTTCCAGGTTGTGAAAGAGAAAAAAATATTTTTATTGCAAAATAATGCAATATAGTTTTGCAAAATAACCAACAGTTTTGCGAAATAACGCAATACTTTTGTGTGCAAAGTTCACCTTTGGTGTTCAGCATGGCCCAAATTATATGCAGTAATTAAAAGTGCCTCTCTGTCCGACGCGTTTTTTCTCCATTGCCCTGGGGCTATTTTGGCATGATTTGACTAAGGCTAGTGGGGATTGCTGAAAACAAGTTTGTTTGATCGATCTGATCTTTAGAAAAAGTTGACATTTAGAGGAACATTCTGTGACATTCTTGCTGGAGGATTAACGGATTTTAAGTGATATAATATCTTTCCACAGCCCCCAGTATTGAATCATGGGTACTCTGTTTTTGTTTTTTTATACACAGCAAACACAAAATGAGCATACAGCACGAGCGTGTGCTGACAGAAGATAATGATTCCCTGCGTCTAGGTCTAAGTGTTTCATGATTATTATGAGCCTTTATGACCGATCCATTCAGTTTCATTTGGAAATAAAATGCTGCCTTCCCTCAAGAATCACTTTTGAAACCATATATTTATATAAATTAGAAAAATGTTTTGTTTTTTTTACGAACCTGAACGATATTTTTTCAAGTTTTGTAAAGAAGCTGTACTTTTTATTCCTCATTTATTTTTAAAGACATGCTGTTATGGGGCATTATTGGGATTGTTGAGATTATTGTGGTGGTTAACCACCATCCTCCGTCTGACCGAAGATATTTTGTTCAGATATTAAGCTGGAAACAGAAAAATCCAACTGTTCCCTAAGACTCCTGAAAAAAAAAAAAATGTTCGTCATACAATCTCTATATTCATATTGCTTCTTAATTTTCTCTGAACGTGTTGACTGAAATACCCTCTGCTAACCCCCTTTGAAAAAGCAGGATCCGCCATTCACTCGAGTAGGCTTTTATACACCGCAAAAACCTTGTCCATCACAATATATGACGTGAGAATTTGCCGGAATAGACAAATAAAGGTTCTATAATTAAGAAACAATGCGTTCCTTTATTTTATTCACAAAACCACTAAATTTCATTTCGGAATGACTTAATTGCGTTATTTCGCCCCCAAAAAATTACAATAAATTCTCTCGTTTCCGAGATAGGTCATGGTAAAATTCCATGTTTACTAGTTACTTTATCTTTGAAATCCGTCTTAAATGTGTGTATTAGTGTCAACAAAACATTTATATCTATGTGTTTATGCAAAGAATGATAATCCTAAATACCAAAATTTAATTCATTAGAAATGTTGGTGAGAAGATGTTTTTTATATCTTTTTGGTTACTCACGTTACATCTAGAAATAAGGTTATGATTGAAATGTCTCTAATTGCTTGAATAGCAATCAAGGTTTAAACTTTACCAAATTTGTTGAGTTCTTTGTAGTAACAAAAATATTTTATTCACTTTACGACACAATTTGTGAAAAAAAATGTTTGATAAAATTGGGCTGTCTTTGTTAATTTCTCATATACTTAAATGTATAATCTGTAATAAAAATGTGAAACTGGGTTAAAAAATAAAACTTTGTTTTTCTTAGCCATGTTCATCAAACCATGGAATTGCCCCTATTGATTTTGGACACCATAGGTCAAAGGTCAAGGTGATTGTGGTTAAAGCAATAGAAATGGTTTTCCCACCATAACTTGCACTTTCCTTTCATGCATGTTTGTTATATTCACAAATTATTTTTGTTTAAATGGGTATTACTATGTCTCGGTTGTATGTATTTTGCCATCCCTTATTGCAGGACAGTGCACACAATCTGCAATCGTACATGTATTAGTCAAGAAGTGTAATCATCCAGACATGCAACTTTCCTCGGATCAGCTGATTTCCACATCTTTAACTTCAACACTTATGCCATAAAAAATTGTAAAACACTGTACAAAGTCTTGTAAAGATAGGAGTTTTTTTATTTTTGGTTTCTTCCAAGTTACATGCCTGTTTATCTTAGCGGGACATTTGTGTTTGTTCACACATCATTCTTCTTTCCAGATGTGATTGTATTGGCTCTACACGTGTCGTGAAGACTTGACAGTCCTGATCCAGCTTGTGTTGCATTGCAACCGCGCAACACCATTTTTTTTTTGCTTGCCGTTCTGTCATCTTCGCAATGTTTGATGGTTCAAAATAAAAATGGGAGTCAACAAAGGGGCGGATACTGAGAAACTTTGCTCTGAATACACGGAAAATTTAGTCTGAAACTGGTTGGAGTTGGAAGTGAACAAACTTACAAATACTGAAATATGATATGTGCACTTTGTATATGAACATGTAGGTACAACTGTACATCTCTGAAAAGAATATCAGTATTCAGTAATAATCATTATCTTTTACTTCTTTTTGATGTAGGCAGTGGTGGCCAATGTTTGTGGTAACATTTTATGTGCTGTCTCCTGTGCCTATGCTTGTGGGGAATCGTATATCCAATATTGACAGCTTAGGAGCAGCAAGTAGTGCTCTACGTGAACTGTGCATTTTCCTTACTACTGGTATTGTGGTTTCTGCATATGGACTACCGTTAGTGTTTGCTCACACCGGTGTGGTAAGATGTTTTTATATTTTTCAAAGAATGATGCATTTGCACAGTCACAAATATGGGTACTCTTTTGTTACAAATGACTAAAAAATTAAATACACATTGAATTAAGGTTAGTCTTCCTGCCTTCAGGGAAAATGTGGCAGAGCTACAGAGTATACCTTGTTACATACAGGACTAGTCAAAGTTAAAGGTACTGCATATCTGTTGTTCATGAAATGGTGTCCTATTTAATGATGATATAGGTGTAACAATGAACAACATGCTGGGGAAAATAATACTTCTGTTCAGACTATGACTTAATTATGAAACAATTCTTGTAAGGACACCAATATGAACAACAATGCGACCCATTGTGAATCCTGTACTTGACAACAACAACGGTTAAGCAGAAACATCTTATACTATTCAATGTTTAGCTGTGTTAACAGAAAAAGTGGAAAATGAGAATGTAAAATTTCTACTTAGTCTTTGAACGAGTTATTTTGAACCTGTTGTTCATAAAAAGGACACCAAAACCGGTGGTGGTTTAAGTGCACTGCCAACTTTGAAGTCGATCAGACTTACCGTTACGAAAATGCCAAAGTGTATAGGTAGAAGAAAAAAAATGCGTGCAAATCCTATACAAAAGAGGCTGAAAAGGAGAAAGAAAACCAGAGGTTTTAGTCCGTAACATACAGAACACAAGGCTTTTTCTGCATCCATTGTTTTTTTCTCTGAAATCCTGAATATGCCTTCTTAACTTTTTTCAAAAATAATTTAGAATTTAGCATGTTGTGAGATATGGCAATAAACTTGAAAACTCCTAAAATCACATGATGTATAATGCATCGATGTTTATGTACATGCAAAGCTTCAACTCAATTGGACTTGTAGTTCTCTAGATATTAGGACTTTAAATAATTCACCTTTAAAATGACGTCACATGATTCAAGATATGTACATGTACATTTATGTAAGGTCATCATGATGCTACTTCTCAATACACAAATTTCAAATGTGGTCTTTGGTCTGTGTCAATTACGTTTGGAGTCTAGGCCTATATGATTAAAGACAGTTTAATTTTGTGAAGAGAATAAAATCTTAAAATTTTAAAAATTCATTACAAATCAACGAATGACGTCACCGCAACGTCACTTCGGATTTTGCATATTACTTACATCATCTAACTTCCCACAAAGTATCATGATTATCAGACCTTCCCTTATACAATGTGTGTGTTAAAAAACAACAACACATTTTTGATGACGTCATATTGACGTCACACATTTATTTGTCTCACTTTTTGTGTGTGTAAATGTTAAATGACCTAACAAACCTATCATACAAAGAATTTTGAATTTAGCATGTTGTGTTCGTCAGATATGGCTATAATCTTCAAAAGTGTATGGGATTTGGGATAGAAGAGTAACAAGAAACTAGATGTGTGTTTGTACCGTAGGTGACAAACACAGGGCTATTTCAGCATTTTTTCAGCGCCTTTAATGTGACGTCACATGACATGATGACGTCATCGAGATTCACTTTAATTTTCATTTATAACACAACGCAGTTTAGGTGCGTACCAAGTCATAACCAAATCAGACAAATGGTTCTGTAGATACAGGCCTTAAAAAAAATCACCTTTAATGTGACGTCATGTGACGTGATGAACCAAAATTGGACTAATAGTTCTGTAGATATATGTAAGCCTTCAAAATATATCAGATTGATGTAAGTGCATGAAAGCAAAACAAGGGTTGTTCTTCAACTTTGCAGAACCCCCCCCCCCCCAAAAAAATGTCTGTTCGATGAACAGAACTGTTTATACTTTGTCCATGTGCAGTCATGTTAATGTTTAATTTCATGTACGAACAAAGTTCCACGATTCACTAGCTGTTTTGCCATACCTGATAGCAGGGGGTGATAATTTGGATGAAAATCAAAATTTTTGAATATGATTGCGCCCACTTCAGAGGCGATTCATTGGGTCATTTTGGGGATATTTTGTATAGTGGGTATCTAGCATGAAAAAAAAAAACCACCCCACCCAAAAAACTATATCTGCACTGCACACACAGTGGACAGTGGGTATTATTGCGAAATGAATGCCCTTTTCCCCATTTTAATCGCTTTGACATAGTTTATATTGAACACACCACTGAAGTCAGTAAGACTTTCATAGATGAGCACATAACTGACAATTTAATATATTAAGAGCATTATTAATGCACTAATATAACTAAATATCACCAACAGTCGGGCCATACATATACATTTTCCTCTTTCTACATCCCATGTCCTAGTAAGAACATTGTCCACCAACGAGTTTGAAAAATTTCTCAGGATTCCAAAAATTACAGAGGATTATCTTCAAGATTTAACGTTCATGATATGGACAGACATTTCATTTTTAAGTGTTGGGAAGCAGTAAATAAAATGCATGAATTATCCCAAATTTGTTCTTAAAGTAAAGCTAATCCATTGAGGAATTGCCACTGGCCAATCTTACATTAAACCTCTACCGGTAGGTATTTTTTTAATTACAGGGATGTACATCTTCAAGTCTTCATACATTTTCATTAACAGGGACAGAAATTTATCACAAATTTGTTGTCCTTGTTGTGAACATGTATCAAGTCGCATTTCAATTTCATAAATAAAATAGGATGCTTTAGTGTTGAATGATACCAATTCTACATTGAATAAGTAATATGAATGGAACAAGAGCTGGATTAATCATAAGAATGAAAGCAGTATGATTCAAGAATGTCCATCCATGTCCGTCTATTCAACTTATAGATAGCATAGTAATTTCATGCATATCCATTGAATTAGCCGACTTAGTTATCAATGCAATCACGAATAATACAGGAATGTCTATAAAATAAATTTAAAAAAAAGCAAAAGACCTGCTATGAAATCCACCTCCCATGTCTCACCAAAGGGGTCAATCGCTTCTCAAAAGTGGGGGGACATACCTTGATCGGAATGCGATCGCAAAGCGCGAAGCCCTAACGGTGTGGGGTCCGCAAAACTTTTTGAATTCTAGACGATCTGTGGTGCTATCTGACACAATTTTTGACAATTTAAACACTTTTTTGTGAGCAAAAGATCATAATTTAAACATTATTTGTTCGAGTTTAAAGTCATTGAATCAGCTTTTCTGAGCTTAATTTGGTTACAATTTTCATTTGGGGACGAAAATATTGGGGGGGGGTAACAAATAATATGATTGTAACAATGAACAACATGCTGGGGAAAATAATACTTCTGTTCAGACTATGACTTAATTATGAAACAATTCTTGTAAGGACACCAATATGAACAACAATGCGACCCATTGTGAATCCTGTACTTGACAACAACGGTGGTTAAGCAGAAACATCTTATACTATTCAATGTTTAGCTGTGTTAACAGAAAAAGTGAAAAATGAGAATTTAAAATTTCTACTTAGTCTTTGAACGAGCTATTTTGAACCTGTTGTTCATAAAAAGGACACCAAAATCATTTTGTGTGGTACTGGACTGGTGTACATACATGCACACTTCACAAGTTCTGGTGAATGATTAAGGTATTTTTTTTTAATTGCCCCTGAAAGTGACCCCCACCCATTCCTCATTTTTTTTTTTTACAAGGTCTTTTTTTTTTGATGGGGGGGGGGGTGTAATACATTGTGTTGGCGCATATTTCATTTTTGTGTGTGTAACATTTCTTATGGAACTTGCATGACAAAAACTTTGTGGACCATCTACCGGTGGTGGTTTAAGTGCACTGCCAACTTTGAAGTCGATCAGACTTACCGTTACGAAAATGCCAAAGTGTATAGGTAGAAGAAAAAAATGCGTGCAAATCCTATACAAAAGAGGCTGAAAAGGAGAAAGAAAACCAGAGGTTTTAGTCCGTAACATACAGAACACAAGGCTTTTTCTGCATCCATTGTTTTTTTCTCTGAAATCCTGAATATGACTTCTTAACTTTTTTCAAAAATAATTTAGAATTTAGCACGTTGTGAGATATGGCAATAAACTTGAAAACTCCTAAAATCACATGATGTATAATGCATCGATGTTTATGTACATGCAAAGCTTCAACTCAATTGGACTTGTAGTTCTCTAGATATAGGACTTTAAATAATTCACCTTTAAAATGACGTCACATGATTCAAGATATGTACATGTACATTTATGTAAGGTCATCATGATGCTACTTCTCAATACACAAATTTCAAATGTGGTCTTTGGTCTGTGTCAATTACGTTTGGAGTCTAGGCCTATATGATTAAAGACAGTTTAATTTTGTGAAGAGAATAAAATCTTAAAATTTTAAAAATTCATTACAAATCAACGAATGACGTCACCGCAACGTCACTTCGGATTTTGCATATTACTTACATCATCTAACTTCCCACAAAGTATCATGATTATCAGACCTTCCCTTATACAATGTGTGTGTTAAAAAACAACAACACATTTTTGATGACGTCATATTGACGTCACACATTTATTTGTCTCACTTTTTGTGTGTGTAAATGTTAAATGACCTAACAAACCTATCATACAAAGAATTTTGAATTTAGCATGTTGTGTTCGTCAGATATGGCTATAATCTTCAAAAGTGTATGGGATTTGGGATAGAAGAATAACAAGAAACTAGATGTGTGTTTGTACCGTAGGTGACAAACACAGGGCTATTTCAGCATTTTTTCAGCGCCTTTAATGTGACGTCACATGACATGATGACGTCATCGAGATTCACTTTAATTTTCATTTATAACACAACGCAGTTTAGGTGCGTACCAAGTCATAACCAAATCAGACAAATGGTTCTGTAGATACAGGCCTTAAAAAAAAATCACCTTTAATGTGACGTCATGTGACGTGATGAACCAAAATTGGACTAATAGTTCTGTAGATATATGTAAGCCTTCAAAATATATCAGATTGATGTAAGTGCATGAAAGCAAAACAAGGGTTGTTCTTCAACTTTGCAGAACCCCCCCCCCAAAAAAATGTCTGTTCGATGAACAGAACTGTTTATACTTTGTCCATGTGCAGTCATGTTAATGTTTAATTTCATGTACGAACAAAGTTCCACGATTCACTAGCTGTTTTGCCATACCTGATAGCAGGGGGTGATAATTTGGATGAAAATCAAAATTTTTGAATATGATTGCGCCCACTTCAGAGGCGATTCATTGGGTCATTTGGGGGATATTTTGTATAGTGGGTATCTAGCATGAAAAAAAAACCCACCCCACCCAAAAAACTATATCTGCACTGCACACACAGTGGACAGTGGGTATTATTGCGAAATGAATGCCCTTTTCCCCATTTTAATCGCTTTGACATTGTTTATATTGAACACACCACTGAAGTCAGTAAGACTTTCATAGATGAGCACATAACTGACAATTTAATATATTAAGAGCATTATTAATGCACTAATATAACTAAATATCACCGACAGTCGGGCCATACATATACATTTTCCTCTTTCTACATCCCATGTCCTAGTAAGAACATTGTCCACCAACGAGTTTGAAAAATTTCTCAGGATTCCAAAAATTACAGAGGATTATCTTCAAGATTTAACGTTCATGATATGGACAGACATTTCATTTTTAAGTGTTGGGAAGCAGTAAATAAAATGCATGAATTATCCCAAATTTGTTCTTAAAGTAAAGCTAATCCATTGAGGAATTGCCACTGGCCAATCTTACATTAAACCTCTACCGGTAGGTATTTTTTTAATTACAGGGATGTACATCTTCAAGTCTTCATACATTTTCATAACAGGGACAGAAATTTATCACAAATTTGTTGTCCTTGTTGTGAACATGTATCAAGTCGCATTTCAATTTCATAAATAAAATAGGATGCTGTAGTGTTGAATGATACCAATTCTACATTGAATAAGTAATATGAATGGAACAAGAGCTGGAATAATCATAAGAATGAAAGCAGTATGATTCAAGAATGTCCATCCATGTTCGTCTATTCAACTTATAGATAGCATAGTAATTTCATGCATATCCATTGAATTAGCCGACTTAGTTATCAATGCAATCACGAATAATACAGGAATGTCTATAAAATAAATTTAAAAAAAAGCAAAAGACCTGCTATGAAATCCACCTCCCATGTCTCACCAAAGGGGTCAATCGCTTCTCAAAAGTGGGGGGACATACCTTGATCGGAATGCGATCGCAAAGCGCGAAGCCCTAACGGTGTGGGGTCCGCAAAACTTTTTGAATTCTAGACGATCTGTGGTGCTACCTGAGACAATTTTTGACAATTTAAACACTTTTTTGTGAGCAAAAGATCATAATTTAAACATTATTTGTTCGAGTTTAAAGTCATTGAATCAGCTTTTCTGAGCTTAATTTGGCTACAATTTTCATTTGGGGACGAAAATATAGGGGGGGGACAAATAATATGATTGTAAGGAGGGGCTCTCTCCCCCCCCAAAAAAAACTAGTGCGCACAATTTTCGGTTAGAACAGTACCCCCATCGATAGATGGTACCAGCCCCCCCTCCCCCTCCCCCCCCCGCCCCTCAAGTTGATTTTACGGAGGCCAAGTTGTACTGAGAAAAAAATGTGTCTGTATATACATTTCAGCCTGGATGTGCAAGTGCCCTTTTCAAGACATTGCTATTCCCCCCCCCCCTCAATATACATGTAAATGTATGCCCTTGCTATGCTCCTGTTGCCTCTTTCAGGGATTAAACTTTCAAGGCAGCACCTCAAGCTAAGCATCTTACTGAGTTCTTTCCATATTCTGTTGTGCCTGAATGTCTCCAATTTGAAATAATCAGTCTTTATTCATCATTACTACAACATGACTAGTCAGGGTATGAAGAGCAGAATACTCGCATAGCCAGAAAAAGGCAATTTGGGGTCTAAATTTGAATTTGAAGGAGTGGGGGTTATTTAAGAGATACAGCATTAGTTTTGGTGTCAAAAGTCTTGTATTGATGGTGTTAACAATTTCCCAGATGGGCGTCTTCAAATTTTGACATCGGACTTGACCACCCCCCTCTAACCTGAGTATGAGTTCTAAATGAATGATAAGTCCATAATATGATCAAACCTTGAAATGGGACTACTCACCCCCATACATTCTATGTTGAATAATAGGATTGAGTTAAGTTTCAATAAGCATGATACCTGGATTCTCTGGGATTATAGCATTTATTTGCAAAATCTTATGATTATAAATCTTAATATTTTTTTCTGTTGTAGCATAGACAATTCCCCCCCCCCCCCCCTGTTTTCGGCAGCGCTGTATTTTTTTGTCACAAGGTCAAATCCGCCATTGTTGAGACGCATTTGGTGGTCAGTTTGTGCATTTATATAGGCAAATGTTCATGTCTTGTGATATTTTCTAAAGTATTTGAGCAAATTACATGATTTTTATAAAACCACAGCATGGACAAACATAAAAACAGCTTACGGCGAGTCTGTGCAGTGGTTCACAGCAAAAACACGAGCAAAAATCTTAAAAATGGAACAAGTCTGTTTGGAAAGTTCATGATGACGCCCGATCGTTTCTGTTTACTCGCAACCGTCGTGAACGTGGCAGCTAGCAAGATTTCCAGCCAGTGATTCTGAAAACAAAGTGATTCTAAACAAAAGTCCGTTATTTATTTGACTTGATTGACGTTGAGAAATGAACAATAACATCGTAAATTGCTACCGTGTTACCTATCGCAGCCCTATCCGGCCCGGCAACTATGATAAATTTGGCGATCTTGTAGTGTAGGGCCGACTCATAACTTAAGGAAACAAATTCCACTTTAAAAATATTAGACAGACCAAACTAGTTGGTTCTCAATAAGCAGGTATGTCATAGATAGAGGGTAGGGTGTTGATTTTTTTTAGGGGAAATTTGGGGGTAAAATGACGATGACAGCGCGGCGAAACATCACGCAACCCAACCCGAAAATAAAAATGGCGATCACCGCGCATGTACCTTGAGCACGCACGGCGCACTGAATCGCAAGGTACAAACTGCGCAGGAAAATCGTGATTTCTAACTCAAGAAACTGTTAAAAATTCCAAAACGGTTGTCATTAGAATTGAGAAGTCTGCTTTTGATTATAAAGGTGATTTTTTGAGCAATAAAAAACATGTTTGACTCTAATTTGATCAAAACAAAACAGGGGGCTCTGCGCTACACGATCGCCATAAAATTTTACCACACGTGCGGACGGGTTTTCCCGACGAGGTCGTCCCGTCCGAGCATGCCCTGATGAGCACTAAAAACTTGTCTCGTGGCAGTTAATTGCTGAATAGTTTTGTTTGAAGAACAAACAGGTCCTTTTACTGTGCCAAACTTATGAAATCATAATTATTTTGAGCAACAAGCTGACAAGTAGCTACCGTAAAAAATAATAAATTTTCGATTCACCATAAATATTCATATTGTAGACGGATCCATTAATTTTGTATAGGGGCGTTTAACCCTCTTTTGGGAGATAACATCGTTTTTCGTATTCATTCTTAAGGAAAAAAATATATTGCGAAAAGTTCGAACTTATTGTGAACATGGAAAAGGTTTCAGACTCCATAAAAAGGTTTTTTTTTTAATTCTGATACGGTGAAAAAAAACTGAAAATGCTGGTGAATTTTGCCGAGGAAAGCACACCCTTCACCTCTATTGGTTTGGTCCTACGTCACGCTGGAACACGGTGCAGCGGGGCCAGAGCATGTCTGGGCCAGAGATACTGACCACGCTGCATTGAGAAAATCGCAAGGCGCGTACGATTTTTTTTCAAAACGTATTGGCCCGATACCTCCTTGTATGCCTTGCTAGAACACTGCAAATAATGAAGTTGAATAAATCAATTAAAAAGGTTGGATCAGAATAGATCAGCATTGTCAGCTAGTTTTGCAATACCAAAAAACCAAACAATTTATACAAAGCGGATTTATTGATTTTCACAATACATATTTGAATGTTTTTGCTGAAAGCAGTTTGCAAAATAATCCTTGCCTTTAAATCCCCCTTTCTCAACTTTTCCAAGTTTTTTAAAAACATTTCCACGTCCAACATTAACCCGTATTAACAACATGCCTTGGCTGTTAAAAAATGTGTGATGTAATGAATGAAATAAGAAATGCATTTTGCCATGGGTGGCGATCCGGGTGATGTCCCCCACCCTACCTCCCCCAATAATTTAACCCAGTGCTAACCAAATGGACCTCATTGTGACCCGAATTTTTTTCTAAATGTTTTTTTTGCTATGTAATAGTGGAAGGTCTTTTGAAACAGAACATAGGGCATTATGATTTTGTACGACTTTATGCTTTTGAGTTTATATAAATGTACATGTAAATTATGTGAAGAATTTAGAAAATTTATTTTTTAATATACTCACAAAATTCAAAGTTCATTTTATTGTCATGGCTTAGTTTTGAATTCAGTATTGAACTTTTAATACGTGACGTTCCCTGTTGCCTTAACGAATTCGCTTCATCGATAAACCAAATTAAATTCAATGCAAATGTTTAGCCTTGAAATTAAACTAATCATCTGAGCATGTACTTATTTGAATATATATAATTGTGCCAAGTTTGAAGTCAATCTGATGAAAGGAAGAGTTAAATATTGGAAGCGGAATTAAATTGTTGTAGGATAATTTGTGTGTCTCCTAACAATAAATCAAGATATTTTGGAAACACTGAATTTAAAATAATGATTACAGCTAACCTGCGTATTTTGCATAAAAAATGTTATTTTTTTCAGTATGTAGGTAACTTCAATTTAATCGGGTGACCCTGCAAATATGGGTCTGGCGCGGCACCTCATTTGATAGTACTGAGCAAATTCGTGAGGAGATATAGATTTGAGTTATATTTCTAATATGGATGATTTGTAATTCGGATGTTAATCTGCATATTATGCATAACACAGCATAAAGTGTTTACATTATCATTGTATGAATGGCTTTAAAAACCATGGGTTTAGATACCTCGTTGGACAAATTCCTGCGGAGAAAATGCCTATGTAACAATTATTGTTGATAATAGCGAGTGCTAATTTGCATAATGTACATAAAATATATACATAATCATTGTAGAAATGGCGTTAACCCCTGACAGTCCTGAATCCTTAAATTTCAATAGGATTTTGCACACCCCCTAGGGAGTTGTGGTAAATGCATTCGACGACCCTAAGAACAATGGTTTAGACACCTCGTTTGATACGATTGGACAAATTCCTGTGGAGATGTAGATTATAGTTTCTCAATGGTTCCAGCTTATCCTTCTCTGCCATCTGCCAGTTTACTATTTCCAGTAAATTCTTCGACTTAAACCATTGCGTCAAAAGAATGTTGTCATTAACATTAACAGTCCAGTGAATGGAGATGAAAAGACTTGCATATCTCGTGTCGAGTCGTGGCCATTTAGGGTAACTTACAAGGGACTTTTTAAGGACTGTTTTACGTAATCAAGCATTGTGGCTTGTTTATTATCGCCACACCCGTACAACCAAGTAATTTTATGTGTAGGTTCTTTACGTCAACATGGATAGTTTAAGACGACGATTTCTTTCTGACTCAAAGTTGTCTTTGCAGTGACGGCGGGGAGAATCCGACAGTGAAGATTTATTGGTAATTTTCAGAAGGAAAGGTTTAATGTAGACAGTCGTATTTATGCTCCTTATGTAGAACAATTGTCCGCATTACTCAAAGTGTGGATTCGTAATTCCGAATCCACACTTTACTAAGGGAATAAATGTGTGCTCCGGAGGTTTTTATCACTCTGTTTAATACCACTTAGAGTCTGGGTGCTGATAATTACCCGAGCCGGAGGCGAGGGTAATTATCAGCACCCAGACTCTAAGTGGTATTAAACAGAGTGATAAATACCGACGGAGTACATATTTATTCCCATTCATAAATACCTTTTCGGTAAAAAAAAATCATATAATTCGTTCAAAACATCCCGATTTTGTTCAACAAATTCACTTTATGCTTTTTGAAACATCCCTCCTGCAAAATAATGGAGTGTTCAGCTGGCGAGTAAGATGAAAACAACCCTTTTATGGAGTTTGACGCGCGCGTATCATGTTCTGCGCGATGTCGCGCAGAACGCACCTGGCGCGTTGCGTTTTGAATTTAGAACTATAAAATTCTAACTCCCTGGTAGTGTTGCGCATGCCTACGTGAGGATTGTGAACGTTCAACCAATGAAACGATAAGAGGCACTGGATTTTTAGGAGTCCACATTTTATTGTGACACTGGAAAAGTGTTTAAGACCAGCTAGCCATGTCTTTATCATCCGTTTAATACCGGCCACGTGACGGGCTCTCGACCAATAGGAATGGCTAAACTGTCTGAGGTATTTATGAATAAAGATTCATTGTTCCGAATCCACACTTTTTACATCATATCACATCATATGTGACATCATATCATCATCATCATCAGTCTCCAAATCCAGCTATGGGACGTTGAGCCACCCACGCCAACAGATCAGTATATTCCCATCCTTCTTGAGCAGCGTCGAAGCCTCAGATCCATATAAGAGGATTGGTAGGATACAGGTGGTGTAGATCCGGGTTTTGGTGCAGTGAGTGAGGCGTTTGTTTCTCCGGACACGGTCCAGCTGGCCCATGGTTGGAAGAATCCCAACCAATTCGACGATGGATATGTGAGGAATATCCATCGGAGTGAATGATATGCAAATTGCTCCACTGCCACAATGATGGAATCGGGGATGGTCCTGAACCAGTGTTTTGGATCTTGGTCTTGGGGAGACATGCATACCCATGGTAGCTATGAAGAGAGCTGTGTCATCTGCATAGTCCAGGTCAGTGAAGAGCACATTTGCCAACCGTGGTTCTATCAATGATCCAGTCGATGGCACGACAGAAGAGTGTAGGAGCAAGGATACATCCCCGACGAACACCTGACGATGTTGAAAAGGCTTCAGAAACGTCATTGCCAAGCCAAACTCTTGATGTAGTGCCGTTGTGGAGATCCTTTATAAAGTTAAGTAGCAAGGGGTGGGTGTGTTCCGGAGGCCGACAGAGCCTTCCACAGAGCGCTCCTGTCTATGGAGTCAAAAACAGCCTTGATGTCAGTATAGGCCACATTGTGACGTCAAAGCAGTTGCTTTGCTAAGATCCTCATTCAGGTCCATTTTTTGGCTCTCAGTTTACAGCGCTGGCTGTTCATCAGCTTATTTTTATTTCCCAGGTTAATTCAATGAAGATGGATGAGACTGCACCGATCTAAGGGTTGTGTCTAAACTATGCCAAGATGTCAATGGATGTGGTACTTGATGATTCGCCACCGGATTTGGTAGTTTGGCCCTAAACTCTGCACGAAATGATTGACAGCGTATTACAGTGTATTAATCCAACCCCAATAGCAAGTCTCCATAATTGTGGGGTCCTTATTACGGCAAAATCGGACGGCAGCCGGAATGGTCGGTACATAAGGAATGACAGTGTAGCTGTCGATACAATCTTTGAACGGCCAGAAGATTAGTTTGGACAAGAGCGATAGGCATATCAAATGGAGGATGACGCCTGAAGAGTCGCATCATGTAACTTTGAGATAACGAAATGACATTGATTACCAACTTCTCAAGCTTTGTTTCGTTGCTCAAGATGACAAGAATTGTATTAGAAAAATGTCCTCTACACTATAACTTTGTGTACTCAATTACTGACATGTTGGCCTATTACAAATTTTTCACTGCAATATTAGAGTTCGGAATTACATGTATCTATGTGAAACTTGTTTAAATCATGCAAATAGTACTTTCAATCGATTCCTCAAGCCCAAATTACCCCGAAAAGTGTTCATTTGTTTTCCTGACGTCTAAATTTTGTGTAACATATGTGTAATATAATGTTGCATTTTTAATGCCGCTATTGGATATGCACTGAAATTAAAATTCTAGGACGTCTAGAATCCTAGATATAGAGAAATACATGTCTTCAAGGCGGCCATTTTGAAAAATCTAAGATGGCCGCCACACATTGCATTGTGGGAAATGGAAACATTAGTTTTGTGATTGGGTATAACAATACAGTTAAAATTTGTATAGTTTTGGCAAATCCCAACAACATTTTAACGAACTAAAAAATTTGCATATTGGACCTATTACCGAGAAAGATTATTACGCAGAATGATGGCTTTGACCAACAGCCATGAAAAAAAAAAATTCATTTTGTGCTTTTGTGTGTACTGCACGCTGCTTTTCATACGAAAATAATACATCATAGCAATTTCCATACCAAAAACATTCATAGCTAGACATAGCTAAGTGTGTGGCTGAAAATTATATATTTTTTGGGGGGGAGGGGTATGGCAGGAAAACAACGGGTTTTGGTAATATTTTTTATTTACTAGCGTCCGAATTAAAAATTCTAAGCAGAAAGTGTGGGCGGAATAGCTTCTAACCTCCTCTGAGCGCTACGCTTAAATTACACTGCATGCTGCTCTGTATCTATTGCTTACTTTGCTCGGTTACTTTATATGTAAGTTCCTTCTTAGTGCGTTGCGTCGGCCAGCGTGGTGACTTTGAATGTCGTGCAATAGGCGTTACAACACGGCCTAAAACATTTAAATTACATTGCAAAATTTTACACGGTACCCGTTCCGAGCTGTCATGCGAACTTTTACAAGGAATATATGAAGAACACGTACTCTGCAGTGCCAGTGGAAACCACTTATATCATGTCAACTTACACATTTACAGTCAAGGGAAAATTGCTTTCGCTTCGTTCTCTTCATAATGAGGGTACACTGAGATCACACAAGGTCTTTCATGGAGGACATATCCTCAGTTGGAATCAAATAATTAGAGTGGCACTTTATCTAATAAACATATCGCGGACTGTTTGCAGCTCTCTTGATATGAGCCGTTGTAAAAACATCTTTAAGATGACGTTACATAATCTATGATGACGTCGCCATGACGTTAAATTCAATATGCACGAATTCACAGTAGGTTTTACTCGTGGGTTCTACTCTGATTGAAAGTCTGTTAAGGTCAGGAGTTGCACCAAAATAACTTTCCTACAATTTGATAAAAGAATGCCAGCATACATATGTTTGCTGGCATTCTTTTATTAAATTGTAGGAAAGTTATTGTTAAATAATATCATGGCCCTAAAGAGTACATACAATACGAGGCAAGAAGTGAGGCAATTGCCTCATTTCAGTCCTGCCGTAATGACAAAGTAAATGTAACAATTGGCAGAACTACTGTTTGTGCTGTAATTCCTCTTACTCTTACAAGAATATCAATTTGCTATGTCTGCTCCTTTTCCTAATGCTTTTGACTTTAAAATGACCCTCATTGTAACTTGGCCCTTTTGTTTCCAACCATTTACGTCAAGAACATTTTTTTTTTATATATTTACAGATTGAACTTGGACCTGCTCTTCTTGTCTTGGCCGGAAATACGTGGTGTTTTGTGACAATTTTGATGTTTTTCATCATCTTCAACCGCAATGATGATTTTGAGTTTCAGGTTTGGTGAACAGGCCTGTTTTGCAAAGGACACGTCGCCAGGGGAAGTAAGGGGTGTTGACAATCAATTTTTTTGGAACTTAGCTTTGAATTATGGCACATTTTGCCGACAGACACACGTTTTTGCTTTCCCGAACCCGCTTCTCCCCCCCCCCCCAAAAAAAATGTTGTCACAACCCTCCACCCCAGGCCCCCCCCCCCGTTACATCTGTGCCTGTTTTGTATTAATTTCATTCGTGTCAATTTTAATTTTGTGTCAATCGTATTTTGATTCAGAATCATTAGGGATTCAAACTTCAATGTACATGTATAATCATTAAAAAAAAATATATTTTTTTTGTATTAGTTCATGCATGACAACATTATGCGCGTGTGTGGGATAGATCTCGTTAAAAAAAAAATGGATAGGGTTGTAAAATATGGTGGAAAATCCGGTTACGTGAGGAACTAGGTATAGTATATGGTTTGATTTTTTGGTATTTGGAGATTTCCACACTTATCGGTCCAATAGTGTAACATTTGAGAATACCTTTTTTGAGTTTTGAAAATAAAACTAAGATCTTGGTCCCTCCATTTTTGCTGTAAACATTGCAAGCTTTTGAGCAAAGGATGTAACTGGTTTTGTATTTTAGGAAATACGGTGGAAATTGTTTTTGTTTTCTTTTCAATTAAGTGTTAAGAACGAAGGACACACATTTCAGATAAAGTCACTAGGTAAGCATAACCTTAATAATTTCCTAACTTGGCTGATTTAAGAAGAAGTAACCGGGAGGAATGAGGTCAATCAAAACCTAGAAAGTTAACGTGAAGAATTATTTGCTCTTTTATAATCAGGATTTATACGTACGAACAGACGAGTGTTGATTGCAAATAATTTGAAGTTTGACCACATCCACAAGTCCTCGTGAAGCTTAAAATGGACTAGTTGGTAAAGCAACAGGCATGCGAATGTCTTATAATCATTTGAAATTGTTGACGTACAAATTGTAAATTTCAAAGGTAGCGATTGTATAAATAAGAACGAGATTTTGGGATTGCAACTTGAAACGATGTATCATTTCGAGCACCACTCAAAGGAGCGACTTTTTTTGTTCTTACAGCGGGCTTTGCGTTGGATATGTTTTGTAATTACTCCCAAGATATACAGGGTGTATCAAAAAAAGTATACACTTAGAGAAATGTATAAAAAAAAAAAAGGATGTTTTATAATTTTTCAAAAATCTGTCACGAAATATTGATGGACCAAGGTCTTACGCAAAGAAATGGTGGCCACGGCGAAGACTGAATCGTGCATGCATGAAGTGCAAACGTTGCATTCCCTCATGACGAGTACCATTAGGCCTAATCATTGACTTGTAAGGTCATGCTGTTGTAACACTCATGTGTACACTAGTGTACACTCATGCGGAACAGCTGAAGATTGACATGGTGGCAATTGAAGCGTAAGACCTTGGTGCATCAAACTTTAGTGACAAATTTTTGAAAAATTATAAAACATCCTTTTTAGATATATTTCT
Source organism: Patiria miniata (assembly GCF_015706575.1). Classification (NCBI taxonomy): domain Eukaryota; kingdom Metazoa; phylum Echinodermata; class Asteroidea; order Valvatida; family Asterinidae; genus Patiria; species Patiria miniata. The sequence goes on along the minus strand of NW_024037059.1, from coordinate 23,484,356 downwards.
CTAAGTGTATACTTTTTTTTGATACGCCCTATATTGTGTTTTGCAAGCATTCAATGGCATGGTTGTATGGCACCTGTACAAAATTACCACTAAAATTAAGTCTCCGAAATGCTAAATTTCAGTTATGAGTGATGTATCTGTAAGATGAGTTTTTAAACTCCATAGGACTGTTGTTTGGTGTTATTGAGTTTCCATGGTGTGGTCAAAGGTCATTAATACAAAGCAACGTGTAAACCACTTTAAAAGTTTTGAAGTTGCTGCACGTTTTAGTTGGTGTTTAATAAAAGACAATTGTAATGTCGAAAAATTGACTTTTGTTCATTATGAGCTTTATTGATAAAATGTTTCGTAGAATTTCTCTGGAAGAACACGAATTTCAAAAAATTCAATCCAAATCTTGATTTGGGTTATTTTTTTTACCCAAAACTATGTGGTTTTTTGTTTTAATTGTTTTGGTTTCTATCACGTCCGCATATTTTCGGACGTAATAGAAACCATGTTTGGTTTCTATTACGTCCGCATACATTTGCAAAATTTCCTTTTAATTTGTTTTCCCTTAATGGCAGTCCTAGTGAGGTTAGTGTGAAATATATTTTTTTTAATACAAAGCAACGTGTAAACCACTTTAAATTCTTGCAATTTAGAGTTTTGAAGTGATTTCCTAGAATTTCTGTGGAAGAACACGTATTTAAAACAATTCAATCCAAATCTTGATTTAGTTTATTTTTTAACCCAAAACTATGTGGTTTTGTTTATTTTTTTTTGGTTTCTATCACGTCCGCATATTTTTTTCGGACGTGAGAGAAACCATGTTTTGGTTTCTATTACGTCCGCATACATTTGCAAAATTTCCTTTTAATTTGTTTTCCCATAATGGTAGTCCTAGTGAGGTTAGTGTGAATTATTTTTTTTTAATGCACAGCAACGTGTAAATCACTTTAAATTCTTGAAATTTAGAGTTTTGAAGTTGCTGCACGGTTTAGTTGGGGTTTAATATTCACAATTGTAATGTCGAAAAATTGACTTTTGTTCATTATGAGCTTTATTGATGAAATGATTTCCTGGAATTTCTGTGGAAGAACATGAATAAAAAAACAATTCAATCCAAATCTTGATTTTAGTTTATTTTTTAACCCAAAACTATGCGTTTTGTAAAATTATATATATTGGTTTCTTTCACGTCCGCATATTTTTTTCGGACGTGAGAGAACCATGTTTAGGTTTCTATTACGTCCGCATACATTTGCAAAATTTCCTTTTAATTTGTTTTCCCTTAATGGCAGTCCTAGTGAGGTTAGTGTGAATTATTTTTTTAAATGCAATGCAACGTGTAAACCACTTTAAATTTTCGCAATTTAGAGTTTTGAAGTTGCTGCACGTTTTAGTTGGTGTTTAATAAAAGACAATTGTAATGTCGAAAAATTGACTTTTGTTCATTATGAGCTTTATTGGTAAAATGTTTCGTAGAATTTCTCTGGAAGAACACGAATTTATAAAAATTCAATCCAAATCTTGATTTGGGTTATTTTTTTAACCCAAAACTATGTGTTTTTTTTTATTTTTAGGTTTCTATCACGTCCGCATTTTTTTTCGGACGTATGAGAAACCATGTTTGGTTTCTATTCCGTCCGCATACATTTGCAAAATTTCTTTTTTATTTGTTTTCCCTTACTGGCAGTCCTAGTGAAGTTTGTGTGAATTATTATTTTAATGCAATGCCGATAAACGATAAAATCCTCGTCCACATCATTCCCTGCTAAATCAATGGCGTCTGCAAATGTTCCACCTGATACGTTGTTTGAAACTAAATCATCCGTGTAAGTTGATTTATATGTAAAATTGCCTCACCTTCCAAATGATCTGAATTAAGCCCGGTTCATACTCTGCGCGGAGGCGAACGCGAATTTGTGCAGTCGTGTCAAGTATTCGCGCTGCGATTCGTAAAAGTTGAACATATTTCAACTTGAGCGAATTTCGCTTTCGCATAAAGTATGAAAACTTAACAAAAAAGCAGAGCATGCATGTACCCAATGATCCCAATCAATTATTCTTAAAAGTCCGTTAGCTCCCAAACCTGAGAACTTGGTGCAATGTTGACTTGGCGGCCTTTGAGAAGGTAAAGAGTCAACCCTTCTTTATGGATGTCTCCACAAGGTTAGCAGGATCACTGTCGGTGTCTCCTTTCAAACAAGAGAATCCGATGTCGTGTTTTACAGAGCAAAACACTGTCGCCTCATTTAAACACAAGATACATTTTTTAAAGCGGAAAACCGAGACTTCCAGTATCCATGTTGTACAGGCACGGCACAGTCTGTGGCGGTATATCGATTGCAAGTGTATTGTATGTTTTCTAAAACATAGAACTAGATTGGAAATGACATTTTAGTGCTTATTTTGACAAACTTGTACCTATCGATGAATTGCAGCTGTTTCCATTTAGACCTTGATAATTTTGGCAACGTGTTACGTTAGACTTGATTGTTGTGAAAATGTAATTTGTCATAGTAATTAGTATATTTTAGTTGTGCATAAATTAGAATAAAAAAGGGTTGCCGATACTGGTTGGTTCAGTTTTCTAGGGACGACCAGAACGTATTGTGACTACGCATTATTACATCTAGCAAGGTGACGGTAGAAAGTCGTAAATAGTGCCCTCTACTCCACCTCGCCCGGCCGTTGCGTTACAGCACATTGCTACATTGGCACTCTTTTGGGTGTTGCTGCATTGTGCAGTGGATATAACTAATCCACAATTTATATTGGCCAATAAGGTTTTAAGTCGCACTTTGAGTGGCTTGAGTTATGGTATGCAATTAGCTCATCGAAGAGAAGATTCATATTGCAGATGCTGTCGTCGTCCATGTGGATGAAGGAAAGAGGGTTTTTTTTGCAACAACCTCGAGGGCACACCTCAGATTAAGCTCAACCATATATGGAATAGGTTAAGCCATATGTGGAATTGGTTAAACCACTCAAGGTTCTTGCCCTGTCGGCTTTGTTGTTGGAACTGGCATGAACTCGTTGCCCTCCCAATGCTCTTTTCTATCCGTCTGCTACCCAGGAGAGTGGAGGCGTTCGTGATTTGCTCAAGCCGGGGCTGCGAAGTGCAAATGGTTAATTCGCTGCGGAGGGTAGTTGTTAGGGATATGGGGTACTAGCTACAAGGCGTGATGACCTTAAGTAAAAGCTCAAGGTTCAGATGATCACCTCTGATGAGCATGCCAGCGCTCTTTGGTGTTGTGGGCGCCATGATATCGGAGATAACTGGTAGGGCGTCGTTGAGTTACCGTAGCGGTTACTTTCGTGCAACGTCCTGCCACAATACGAGGCTGCATATTCTGCGATTAAGAACACCAGGGTAGACTGGTTCCTGAAACCAGTCTCCTGGGTAGCAGACGGAGAGAAAAGAGCAGTGGGAGGGCAACGAGTTCATGCCAGTTCCAACAACAAAGCCGACAGGGCAAAGAACCAGCTTCAAGACGTGATGACCTTAAGTAAAAGCTCAAGGTTCAGATGATCACCTCTGATGAGCATGCCAGCGCTGTTTGGTGTTGTGGGCGCCATGATATCGGAGATAACTGGTAGGGCGTCGTTGAGTTACCGTAGCGGTTACTTTCGTGCAACGTCCTGCCACAATACGAGGCTGCATATTCTGCGATTAAGAACACCAGGGTAGACTGGTTCCTGAAACCAGTCTCCTGGGTAGCAGACGGAGAGAAAAGAGCAGTGGGAGGGCAACGAGTTCATGCCAGTTCCAACAACAAAGCCGACAGGGCAAAGAACCAGCTTCAAGACGTGATGACCTTAAGTAAAAGCTCAAGGTTCAGATGATCACCTCTGATGAGCATGCCAGCGCTGTTTGGTGTTGTGGGCGCCATGATATCGGAGATAACTGGTAGGGCGTCGTTGAGGGCGGTTACTTTCGTGCAACGTCCTGCCACAATACGAGGCTGCATATTCTGCGATTAAGAACACCAGGGTAGACTGGTTCCTGAAACCAGTATCCTGGGTAGCACACGGATAGAAAAGAGCAGTGGGAGGGCAACGAGTTCATGCCAGTTCCAACAACAAAGCCGACAGGGCAAAGAACCAGCTTCAAGGCGTGATGACCTTAAGTAAAAGCTCAAGGTTCAGATGATCACCTCTGATGAGCATGCTAGCGCTGTTTGGTGTTGTGGGCGCCATGATATCGGAGATAACTGGTAGGGCGTCGTTGAGTTACCGTAGCGGTTATTTTCGTGCAACGTCCTGCCACAATACGAGGCTGCATATTCTGCGATTAAGAACACCAGGGTAGACTGGTTCCTGAGGAGTCTCCTGGGTAGCAGACGGATAGAAAAGAGCAGTGGGAGGGCAACAAGTTCATGCCAGTTCAAACAACAAAGCCGACAGGGCAAGAACCAGTAGAGGTGTTGGGTGGTCCAGCTGGTTTACAAATTGATGTCTACCTGTGCAGTTAGATCGGTGAGAATATTCAAGCACTGGTGCAGTTGTACTGTAAGCTCAATCACTGCTACATGATTTGGACATCGCCGATCCAACACATGGGCACGCAGCGGATCTATTGCATATATGATTTAACACTGCATATATGCTTTAGCACATGTGAGGTATGGTGTATGGTGTGTGCATGCAAGCTGGGACTGGCAACTGAGAGAAATTCCTAGAGTAAGTACGACCTTTGTCTATGGCATATTGTGACGTGTGCAACAATTCTGTGGTATAATTTCGGTTACTGATTTTGGGATTGCGTTGGACTCATTTGCGTGGGCATTTCAAATTCTTATTGGCATGATAGTCAACTTGCATGCCTAGTGTATGTTACGTTTCAATTGTGTGGATACTCAGTAACAATCGTCAGTCGTGTCTGTTGATTCTATGCTTAGTAATTGGTTGATTGTACATTATCACTATCAACGAACATTCGGGCAAATGCCAACAAATGCCCTCTACCAACACAGGTGGGTTCACTGGATCAAGTGACCACAGCGAGAGGAAACTCAAGAGAATTTGCAGGTGCATCAGCCCGATTGCTGTGATTTTTTGAACAATGAACAGGCCAGAAAAAGTGTCAGTGGAGCTCGACGGTCGTTTGAGGCTTTCTTTAACCACAGAGGCAAGACCAATGAACTGTGCGAGTATTACTATGGGGCAGTGGATATGAGATTAACCCTAAAAGGAAATGGGCTCTTCGTGCGAGTCTCCAACCTGAGGGTAACTTGAAGAATGCGTGATGTAAGGCGTATTTTTGTATTCTTTGTACTTGACCAGTTTCGGGAGTCAAAGTTTGGACTGAAATTTTTGTTGAAAATCCTCCCCCCCAAAAAAAAAAAAAAAAAAAAAATCATTTTTTTTTTAAAGGGTTCATTAAAAAAAAAAAAAAATCTGCGGACGTGAGAGAACCCTATGCGGACGTTAGAGAAACTATCATTGTGGGTTCCCTAACGTCCGCATAGTGTTTCTCTCACGTCCGCAGATTTTTTTTTTTTAATGAACTCTTTAGAAAAAAAAAATGATTTTTTTTCTTTTTCAAGGGTAACTTGAAGAATTCGTGATGTAAGGCGTATTTTTGTATTATTTGTACTTAACCAGTTTCGGGAGTCAAAGTTTGGACTGAAATTTTTGTCGAAAATCCTCCTCGCAAGTTTCTCGCACGTCCGCAGAATCCTGCGGACGTGCGAGAAACTATCATTGTGGGTTCTCTAACGTACGCATAGTGTTTCTCTCACGTCCGCAGATTATAATTTTTTTTAATGAACTCTTTTTTTTAAAAAAATGCGGACGTGAGAGAAACAATATGCGGACGTGGGGAACCCACGATGATAGTTTCTCGCACGTCCGCAGGCTTTTGTAGACTTTTTTTTTTTTTTTTTTTCACTATTTATTTCAAATTCACAGTGACCAATACATTGGGATCATCTTTAAACAGTTGTTTTGGAGACGATTTATTTAAACAAACCATCAGTTAAGATTCATATTACCGTATCACTATAGCAAAACAAATTATCAAATGCCTTTTTATTTCATTAGTTCTCTAAACACCTCTCCGAAGTACAAATATCTTGAGAAGGGACAACCGTATAATCCGATCTAAGTTTCTAATTGGTTCTTAATTAACAGCAACAAACAAAAATTAAATATCACAATTGAATTTAAAAAGTCACAGAAAGTGGTACATGCAATGTTGAAGTGTACTAACACACCAAAATTGTGGATACCTGCAGTGGTAGAGGAATGTCTGAAGTTGGAGGAAGTTAAAAAAAAGTGTCGATTAGTTTACTTAAAATCAGTTACTTAAAAAATGATATTGATAGCAATAAAACATAATAAATTGACTAAAAATGTTACAAACTACTGAAAAGCCAAATAGGGGCAAAATAGTTTCCTAATCTTCAGAATTATGATGTACAGAATGAAACTACATAATAATTTCTAATGCAAAACAACAGGACAACGCAAAAGCAAACGCTAAAAAGCACCAAAAAAAACCTGCAAAAACCTGCTAATACTGACCATGTATTTATTTTAGCTGTTGTTTTTAGCATCATAATCGCATGGAGTTTTGGCGGGTAACCTGATTATATTTACCCTAACCCCTAGTAGTGCTAAATCCACTGTGCCGTTTTTTTTCAATTGTCTTCTGAATCCAACATTTTGCACCAGGAATGTTACACTACAGGTTAACTGCTAACATCCAACATGCTCCATTTAGTATATGATATGTTGGATACTGTTTGGATTCAGCAGGGATATGGTTATCCAAGTTTTTTTTGTGCTTTAAGCAGTTCTATGAAATCTGCCCCCTGGCGCTTCACTGTGATAAATGGTAAACTGATCCATACACAATGTAGTAACATTGTGTTTGGATTAGTTTACCATTTATCACAGTGAAGCTCCAGGGGGCAAGGAAAATAATCAAATTTCTTGGAAGCAATTCGCTCAACTGCAATTTTAACAACTTGTTTTACTTATATGTTCTATTCAAACAAACAAAAATTACAATACCTTAATTCGTGTTACAACTGATCGTTCTAAATAATTGTACATACAGTTTTACTTACACATGTATAAGTCTTCTTCCCCGAAATATTTAATGTATCATGTGTAATGAAGGTTGATTTTTTTTTTACTATAGCCTTTAACCAGTAACTGCGACGTTAAAATTATGAAGTGATACCATGCTCACGCACTATGTTGCACCTTTATTCAAATCTGCAGGTAAACTTTCGACCTGTCTTCTTCAAACCTGTCTCCTTCAAACTTGTTTACCGTTGACAGTTCTTATCTTTTGGCTTGATTGGCTGAGATGAAGTGACATTGATGCCATGCTGTGGAGAGGCATCTTGTCCACTCTCCCTGAAATGAAATAAATAAGCACTATTATAAGACTATTATTTGCGTCGGGGTGATATAAATCAAAATAGGTTTTTGCCCTTCACCGACGTTTAAACACTGTTTACTCAGGTGTTACCTCCCGAGTGAAAGTTGGAAAAAATCACTTGGGTGGGATTCGAAGCCACGGCCTCCTGCTTTCTAGTGAAAATGTCTTACCACTCGATCACCGAGCTAACGGGATCAGTTGGCTGGTTCGAATCTGATGTACATAGCAGCGGGTACCGCATCTATTTCCAACTTTCACTCGGGAGGTAACACTCTGAATAAACAGTGTTTAAACGTCGGTGAAGGGCAAAAACCTAATGTGAAATAAACACTACCAATTCAAATTAATATCAAAGGCCCACGAGAAGAAATAATTTCCTTGAGTGAACCAGCGTACGAGTTTACATAATAAATATGTGATATGCGTATCTGAGGACTTAAATTCACTCTCGCCCGACGAGTTTTCAAAACCCCATTTACATGTAAAATTGAAGAAGATGGGTTCTTCATCGTCGGTCCCGGTTTGTTCATTGGAACCGTTAATTTTAAGTGACTGTTGTGTCCTCGATGTGAATAGCCGTGTAATGGGTGGGTGAACATGCAACCTGTGTAAAGCCTCACTGCTGTAAAGTACCCATAACCGGCAATTTGGTGGCCAAATCATACCTTAACAAGTGAGGAACCAGGATCGTTCATTTACTGGAAATGAAAAATTGTATGGTTTTTCTAAAAACGGAAATTACGAAGTGTTTTTCTATATGGGGTGTTCGAATTGGCTAGTCTTCAGGTTACCTGTCGATGGACTAAGATACAGGAGCAAATAATTATGTGATGCCGCACAACAAAATGAAAAAAGAAGGCTGTTTCACAGCAATAAAGACACATGTTAAAGAATAAATAATTTCCATTCGAATGAGTTGACATAAACAAATGAATATAAGAGATCTCCGAGTACTTTGAACAGGATATACATAGGGACCATGATCATGTAAATTTTTAGTTTGTTGCCTAACTACCGCATCGTCCTAATAACCATTTTAAAATGATTGAACTTACTAAGAACGAATCTACAGTTTCGGGAATTGAGCCTCTGCAAAACACCGTTTTTAAAATTCAGTCCACAGATCACAAAAAAAGTAAATGTTCTTTCAGCAAAACGAAAACAATTTACATTCATCCCTAATTGTGAATTGTTTGAATTTGGAACAAATATTGCTGAAAAACCAACTAATAACGTACTCTGATCATGTCATATGTATGTTATTGGCCACCAAAAAAAAATCAGCTTTGCACTACTTCCGGAGCCAGCGGGTTATTGCATCATAAAGCTGTAACTAAATATATAAAATGACTAGGTGGGTGGGATGTTCTGATCATTCAGTTCCCACAGGACACCATAAGCTTCCTGACTAGAAGCCAAATACGACAACGTGATGATATACCACAAACAAATGCGCCTCAGCTTAGACCAAAATAATGAAGAATCGTGAACGTGTGATGTATAAAAACGCATTTTCAGTCCTGATTTCTTACATTCGTTGTCAGTTTTTTTTGGGGGGGGGGGCAAACGTCCAGAACATTTTACATCTTTGCACCATCACCAATGTCAATAGCTTGACAGAGCAGCAGAAGATGAGGATTTGACTTTTCTGCATCCCAAAGCACTGTTGGTGAGAAAATTGTTTAACATTTCGAAGACAAGGTCAGGCTTGAGATGTCAAGTAGAAAAGCAAGGTCGACAGCAAGAAGACAAAAGAAGAAGAATGCTCTACGAATGGCTTAAAGCTTCTGCTCGAATCAATAGACAAGGAAAAACAGAATAAATTTGCTGTGGATGACGTCCTGCTACCTCCCGGAAAACATCCAAATGTGGTGTGGTTGGATTTCCCTTTTCTATGATGTTGCACTACCACAGCAGGTTGTGGGCTATGTGGAGAAGAGATGCCCCCAACTACACTTAGTCCATAATATGAATTTGCAATGAATAAAAATACAAAAAGGACAGAAAAATATGATAGTCAATGTTGCACATCGTCTGATACATCTGTCCCTGACCTATATTATCATAGGAATTGTAAAAGTGCAATTTACACTAAAGAAAAGTGTCTGCACTGTACCGTCAAAAGTTGAGAGTGATGATGGCTTGGCAGGTTGCAGTACAGAGCAGAGAAGGTCAACAAGGAAACAACTGGCAACCAAAACACGTGTCTATCAGAAGGTGTGCATTTTTTGTGACAAAAGCAGCAAATACATGAAGCGTAGCCGAACCAAAGAGCCTCTTACACAAGCTGTGAACTTCGTGCAGGCAATAAAGTCCGTCAAGTTGCAACTATGAAGGTTGATCATAAGATTTAAGCCATAACCTCACGTGAGTTGGTAGCTGCTGAAGCACATTACCATAAGACTTGCTATCTTGATTATACAAGAGGTAACAAATGTGATGATCAAGGAAATCTTTGTTCCGATGACACAAGTTCTTGCACGATTAACGTTGAACCTCCGTCATATGCCAAAGCAGAAGATGCTGCTCATGAAATGTTGTTCCGTCACATCAGGACAGAACTGTTCCCCACACCTCACGTTGTTTCTATTATAGAAATTACTGAAAACTTGTGACATACATTAAGAAATACATCTGCTGAAGATTAGAAGGCGAATTCAAAGACAGCTCAAAATATTCCCAAACAAGCAACCTCCTTGTCATCCCTGAACAATTTATCAATTTATCAACTGAATTGGGAACTGAGTTTGTGCAGTTAAAACAGGAGTTGCATTCCTATCATATATCCGATCATGGTCAAGTTGTCAGTTAAGGCAGCACTTTATATAAGAGCTGGCATAACAGGCATTGCAAAAAGTAAACTAAGGATGGCCATCACAACCTGATGCGCTAAATACCGACTATGTGTCTTTCCCCTCATCACTTTCCAATCCTTTCTTCACATTCTTTTGTCTGGTGAAAAAGTCGGCACACCAACATCACGAGTAAGCAGGCTCGTACATTCAGTGGCTTAAAATTATGTGTATGCTGTTGGTGGAGGAGTTTTTAACAGTACATTCCGTTCCCATGAGACACTGACTGGTGGTGGAACATCTCATCGCGTCAATGGTATTGTGGTTCAACCCACATTAAGCAAAAAAACGCAATCTTTCTCTCCCACCAACGATGCTACAAGCTTATAATGCTGGTGAACGTGTTGGTCCACCGGCAATGAAACTGCAGGCTGTTGATGGGAAAGCTGCTGCATCCATGGCATTGATGAAGAACTTGGTTTGGTCTCTGGTCCGTCAGGGAGATACAGAGAATCAACAAATTAATGAGTGGACTGGTTTCAACATATTGACAACGGATCTGGTGTCTGTCTCTCAAGACAGCAACTGACATGACCACAGTCTATGAAGTCCTAAACCAGACACAAAATAATGAAAGATGCTCTTGGTTTGCAAGCATATCATCTGTGTCTTTGACCAGGCACTGTATGCAAAAGCAGCTGAGATCAATTGGAAGCACCCAGATAAGTTCAGTTGTATTGTATTAAGAATGGGTGCATTTCACACAGTGTGCAACCTCCTTGGAATAATCGGTAAGAGATTCAAGGATGCGGGTCTTCGTGATCTTGTGGTTGAGGCTGGAATAGTTGCTGGATCTATTGACAGTGTCTTAGCTGGTCGGAAATATAATCGAGGTATTCGAATGCACAAGTTGGTGTATGAAGCTCTTGTCAGGTTGATTTGGGAGGGATTTCTAGAATTTGATCATGAAGCGCCAACATTGTTGAGTGACACCAAAATGCTGTTGGAGAAACTGCATGAAACAACAAACCAAGAAAATCTGAATGAGCTGCTGCACAATCCCGCATGTGATTAGTTGCTTCAACTCTTCCATGTATATCTTGAGCACTTTAAGATTTTACCTGTCATATGTATGCTGCCGATGTTAATCAAATGAGACATCAGTTGTTTATAGCGAAGAAAGGGAACATAGACTCCAGACATCTTCCTCCGTGTGCAGACTGTTTGCACATGCATGTGTAAGGGCGAACTACCAATCAGCCATTTGGCGTCGTAGCTTAGAGTCTTCTCCCAGCATCCAAAGTCCCAGTAATGACCATGGTTGGAGCGAAAAAGATGACAGCCTTGTTATCTAATAGCTGGATGACAGGACCCCCAGCCCCAGATGTAGTCCTTGATTTCTTGTATTGCAAACGACTCTGCAAACTACCAGACTGTGAGTCGCAGCTTACACATGTAAGCTGCTGAAAGCTGCTGACGTGTGACAACATGCAAGATGATAATGATTCTGATGACCAAGACTGCCATGATGAAAACTCAGATACAGACTCCGACTCTGAATTAGAGTAAATTTGAATGGTTGTCAGGGAGTTTCATCTGAATCATAAGTGGTTTATAGATATAATTTTGAAGTTAATAAATGTCTATAATTTAGTTGGGAGGGTTTGCTGGTTCATTAGGCTATATCAGAAGTTGCAGAATGTAGAGAGAACAGAAGTTCAAAAAAATAGAATAATTAATGCATAGGATGTGTTTGTACATTTTCTAGTACAACCGTAGCATCCGGTTGCAAAATATACTACATTTATGATATTTATGAACATAAAAGACTTAGTCGCAACAAAATCATATTTAATTTTCAACACCACCAAAAATGTCTTTATTTGTTTTGCATGAAAACTAACATTTCCCTCGTGTTGAATATGTACAGCCGTAATTTATGAAAATGTATGGGCACTTGATTTATAATAAGATAATGAAAGCCATTTGTTAAAGGTATCTCTGATATAAAAAGAAAACCTGCCAATTATATAGTATAGTGAAACAACCATGGCCTTCAGAAAAAAAACATGGCCTGCAGAATATTCGGCCCTCCACAATGGAAATGTTTTTTTTCTAAATTACACATGCAACTTCTTTGCCACTGTTAATGATTTTCTGTTCACACATCAACCTGTAGAATGTAGCAACATTTAATTTTCAATTAACCTTCTACACCCCCCCCCCCCAATGTCTCCACCTACGTATATCTGCCCTGGCCTGCAATTCACTTCAGCAAAATAGCACTTGGGGTCAGTTGTTTTCAAGCGCGGTTTCAAAAGTAAATGAGTGTATTTTTTTTTAATACATGTAATAACATGTTGGCCATATTAGGCAGGTGGCCTTAATACAGAGTTTAGCAAAATACAGGAGAAATTAGGGTAACCTTTTGAAGGCATTAAATGCTGGGACACTGTAGAGGACATCGAACATGTATTTATGGAGTAAATTAAAGTTTGTTGTTAGTGTTTGATGTAAAAGATCTGATTCCATCTCCATCAGTGACGTCATAGAAAATACCCCAAATTCCACATTAAGCTACCACTTACAAAAATCTATCATACTTTTCTGACATCTATACACATGTAAGAAAGAAAAAAAAATCATATTGGCGATTAGTCCCTTGAGATGGTACCAATATGCGAAATTTCAGCCCCTGGCTCATGGACTAACTGTATGTTGTTGGAGGGGCATATTACGCTGTAGACACGTACGACGCAGAATTTTGAAACGTACCGTGAGCGAAGTCAATTAAGCTGCATAATGCACACGAAAAGGCAAACATAAGACTAATTTTCCGACAACTGTCCTAATTTAGTAGTCTGCAGGTGTCACACAGACGTCTTTGTTCTTTTACTCCATAATGCACTGGACATAGAGGCAACTTTGTGGTTTGATACCGGTGTTGACTCAAATGGAATGTAGTTAAGGGTTTTTTTTTGTTAAAATATCTCCTTTTGGGGTTAAAATACTTCTTCTTTTTTATACTAAAATCATGCATTTTGTGCAGTCATTTTGGGGACCTAATTTTTAACATGCCAAAACAGTTAATGTTATGGTAACTTTTAGTATTTTAGCCGGAGAGAGAGGTTCAAATTCTATTCCAATTTTTTTTTTCGTAAAGTCTTATTAGAAGGTTAAATGTTTAAACTTGTTACAAAGATGACAAACCGTAACCTAAGTAAACACCATTTTAGAGTTTGGGCCACAATGGGAAACAACATTTCCTGTATTACCCTACTAATTAACAGTTAAGTTACCATCAAATAATTGGCATATATCACTTTAATCAATGTATGTCTAGTATGACAAGAATAAAAGATCTTGAGTCTAAATGTTGAAACCATTACATTAAAGGTACAGTCCATTTGTAATTTGTGCATTTTGTTCATTGGAAGCAACAAAAGCGTCAAAATCTAAAGAAGGGTGCTGAACAATTGACCTGTGGAAGTTTCAGCTCAGCTTCAGCTGTATATTTCGAGAAAAAAAGAGGCATGCTAGGATCTCGATTTCAAATCAAAAGTTGCTGAATCCTGTTTTGAATTGGGCCTGAATTCAGCATCTGAGACACGTTCTCACTGAGCCGATTGCAGTTACGCGATATCGCACAACGATCCCACGAATTATAGCAACCGCGCGCGTGGTGCGCCGTATCAACGCTTGCGTGCGCTTCGCAGTTAAGAAAACGAACTACTAACGGACATTTCTAACGGTGCTGAAAGTGTTTTACCGGACAGTTACCGTGGAATTGCCCATAAATAAAAAAAAAATCAGAATTTGTTGGGAGTATAAAGCCTAACCAATTTGGGTCAAATCGGTTAAGGATGATCGGGGGGAGAAATGGAAAAATGAGCAAATTCTAAAGACCAGTACTACGAGGAACAACATCAGTGGTATCCTTGCCATATAACTACAACTACTTGGGAACTTCAACACCCAATTGGGATCTGACCACAACTTCTGGCCCAGCAGCTGCTAAATGAGAACGGGCAGTTATGCTCTTACAAAGACCTTTGTATCAGAAATATGTTCTCCGCGAAGCCGAGCCACCAAAGTATTCCAGCGGCACCCCCGATCCGGCTTCAAGCTTCACATCTCGTCATCACACGAAGAACCTCACCGAACTGCATTCTCATCACACGCAGCTACCACGACGCTGACTGTGATTACAGATTACTCCCTGGTTGGCAACAGAGTATGTCTTTAATCCGAACAGATCCACCGTTCGAAGCAAAAGAAGACGCCCATTCATCAAAAACACCAGGACGTCAATCCCACCCAGATTTGTAAAACAACTACCGTGGAAACTCCCTCCTCAGTATCGTCAGGAAGGCCTTCTCCCGTGTAGTGCTGAACTGATTGCAGCTACTGCTACTGATTGTACTGACTGTAGTGCTAAACTGATTGCAGCTACATGTATATGCGTTCAGCTAGCAGCTGCAATCCTCAGGACGCAGTGAAGGTTCAGAAGATGATCAACGGTCGACATATTGTCTTCTCCCTAGGGCAGCCCAGGAGAAGTGCCTAGAGCAGAGACGACCGATGTACTGACCGACGACATGATGAAGGCCTTCGACTTTGGACAGTAGAAAAGGCCTCTTCACGCTGCTGCAGAAGATTGGATGTCCACAAAGTCAACCGAAGCATTCAACTCCATTACCTTATCAGCATCAGACATGACAGCACAACTGCTGAATATCGCCGAGGACCAGTCGAGGCCTTCACCACACTGATGGATGTGATCTGCCAGGATCGTCTCTAGCAGCACCTCCGCATCAAGGTTAACACAATGGCAAGTTCAAATAACTTACCAGTTCGAAAAAACATAGTGAACATAGTTGCGCCAAATATACAGAAACAAGTGGACAAACCAACCCTCCCAACCTGAAGCATATAACCTATCCGAAATCATCTGCCATGGTTCGATGCATCTTATGTGTATACCCAGCAACGTACTGTGACTGGCAACGTGAGAAGTTCCGTGTGATTCAATATGCCAGGATCGCTGGCTCCCTACGAGCCACACCCTACACTTGGTGACAATCTACACTGGCACACAGCCCCCATTAGCCTCAGGTACCTCAAGGGCCCACACAAGAACAAAAGGGCCTGACCCTAACGGTGAGAGACATACAAGACCTGAAGGACCGGCTCCCAACGCAGTTTGATGCCTTTGACAATTTAGACGAGAGCTGGCCTACACCTCAAGCCAGATACTCAATCTACATAGATCCACCACGTAAGTGAATTTGTTCACGTCAAACCTAAACCGCAAGCAGGGTTGGAAAGATGGAGAAAGACTGGGTCATGCCAAAGACTGGGTCACACGGACTGGTGCAGCTCAATCAAAGCAACTGCCAAGAAACGACGGCCCATTCAGGGTGTGTCAGGATCCCAAGCAGCTAAACACACGCCTTAAAAGGTTTCCGCACAAGGATCCCACTCTTGAGGAGCTCAAGCCAGAATTTGCAAAGGCAAATTAATCTGTCCATCTCGTAGAGGAGTCTGAAATGCTGGAAAACATTTAAAATACAATTTGGTTGCAACAGCTTTCATGGCCCACCCTTCGGCTTATCCAGGATAATAGTTCAACAAAAATATGGATGGCGAAAAATAATCTAGGTGCCTGGATGCGTTGGAATCACCGATGACATTGAAGTATTCGGTTTCCCTTGGCGATCATGACGAGCGACCGAGCGTCTCATCGCCCTTATTGAAAACGCTGGTTCCACAGCCTAGCCAGCATTGCGCGGAGAAAGTTGCTCCCTTCAGAGACTTTCTTCGAAAAGATATACCATTTTCTCTGGCAAGAGGACCCTTATAAAAACCATTGTACAACCCTTATTTAACACTCCATTTCAACTCGGTCCTGGCTACGTTCGACCCACAGGTAAAGAAACCGACCTCAAGGTAGATGCAGTTTAGATTGCGTTAACCTGTTCGGCTGCAACTTCATTGTCGTCACTGACCATTAAAACCATTGCTTAGGATCAGACGCAAAGTACACCACCCCATTTGCAGCGTCTTCTCATCAAGCTGCAAGGATACTTCTACAACGATGTCTACAAACCGGGTGCTATGATGCATGGTGATCGCAGATGCACTCAGCAGATTATCCAACCCCTCCAAGCTCGATGACGTACCACTTGATGAATCTGTAACTGATATACACTCGGATGGGCACCCGACTGTATGTAACTTATGTTTCGGTTTGTCCGTCTATCTTTGAAAACAAGTTGAAACATTTAAGACACTGATAATCAATCACAAAAACTCTTTTGGCACAGACTTTAACCATTTTCTCTCTGACTGAATAACAAAAACTCACAATAACACTTGTGGTTTTGCATGTTTAAAACAAGGTGCCAAAATGATTACCAAAAACCTATGATTTTAGGCATACAAAAAAGGTCTTTTGACCAAAACATACATTTTTAACCAAAGAACCGCCCTTAACCACATTCCATTCCACTGACAAACCACTCAAATTAAAGATTATGTTGTACCCTTTAATTTGACACCACATTTGTTGTTGCGATGCTTGTAGTTTGGAAGATATAATAAATTTCCATTTTATTCATGTTGAAAGTGAAGATGGACAGTGAGACGGTCGATGATGGTATGACATGCCAAGCTACAATTTGTCCTAAGATGGAAAAGATGAATACGATAAATTGGCAGGTGTGTATGAACTGGTCGATGACTGTGACAAGAAATATTTACCTCGATGACTAGTAATTAGGTTTAGATTTACCATACATAGTTTATTTCTTAACAGTGCCTGTTATTTCTTTAGACTCTCGTTGGGAACCGTAAAACTTGAAATACATGTAGGTGAGCGATGTTTTCCCACGGGACATATATTGTGCGCCAGTTTGAATTCTTCAGACCTCAAAACAGCGTGTTGGTTTGTTGTCTGCCACTTCATGGGTCCGTTGCTAAGGCGATTTATTTTTACATTCCTGTCAAATTGCTCGGCAACTTTACGATTCAATTTCGGATCTAGTGTCATAATATAGTACAGGGCGAGTCCAAAAAAATAAAAATAGCGGAACCCAAACCCCCAAAATTATCTTTCATATTATTTAAAGAAAATATGTAGCACCAAAAATAATAATGACTTGAAAAGCCAATTTCATACACTACTTTTAGATGAAAACAAGTCAGGTGTGATTACAAACACAAAATGCCCTGCAACCGTGACTGTTCCCGTGACATTGACACCACTCTTAAAACATCAACTTACATGTACCTGGGTCACATGGAACGTTCATTTACATCATTATTGTTTTCTGAAGGTTATATAATTAATCCCTATGATCTCAGAATAAATATAATGTATTTGTTTTGCTTTTCTGTTGGGAAGTCATTGTATGTGATTTGAGTGAGTGAATGTCAAGAGATCCTGTACAAACCAGCTGAATTAAAAACACACATACACCCACCCACACACACATAGTCCAAGAGCCAGGGGTCATTCATTTTTTGGAAATGACCAAGTGTTTAGTGGGTATTTTTGGAAAGGGTACACCTTGGGGAATTCGAATTGGCCAGTCTTATGGTTCCCTGGCGGTGGACCTGGATACCAGGAGCAGATAGGTGAGGTCACATAATGCAGTGATTAGGACATGCAACAGCAGTCGGGTCAGTCAAATGGACTGTGTGCGCAGAATGTACGTACCACTGACCCAGCGGCTGTTGGATGTCGATGCACAACCAATAGATTGTTTACGTTATATTTTCCTTTTAAATGAGTTCATATCAATAGACGAGCATTTACAGGAGAAGTCTGAGTACTATGACCAGCATATTCGAACATTTGATCACGCAAATGTAGGTGTTTGCCTAGCAACAGCATCCTCCTTAGCAATAAACCTTAATTAGAGCCTGAATAACTTGCTTAAATATGCAACTTCAATACGAATCTACAGTAGAAATAAACATGTGTTTGTGGTATTTTTGGGAGGTTACATTCTAGTCTATTCAAATTGGCTAGTCTGGCGGTGGGCCTTGATACCTGAAGCAAATACGTGACGTCACACAAGAAAATGAAAATGTTGGCTGACGTTCAGCACCGAGAAAACTGCCAATGTTTAGGCCTAAGGATTATTTCCTTTTAAATGAGTTCACATAAATAAACGAACTTTAAGAAGAGATCTCTGAGTAATAATTGTCATAAGATATCTCACCTCCAGGACCACATGATCATCATAATTAAGATGTTTGTTGCCTAACAACCGCATCATCCTTAGCAACAACCCTTCACAACCTGATTAACTTACTTGAAATAAATCTACAAAAGAAATGACCAAATGTTTTGGCCATCCAATAGCCGCTGGGTCAGTGGTACGTACGTTCTGCGCACACAGTCCATTTCCAACCCGACGGCTGTTGCATGTCCTAATCACTGCATTATGTGACGTCATTTATCTGCTCCTGGTATCCAGGTCCACCGCCAGGGAACCATAAGACTGGCCAATTCGAATTCCCCAAGGTGTACCCTTTCCAAAAATACCCACTAAACACTTGGTCATTTCCAAAAAAATAAATTACCCCTGGCCCTTGGACTAACAGCTGTACATACTGGTAAAACGAAGTAAAAGATCACATTTCTATTGTTTTAGCCAATGTGACCTTGCCCTTTGACCCTTGGGCCCCAAATGCAATAGGTTTCTTGAGATTACCAACAACAATCTACAATCAAATTTGAAAATCATATGTTAAGTATTTCTCAAAATATCACGTAGACAAGATTTTTTCTTCTGAACACACACCCATCCACCCACACACCCACTTAGACAAGGACAAGGCGGAAACAGTATGCCCCGCGGAATTTCTTAATCCGTTCAAAGAGTATCACCATTTAAACACAATTACCCTAAAACCTCTTTCGCCCAAAAATGCGATTTCAAGAATCATCGTCACAATTGTCTTCAAACCTCACCAGCGATGCAACCTTAGTTTAAAAGTTAGAAATATTCAACAAAATCCTTTCGAAGGGCCGTCTTTTAAAAAAAGTGGATTTTATAAATCATACTGTTTGCCTAAAAAGGGTTGTTACTGTACTAACTATATTGTGAACTACAGTTGTTTGACAGTTGTTAAAACAACTAGAGGTCTATGTCTGTTTGCAACAGAACATAGGGCTTTTCCGCATTATGATTTTTTTAAACGGTCACTGTGGACAGGATTTGACCTCGGCAATACGATGTATGTGCGTGTGTACAAGGTCTTTGCTAGGACAAAGAGTGATCTAAATAAATTACTGGCAAAGAGTCAAAAACGCACTTTGAAAATTTTTCATTTTGCATGTTGCGTTCGGGAGTAATGGCTGAAAGGTCCAAAAAAAAAAAAAATATTCATATAAAATCTCAGGATAACATCATCATGACGTCACGTCATTTTTAATCTATAACACATCCTGGTATAGCCACATACCAAGTTTCAACCCAATCGGACTTACATTTCTGTAGATATAAGACTTCACAATATGTACATAAATTTTCAAAAATCAATACAAAAATTAGGTGATGACGTCTTCGTGACGTCATAGTCTTGGCATTATTTTTGCATAAGGGTCTTCCTTGGCTGTAACTTTGATGACGATTCCAGATCGCCAAGTTATAAAAATGGTGGCTTGAAAACGTGTACAAAGTCAATGGGTTAAAAATCCCACAGCAGAAAAACTGCACCTTTAAATACATGATTTGCCTTTCAACTGAAACATTTTTTTATAAAATATTACTTGATATTCTGACTCGGGGGAATATTTTCAATCAAATGGCAAACGTAAAAAAAAATACGATTTCTTTTTCCTTCTCATAGTAATTCTCAGCCGAAGTTCAGAACTACTCAGTAAGATATATCAGTGTTGTATAGGA
The DNA here is from genome assembly GCF_015706575.1 of Patiria miniata. Classification (NCBI taxonomy): domain Eukaryota; kingdom Metazoa; phylum Echinodermata; class Asteroidea; order Valvatida; family Asterinidae; genus Patiria; species Patiria miniata. The sequence goes on along the minus strand of NW_024037059.1, from coordinate 23,464,263 downwards.
AAAGACTTGTGGAGAAAGCTGTGTACAAAGTCTATGAGAAAAATTAATTATTCATAAATCCATAATAAATCACTTGATGATCACGTCATCATGGTGTCATAGTCTTGGCATAATTTTTGTATGAGGGTCTTCCTTGGCTGTAACTCTGATGACGATTCCAGATCGCCAAGTTATGAAAATGGTGGCTTGAAAACGTGTACAAAGTCAATAGGTTAAAAATCCCACAGCAGAAAAACTGCACCTTTAAATGCGTGGTTTTCCTTTAAACTGAAACATTTTTATAAAATATTACTTGCTATTCTAACTCTTGGGAATATTTTCAATCAAATGACAGGCGTAAAAAAAATACGATTTCTTTTTCTTTCTCATAGTAATTCTCAGCCGAAGTTCAGAACTACTCAGTAAGATATATCAGTGTTGTGTTGGGAAAGACTTGGGGAGAAAGCTGTGTACAAAGTCTATGAGAAAAGTTAATTATTCATAAATCCATAATAAATCACTTGATGACGTCACCATGACGTCACTCTTCGGGACACATCTTGGCTATAGGGACTATGTTTATGCCCACTTTCAATGATATCTGACAAAGATTAATGCCAAAAGTGCTATAATACGTCACTGTCTATGCGCATGCATGAACATAAAATCTGTCAAAGTTAGCCGAAAATCGGCTAAAACAGTCACTGTGGACAGGATTTGACCTCAGCAACACGTGCGCTGCAGGCTGACTGACATACGATGTATGTGCCTATGTACAACGTACTTGCATGTACATGTACATGTACATTGTGGACGTCCTGTCCTGTGCATGTTTTGAAGCAGAGGTATTGTCAACGTGAAGTTTTAAGCGTGCGCAGGGTATGTTCGAGTTTGCTTATCGACTCGAAACCTTGAAATGTTTTAGACCTACCCTTCAATCGACAATTAAAGTAAAAACAAACATAAAAACTGCCATGGTTGATTTTTCAGGAATTTTCAAATGAAAGAGAGTCTTTTTATTATAACTTCCGGTCTGATGACGTCATTTGCCTAAAACTTCGCACACGTCTTAAGTGGGTCAAGGTCATCATATACACCAATATTAAGGCGATTCCGACAAACTTCGCCACAGACATCTATTCAAAATACATTTTTGCTAATTTTCAACCTGTCGCTAGAGGGCGCTCGAAGATTGCATGAGGTCATCGGTAGATGATTTGAAGAACACTATTGGCCAAGAGACTAACACCGTTGAAAGCAAGTTCATTTCTATTACCACTTTCAAATAATAAGCCACTTCCGGTTTTGGCCTTTTTCGACCGGAAGCAAGGGTCACGTGATTGCACGCACACTGAATGAAATGAAGACCTCAACCTACTCTACCACTTGCCGGCAACAGAATGCTGCGGACACGTACAGTTGATTTCTTATGCATTTTTAAATATTAAAAGTGTCACAATTTAATTGCCTATAAATACACACAGGATGACGTCATCATGACGTCATCATTCCACAATGGTTTTTGAATTAGGGTCTTTGCTTGGACAAAGAGTGGTGTAAATGAATTACTGGCAAAGAGTCGAAAATGCCCTTTGAAAATCGACAATTTTTTCTTAATTTTTGTGTACAACGTCTATGGGAAAAATTAAATATTCAAAAATCTATAATAAATTAGTCAATGACGTCACCATGACGTCACTCTTCGGGGCACATCTCTGCTATAAGGACTATGACTATGCTTAATTTGAATGATGTAAGACGAAGATTACTACCAAAAGTGGCACTGAGAAAAAACGTGTACAAAGTCTATGGGATTAAGGCGACAAAAAGAAGAAGAAGAAGAAGAAAGAAAAACTAGAGGTCTATGTCTGTTTGCAACAGAACAAAGGGCTTTTCCGCATTATGATTTTTTTTAATCAATAATATGCCCGGAATATTAATGAACATAAAATCTGTCAAAAGAATTTTGCATTTTGCATGTTGCGTTCGGGAGATATGGCTAAAAGGTCCAAACAAATAAATATTCATATAAAATCTCAGGATGACGTCATCATGACGTCACCTCATTTTTAATCTATAACACATCCTGGTATAGCCACATACCAAGTTTCAACCCAATCGGACTTACATTTCTGTAGATATAAGACTTCACAATATGTACGTAAATTTTCAAAAATCAATATAAAATTAGGTGATGACGTCATCGTGACGTCATAGTCTAGGCATAATTTTTGTATGAGGGTCTTCCTTGGCTGTAACTTTGATGACGATTCCAGATCGCCAAGTTATAAAAATGGTGCCTTGAAAACGTGTACAAAGTCAATGGGTTAAAAATCGCACAGCAGAAAAACTGCACCTTTAAATACGTGATTTGCCTTTCAACTGAAACATTTTTTATAAAATATTACTTGATATTCTGACTCTTGGGAATATTTTCAATCAAATGACAGGCGAAAAAAATACGATTTCTTTTTCCTTCTCATAGTAATTCTTAGCCGGAGTTCAGAACTACTCAGTAAGATATATCAGTGTTGTATAGGAAAAGACTTGTGGAGAAAGCTGTGTACAAAGTCTATGAGAAAAATTAATTATTCATGAATCCATAATAAATCATTTGATGATGACGTCATCATGATGTCATGGTCTTGGTATAATTTTTGTATGAGGGTCTTTCTTGGCTGTAACTTTGATGACGATTCCAGATCGCCAAGTTATGAAAATGGTGGCTTGAAAACGTGTACAAAGTCAATAGGTTAAAAATCCCACAGCAGAAAACTGCACCTTTAAATTAGTGATTTGCCTTTAAACTGAAACATTTTTATAAAATATTACTTGCTATTCTAACTCTTGGGAATATTTTCAATCAAATGACAGGCGTAAAAAAAATACGATTTCTTTTTCCTTCTCATAGTAATTCTCAGCCGAAGTTCAGAACTACTCAGTAAGATATATCAGTGTTGTATAGGGAAAGACTTGTGGAGAAAGCTGGGTACAAAGTCTATGAGAAAAAATAATTATTCATAAATCCATAATAAATCACTTGATGACGTCATCATGACGCCACTCTTCGGGACACATCTTGGCTATAGGGACTATGCTTATGACAACTTTCAATGATGTCTGACAAAGATTAATGCCAAAAGTGATATAATACGTCCCTGTCTATGCGCATGCATGAACATAAAATCTGTCAAAGTTAGCCGAAAATCGGCTAAAACGGTCACTGTGGACAGGATTTGACCTCAGCAACACATGCGCTGCAGGCTGACTGACATACGATGTATGTGCCTATGTACAACGTACGTGCATTGTGGACGTCCTGTCCTGTGCATGTTTTGAAGCAGAGGTATTGTCAACGTGAAATTTTAAGCGTGCGCAGGGTATGTTCGAGTTCGCTTATCGCCTCGAAACTTTGAAATGTTTTAGACCTACCCTTCAATCAACAATTAAAGTAAAAACAAATATAAAAACTGCCATGGTTGATTTTTCAGGAATTTTCAAATGAAAAAGGGTCTTTTTATTATAACTTCCGGTCTGATGACATCATTTGCCTAAAACATCGCACACGTCTTAAGTGGGTCAAGGTCATTATATATACCAATATTTAGGCGATTCCGACAAACTTCGCCACAGACATCTATTCAAAATACATTTTTGCTAATTTTCAACCTGTCGCTAGAGGGCGCTCGAAGATTGCATGACGTCATCGGTAGATGATTTGAAGAATTCTATCGGCCAAGAGACTAACACTGTTAAAAGCAAGTTCATTTCTATTACCATTTTCAAATAATAAGCCACTTCCGGTTTTGGCCTTTTTCGACCGGAAGCAAGGGTCACGTGATTGCACGCACACTGAATGAAATGAAGACCTTAACCTGTTCTACCACTTGCCGGCAACAGAATGCTGCGGACGCGTATGGTTGATTTCTTATGCATTTTTTAATATTAAAAGTGTCACAATTTAATTGCCTATAAATAAACACAGGATGACGTCATCATGACGTCATCATTCCACAATGTTGTTTGAATTAGGGTCTTTGCTTGGACAAAGAGTGGTGTAAATGAATTACCGGCAAAGAGTCAAAAATGCCCTTTGAAAATCGACAATTATTTTTTAATTTCTGTGTACAAAGTCTATGGGAAAAATTAAATATTCAAAAATCTATAATAAATTAGTCGATCACATCACCATGACGTCAATCTTCGGGACACATCTTTGCTATAGGGGGCTATGCTTATGCTAACTTTGAATGATGTATGACAAAGATTAATGCCAAAAGTGGCGTGTAGAATAAACGTGTACAAAGTCTATGGGGTTTTGGGAAAAAAAGAAGAAGAGAAGAAGAAGAAGAAGAAGAAGAAGAAAGAAAAAAAATCAGAACAAAAAGAAAGACTTTTCCGCAACAATGCGGAAAAGCCAAAAATCAGAACAAAAAGAAAGGCTTTTGCGCATTTTTACGGAAAAGCCAAAAATGAGAACAAAAAGAAAGGCTTTTCCGCTTTTTTTTGCGGAAAAGCCAATTATTCTGTGTCACTTTCTTTGTTGTTCCATTTTATTCTGTGTCATTTTCTTTGTTGTTCCAAACAGACAGAATATACAATAAATTGCTTTTTTTACGAAACAGGTTTTAGAGTAATTGTGTTTAAATGGTGATATTCTTTGAACGGATTGAGCAATTTCAGTAATTTTTTCATCTAAAAGTAGCTTATAAAATTGGCTTTCCAGTCATTATTTTTGGTGCAACATATTTTATAAAATATGAAATATATTTGTGTGGGTTTAGGTTACGCTTTTTTTGACTCTTTTTTTTTTTGTAGACTCTTTTTCAGTATGTTAATCGTGTTATTAAGGGCCGTTACCAAGGACGATGCGGTTGCTTTGCAAAAAAAAAATAAAAAATTATGATTATATGATCCCCATGGAGTACCCTTTCTAGAAACTCCACCCCAACCTCCAAAAAATACTTGGTCATTTCTGTTGTAGATTAAAGAGTATGCAGTTGCTAGGCAAGAAACATCTTAATTAGCGTGATCATCTGGTCTTTGAGGTCAGATATCCTTTTATATTTACTCAAACATCTCTTCTAAACATCCATCTATTGATATTCACTCATTTACAACGAACTGACTCATAAACATGGCCTGTGTTCTTCTCGGTGCTGCGCATCGGCTGTATTTTTTTTTAATATCCCTTTGTATGTGCTCCTGGTATCTAGCTCTACCTCCAGGTAACTGTAATACTAGCCAATTTGACTACCAGAAAACTCAACCAAACATATAATGACCCCTGGCATCTGGATTAATAATATTGGCCTTCCTGGAATGTCAAGGTTACTGGAAGTGTTCATTTTAGACTCAAATTATCAATCTGGTGGGTTTGATACCTTAATTTAGCATGAAAACATTATTATTAGAAGATTGCAATATTATCACCGTGCAATTAATTGTTCTCATGTCATGACGTCATAAGTATTTAATTAAGAAATATTGTGCCCGCCATACGGTGTCTGACCTTCAGATATGTCTTTCTTAAAGGGAATATACAACATATGCCTTTGCTGTATTTTTCAGAAATGGATAGATTTGGGGGTAAGTATTACTAACTTGTTTGAAGTTAAAAAACAATCAGATTCCTGTGGTCTGGTTCCCTGGCTCCACTTAAGATGAAACGGAGCAATGTTAGACGCCTGGTAATTGTAAGGTCAGGAAACTGGTGTAGCTGGCTTGTACCCGTTCATAGGTGGTGTGTAATCAATTGCAAACAAAATGCAGACTAACTAAATATGGTAAATTGGGGGTCTTATATTTGAAATAAGCCAGTTTTCCTAACGCTGGTCAGCCGACCAGGGTTGGAAATATCACTTTTCTTGAAAATGACTGCACACCAGATGCCATGATTTTACAGGATGCTTTACACTGTCATTCACTAACAGTCCAGTAAGGTATTTCATAATAATTTGTTAGTTTTGTTGTTTGCAAATGTTGTATATTCCCTTTAAGTGTTATATCCCGTGCGTTTGGGAGGGGGCACCACCGGAAGTACCCCAAATTGACTTTTAATTAGAACATCGCGCACAAGCATGGTTACAGTGCGAAAGAAATGTAAGTATGCGATTAAATTAATTGATTAATGATGAATAATAACTTAAAAATGACAATCCCGTGCATTCCATGCTTAAGAATGGCTAATTAGTGTTAATTAATGCTATTAAATAAAAATTTTGAGCACAAGAGCGAAACCTGCACTAAAGGTTAATTAACCTAACTATAATGCAAGATCCACAATTTAAAATCAATTATTCCCGTGCATTTGTGGTTAAGCATGGGTTAAAGGTCAATAATTTGCCTCTCACATTAAGGAGTTACATTGTGTTCAGCCTCGTTTCCATGGTGTCGAGCAGTAGTCGAACAGAACACTACCTGCTCTCTCACCCTGGTATTGGATCATCTGCCTAGCCAAACATTTTGATACGTATGTAAATCAAGGCTAGAGGTTTGTGTTAGTTGAATTACAAATGCAGAGTGGTTTGGCAGACAACTATTTCATTTCTTAACTGTCCAGTTAAGTTGTGAATATTTTTATGTCAAAACAATGTACCTTCCAGTACAACCAATTGTTTTGTAAAAAAAAAATGCATTTCTTAGGGTATGATGAATTTCAGTATACCTTTTAAAGTACAAGGACAAGTTATTTCCAGTTTTATGATGTCATCAGTCAAAAAAGGGAAGGGAATACTAAATTAGTTCAAGGAGGATACCTGTTTATCATTAAGTAAAAATAACGCATGGAAATATGGAAATTAAAAGTGTGTAATAATAACACCCAACTTCATGTTTGATGACGTCACAGTATTTGGAAGCAAAAGGGTCAACATTAAGTGTAACAGATGTCATTATTTTGGCTAGGAACAAAGTCATGAGACAGGGATCAAATGATAGATTAAAATTAAAAACAAAATGATCATTGTTAACTTCTCCCTACAGTAACTTCCGGTCTGATAACGTAATGATTTGAAACCTTGCAAATTCATTTGTGGTTGCTCATGGAATATACAGGGGCAATTTGGTAGAATTTTGATTGAGGCTTTTAATATTTGAAAAGGTTAAGCTCTTTTTGATGTGCCGCTAGAGGGTGTCCTTTCAGGGACGACGTCAATTATTATGTGTTTTTGTGTGTGTGTGTTTGTCATTCCTCACTTAACACTTCCATAATGTATTTGTCTGTAGCAAAATGCTTCTGTTTTCGAATTTAATTCAATTTTTATTGTACTTTCGGTAACACTGGAAGTGAAGGTCAAGCGGTTTTGTGCCCGGGAATAAGAATTGTTGCTCAAGGCACCATCTACAACCTCACCCCCCCCCCCCCAAAAAATGAACACGATACTCTATTTAGTTCAAGAGATAGCTCAAACTATTTTGTCAAATTGTGTCCTTTTATCACTTATAATTTTGATACCTGGTGACGTCATGATGACGTAACAAAATTCATAACATCTTCGTAACATGGTACAAGTTCACACAAGGTTTTATGATCATCCAGTAAATGGTCGGGTTGCGCCCGCCCACTCACTCAAATAGTCGGATGCCTCCCTGTGCTTTACATCAGCATTTGTTTTCTGGGGTAAAAACCAGAATCAATACGTCGCAGCGTGATTTAGGAAAACACAACTTTCTTTTCGAAGTTAAAATTGTACAATCTTATCCAGCCAATATGCAGTATCACATTTCTTGTTATACAAGCATATTGGAAAGTACAGAGGAGGGCAACCAAGCTGGTACCTGGATTGAGGAGGAAACCAAATGATGTAAGGCTGAGAGAGCTGAATCTGTACCCACTTGAAGTGAGGAGAATAAGGGGAGACATGTCCAATACAACCACAAGAGGCCACAGTTCAAAGCTGTTCAAGAAGAAAATGCAGAAAGGTCTGCAGTTCAGAAAGCACTTCTTCTCACAACAGGTGATTGACAACTGGAACAACTTGCCAGCCTATTGCCGTGAAGGCCATGAATGTCAAGCAATTCAAGAATGCCTTTGACAGTTACTTGAATGAATATGGATATGGGGTCTTAAAAGGTTCAGCCTATAATTATTAATCCCATCAAGTCTTAAGTGTAAGTGTAAGTGTAAGTGAAAGGATTATTTTTGAGAAGGTGTGGACGTAATAATTACCATGATGTAATTATTACAAAACATGGGTACAAATGTTTGTTTTGTGTTTAAATTAGAATGTTGAGTACAACAATCATTCCAACACAAAAAGGTAGCGTAAGAGTGTTTTTGTGTGAGTAGAATTTCAACTTGAGAATGGAAAATCCTGTGCAGTCTACTGAAGAACCTATTTACTGCTAATTACGGCTGTACGGTACGGAGGCCCATTGGTGCAAAGTTCATTAAGTGAAAACAAATTGTAATTGCCAAATAACGCAATAGCATAGCAAAATAATGTAGCAGTATTGCCAAATTAACAAAATAGTTCCGGCGAAATACCCCAATAAAGCACAATACTTTTACGAAATAATTAATGTAATTTTTGTGTGTGTGTTCAAACTTCACCCGGGTGTGTATTTTCACCCTAATTGAATCACAGAGCAAGGACCTTGCTCTATAATTGAAAGCAGTAATCGTCCATTTGGTATTATTCTTGAAGGGCCTGCCCGTCATTGCATTTTTGTCTGTATCGTTGCGCTTTCCATGGTGACACTCGTTTGGTTTGGATTGAAAAGGGGGAGGGTGCTGGGGAAAAAAAATTGGTTGCTTCAGGCCTTCTGTCCAATTCCTGTAACTGTCTATTTTTTTAAAATCCAGGATCAGGTAGGCTTTATACACACTGCAAAAACTATTCAAGTGCCGTGAGAATTTACCAGAGTAGGCCATGATACAGACATTTATTTTTGCAATACTATTGTGTTACTTTTGTTATTGCACCAACTTCCTAAAGTATTGCTTTATTTCGCAAATGTTTGCCTGTATTGCATTATTTTGCCATACTTAACTATTGCGTTGTGTTTTTTTTTGCAATGCTCGAGCATTATTTTGCAATTCTACAATGCCCTCTAGATTTGTGATAACGGAATTCCATGGGAGATGACTGTGCATGCGCAGACCACATTACGATCACTTTTTGAGCATACAGATAAAACTTGAAACCCTGTCAAAGACTTTGACATCAGGGCAATATTTTCCAGGATTCGCAGCTCGCTACACCTGAGCCCGATGGTTAAAGGTGGCGAAAACAACAAAGAACCTGTGGGTGCTAATGGCAACCAAAAAAGAAGGAAAAAAAAAATGAAAATTCCCAAGAGAATGTGAGCTTATGTAGCAAAAAGCAAACCAGCGGGTTTTTTTTTTGTGCTACAAAAATCCTGCCGAAGACGTCTGAGAAAGCAGTCGAAAAACTCAATGAACACTTCAACCTGCTGACGTCCAAACTGCTTAAGTTAACTAACCATGTCGGTAAACTGAAGGCCACCAAAAATACACAGCATGAGTACAGATTTTGTCCAAAATCCTACCGCGATGGGGACTATTTTTTCCCTAAATATTGGTGTATATGATGATCTTGACCCACTTAAGACGTGTGCGAAGTTTTAGGCGTATGACATCATCAGACCAGAAGTTCCGTTGAAAAGACCTTTTCTTTTTCAAAAATTGCTAACAAATCAATCCGTACAGATATAATCTTGAATTGCCCATTAAATGATAGCGTAAACATTCGCCTCAACAGTGCCAAGTTCCCAGCTTGTCAAATTGTTCACACAGTTGACGCGACGTCAGCAAAAAATACCCTTACGCAAGTTGCGGTAGAGAGCTGTAAAACATGCACAGGACTTCCACAATGTACATTGTACATACCCACATACATCAGTATGTCAGTCAAATCCTGTCCACAGTGACCGTTTTAGCCAATTTTCGGCTAACTTTGACAGATTTTATGTTCATGCATAGTCAAGAGACGTATTATTGATAAAAAAAAAATCATAATGCGGAAAAGCCCTATGTTCTGGTGCAAACAGACATAGATCTCTAGTTCTGATTTTTTATTATTTTTTTTTTTTTGGTCGCCAAAAATCCCATAGACTTTGTACACGATTTTGCTGTGCAGCACTTTTGGCATTCATATTTGTCACACATTGTTCAAAGTCAGCATATGCATTGACCTTATTGCAAATAGGTGTCTTGAAGAGTGACGTGATGATTACGTCATCATGGGTCACGTGACGTCATCACAAACGTGCATATTTTGAAGTGCTATATCTACAAAACTGTAAGTCCGATTGGGTTGAAACTTTGTATGTGGGTAGACCGGGATGTGTTATAGGTAAAAAATGAGGTGTCGTCATGATGACGTCATCATGTGAGTTTATATGAATATTTGAAATGTTGGACCTTTTAGCCATATCTCACGAACGCAACATGCAAAATTCAAAATTCTTTTTGTATTACGTTTGTTAGGTAATAGGTATTTGTACAAAATTTTTTAAAAAGTGTGACGTCATCATGAAGACATCAAAAATGCGATTTTTCAAAACACATATAAGGAAAGGTCCAATCATCATGAAACTTGGGGGGTAGGTAGATAATGGTACTAATTTCCTAAAATCCAAAGGCATTTTCCATTCACTGTTTACCTACATTTGCATATCAGCGCGCATGCGCACAAACATTCGCTAAAAAGAACAGCGCCCAAGCCTCACCCTCCGCGCCCACTACATGTCCCTTAAATAGCCCTGTTACACAAAGACTTTTTTTTTTTTAAATTGGGAGGGATGGTAGACAGAGGTGAGCGTTTTCTTACTAGAATGGAAAATCCCTTTAGATTTTAGGAATTCCATTACAGAAAACATCTCACCTCTGTTTACCTACATTTGCAGAGTAGCACTGAAAGACTCTAGGGGGAGAAGGGGGGGGGGGGAGGGACATGAAGCAGCAATGGCAAAGTCTAAACTAGGCCTACATGCAATTCTAAATGGCATGAAAAGGTTGTTTAGACATACCCGGGTGCTGCCTATCTATTCTAAAGGAGCTTTGCGGGCTTTTCGTTTTGCTGTAAAAAGGAATGTTGCCACAACAGCGGTGAACTCCAACTTCTGATGATCCACGTATGGGTACTGTACAAGGACATTAGTAGGCATATCCCAATGATTGATGGAAGCAGCAAACCAATCTGTCTCCAGAGACTGGAGGGAAGTAGAAAGCATTTCCATCTGAATTCCTTTGCTGCATGTCAAAGTTTGATAATGGGCCGCCATATGTCAGACTGCTACTGACTGAGAAAAAGGGTGAAGTAAGCCGAAACCCGATCCAGTTGGAAGTATCCTGATCTAGTCCATTCCCTAAGGAAAGATATCCTTCTCAAAAGCAACAATCAAGTGTATGTTGAGGCAGAAGCTCGTGGTCAGGGAGAACCGAGGTAGATAAGAATTCCAGACAATGCTTCAAAGAAGTGTCTGACAAACCCCTTATGTATGAAGTTACATAAAACCACGTCTGGCCGGACTCTGTAGGACAAATACTTGTTCTAAAGACTCGAAGCAGTGAAGATATGTCAGATTCTGCTGTAAGCTAAGGATGAAGAAGAAGACCGGTCTACAAAACTCCTGGCTGAAGAATTAATCTGAGTCAGTTGAATCATGCTGGTTTGAGACCCGGTTGGAGACCGATGTAGAAGATGTACATGCATGCTTAGCACCGATGAGGATTAACTTATCTCAAAGTATGGAATCCTGCACCACAGTCTTGCCATAACCTGACATTATGCAAAAGAAACATTCATCCAAGACAAGAATGCCATATAGCCAGAATTTGCAACAAGTCCCAATGCAATTCCAACAATCTAGACAATAAAGCAGAATGATAAAATCTCCAATAAAGTTAAGAGAGATATTATGGCAACTTGTAAGATCACCAGACAAAAGAAGAATATTCTGTGAAGGCCCCGTGGCATAGAGGGATTGAAGAGTAAGGCAGTAATCCTTGGTCTATTGTAATAATCAACAAACAATCACAACAGGCTGATGAATATAAACAGGCCAGCTGAGCAAGTTATTCAAGTGACAGAATATCAAGGCATCTGTAGAAGGAATCCTCATTCACGACATTCCCCAACACAATCATATCTATTGGGAAGAAGCAGGGAGAGAATGCAGCATCCAGACGCCAGTAACGTTTGAGTACAAGTCTATGGAGAGTCAAGACTATTTTTTTTTTTTTTTTTGGACAATCTTGTAACTGATAGCTTGAGCGTAGATACATGTGAGCCTGTAATATGAACATGCTCAAGAGGACCAACCCACTGTCATAGGATGGAAAAACTGAAAGCTTACCCTTAGCCGGTCGAGTGCTGCTAATGGAAAGGCTGTCATCACATATTCACTGAATAAATGAAATTAGAAGAGAAAACCCAGAAGGCAATCTCGAACATGGGAGACGACTCCAATGAGTAATGAAGTAATCACAATCAAATTCGGCCCGAACATCCAAAGTCAATCCTCCGTCCGAGTCCAACTGAAATTGCAAGTTGGAACCGCAAACAGGCTGGGCTCGGAAGGCGGTCCGCGCCAGGTCGATCCCCGGCGCAGTGGACAGTAGAGCAGCTGGTTAGATTAACCGGAGTCATGTTGAGAAAACATCACAACGGTGCGTACATTGGATGAAAAATCCATGGTAGAATGGAATCTTTGTCTCAGAGTTAAAAAGGAACCCCAAAATCATTCAAAGAGTGTGGAGAAATCCCACGGCGATCGACGAGTACCCATCGGTAACGCAAGGTCGTTTAACTGGTTAAGAAAGTGCGCCCTCTGTTGGGTAAAAACCACGTACGTGTGGCGACTCTTTGGGATTATTTTTCCATTGTCTTGGGAATTCTTGGGAATTTTCCATTTGATGTGTGGCCACGCTGCACCATGTGTCGATATCGTGTGGCATGGCTGGCAGTGCAGAGCATGCAGTCCTTGTAAAGTTTCTCAAAATAAGAAATTTCAGTTCATTTAAATCCAGTGTTCACAATAAAAAGTACATCAAACCTTATTACTTGTATTTTTTAAAGTCAGAACATGATAAAATATATAAAATATTTCAAATACACACAAAAGTCCACTTGGTCCTGAAGGCGATGGAGAAAATCTCGGGCTCGCCCGGAAAGTTTGATCATGGTGTGTACTTGCGTGTAGAGTAGATGAAGATGGCGGAGGTTGGGTGGTGCCCCGCCCCTATGACCGGGCGGGCTGGTCGAATTACCGAGGGAACTATGGGTATCGAACGCCAAGCCTCGCCTACCCGCAAGCACATGAGTGACAATCTCTGATTCTGCTGCTTACATGTGCTCTTGTAGACTGTCAAATGTGTGGCATTTTTCAGGAATCTTGCAGTGACTCTCGCTGGAGAGAAGTGCCTGTTCCCGGGTTATTTCCTACCATCGAATCCTGAGATTAGATCCGGTCGTAGTGGCAGGATTTTCCGGGAATCTTGCAGTGACTCTCGCTGGAGAGAAGTGCCTGATGTTTCCGGGGTATTTCCTACCGTCGAACCTAGGGATTAGACCCGGTTGTAGTGGTGGAAATATCACGCTTGTAGTGTTGGATGGAGGGTGATTTAATTTCCTTTGGAAGAACGACTTGAGCTAACAGTAACAGTTTTACTATTTTTGGCGGAGTCCGCCATGTTTTTACAGGCACAGCGAGTACGGTTAAATTGTACATGCTGACGCTACGCGTCGCTGAAAAAACTAGGAGTCTTCTTTGTGTAACAGGGCTATTAAAGGGACATGTAGTGGGCGCAGAGGGTGAGGCTTGGGCGCTATTCTTTTCAGCGAATGTTTGTGCGCGTGCGCGCTGATATGCAAATGTAGGTAAACAGAGGTGAGATGTTTTCTGTAATGGAAATGCAAAATCTGAAGTGACGTCACGATGACGTCATCGTTTGATTTTTTATGATTTTTTTTAATGTTTACAATTTTTTATTCTGCTTCCAAAATCGCACACTTCCTTTCATCGGACTGACTTTAAACTTGGTTCAAACAAAGAACACAATGACAAAATGTACATTGTCAAGTGTTGTCAAGATGACGTCATTGCAGGGCATTTGGCGTCATGTGATAAAATTATATTTTAGGAAATATTCTAAGCATTTTGAACAACCTTTAACTGCATGAAGCACTCTGACTGCAAAAGGACCAACAAAACAAACATTTGTAAATTGCGAAAAAGGACTGTGTTCTGTTTACAAACAGACATACAGCTCTAATTTTCTTTTTCAGTCATTTTGCCCATAGCAATTGTACACGTTTTTTGTTACCTGCACTTTGGGCACTAAAATCAATCCGATTGACTTTATACTTGGCACACACTTAGACCAGCATCCTGGAGTTGTGTGCCGAACATTATATGCCATTTTTCTGTTGTGACCATTTTCTAGCAGAATTCGGCAAGATCTGACAGATTGGGTTATATCTCCAGAACTACAGGTCCGATTGGGTTGAAAGTTGGGATATACCTAGACCGGGATGTGTTATAGATGAAAATTGAAGTGACGTCATGATGACTTCATCACACAACATATGACGTCATCGTATAATACATATTTTATAGGCCCGTATTACAAGAACTACAGGTCCGACTAGGATATCTTATAAATCCAAAAAAAAAAAAAAATGATGTCATGATGACGTCATCACATGACATATGACATCATAGTAAAGTTGCATATTTTGGAGGCTAAATACCTATGATTGGAAAAATGGTTTGGCAAAATTGTGCACAATTTCTACTGATATGACTACATGCGACAAGTTCCATTTGGTTGACAAATATAGTTTCTACCTAAACGTTAATATGATATTGATCACAATGTCAGTCATGTCATGATGACATCATCAGATAAGAATAGACATTCAATCCAATCTGCATTTTTACGCATAAGTCTTTGTACCATTTGTCCTCATGATTTTGCAACTTTCGACTTCACATCTATTATCTCCCATTAGTCTATAACATGACATAAAAAAACACAGTAGCGAAACAGCCATATGTTTGTCAACAAACATACATCTAGTTATTGATGAAACTTTAAGTTGGGGCCCACACATTGAATACGTGAAGAAAACAGTTTCCTCTAAACTAGGGATGCTAAGTAGAATCCACGCGATCTTCAGATTATTGTAGTACTGTATGCGTAGGAAGGTACACATCACACGACAATATTCTTAATAAATGTCTGAAAAGAGCGGCGTGGATAATCCTGAAGTGTGCATTCCTAACTCCTTCAGCCAATATGTATGCTAGTCTTATGGATGTCATTTGATGTATAAAAAAGGCTATTCTTGTTGACAAATGTATAAACAAAATTACTCCTCTGTATATGACAAATGTTTACACCACTTATTCAGATTTGTGAAACGAGACAATCCACTGATGTGGCACTGAGGATTCCTTTTGCAAAAATTTTTGTTTATGCCTCAAGCTTTGCTGTAACTGGTACAACCATATAATTTGTATGTGCAGTTGAGAACCCTGACTCCACTAACCTCATTCAAATCTGAACTACGTAAAACGTTCAGTCAGTAATATTTCTGCAAATAAGTATGTGAGTATTTGTCGCTGTCTTTTCTGATTATACAAATCTAAATATGTGCTGATCTACGGAGTTAACAAACTTAGTTGCCATAATAATAAGGAGCCGGATGGCAATTTCCCCGTGTTTTTTTCCCAAAAGGGTTTTTCGTGGGTTTTTCGCCCCTCCTGTAATCAGGGAATATAATTATAGCAATATTTTTTCTTGATGTTACAAGATAGAGCCAAATTCTTTGTGTTCACTGAATTCACCGTATAGTAAAGCCTATTAACGATGTTGTTTCACACTGTTCATGTAGTTATAATAGTTTTACAATATATTGTATTTAAAATATTTAACAATTATGCATTAATCAAATAATGCTTTTATCCCATTGTATTGAATTGTATTGTATTTGTACACATGTTTGTAGTCATTTTTATTGCATGCAGGGCCCCAAAGGAAACCTGTTTTAAAATGTTTGGGCATACCCTGGGTAAATAAATGTAATAGATAAATAAATAAATAAATAAATAAACTCTGTGCACTTGTACAAATATGAAAATTTATGAACTGATTTTGCTGCAGTCATTGGGTGAGAACTGAAACTTAAACAGGAGACTAAAATGTCTTTTTGGGTATACATTTTTTTTTTTTTTAAAGTAATCTTGAAGGACTCATTAGCATTTAGAAAAAAATATAAAATGACCACTGATAAGGACTGCATTCAAGCCAGCCCAAGTAAATCTAGAACCCATTGGCTGTAGGTAGGTAAATCTTTGTGTTGTTATCAGTGCTGTAGTCGAGACCGGATAGTCCGAGACCGAGACCAAGACCAAGGCCTGAAGTTTTGAGACCAAGACCGAGACCGAGACCAGCTCCTTCAAGGCGGACCAAGACCGAGACCGATATGGTCCGAGACCGAGACCGCGGATAATAAATAACAATAATCTAAATAAAAAACAAGACACATAGTTACAGCTGTAAGATGTAACCCTTTTATTCACTAAGATTACAGACAAAATTTTGACCAGTGGCAGTGTTGACTAATTGACATGACACCTCACTTGACCAAGAAGTAGTTACACTTAAGAAATATGAGCTTTGATAGATTGTCTGCAGCTAATCTTGCCCGATGTGGTCGCATGATGAGGCCTCCTCTTGAGGAAACTCTCTCTTCAGGCGCACTGGTCGTTTTTTTTCTTAAATAACAATATGACTTAACTAATAAATACCAAGACTTGTAAACCTGATTTTAAAAAAATGGGAGCTAGAAAATATTGAATTATTTTTAAAAAAATCCGTCAAGGAATATAGACTTGTACATGTAGACCCACAAGTTGCAAGGTGGTAGCCAGATAAGGATTATATTTTTTTTTTCTGACCGGGATTTTGCTTTTTGAGGAATAATGGGGTACTTCAGTCTTTAAATGAGCAGCCAGAAAATGGAGTCTATCATACACTCTCATGGCAACAGTGAGTGGATTGTGTGGTGTCGAAAATGTCACTAATTGGGAGCACCTCATTTATTTTAAGAATAAAAAAATACAAGTGAATACGCTCACAGGGGTGGGCTAAACTAACCGGAAGTGCAATAAAAACCGAATATAACTTAAAAGCGGAAGCATTTTACTACACACATATAAATTATGAAAGTGTTAAGTGAGGAATGCCAGACACAAAAAAAACCAGTGTGATGACGTCACCGAAAGGGCGCCCTAGCGGCACATAACATAGAGTTTGCTTTCTTTAATTTTAAAACTATCTGTCCACATATTACCAAATCGCCCCTTGATATTTTCTGGTTAACCACAGATAACTTGGCAAGGTTTCAAATTCATGACGGCATCAGACCGGAAGTTACTTTAAGGAGAATTTGAAAAGAATCATATTTCTAATTTAATTCTATTATTTGATCCCTGTCATATCTTCGAAGTCCAAATAATGATATTCATTACAATGTTCACCTTTGGATCTCTAATGCTGTGACGTCATAAAACCAAAAGTTAGGTGTTATTAATACATACAATTATATTTCCCATATTTCCATTTGTTATTTTAACTTCACAATGAAAATTTATCCTCTCCGAACTTTATCAGTATTCACTTACCGTTTTTGACTGATGACGTCGGCAAACCAAAAATACTTTTTTTTTGCGCACAAAGAATGTTTACTGAAAATTATCACACCGTTAAAGATACATTTTTGTAACAAAATAATTGATTGTACTGGAAAGGATTTAATTTTGTGATCCTTTGTTCTACATAAACATACGTAACTGGGCAGTGTATAATGAAAAGGCTGTCCGCCCGACTACTCTGCGTTTGTAACTCAACAAACGCGAAGCTCTAGTTGACATCGTTATTGTTTTCTTTAGGTTATATATGTAATGTATTGATGCCTATGATCCCATAATGAATTTTTTATTTCCTTTTTTTTTGTTTCGAATTTTTTTTCTTTCTTCCTCTTCCTTTCCTCTTCTTCTTCCACTTCTTTTTTGCACAAAATCCCATAGACTTTGTACACGTTTTTTCTACACGCCACTTTTGGCCTTAAAACAATTCCGATTCCCTTCAAACCTGGCACATACTTAAAACATCTTATTGTTCTCATTTATGACATCATGAAAATTTAATGAGGCAATCTTTACAGTCTTATAACTATAGCACTGTTTGACCGATTGATATCAAACCTGGTAGGCATATAGACAGGGAAGTGTTATAGATAAAAATCGGTATGTGAAGGTCATGTGACCCCTACTTCCGGTGTTACCGGAAGTGTTAATTTTAGACCCTTATTATCATATCTCACGAATTATAAATCTGATCGGGTTTATAACTAATATTAGTAAGAAGCTACATACAAAGAATAATATGTTGCATTATTATTACTGTGCAGTTTATTATTCTCATGTTATGACGTCATGAATATTTAATGAGCCAATATTGTGACCGCTATATCTCCACAATACAATAAGTTACGATTACAGTTCTTTGCACATTTACTCATATTGGACTGAAAATGCTCCTCCTCGAATGTCAAGGTCATGTGACCCTTAATTCCGGTTTACCGGAAGTGCAATTTTTAGAAGTAATCATTTCAACTTTATTAGCTTCAGATCATTTTTTAGAATCATTACATCATTTTGTTTACAGTCCAATACACAATCAAAACTGGAAACAGCTCTGTGGTTGTTCACAACCACAACCTCTAGTTGTTTTTTTTTGCTTTTCTGTTGGGAAGTCATTGTATGTGAGTTAAGCAAACTGACTTGATATTTTCAGTCTTAAGCAAGACATTTCTCAAAGGAAAATCCTTCTAGCATAATCCTTTGAGCATTTACAAGGTCTACATGGAAATAAGAATGTTTAAATAATCAAAAGAAAATATGATTATTTGAATAAGCTTGAGTTATCATCATGACATCATTTCTTTGGTTTTTAATAATGAGAACAGTTGGCCTATGGGGTCCGAAAGTGACTCAAAATCCTAAGAACAACACTTGGAGCTGTATATACATGTTCATGTAAATGTACTACGGTGCAAGTCTCAAGTTTTAGTGTTACATGTACATGTACATGTGTTTGTTGAGAAAACTTTTTCTGTTGTTTCAATTAAAAATATGACTGTCCAAGAAAAAAGGGTGGAGAAGCCACATTGATTATACAAAAAACATGTATAAACAGTGTACAGGCCCCCTACTATTTTAGTGAGTGATTACATTTGCACATGTATACTGGTTGGTAAAAAAAAAAAAAAAAAAAAAATTCTTTTGTTTTAATCCTGGCCTTTGTCTTATGGGGTCCAAACCTATTCATTTTCTATAAGTTATACTAGCAAGCTACCTTCATTGTATCAAGGTATACATGGACATACAATCCAGATATCGCTGTGAAACCAAATGCACAAGCACACACGAACATGTTTACGTTATATACCAAGTGTGGACATTCCCTTGGTTCTGTGTAGTTAAGAAAAACCAGTGAAAAAAGACTCATTTTTCTCAAACTGTGAAAACTCTTTCAACCCAATTTTTTTTCCTATGATCCCCTATTAGTGTTTCTCTTCATTTTGCCACACATAAACCTAACCCCAAAATGCCTCTAAACCTGTTTTCCAGAAATGGGGAAACACTGTGTTGACCTGCTCAAGTCCACACAACGTCGCCTCTACCTGGTTTATGTGGACCTCTTTTGTTCCAAGTCCACACAGTGAATGTAATGCCTACCCACACACACACGCACACTAAGTCTTTTTTTACTATACGCCTGAGGTCAACTATTGTGTTTTCCTTTGTCCCTCTAATATAACACTTTCCCATAGACTAAGCACATAACCGTACGATCGAGGACCGGTTTTAACAATAGGCACCGTCGTCCGAGGGTCAAAGGCTCCTTTGTGCTCCTTTTGTTGTCTGTCCTCGAGCGTAATGCAATACAAGAGCACCCACACAGACGGACAAGGCGGAAACAGTATGCCCCTTCGGCTTCGCTGGCGGGGCATAAATCTTTTTCAGCCATGTCCATCAAACCGTGGAATTACCCCGATGGTTTTCCTTGCTCTATGGTTTAATATACAAACTAAAATCTGAACTACTAGTGAGACTAAGCCCTATTCTTGAAATTGAAACTGGACTGAATTAAAACCAAGAACATTTCTGGAAAAATGTAAGGGCCAAAAACCTGCAAAATACCTGCACAAAACAAGGACTGCATGATTTCATTTTCATAGTCATGATTCATTAGATGGCTAAAACCAGTGTTTAGCTATGGAGATACAATGTACATGTAGGCCTAATTACTCCTCTGTTTTAGTTTTAGTTTGATTAAATTACACTGAGTTAAAACTTGAATTCAATGTACATGTATAGTTAAATAAATGTTCAAGCTATTTGTTCTCGCACTTAGTACATGTATTGATAAACTAAAAATCTCTACTTTTGACAAAACATTGAGGAACTAGTAATAGGTAAGGCCAAACAAAAAAATAAAGTGTTTACGGTAAGGCAAAAGAAAAAAAAATGGTGTGTTTACGGTAACGGCCTAAAAAAAATCCAGGTAGGTAGGTAGGGAAATAATTTTATTTTGTAATTTTTTTTTTTCATTTCAGTTCTGCATGCCCATGCGTGTTCTTTCGCAAAAAAATTGTATAAAACTACTATTCAAGCATTGAAGATATTCAATCGATACATTTCAATCCAAATTAATTTATATCGTCGGCCAGGGTTCGGAAAATTATTTTGCCAATTTTTTTGGGGTGCTGATTAATGGAGCATCATTTGTACTAATCATAGAGCAAGGAATAATGTTTATTTTGTGGCTGGATTATTTTCATTTGCACCACGAAAATTATCAAGACTGGCTATCAAAAGTGATAAAACTTGCCTCACCTAATTAAAAATGTATTTGAGGTCGGTGATTCCACTTTATGCTTAACATACATCACGGCCGCTGGCACCGCCAACATTCTGCCTGGCTGGCCGAACATCGCGCCGTGCTCACAGCCCACGTGGCCGAAAATCTTGCACTACTGCAGAAACACGCTACGATGTTTCGCCACAAGTTCGAGCTTTGCAATCTCGTCATTTTAATGGAAAACACATACACAGAGAGTAAAGATCACATTCTGTGAATTAATTCACAGAAATTCTCTTTCTGCAGCGATGTTTGTTTGGTAATATTTTTACAATCCAACTTCGACCCACTACATCATCATGCTGTATGATACGAAGTATGGACCGGAGAGAGGCAGTAGTCACTGGTTCCGGTCCTTCATCATAGCTTTGATTCCGTTAGCTGGCAAAGGGAACCAGTGTACCATGCTGTATGTTAGCTGGGTGCTGCTGGTGGTCGACAGAACACGTCATCGTGTGCATTCTGATCACACATGCATCGTAAAAACAGGATTTTGGTCAAGATTTGCATGTCAAGATGAAATAATGGCGTATGTAACGATCAAATTGTGCATTTTAATGGCGTGTATGATAATTATATTGTGCGTATCAGGGGCTAAAAATGTGATCGGCATTTGTTTGTCGGCGTATCGGGCCGGCCGTAATTCCAGCGTATCAGGCCGATACGCACGTTTGTACCTGGGGAGAACCATGCCGTCCGTCGGGCAGACCGGCGTACCCCGGATGCGGGGTTCGCATTATTTTTTAGGAATTTGTATGATAATGATGGTTTTTTTTGCACACGATGACGGGTTCTGTCGACCGCCAGCACCCAGCTAGCATGCAGTGCATACAGCATGCAGTGCATACAGCATGGTACACTGGTTCCCTTCGCGTGCTAACGGAATCAATGCTATGATGAAGGACCGGAACCAGTGACTACTGCCTCTCCGTATGCGTACCATGCATGATGCATGTACCATGCATGTAGTGCAATTGGCCAAAGTTGGATCGTAAAAAAAACAAACAAACATCGATGGAGAAAGAGAATTTCTGCAAATTAATTCACAGAACGTGGTCTTTACTTTCTGTGTATGTGTTTTCCATTAAAATGACAAGATTGCAAAGCTCGAACTTGTGGCAAAACATCGTAGCGTGTTTCTGCAGAAGTGCAAGATTTTTGGCCACGTGGGATTGGCCGTACATAACGGCTTCGCGCTCCGCACTCGCATTAATCTATGGAGCAAAATACGCCTAAACTATAATTTCATCCTAGTTAGAACACTGCATATATGGTCATGCTAATTGAGTTGTCTGTTGCCTAGCAACCACATTATCCTTAGCAAGAAACCTTCAGAACCTAATTAACTTACTTGAAATTATATTCACCTCCAGCAAAGTAAATCAGAATTACTACAATAATGGCACTAATCATACATTTGTCAGGGATGTCAAGTCCTTAGCAACAGACCCACCAAGTGAGCAGACAACATACCAACATATAAGTCTGAACAAAATGTTTCTTTCAGTTTGTTACCCTCACTTTGACTCGAATTCAACTTGTGGTACTTTTGATACAATATGTGGCCACCTTGGGCTCAGGCGAACATTCAACTGTCCCACTATTTGTGGCCTGGAATGAGAGCCAATGTTTGCTCATCCTATATTAACCCTCCTGCTATTTAAAGAGTCACCGACAGTCAAAATTTCCTTCCACTTCCCTTGCTATACTTTCAACACAGTTTAGTCACCAGCAGTCCATATCATATGTCAAGCAAGCACTGTCACTAGTCAAACTCAGTCAACAGAAACAGCAGGCAAGTTGTGGACACAGCTGGCATGATGGTTCTCGACCATGCTTCTCGCCTGCTTTCGCGATTAACTTTAAAGAGTGACTAATCATTATGAAGGTTGCCATGTTGCATCTATGACCCAAGTGTGATTCCAACTGGACTTCAACTTTTCCCATGAGACCAATTTTACATGTTCAGTCTATTTTACAACTTGACCCCAGATGACCTTTGACCTTGGTAGTGACCTTTGACATCATTATCATATGAAGGTTCCCATATTGCATCTATGATTCAAGTTTGGTTCCAATTGGACTTCAACTTTTGAAATGAGACCAATTTCACGAAACTTTAACCAAAATACCACATACATACTACATACGTACAGACATAGTGATTGCATGGTCTCTTTCCTTAACAAAGTTCAGGTGAGACAAAAACTGAGATTTGGGGTGGGTGGGTGAGTCAAAACAATTTCGAAAAAAGATCAAAATTTTTAAAAAACATTTTCTATTCTGAATTGCCCGTAAGTTCTTAAAACAATGCAAAAAAAAACACTACAAGGCAAGTTCAGTTTGTAACAGCCAGTACTGGAGGACGAGTCCCGATTTTCAAGGACTCCAACTCGGAAAGTGGGGACTCGGACTCAGACTCGGACTCGAACAATGAGGACTCTAAAGTCTTGAGGACGTGGCCCGAGTCCAGACAAAAAAACAAATATTTTACCTATAACTTCGTAGTTTTTAGTTTTCAAGATAACGTGTCGAGAGTCACTCCAACTTGAAAGATAACGTGTCGAGAGTCACTCCAACTTGAACGCGCCGCCTCACCTACGTACATAGACCTGAACTCGTACGGTCCATATTGTGTGATACGGATACTGTGCTCAGTGTAGGCACGGACGTCCGCGAGTTCCTGACGAAACTCCTTAGAACCAGACTAATGAGACTGTGCCTAACTGGCACGTTCACTGGCCTGGTGGCTTGCATGACATGATTAATGTTAAATTTCTATATTGTACAGCACTTTTTTAATTTGTACACCCTGCAAACATTCTCATACATTTATCTGCTAAAATATTGCGTGCACTAGAATTTCAATGAAAATCTTTTGCAAAACGATGTGTGAATAAGCTACAGTTTGAGGTTTAGGCACACACAGCACGTACGCGGCACGCACGCGCACATACTGAGCAGTCTATCTAATCAACCTGCAGATCGTTGGTAACATGTGTTCAACTTCTTGTCGAATGCCGAGGCTTCTGACTTACCATGTACCACTCCATACCACAGATCATGTTAGCACTTCCCGAGTGATCAAGTATGGATTTACCAATCACAAGAAGTATTCGTGCCACAAAACGGGCAAGAAGAGACATTCTGCACACTGTAACTTTTGCAAAGCCACGATTTCTGAAATTAGTGATCATGGAACTACCTCCAACTTCATCCGTTATCTGCAGCGTGTACACAAATCCTGGTATAAGCTTGAGGAACTTCGTAAATGATGGGACAGATCCAGTTTGGGACAGAACCATTTGTGGTGGGCATTTATACAATTCTGTGAAATATTTTACTAGTATACCCCATCAAGTGCACCAGTGGAGCGCATTTTCAGTCATGGGGGTATAATAATGCATCCCCATCGTGCCAGCTTATCTTCCCGCATGTTGGAAATGCTTATGTTTCTAAAATGTAATGAGCATGGTTTAGTTTAAATCTTAATTAAGCCAGAACATAATTTTCATACTTGTGACCTGGCACAGCATTCTGAGTACAAGCAGCAACAATTTTCCAACAACATTTTTTTATAGAGGATCGGAATTTTGGATTTTAATATTTTAATTTTTTTTTTCACTTGAAAAGCCCTTTAAATCCTGAAGTTCACTTTAAAAAAAAAATATTGAGGGCGAAACCTTTATGAACTTAGTAAAAGTGTATACTACACATTACCTTTGACCTTTGCTTTGTTTTAAAAGGGGTCAAACAATAAACTTTGTCCTAGTTCTCAACCACGATGATGTGTATTTGAGATTCACAAAAGGACTCGGACTTGGAGACAAGGACTTGCACTCGGACTCGACTACAGCACTGGTAACAGCACCCACTTCAAAGGCAAGTTCAGTTAGTGACTGCATCCGGTTCTAATGCAAGTTCAGTTCATTCATGCAGGAACTACGATGTAAATGAACCACTCAGAGAAACCAAGTGCTGGGTTGAGGAAAGTTGAATCACCGTTGGCACCCGGATGACCGGGTATTGGGCCGTGGATATGGCTGATGAGACCGGTGGAGTAGCGGTGGACACGGTCGCTGGCTGTCGGTCTCCCCACAGGTGGCACCTGGGTTAGTCTTTGAGGTGTTCCTGAGTTTGGAAATCACCGACGACTTCTTCTTTTGGGGCCCCCATGGATGACATGACTTCAGAACGGGGGAAAACGCCCGTATAAAATGATCGGTAAAACCGGATGGTAGCCAGAATAGTCGGGACATCCAAATCAAAAGTGTAGCAGCCGTACAATCTTTGAGCCGCCAGTAAACTAATCTAGAGAAAAGAGCTTTTGGCCTATCTAGTGGAGGATGTATCGCTGTAGTGCTTTAGTATAGATTAACAGAGCAGAATAACACGCCTGAAGTGTCACCCCATGTAACTGTGAGATAACAGAATTGCTGGTTAAATAATGGCGTTCGTTTTGAAGGTGAAAGCACTGATTATTCGGTACAGCGTGAGTGATTTGCTAATAGCGAAATATCACGCTGACTGGTCGGTAAATTGTGGCATAGGAGTTAACAACTTGCAGCCAATTTTATGAAGTCTCATTTACTGGTCAATACAGCCGTGAGATAACAAAACTGCGGGTTCAATAACGGCATTCGTTTTTAAGGTGAAAGCACCGAATATTCGGTGCAGCCTGAGGGATTTGCTTGTTCGGTTAAGCATCATTGACTTTCAGCCTGTGTAAAGCCTCATGCGAATGGTCCTAAAGTACAAGCATATAAATGGAGGAAACGAGAAGCTTGCAACCTGTGCGAAGTCTCGCTAGTTGGGTACGGCGTGAGTTACTTGGCAACCTGTGCTGTGCGAGGCCTCACTCCCGAATGTACCAATAACGACCAAAGAAATATCAAGAAAAAAACAACCAAATGTCACAAAAATTACTCAACTTGTAGATACATGTACAACAACAGAAGACAAAACAGTTGAGTAAAAACCATGAACTTAGCTATAATGAATGGCTGGAAAAAGACGACGTATGAACAAATCGAGAGCTCGGAAAATTTACGTCTTTCATGTAGCGCCGCTGAGAGAAAAGAGGATGTATGGCAGGCGAGCCGCAAGGTACTTTTGTGGGTAATAAATCTTAGCGAATGGCTAGCACCCTCTAGGGAATAATGCATATGTAGCAATACTCTAGTCAAGTATGGCGCAGTAGGATTAAGTGATAACAACTTATATTTGTAGTTTAGCATGATAATCGTCCTTGCGCGATAACCTCTACATATTAAGCATGTATGTGCTGACTCTGTGCTATTATAACAAGATGTCCAAATGATATGCTTTATCCAGTAGAAGCACTACAATAACAAAGGTGCAGGAGCCGAGACTACCTCATTAACCTGGCCACACATGAAATATTAGGTCCGCTGAGTTCATGAACTAGCTGGCCCTAAGTAATGGTGAGATATTCGCGAACAGTTCACAGAGCTCTTTTTGAAGCTTTAACCTTAAAATGAAAATTGACGTGACGTCATGATGACGTCATCAGTTGTCAAGTTACATCACCTTCAATGTTCATTTTTTGAAGCACTATATCTATACAAGTACAGGTTCAATTTGGTTGGTAACTGGTATGCACATAGACAGGGGCGTGTTATGGATGAAAATTATTGAACCTGAACTTGGCAAAGACAAAGACACAAGTCATTTGCAAACAGAGGAAACAGCTGTGTTTGTCCACGTGACAAATACATTTCTAGTTTGTAGTTGTTCTTCAATGGAGCCTTTGGTGATTTTTGTGAAATTTTGAAGGCAGTTGCCAACATGCACAGCCCTCTTTCCTGGATCAGGCAATTTCAAGCCGAATGCCCCTGGCGACCTATACAACTGGAATTTCCCATTGTTAACATTGGTGATGTGCTTATACCACTTTGGTAACTCGCACATCCCATTACCAAACCACCTAATTACATGTATTCACAACGGGGTTTACATGTATGTGCTAGTTTCTGGGCATTCTAGATACTTGGATTTAAGCTTTGGAATGTACTGCTGCTACTGCCCATGCTTTTCCAATTATACTTTGGGAAACTTGAACCAAAGCTTCAAGCCTGTTTAGTTACCCCCTCTCTGCTATTTTAGCATAGGTCGTCACAATTGGTTATAGTATCCAATTGAACACCCCCCCCCCCCCCCCCGAGTCACAAAATTCAGGGACTGGTTAGAACTCTGGCCAGCCCCCACCCCCTCCCCCCACGCAAGTAAACTTTGTACAAGTCACCAAATTGATGCCAATCAAGGTGCAGAAATGTATAGTGGTTTCATATTGTGGCTTCCCTCAGTACTGATAGGCTTTACTGGATAGAAATGTGTTTTGACATGCAAATGTGGAGCTTTAACTTAAATGGCGTTACTTTCATAAGTGGGGAAAAGGTCACAACTTGCAGATTTGACCAAAAATTTTGCTGACCTGTTCTGCAACATGCTTACACCCTGAAGAAGCGCAGTCCCAATGTTGCTCTGCTCAGATAGCCGACTGGTTAGATACTGGGGAGAACTTCCTTCACATGCAGCTTGATGAGGTTGGTTGGTGCGGATTGGCCAAATACCTCCACCCTGAGTGCTACCGGTATATCCCCAGACTGTTTCTGGAGATAATCCATATGCAGCAGGACCAGGATTCGTTCCAGGGGTTGATGTATGAAATTGTAAACCAACAGGAGATCCCTGTATTCTTCCTGGAAGTGAAGGCGAGTTTGTGACAGTGGACAAGAACTTGGTGTGACTGTGATGCAAGGGTGAAATTTGGTCTTGAGATGGACCATTTTCATGCCCTGACCTACATGTATGCATAAAGATCAAAGAAAAAAAACACACTAATAAACACAACACTCAAATCAACAGTACAATTCAAAGATACTTCAAACTTTCCAAGACCTTTGATGATAATTTCTATCATTACACATCACACATATACATATGAGCCAAACTTGCTTTTTTTTGCTGATGAATGTTCCAATGTGCCAGGATAGTAAAAGTAGCAATGAAGCATGCCCAAAGCACATACTTTCGCTAAAACGGTTGGCAGTATCAGAGAAGAAGAACCCCAAGATTAGCTGCTAGACTCCTTACTATGCACAGAAGTGAACACAAACTAAGGTTGCTGATGGTACCAGACTTAAGCACTGTCTATATAAAAATCTTCAATAATCGATATATTGGAAATATCGAGTATATTCGATATAAAACAAATTGATATCAAGGAAATCTCCCACCTGTTATTAATTTGTGTGGTCCCCCGGTACTTTAATATTGTACGGAGGACGATAGAATGATTCCTTGTTTGCATGGGGACGTATTAGGTCATGAACAACCCAAACACGACGGGTGGCGTCAGCCTAATATGACCCTCCGACCCTTAACTATATTTATTATTTATTTATAACATTTCCTTACCCAGGGTATGCCCAAACAGTTTAAAACTGGTTTCCATTGGGGCCCTGCATACACTACTAATGTTTATACACACATGATTTAAGCAAACTGACTGGATATTTTCAGTCTTAAGCAAGACATTTCTCAAAGGCAAATCCTTTGAGCATAATGCTTTGAGCATAAGGCCTACATGGAAATAAGAATTTTTAAATAATCAAATTATGGGGTCCAAACTCATTCATTTTCTATAACTAGCAAGCTACCTTCATTGTATCAAGGTTCAAGACATACATGAACATACAATCCAGATATCGCTGTGGAACCAAACACGCACACACACACTCGCAAACTTGTGTTCACCGTCGATCGCGGACGTCCTATTGTCCCTCTTTTGTTTGTACTCTAACTTTTTAGGAAGACTCCCATAGGTTTTGTACACGACCCCAATCGCAGACGTATGCTGGGAATTGTGGACGATATTGTTCTCTTTTGTTCAGTGCTGTAATCGAGTCCACCCCATCCGAGTCCGAGTCCTTGGTATCCGAGTCCGAGTCCGAGTCCTTGGTATCCGAATACGAGTCAGAGTCTGAGTCCTTGGTATCCAAGTCCGAGTCCTTGTCTCCGGGTCCGAAAATTATGTTCTGGCTTAATTAAGATTTAAACTAAACCATGCTCATTACATCTTAGAAACATAAGCATTTCCAACATGCGGGAAGATAAGCTGGCACGATGGGGATGCATTATAATACCCACATGACTGAAAATGCGCTCCACTGGTGCACTTGATGGGGTATACAAGTAAAGTATTTCAAAGAATTGTATAAAGGCCCACCACAAATGGTTCAAAATTTTGGGAGGAAAAAAAAGAACCCCCCCCCCCCCGCAACTGGATCTGTCCCATCATTTACAAAGTTCCTCAAGCTTATACCAGGATTTGTGTACACGCTGCAGATAACGGATGAAGTTGGAGGTAGTTCCATGATCACTAATTTCAGAAATCGTGGCTTTGCAAAAGTTACAGTTTGCAGAATGTCTCTTCTTGCCCGTTTTGTGGCACAAATACTTCTTGTGATTGGTAAATCCATACTTGATCACTGGGAAAGCGCCGACATGATCTGTGGTATGGAGTGGTGCATGGTAAGTCAAGAAGCCTCGGCAGTCGACAAGAAGTTGAACGCGTGTTACCAACGATCTGCGGGATGATCGGATAGACTGCTCAGTTTGTGAGTGTGCGTGCCGCGTACGTGCTGCATGCGCCTAAACCTTGAACTGTAGCTAATTCACACATCGTTTTGCAATAGATTTTCATTTAAATTCTAGCGCACGCAACATTTTAGCAGATAAATGTATGAGAATGTTCGCAGGGTGTAAAAATTTAAAAAGTGCTGTACATTGTAGAAATTTAAGATTAATCATGTCATGCAAGCCACCAGGCCAGTGAACGTGCCAGTTAGGCACAGTCTCATTAGTCTGGTTCTAAGGAGTTTCGTCAGGAACTCGCAGACGTCTGTGCCTACACCGAGCACAGTATCCGTTTCACACAATATCGTCAATTTCCATATTTTTTTAAAGACTATCAACCGTAAATGTTTTGATATATAACTTTTGTGGCCCTTTTTATAGCTTTCGAAGTGTAAATGAAACTGGTCCAGAGTTTTTTTACTTTCGAATTTATACGCTGGTACAAAAATGAAACTGCTGCAGCTGGTGCAGCTTATACGCCGGTGCGAATAATACGCCGACTTCAAATCTTAATTTGCAGATTTTTGCGTGCTGCGGGCTTATACTCCGCGCGGCCTATATTCTGAAAATTACGGTCGCCGTTTTCCAGCAATTTTAAGACGATGTCACTTCCTCCATGCTTCTCTACACTGATCAGTTATGTGCAGTACTGCAATTTGGTGCCTTTGTAACACAACTGTAGCCAACGGCACTCATCTCCATGGCATAAACCAGCATGCACCACACAAAAACTACCTCGTACCTCGCTACAGCATGTACACTAAGTACCTGATGTACATATAGTACATGTACATCAGGTACTTGGCTTTCTGTTAAAAGGTAAAAACTTACATTGTAAGGTTAGGTTGCATCTGTTCTGGGTGCTGCAAATTGAGTTTCCTCATCTGTATTTCTTCAATTTCTTGTAGTGTCCGTGGCTTTTCATTTGAAGAGAGGTTGGGATTGGAATGGAGGGAATCAGCCAAAGTATTTAAATTGGCAATAAACCTCTGACCAGATTCTGAATTGCATTGCTGTTCCTTAACTTGACAGGTCTGTTTGTTCTGTGATGAGTGTGATGCTCCTGGTTGAGGAAAATGTTGCTGTTGCTGTTTCTGCTGGTACTGCTGCTGCTGGTACTGCTGCTGCTGGTACAGCTGCTCCTGGTACTGGTACTGCTGCTGCTGCTGGTACTGCTGCTTTTTTTGTTGATATTGCTCTTTTTGCTGTTGATACTGCTGCTGTTCTTGGTATTGCTGACCCTTAACAAAACAAATAAACATACATAAAAGATCACGGATGAGAACATCCCTGCAAATAATTAAATCTAACTTCCAAATGCATTAGGACAAAATACAAAAGTTGTGTTGCCCTCACCTGACCAACCCAAAAATCTGGAAATATCTGGTTGTTTTGTTTGGTTTTTGTTTTGTTCTTCTCTTGACAAATATTAAATAAGTTTTAACCTTGCCATTACTGTTTCTTTGTAATGCCATAAGGTTGCATGTTAAAACAGTTCAAATTAACCACATTATATGTAACTGAGGCCAAGGTTGGGGCATGCATGGCATGTCATATGGGGAAAGCCATTTTCCCCACAATCATGTGCACACACTTTAACTACGTGTGAATGCAACGCAGGTGTTTACTTGAAAAAGTACAGTGGCACACCCAAAGGGGGGGGGGGGGGGGGGGGGGGGGGAGGGGGCCCTCAGGGGGTTCGAGCCCCCCCCCCCCCAAGAGGTTGTCAATTTTTTTTTGGGTAGTCCTACCATTTGTCCTTGGTGATATGTATGTGGCCTATTTTTGAGTAGTATAATAGAGGTGTAAGTGGCGCCACCAACGTCAAAATAGTCAGCTCCCCCCCCCAAAAAAACATTTTTTTCCGCGGCCAAATATTTTGGGCAACATTTTTTGAATTTTTTTTTAGCCCCCCAAAGCAAAATCCTTGGTGCGCCACCAAGAAAAGGTACAGTGCTTTGCTTTCAAAACTGTTCTAATGTGCAACATGTTAAAGTGAGATGCATAATTAGTGTATAATATGTAGCAATAAATGTTTAATATAATAAAGAATTAAAGGAAAGTCAGCTATAACATGCAAAATCACTGGAATTGGGACAGATAAATTGAAATTAACATTTTAGCGGGACGTGCGGGAGATTTATTTTAGCATGAAAAAGATGACATTTAGTTAAAGATCCTAGAGGTATTGATAATTAAGGGACAAACAATCAAGGCGTGGATTCATTTTATTCTCCTTTTATAAATTTTCTTGGGGTAGGGACTGGGTAAGTTTGAAAGGTTTTTAATGTATGACTCTAGCGGATCGGCACGGAAAAGATTTTACTTGGGACAAACATTCAGGACTTGTGTTGTTTTATTCCTGTTTTAGCAAATCTAATTTAGTTGAGACGAATGATGATCGGCGTGGGCTTCATTTTTTTAAACATCATTTCGCTCACTGGTGAAGCAGAGAATGGGTGGATTTTATGTAACGTACGTTGACAAACAATCGCAGTGTAGGCCCTAAGGGATATCCCCGCTCTTTACTTTTTCAGGTATGTTTGGGTGGGGTCAGAATTTTTAAAATCATTCGCTCTTTGGCGGAGCGGAGAATGGGGTATTTTATTCAACTCCCGACAAGAAGGTGGGTTGGGGGCAGTGTTGTAGTCGAGACCAGATAGTCCGAGACCGAGACCAAGACCGAAACCTGAAGTTTCGAGACTGAGACCGAGACCAGCCCCTTCAAGGCGGACAAAGCCGGATATGTTCCGAGACCGAGACCGAGGATAATAAATATCAATAATCTAAAACAAGACACATAATTACAGCTATAAGATGTAACCTTTTTATTCACTAAGATTACAGACAAAATTTTGACCAGTGGCAGTGTTGACTAATTGACATGACACCTCACTTGAGCAAGAAGTAGTTACACTTAAAAAATATGAGCTTTGATAGATTGCCTGCACCTAATCTTGCCCGATGTGGTCGCATGATCAGGACTCCTCTTGAGAAAACTCTCTCTTCAGGCGCACTGGGCATTTTTTTCTTAAATAATAATATGACTTAACTTCTATCAAGACTTGTTAACCTGAAAATATTGAATTATTTTTATATATATGATAACAGATGACAGTTACCACGCGTAGTTATTGCGCAGCATGCAGTTCACATTGACAAACCTCGTTTATGAGTCTTTATTTTATTTTCTGGTGCGGACGTAGCCTTTCACCAAGTCCATTATGGCTTAACTTGCCGTCATTAGACAATTCAGCGAAGCCGTTAAGCGACTGGAGCTGGAGACCACACACACGAGTCACTAGGCCTTTTCCAACTTGTCAAGAATTTCTCATGTTTTTCTTTATAATATTGATTCTCGCTACCCTAAAAGGGTAGCATTCCAACCAATCATTAGCCTTTTAGAGCGCCCGTGGCTACTACCCAGACTCCTATGCGTGCGTTGCGCACCAAATGCTGGCACAAAATCTAAAACAAAAAATGCGAGTGTTGTTCTCCACGAGATCGTGACAGGGTATTTGTTTTTTCATTATCTTATTTAAATATTACTTATAAAAGTATTTCAAGAAATTATTTGAGTGTATGAACTTATTTTTTTATCTGAACTTATAGTTATTTCCTCCTGTTTTCCACTACTCACCCTTCTTTCACAAATGGACACAACTAGGCAAAATCCGCATTGTGATTTTTCAGCACTCTACTTATTTGCATACAAAAATATGAATAATTAAACAAAATCAAGATAGACAAAACCTCGTGGCTTCGCCACTCGTGTGCACTAAATTAGTCTTCGCTCCATTCTCTCCATTTGTTTGCCAAATGAAAGTTCCGGCTCACACGTTAATGTTTGGCGCAATTGGTTGATATGGAAAGCGCGATTTCAGAATTCGTTTTTCCATCCAATTGAATGCAAAGTTCTGAATTAATGTTTTAATAATAGGAGTCAGTATTCCTCGTGGTACCAGGATACTTTTTTGTATTTTTAGAGCCATGTTGATACTTATTACACGTATAAGCATGGTTCGAAATTGACTAATTTTTGCGTGGTAACAGATACGGCTAAAACCACTGGATTCCCTACCTCTTGCCATGATCTTAAAATTCTTCGAAGCCATTGGATCCAAATCGGATGATCCGAGAATTCGTGGTCATTTTGATGAACTGAGTGATATCATGCACGCATGTTCCGTGTTGCTGTGTTGTTTGGAGCGGGATCGGCCATTGCCAGACTTTGTCTGGCACCGCGGTATTAACAGTGATAATGCGTGGACACTAATTCCGTTGTGTGTGAAGCGGGATTGGAACTATACTTTGCCCGTGCCTAACAGCGGGCCGTCTGGCATTGTCTGGTCGCATCGCGGTGTTGCTTGGCGTGCGCC
Source organism: Patiria miniata (assembly GCF_015706575.1). Taxonomy (NCBI): domain Eukaryota; kingdom Metazoa; phylum Echinodermata; class Asteroidea; order Valvatida; family Asterinidae; genus Patiria; species Patiria miniata. The sequence continues at coordinate 23,430,282 of NW_024037059.1, read as the reverse complement.
TGGACAGTGCAAAGGTCCGGGGGGGGGGGGGGGGGGGGGGGTCGTAACTTTTTGGTTATGAATGGTAAAAACCTGATTAAAAAATCAAGTTGTTGTTTATTTAATGGGGATTCCTATGATCTTAAATATTTTGATAGGTTTGGAAAATAACATTTTAGAAAACATGCTAAAAGTAAATAATAAAAATCTTACAGAATAGAAACTCCAAATTTGGCCATTTAAATGGTTGTATCTCCAATGAGGCTGATTCAAACGCCATTGATTTTGTTGTGTAATTCGCTTTTCAGTGATACAACACTTGAGATTTCTTTCTTTAAAGAATAAAATTTGCCGGACTCCCTACAAGAGGAAACACATTGCAAGCTGTAAATTTGTAAGCCAGGCGCTCCAAAACTCAGTGAATTCAACTAAAAAGTTGTTAAAACTCCAACATAATCTTAGCCTTGTTTTAGTGATTTATATTTTATTACGTGTTTTAATAGCGGGCCTCGGCCTTGGCCTCGGAGGTGGTGGCCTCGGCCTTGGCCTCGCGGTTGTGGCCTCGGCCTTGGCCTCGAAGGTTGTGGTCTCGGCCTTGGCCTCGGCGGTTGTGTCCTCGACTACAACACTGTATGTGTTCATGAACATGTACATGTACATGTATATGAACATGTACATGTACATGTACATGTATGTACACACGTTGACACCGGATCGAAATGATTCGCTTTGCTGCATGACTGATACTGCTGCAGCTTTAATGTACTTTGGGGACTTTCCAACGTGCAGTCCGAACCAACCATGATATTTAATGATTCGTTAACAAGGTTGACAACATGATCTACAGGCTAGCAAATGTTTTAAATATCAACAGTACAGAACGAAGTGAACACAAAGTAATCGATCGAGCTGCAAATATGCTACATATTGCCGGTCTCGACTCGAGACCAGCCAAAATATCGAGACCAAAGGGACTGAGACCACAGCTCCAAGACCGAGACCGAGACCAGCAAAAAGTGGTCTCGAGACTGGTCTCGAGACAACACTGGTTGGGGTAGCCTTGACCAAGGCTATCAGCTTGTTCCCATACGAGCTTGTTCCCGCTACTGCACACAGCGCACGCTGCGACACACTAGTTGTACCATGCCGTTAGCCTCAAGGACCCTTGCATGTGCTTTGTGTGCATGTACGTACACACCACACACACTTCCGCAAACAGCCGTACAGTAAGTCGAGGCGGAGGATAGCCTTGACGCAACCGTGTAGGCTCAATATGATAATTAGTACGCGCTATGGTAAATAGTCTTCTCTCATTGGATAATGGCTGACAAAAAAATGAATATTAAATTGCATAATGCGACCAAAGGTTTATAAACCAAACGGCCCTGTGGTAACAATAATTATTGTAAAACACCCCCTTGAAATCTGAAATAATAGTAGAATAATATTTATATAGTTATACATAGTTCCGGTTTGAAAATGAAATGAAAAGGATGAAAATTAGACTTTCACAAAACGGCGAATGGTACAAACCGCACGCCGGCAAAAACGATGTCACCGTGCACAGAGACCACGTCGGGGCCGTCCACTGTAGGCACCGGCCGGGCTTGCGCTATGCGGTAAGACACGCTGCGCTTTCTCGGACAGCGGCAAAAAAAAGCGCTCACACTATTGAGTATATCTACCGCTGACTTTTGGGGGTATTTCTACTAAGCTGTTATATGGGCATATCGACAGGGTACGACATATATATGTTGACAGAGTATGACTAATATACCGATAGGGTACGACATAATATGTCGACAGGGTACGACATATCAAACATATGACATAATGTCGACATGTGCCGGTACGACATATATGTCATGCGTACGATCTTATATGGTGTCGAGTCGACAGGGTACGATATATTTCACATACGACTCTGTCCTATAAGTACGACTTAATATCTCGTGTGTACAACATATGAATTTTTACTCGTAGGTTCGACTTGTTTGTCGATTATGTCGTACATACCACATATCTTGTGAGTACAACTTGTATCTCGTATGTACGACATATGTATTGTAACTCCTATGTATGACTTGTATGTCATACGACATATAGGTATGATTTATATGTTATATCTACGACTTACATGTCGTACGTATGTCATAGGTATGACATACAATTCGTACGTACGAGTTAAAATACATGTGTCATATGTATGAGATATATGTTGCACATGGTACGAATTCAGGGAGAGATTTTATTCACCAAGTCCCTATATGACAGTTTCGTATATTTCCATCCCAAAGTCAATACCTCGTTTCTTGCAGTTAATTCATATGGCTGCGACATGACCTATAGATACGAGTTAACCTGCATTCGATAAAATATGTACGATTTGACCTGGGTCCGAGTTGACCTGTTTCCTACATTCGCTGTCAGAATGTCACGGGTAAGTACGGGTAGTGGCGTGATAATGTACGCTGTTGCACCGACAATAAACGTCGGCGGATATAACTGTCTTGAACTGTCCAATTTGCAATACATTGGAAATAGTATCATCATTTTGAACAAGTGTTCATTCATATAGCGGCATATTTCATTTGTTTGGAATAAAACTGGAGAAATGGTTTAAAATGGGATTTAAATACTTGGACGTTTATGTTTTAGTGAACATATGTGGTTTTTACGGTAATTTGCGGGCTTCATGAATACGTATGTCGCGGGTCAAAGTTTACGGGCTTTGATTGGATATCGTGTAATATATGCGCATCAGAAATTCTCGGCCGAGTTCGGCCGAAAATATAAAGAAACACATAAGGAATTCGCCATGGTTGCGTCAAGGCTATCCTCCGCCTCGACTTACTGTACGGCTGTTTGCGGAAGTGTGTGTGTGGCGCATGTACATGCACACAAAGCACATGCAAGGGTCGTTGAGGCTAACGGCATGGTACAACTAGTGTGTTGCGGTGCGCACGGTGTGGACTGCGGTAGCGGGAACAAGCTCGTATGGGAACAAGCTGATAGCCTTGGTCAAGGCTATGGTTGGGGGTAATTTATTGCTATCAATGACAATTTCCTTTTTTTGTTAAAAGATCGTGATGCTCTCTCACAGCGCAAGAGCTGCCGTAAAGAAACCAGCTAGCAGCAAATTGAAGAGAACCGCCAGTGCATTGTCCATCTTTCAATGCCGGTGCGTTCTTTGTAGCATGGAAACCACAACACAGGATTAGGGAGCATTATCATTGGGATGAATAGCACCTCTCCAAATTGAATGGGTCCACTGCTTTACAAGTTGTTTTCCCAAAATGCTCGTTGAATAAGATAACAATGCATTTGCATGCAAGGGGATCAAAAAAGCGCTCGTCTTAACCAAATTCTCATTTTTATCAAAAGTCGTATTAAGCATTTTTTTCCTCATAGGAATATGCACACATAGGTTAGGACTGGTGAAATAGGCGCGTCTCAACTGGAATCTCGTCCCAGCAGAGCTCGCAATAACAAGAGTCGACTGTAGTTGGCACATACAAGACGTGTTTCGTGTAAATTGGTAGAGGGGAACTGGTAACGTGTACTATGTGTACCCTAGTCTGTGTAATAGACACTTGCGATTTGCTGATGCAATATGCAAGACAACCGCCTCTTGCCTTCTAGATTTTGACAAATCAGCAGGCGCTTTCTATATCAGGTCTTGTCATGGATACCTAAAAATAATACCTAGACACGCTGTGTGAATGGAGGAAAAAGTCTGCGGTCACGCACTCTGTAACGATATGTTATGCGATATGCCGGCAATAATAGAGCTGGCCAATCACAGTCATGTCTAGGTTTTGTAGATCTATGCGCACCCGGCCATTGTTGTATCTCAAAAACACTGCATCCGAATCGACCAATCACAGTTTTTGTCCTGATTTTGGGAATGATATGAAGTCACAAACTAGTAACGTCGACTCCGATTGGCTGGTGCGTGGCGTCGCATAAATTTACTTTCCTAGATATATCAGATGTTTGACCGGAGATAGGGCTCCGTGGAGAACCAGTGATACTCAGACTATGTATACCCCCCTCCCCCCCCCCCAAAAAAAATCCCTGCCTGACCTACCCTCCTGACATTTTTCATGTGAGGGCAACAAAAGAATTTTTTTGTTGGCTTCAATGAGTTCAACATTTGGCATGTTGTTCAAAACATGAGCCATTTGTTTTCATGAATTTTGGGGTTTCATATTTCCTGAAATAAAGAGTATTTGATTACTTCACAATGTTTGATGAAATGAGGGGTGTCATCACTGATCTCTGGAATACCGATGACCTTGCCGTCATAAATCTTGAGCAGAGCTGAATAATCAATGTCTTGAATGTCAGGACATGATTTCCTTATGAATCCTAGCCACCTAATAATTAGCAGGAAGTGCAAATTGCCACCGCATTTTTCGAACAGGTTCATATGTGGTGACAGATGATAGTATTTACTATTATCATGAAATTACAACTATAAGCATGAAATTAAAGTGCACGTCTCACAGGTATCGGGTCCCGAAGTGCAAAGTTGCGAACGTCACATCGATTCCGTCAAAATCCCCTCCACAGAAGTGTGGATGGGGTCTATGAGCGAATATTTACATGTAGAGCAATCTACTTATGCGTATTTCCTATACCGGCAGTATTTACGCTAAGAGTTTGCACAACAGCACCCTCTGGTGTCCCATCCATAATGCCCCGCACTCTTCCCCTTTTCTCGAGGGCAGAGTCAGAACACCCATGTTCTATATAAGGAAAATAGTGGGGTAGGAGGGAGGGATGCTCTACATGTAAGTATTTGTTCATAGACCCCATCCACACATATGTGTACAATGGGGGGAAAGGTTTGATAAAGGAGGCAGAATAAGGAGACTTGCTCCCCTATTTTAGGGAGGTCTCCGGTTGGAGAGAGTCTCGTGAACATGATGAGGCTTGGCAAGCTGCCCTCAGCACTGCTCTCCTCGTTCTGCCTGATATTGTGCGCGAACTGATCCAATGGCCTCTGCCGTTGATACGTCCGCGGTCCAATGGATGACCGTACTTATCCATCGGGCGATTGTGTCACGAAAAGATGTCACCTCCGAACAGTCCTGCCTCCGAACATCTTTGTTCCAGACATCAAATCATTCTCGTCCATTCCAGACAACAGGTTTTGGTGCCCAGTCACGGCTCTTAGGTGGTACATTAACCAGGCAAAATCGCTTCAACTCTCTTATTTGCAGCTATTTGTCATGACAACCCGCCAGATGTGGCCCGTCTCTATTGTAAGGGAGTGCAGTTTGCTGCGTTGTCTAGACGTAGCCACTGCTAAGAAGGCAGCCTCAATAGACATTTGTAACAAAGTTGAACTGTCCATTGGTTAATATGTAGATCTCGATGTGGGCACCTTGACTCTCTGACACAGAAGCTCCTCCTGGGGAGCCTTCGCGGATAGTCACTCTATGGCCGAAAGCGGTTCATTTTAAGGTTGCAGACCAGTAAATAAACTTCCATAGACCCCAATGGCAAATGCTCCCACTTCAGAAATTAGGGAAAAATACTCACAACTCTCCAAGGTGTTCGAGACACACATCAAATTAAAGCTTATTTCATCATCTTTCATTTTCTTTTCAATTTTTGGGGGGTCAACTGATGACTTTTAGGAGAGAAATTGCCATCCGAAGATGATCACCCCTGAAAATAGTCCTGAAGCCCATCTCAATTTTGAAAAACGATGCCTATACTCCATTGCAAATAGAGCGCTTTAAGGGCCCCAATTTCATCCAAATTGAACGGAACTACAAGCTCACAGTCCTGTGCATGGCTTCCACCCATATTTTTTACAAACCCTCAAGTTCATAGCCCACAGCATGCTCAAATACTGAAGATTTTGAGGGCATGCAAATTGTGATTTGGCCTGCGTAGGCAATTTCGGACCGATTTACTGGTCTGCAACCTTAAACAGTGGCCATAGCAAGGATACTTTTGAACAACTATACCATAAAAAACAAGATTTATGTTTGTGGACAAACACAGGGCTGTTTCGGTAATTTTTTGTGACGTGTGACATTTAAAGTTCAAGTATAAGTTCCATCAAGGAAGGATGTGCAGTTCTGTTTATAACTGGTGGCATATAATATGTGATTACATTCTCATAGGGCTTTGAATTAAGACGTCACATGTCACGTGATGACGTCATGATGACGTCACATCAATTTTATCTATAACTATATTTTTGTTTGTAAATAACAACTTAGCCATAGCATACATCGTTGAAAGCAAGTTCACTTCTTTCACCAATTTTAAATTACAAGGCACTTCCGGTTTCAACCGGAAGGAAGGGTCACGTGATTTTGCACATAATATAAAAAAAATGAAGACCCTGGATTAGTCTATCCATTCCAGCAAACGTCAAGTTCAGGTTGCTCACGTTTGATTTTATAGTGATTTTCAAAGATTCAATCTAATCATCTTTAAAGTGACTTCACGTGACCCATGATGACGTCATTGTGACGTCACTTCAATTTTCATCTATAACACATCCCTGTCTAGGAACAGACCAACTTTCAACCAAATCGGACCTGAAGTTCTGTAGATATAGGTCTTAAAAATCCGCACTTTCAATGTGACGTCACATGTCACGTGATGACGTCATCGTGACGTCACTTCATTTTTCATCTATAACACTTCCCGGTTTAGGTACATACCAAGTTTCAACCCAATCGGACTTGCAGTTCTGGAGATATAGGCCTTCAAAATATGTTTATTTTATATGACGTCATATGTCACGTGATGACATCATCATGATGTTCACTTAATTTTCATCTGTTCAGTTAATTTTCAGACTTGTGATGACGTCATAATAACGTCAATGTTCGGCGCACATCTTCAGATGCTGGTCTGAGTGTGTGTCGAGTATAAAGTCAATCGGATTGATTTTATTGCCCAAAGTGCCTTCCACTGTTAAAATGTGTACAAATGCTATGAGGAATGGCTGAAAAAGAAGAAAAAAACCAACTAGATTTATGTTTGTGGACAAACACAGGGCTGTTTCGGTAATTTTTTGTGACGTGTGACATGTAAAGTTTCAAGTATAAGTTCCATCAAGGAAAGATGTGTAGTTCTATTTATAATAAATGGTGGCATATAATATGTGATTACATTCTCATAGGGCTTTGAATTATGAAGTCACATGTCACATGATGAAGTCATCATGACGTCATTTCGATTTTCATCTATAACACATCCCGGCTTAGGTACATACCAAGTTTCAACCCAATCGGACCTGCAGTTCTATAGATATCGGCCTTCAAAATATGCACGTTTAATATGACATCACATGTCACGTGATGACGTCATCGAGACGTCACTTCATTTTTCATCTATAACACTTCCCAGTTTAGGTACATACCAACTTTCAACCCAATCGGACTTGCAGTTCTGGAGATAAAGGCCTTCAAAATATGTTTTGTTTTATATCACGTCATATGTCACGTGATGACGTCATCATGACGTCAAGTTAATTTTCATCTATAAGACATCCCGGTCTAGGTACATACCAACTTTCCACCCAATCCGACCTGTAGTTCTGGAGATATAGCCCAATCTGTCAGATCTAGCCGAATTCTGCTAGAAAATGGTCACAACAGAAAAATCGCATATAAGGTGACGTCACGTGACTCCTGATGCTGGTCTAAGTGGGTGCCAAGTCAATCGGATTGATTAGTTTGCCTAAAGTGCCTTCCACTGTTAAAACGTGTACAAATGCTATGAGGAATGGCTGAAAAAGAAGGGGGGGGGGGGAAAAAAAAACTTTAACGAAAACAAAGGCTGTTTCGGCCGGTTGCCGAAACAGCCAACTAGATGTGGTTGTAACTGAACACTCACAGAGCTGCTCCCAACTTGTTTTTGATTGTCCATTGGACAGTAAAAAATAATGTAATGATATTTTTCAAAAATCTCTAACAATCTTACATACGGTAATTGCACTTCCGGTAAAACTGGAAGTTAGGGTAACATGACCTTGACATACACATTTTGATTCATAACACTTCCCTGTCTATATATTTACTAAGTTTGAGATCAATCGGGCAAATAGTTTTTAAGTTAAAGGACTATAGATTGCCTCATTAAATATTCATGATGTCATAACATGAAAACATTAAACCGCCTATTAATAATAATGCAACATATTTATCCTTTAATGTTGCTTAATGCTATTATATGGTGTCAACCCAATCAAATCAATAAATCATTAGATATGCTTATTGGGGTCTAACATTAACACTTCCGGTAACACCGGAAGTAAGGGTCATGTGACCTTGACTTACCAATTGTCATCTATAACACTTCCCTGTCTATATACCTGCCAGGTTTGAGATCAATCGGTCAAATAGTTTTATATAACTGACATACAGATCCTAGTCATTTGATTGGTGGAACTCACATCACGTGGCATTCGTTATTGCTCCCATTCATGCCACGGCTCAAAAAGTACTATCCGCCCATGGGGAATGGGAAATACTATTCAACAGTTAGGATCATGACGCGGTATTTGTGTGCAAATGCATGCTGGTGTGCGCGTTCAGCGTTGCGCGTAGCGCGTTTTGTTCCAAACAGCCAGAGCTACAGCGTTGGGTTCAAACATTTTCGTGAAGGGTGGTTTGGAAGAGGCAAATACATTTTCCTCCAGGTTTGTATTGAAATAAAAGTTCAAATATATCAAATGACAATGATCTATATGTCAGTTATATAAAACAAATATTGAGTGGCTTTAAATTGTGAAATGGGAGGAATATTATTGCTCGGTAATATCTGGACTTTTCCATTTCACTCGGCTTCGCCTCGTGAAATGGAAAAGTCCAGATTTTACCTTGCGATAATATTCCTCCCATTCCACGCTGAGCCACTCAATATTTGTATACTATAGTTATAAGACTGTAAAGATTGCCTCATTCAATATTCATGACGTCATAACATGACAATAATTAAGTGCACAGTAATCATAATGCAATATAATTGTCTGTCAATATAGCTTTGTATTAATGTGAAGTTTCAACCCAATCAGATTAATAATTCATGAGAAATGATATAGGGGTCTAAAATTACCACTTCTGGTAAAACCGGAAGTGAAGGTCACGTGACCTTGACATATCAATTTTCATCTATAACACTTCCCTGTCTGTATACCTACCAAATTTGAGATCAATCGGTCAAATAGTTCTATAGTTATAAGGCTGTAAAAATTGAATTTATAAATAGATGTCACGTGACCCCTCACGATGACGAAAAGTTTAGGCATACATCTTCAGATGATGGTTAATGACTATGCTGAGTTTAAAGTTGATCGTATTTAAAATAATTCCCAAAGTGGCTTGTAGAATAAAAACGTGTACAAAACCTATGGGGAAAAGTGGAAAAGGAAAAAGAACAAGAAACTAGAACTGTATGTCTGTCGAAACAGAACACAGGGCTTTTTCACTTTCGTCTGCTGCTTGGAGAAGATTCTGGAACCACGTGAGTGTAGCGAGCATAGGGCCGGCCCCATGAAGAACGCGAAGTGCTTGTTATTGTATGAACATATACGTACTGCCACTATTTGGGGTACTAAAAACTGCCAATGAAAGAATGGAAACGTCTTTGCAGCACCTCTATCTTATTGGTGAGTTGTTCAACAAGGGAAATTAATATTCATGAGTTGACAATGTGGCGCTTGATCGGTCCGCGCCCTCACGACCACGTGCGTGTGTGGTGTATGGGAAGCATGCGATGCCGAATCTGGTCAATGTACATGTACATGTATACACGCACACACTTGCGGTTTATGCTTGCTTTGGATGAGTCGGAATTTTTCACTCTCTCTGCCGCAACTTGCGCAAGGGTATTTTTTGCCAACGCCGCGTCAACTGTGTGAACAATTTGACAAGCTGGGAACTTGGCACTGTTGAGGCAAATGTTTACGCTATCATTTAATGGGCAATTCAAGATTATATCTGTACGGATTGATTTGTTAGCAATTTTTGAAAAAGGAAAGGTCTTTTCAACGGAGCTTCCGGTCTGATGACGTCATACACCTAAAACTTCGCACACGTCTTAAGTGGGTCAAGGTCATCATATACACCAATATTTAGGCGATTCCGACAAACTTCGCCACAGACATCTATTCAAAATACATTTTTGAAAATGTTCAACCGGTCGCAAGAGGGCGCTCGAAGATTGCATGACGTCATCGGTAGATGATTTGAATATCGGTAGATGATTTGAATACTATCAGCCAAGCGACTAACACCGTTAAAAGCAAGTTCATATCTATTACCATTTTAAAATAATAAGCCACTTCCGGTTTTGGCCTTTTTCGACCGGAAGAAAGGGTCACGTGATTGCACGCACACTGAATGAAATAAAGACCTCAACCTACTCTACCACTTGCCGGCAACAGAATGCTGCGGACGCGTACGGTTGATTTCTTATGCATTTTTAAATATTAAAAGTGTCACAATTTAATTGCCTATAAATAAACACCGGATGACGTCATCATGATGTCATCATTACACAATGTTGTTTGAATTAGGGTCTTTGCATGGACAAAGAGTTGTGTAAATGAATTACTGGCAACGAGTCGAAAATGCCCTTTGAAAATCGACAATTTTTTGTCAATATCTGTGTACAAAGTCTATGGGAAAAATTAAATATTCAAATAAATAAATCGCGTGATGACGTCAGCATGACGTAATGATTCGGCATACATCTGCAGATGATGTTTTAAGTATGTGCCAGGTTTGAAGGAAATCGGAATTGTTTTAAGGCCAAAAGTGGCGTGTAGAAAAAACGTGTACAAAGTCTATGGAGTTTTGTGCAAAAAAGAAGTGGAAGAAGAAGAGGAAGAAAGAAAAAAAATATTTTTCGCAAAAGTTGCGAAAAAGCCACAAAAAAATGAAAAAAAAAAAACTGTAACGAAAACAAAAGCTGTTCCTAATTGAAATTGGGAACAGCTAAAAAATTAAAAAATAAAAACTTTAACGAAAACAAAGGCTGTTTCGGCCGGTTGCCGAAACAGCCAACTACAACCTCCTCTACAGGAGTACTGGGGGAAGTAGGTTTATTACCATACGTAAAAATTGGTCGATACACTCCAACTGCAGGCTGCAATAGCTGCAGCCCATTGAGAAAGGCCTTTCGTGCAGAGGGATTGCGCGACAGCACCCAGCATATTGACATTCCCATCATATTGACATTGTATCTGCCTGCCACGCGCAGGGAATGGGACCCTCGTGCAGCAGACCAGTAATTGATCCGTGAAGCAGACAGATCGATATGTGGTCGATCATTCAGCAGTGTCCACTCTGTCGACATTGTCCTTGCCCGGAGGGTGGACTGCCAAAAACGTGACATACCATGGGGAAACACATTGGAGTACGTTCATGAGACTTGAGCAGTGCTCCGGGCCCCGCTGACCTACTACTGGGAGTGGATGGAGGGTGGCCCCCGCCAGAAAGTGACGCGAGTGAAGCTTGCCGCGAGTCTTATTTGCGAAGGGCCACCAGCTTGTCTTAGCTGCATCGGAGAGTAAAGGAAGGCACGTCGAAAAAACAAAATCAACCAAGGGAAACGATAATAATCACGTTCTCGCTAGGAGAATAGTTGGCATTTGTCAGTAGATATAGTCTTGCAAATGCGATCCATACCTGCCTGATCTAAAGGAGGCCTCAGGAACACCCTGTTGTTGTAAGCACCAAAAAAGTTCTGTTTCTGCAATGGACAGTCGCTGCATCTGGTTCAACCCGTCAATATCATCAGATGAACGACCAGAATGCGAGGGCCAAGTTGACTCTGGCGAGCGAGAGCCGGTCTGGCATGCCTGGAGGGTCAAGCTGCACAGGGCCATGGGTCAGTGGCTGAGCAACTCCCTCCGAGGCAATAGACATAGCTTGGTACAAGCTCAGTGCATACCAGAACACGGCTAATCATGTGCGGTATGTCCCTTTGTTCTTGAGCCACCCAACCTTGACAATGAATGAGGGTTATGGTGCATGGCTCGCCACTCCAGACGGGCCACCAACAGTGCCCGCCGAGCTGTGCTGGGGGACACAATATTCAAAACCACCACTGAACAGTAGAGGTTCTGTAGGGATCATGTCATACCCGGCAGACAGTGCCTCAAGCCCCATGAGTTGGGTGAGCGCAGGCCTGGTTCTAGAGCCTATATTTTAGGGGGGCTAGCAGGGGTGGATCCAGACATTTTTGCAGGGAGGCGTGTTTAAATGTAGACCGTTTCTTTTTCTCTGGACACTTAGACCTTACTTTCTGAGAAATAATCTTGCAATAAGACGAATCTATAACTCTACTAATAACTCTTTTAATCAAATGTTCTCTTTAAAGGGAATATACATCATTGGCTTTTGCTGTAATTTTCAGAAATGAACTATTTAAGAGGTTAGTATAATAGATCAAATATTGTTACACTGACATTTTTGAACTTCTGTGTTCTAAAAGGTTGGAAAAACAAAAAAACAAAAAAAAATGTTCAAGTAGTCTGGTTCCCTGACTCCACAAAAGATAAAATGGATCAATTTATAGATGATGGAAAATTGTAAGGCAAGGGAACCAGTCTAGCTGGCCTGCACCCGTTCATGAACATGTAACCAATAGCAAACAAAATTTGGACTGAAAAAATGGTAAATTTGGAGCAGTAGTTGAAAAATAGTTAGGTTTTCCAACGCTGGTCGGCCGACCACCGTTGGAAATGTTTACAAAAACACCATTTTCTTGAAAATGACTTCACACCAGGTGCCATAATTTTACAAGAGGCTTGAGACTGTCATTTACCAACATCCTAGTAAGGTATTTCGTAAAAACTTGGTAGTTTTATTTTTCGATGTTTGCAAATGTTGTATATTTCCTTTAAGCAATAAAGGGGAGCAGAAAAACGATGAATAATACAAGCGTTTTATAAGCACATTCTTCCCGACTTGCCGCTAAGAGAAAAGAAAAAGAGTGCGGGGCATTATGGGTAGGACACCAGAGGGCGCTATTGAGCAAACTCTCAGTGTAAATACCTGCCGGTATGGGAAATATGCATAAGTAGATTGCTCTACAGCGTGTCCCAATAAACATTGTGCATGAAGAAATTCTCAAAAGTTGGTCAGACTAGCTAATCAAATTCTATGGCATTTTCAAGCCTATGGTCTTGTTTATAATTGGTGAAAAAAACCCAAGAAAATCCAACGATGCAAACCAGAGATATCTTTGATTTGGTAAGGCTATGTATATACTTAGTATCTGCTTGTATATACCAATTATTGGGTTTTGGGTATGTGTTACGCAGTCTGATTATTTTGTAAAAGTCAATATACATGTATAAGGCTTCTGAACACTGGTCGAAACTTTCATAATTGTATCATTCGAATGTTTTGACTTACAACTGTAGTTAATGTAGGTTATTTAGATATTATTTTATGAGGATTTTTCCCACAGCATATTAATAAGGGAATAAAAGTGTGAGGAGCCGGACTTCACTGCGTGATAATGACCGGGTGTGGGGGTGACCGCTGTTAATGGACCGAGACGAAGAAATTGAAAATAATCTTGGTATCATTGGAAAGCCAATGAGTTGCTGTTAAACATGGTGTATATATACTTAAAAAGTCAAAGGTGGGGGTTATTCCTTGTGACATGGCAGGTCACATAGAACAAAACTTAATTCTCAAAGAAAGATTGATATGCTTACATGGTTGATTCTTTGCAGCTGTTCTTCTTTGGGTAGTATTTGTTGAGCCTCGTGCTGTGTATGATCTTGCCAATGGTGTAAATGTTGCTGAGAGCAGTCTGGTTTCTCACAAGACGGTGGGTAACTTTGAACAAAAGCTGCATTCTTGGAGGACATATTGGCAGATGACAAGTCACAATCCTTGGATGGGGCAGATTGTGAATGAATAGTGAACTGTTGCATTGCTTTTTGTAGATGTTCATCTTGCTCATTCTTGGTTGGTGAACAGCTCACTGGTATTTGTTCTGAGCCAGCCAGTACAATATAATTACTCAACACATTTGCAGAGTGGTCTGGAGATGCATTATGGCTTATGACTGGAACTAATCCCTCCTTGTTTTCACTGTCTGACTTATTTTTTCTTCTTGGTTCTTGCTTCTTTTGGCGTTTCTTTTCCTCTAAATGTTGTTGCCAGGTATCTCCTATTTTCACCTGTATAGGACTTGGACTACCCTGTAGGCCAAATAAAAGAAAACTAAGTACTTAACTTTAGCAGTTCAGGTCTACAAAACCTTTTCAATTTTTCAGATGAACGAAGTGTTTTTTTTCCAGTTGATTTCTTCAGCTTTTAACTGTTTCATTTTACTAAGAAAAATGGTGTCCAGCCTCCCTACCATTTAGCGTTGCTGGTCTCTCAGCAAATTTGTTGCAACACCTCCCGATTCAAAGTGGTCTAGCGACGCTCTTGGCTATGAGTGCATGTCATGATTACCAATGTAGATGTCCTTGACAAGTATATACATGTACAAGAATGAAAAGAAGAATGCTGAGAGACCAACAATGCTAAATGGTGAGGAGGCTGGACACCATTTTCTTAGTAGAATGAAACGGTTAAAAGCTGAAGAAACCAACGTATTGTTTGGAAGTGACGTCATTTGAGAGAGACCTACATGTATTGTTCATTATTTACCAAATGTATTACATTCTGCATGGAAACATGCATTAGTAGTGGCTCTTATCGGTAAGATTAACGAAATATAGCAGCACAATATTTTAGAAATCAACTTGCAATATTCAGCACATATGTCCAGTTTTAGTGGGAATGGTTTATACATCAGAGCTGCCAACCTTCAAATACCAAAATCTCTATTCCTGAAGCCAAAAATCTGTATTTGGGCAATTCCACAGTTTACTCACGTTACATTTTGATGTACTTTTGAGTTTCCTTGGGCTGTAATTACCTTACTGAAAAGGTTTAATAACTGTTATCCCCATGGTAGATAGAGTAGACCTAGACCTACCTAAGTACCAAAGTTGACATCCAGAAAAATGTGTTATGTATGATAAACAAGACGCACAAACGTGGTTACACACGTTACATTTTCGGATATGCATAAATAGCCAACATGCTTTGATCAAAAAGTGTCCTCATAAACGCAACCTGTGGAAATTTCTTTTAAACGGATAAAAGACCATGCCATGGGGCACAAATAAGGCCGAAACAAAAATGGTTCTGCTTCCGATTACATGCCTTTCAAAAATACGGTCGGTCGGAAATTATTTTTTTTTGGCCAATTTTTTTCATGCAGATTGAATGGGGTATTCAATTATATGCGAAGTTTTAGCCTGAACTATTTCCATTGCACTACGAAAGCTATACACAAAATGGCCACGAAAAGTGAAAAAAAAAGCTACCTTAATTATTGTCAATATATTTACGTTCGATAATTCTTTAAAAATAATGGAAAATTCAGGTCGTTCGCATCATATGCACAACGCTAGTCAAGACGGGAAGCTGGCCAAAACTCCAAAGTGTGTGTGATGCACTGTGCATGTGTGGCCCGCGGCCGACAACCTCGTTTTACGGTCGAAAATGTTGGGAAACATGCTGCATGTATCACTCCAAATACGAGTAGTGCGATCTCAAAATGAACTCTTGAACACGGAAAATACATACACAGACAAGATAGATCAATTCTGTGAATTAACTTGCAAAAAGGTGTTTTCTTGGCATTTTTACGATGTCGAATCCGACCAGTTGACACTGACAGTGCACGTGCCTAATGCATATATAGCCATGCTAGCGCTAGCGATCGCCCAGCCATGACAGACTGGTTACCGCATTTTCATCATGTCTTCTAAACTGGCCCCTGCGCGGCGCAGCGGGAACCAGTCATCACTGCATTGAGCAAGGTTTACGCACGTGATTATAGTCACCGTGACATCGAATTGCGAGGTATGATGACAGATCGCGAAGCAAATTTGATTTCTTTTGAAAAAAAATAGCGAGTGTAAGTAAGAAAACAAATAAATACAAGCATTTTTTGACGCAAATAGGTTGTTGAGAGGTATGTTGTGAAGACAGAAAAGACAATAAGCTTTTATTTTTATTTATTTAATCTTTTTGTTTTGTTTTTGGAATTGCCGATAAAATTTTTAGGGTCGCAGCTTAAAAATAGGGTCGGTCGGGTAACCGGAAGCTGAAGTATTATTTTTTTTGGCCTAATAAGAGTAAAACAAATTCTCCTGAATCTTCCATTTTTTGGCAATCTACAAAAAAACATGGTTACTCATGTTACGGTTACTCACGTTACATTTTGTCCAACCCATCTGATAATCTTATGGCATGATGTTTTTTTGACTAAGTTATCATAGTTAGTATGTTTCTACCCAATAGGCATCAGAACTACTAAAAAGTCTGACTTCAATTTGCATTTTGGATTTTCAATGGCAAGTACTCCCAGATAGAGGTTTTCATCTGACATTATTCTGATACTATTACAGTGCATACTGATCCCCTATCAGGAATTTGTTGTTTCCTCTTAAGTCCAGCAGTAATTTAGGTTTTTTAAACTAATGCTGAGCCATCAGAACAAACCTCTCATGTTCTGAGAGTCCGCTAAAATTTAATGTATGCCACGATAGCACAGAATATAGGGTCCATGGGAAGGCCACACTATCAGAAATCATGATGTGAAGAGTGGGTTCCAGGGTATACCACTGTACCGGATAGCTTAGTGTGAAGTGCCTACATGTAAATTGTAATGTTATTTAACTTTTGTTCCAAATAAACATTTTAATTTCAATGTAGGGACTAGGGACGTACAGATGTCTTCCTTATTCCATTCAACAACATGAAAACTTGATCAAATACTTTACTTGGATTCAATTTAAAAAAAAATATGCTGTCTCAAAGACCATTTTGCACCATAAACAGGATAAAATATGCTAAAAAGTATCTTTAATGCTTGAGGTTCTTTGGTTTAAGATAAACAGTTATCAATCAAATCAACGTTATCAAGCAAAAGTCAGTTTGGGTATAGTTTGGGTGACTTGGGATAAAAAAACTTGGTTACTCACGTTACAAAAGTTACTCACGTTACCAAATTTAGTTGCCTTTTATTCTTAAAATGTGTGTATTAGTGTCAACAAAACACTTATATTTATATCTATGGTCATGCAAAGAATGATAATCCTGAATACCAAAAGTTAATTCATTAGAAATGTTGGTGAGAAAAAAACTTGTATAACTTTTCGGTTACTCACGTTACATTGACAAAAACAGGTATGGAATGCTACTTTTGACATCTAAAAAGGGATGACGGCTGTGAATTGACATATGTTTCAGAGATTAAGACTATCATACATGCTAGACATAAGGTTATGATCAAAATATCTCTTATTGCATGATCAAGGTTTAAACTTTTGTTAGTTCTTTGTAGTACAAAAATATTTTTCACTTTACGACACGATTTCTCAATTTTTTTTTGATAAAATTGAGTTTTCTTTGTTAATTTCTCATACTTGAATGTATAATCTGTAATAAAAATGTGAAACTCTGTTAAAAAAGAAAACTTTTTTTTTCTTAGCCATGTCCATCGAAACCGGGGAATTGCCCATTTTCATTCCAAAATCAGTATTTCTCAAAACTGATATATAATATTTACCATAACAAGCCTAAGTAAATTGTTGTTACACGTTATTACTGGTAGTATAGGTTAGCCAAAACTAACAGCAATTTTTTTTTTAATGCTTCATATTTGTGTTCCTGTTTTAACCTTATATTCTTAAGTTAAAAAAAATGTTTTGACACTTTGCGGTGTAGTTGTCAGTCAGAGTTCTTCTTATTTTGCCTACATGCCATTTAAAAAAAAGGGGGCGGTGAACTATGCCTGAGGTAACTTTGAATGATGGGTGACAAAGATAAATGGCAAAAGTGCCGGACAGAAAAATCGTGCACAAAGTCTATGGGATTTTGTGTGTGGAACACGAAGAAGAAAGAAAAAAATCAAAACAAAAAAAAGCTTTTCCGCAACTTTGTGGAAAAGCAACAAAATAAGAAAAAAAGAAAAAAAAAATCAGAACAAAAGCAATGCTTTTCTGCTTTTAAGCGAAAAAGCAATAATTTGTGCCCAAAATACGCATGTTAACTTATTCAGCATGAAAAAAAAATTGCAAAATAAAAGAAATTTCTTGACCTACAATGCAAGTCCCTACAACAAACTTGTGTCCCTAAGAGTGACGTCATGATGACGTCATCATGGGTCACGTGACTCATCTTAAAAGTGCATATTTTAAAGTCCTATATCTAGAGAACTGTAAATTGGGTTGGATTGAAACTCAATATGTAGGTAGACCTGGAGCAGTGCTGGAGGACTCACGTCCGGACTGGCGTCCCGATTTTCAAGGACTCGGACTCAGACTTGGATAGTGCAGTCCTTCTGTTTTGAGGCATGCGATCACACCCCCACGCCATCACACACCTAAAAGCTTCCCGAGAAGTGCGAATAATCGCACGCCTGAATCCCTCAGTACTGCACACCTTGGCATACATTTATAGCTTAATTATACTTCATAATTTGTGAAAAATAAAGTACGTCAGTGAAGAGAAAATGGCTTAATTGTAAACCAAGATGAATATTATGAAATAATATCCCAGCTTGGACCATAGAATCACACACCTAGAAAAATCACTCGCCTAGAAAATCACACGCCTAGAAAAATCACACGCCTAAACAAAATCCAGGTGTGCCTTTTTCCACACCCCTGTGATTTTCAAACCAGAAGGACTGTAGTGGGGACTCAGACTCTGACTCGAACAATGAGGACCCGACTATCTTGAGGACTCGGCCCGAGTCCGGAAAAAACACATCTATTTTTACATATAACTTTACCCCAATTTTATTTTACAAAGACAAAGTTTTCAGTTTTCAAGATAACGTGTCGGAAGTAACTCCAAATGCGCCGCCTCACCTAGGTACATAGCTAGGTCCATATTGTGTGATACGGATACTGTGCCCGGTGTTAGTGCCAAATTCACCGCATGAAACAGTTATAGCGCCCTCTGTTGACAGAAAAAGTTTGTAGATATCATTATGGGATAGCGATCGATAAGAGCGTGGAGGACATAAGTTTTTTCAACCTTTGTAACAGTTTTGTATCACCTTTTAGATACTTTTGACAAGCTTATTCTCGACTTATGGATATTTGTGTGTGTTTTGGAGCTATGGAGGATAACAGGAGCTTCACATAAACTGTAAGAACACAGTAGGCAAGGCATTATTGAAGGAAATAGAACTGATCCGAGGGCCTTGAATTGAACATTGTGTGAGCTTGTGTTTTTCTTATGAGCCGGATTGAAGCGTTGGAAACTTTACTAGGCCCTTTACTTTCCTGTCCGCCAAATAAACGTGAAAAACTTCGGGAGCCTTAAAGTGAACTTTAGAAAGGCCCATAAATAGGCACGTATACCCAGTGTAGGCATGGACGTACAGTGTACCTACGTCCGTGAGTGTCCGTTCGGTTTCCTGACAAAGACTTGCTAACGACACTTGATTGAATAGTAGAGAAGAGTCTGATTCATCCATGGAACCAGACTAATGAGACTGTGCTTAACTGGCACGTTCACTGGCCTGGTGGCTTGCATGACATGATTAATGTTAAATTTCTATATTGTACAGCACTTTTTCAATTTGTACACCCTGGAAACATTCTCATAAATTTATCTGCTAAAATATTGCGTGCGATAGAATTTAAATGAAAATCTTTTGCAAAATGATAATAATAATAATAATAATTTGGGAGGCTAATCATCCCTACTCGCAGCTGGTCGGGCCGCTGGCACGTAAAGGCACCTATGGCTGCCGGCCACATCGACCCATATTTGACCACGGAGCACAGCCCGAGATCGAAAGTGTTTGATTTTTCCGGAGGGAGAAAAACCGGAGAAAAACCCACGTGGCACAGGAGAGAACCAACGCACAACTCTACTCACATGCGATCTGCGGCCAGGATTCGAACCGTGGTCACCTTGGTGAGAGGCGAGCGCTTTACGAACACAACCAACCCATGGCACCCATTCATGATGTGTGAATTAGCTACAGTTCGAGGTTTGGGCGCATGCAGCACGCACGCGGCACGCACATGTAAGCAGTCTATCTGATCATCCCGCAGACCGTTTGGCAACACATGTTCAACTTCTTGTCGACTGCCGAGGCTTTTGACTTACATGTACCACTCCATACCACAGATCATGTCGGTGCTTTCCCGAGTGATCAAGTATGGATTTACCGATCACAAGGAGTATTCGTGCCACAAAACGGGCAAGAAGATACATTAAAACTCTACTTGGAGAGTGAGGTGGACAACTCTGATGGCGTACTCCAATTTTGGGCAGTAAATTCAACAAAGTACCCATCTCTGTATACACTTGCCAAGAAAGTCCTAGCTGTACCTGCATCAAGTGCACAAGTGTAGCGCATTTTCAGTCATGGGGGTATTATAATGCATCCCCATCGTGCCAGCTTATCTTCCCGCATGCTGGAAATGCTTATGATTCTAAGATGTAATAAGCATGTTTTAGTTTAAATCTTTATTAAGCCAGAAACATAATTTTCATACTTGTGACCTGACGCGGCATTCTGAGCACAAGCAGCAACAATTTTCCAGCATCATTTTTTAAAATGAGGATCTGAATTTGGGATTTTATTTTTAATATTTTAAGTTTTTTACACTTGGGAAGCCCTTTAAATCCTGAAGTTCACTTTAAAAAAAAATATTGAGGCCAAAAACTTGTATGAATTTGGTAGAAGTGTATACTACACATTATCTTTGAGCCTTTGTGGTTATCTTTGACCTTTGCTTTGTATTAAAAGGGGTCAAACAATAAACTTTGTCCTAGTCCTCAAGTCAACCACGATGATGTGTAATATTTGTGAATTATGTTAGTGTATTGGTGTTGATGAGAACACTACTTGAGATTCATAAAAGGACTTGGACTTGGACTCGGATACCAAGGACCCCGGATGAGGTGGACTCGACTACAGCACTGACCAGGAGGTGTTATAGGTGGAAACTGAGGTGACATCATTATGACGTCATCGTATGATTTTATATATATTTTTGAAATTTTGAGGCTTAGCACCATATCTCGCGAATGCAACATGCAGAGATGAAACTGGCATATGGGACAAAAATCGGAAAAAAAGGCCGAAAAAAATACATGTCTGAAATCTGGATCGCTCTGCAGATACACATACACATATATGTACAATACACTTCATGCCCAATTTCCGGACACCGCCTCCTGTACATTTTGCGATGAGAAGAATCTTCATTTTTTTCATAAAATTAAAAAGCTTAAATAACGGTTAAAACAACAAACTCATCAACATAGAAGTTCACTTCTTACTTGAGAAATTTGAGGAAAAAATCTGAAAAACAAGGGCACCATTCATGACACCATCATGTCCACGATTTTTGTATTCCTCCATGATTCAACCAAACTCCACTAACGTACGTGGGAAAAATCGGGCATTATCGTCTTTTTCTTCGAACAACTCTCAGTGAAATGTATCACTTATGCTCTCTTGGCCATCCTCAAGATAACCATCGTGTTTTTTAAAGCATTGCGTTTTGTACAACTTAATCTAAAACCTCCGAAAATCGCACGTTGGATTTTACCCATTGTGGCTACCGTACCTGTACCTGGTCTGCCATGTGCTATTGGGAGGCGCGGTACTGTGGTACCGTTGCATACGCTAGCTAACTGTGCACGCACCACACACTAAAATGGTAGCGCCAGTATCACAACTCGAGTGATACCACTTATGATAATTTATGCGGTGAACAGTAGCGTCATCAAACTTATGAATTATGTACATCCTGGCCGCCCGTACTGTACTGTGTGACAAGTCCCAGCATGGTCACATGTTGGATTTGGTACGTGCCGGTGTCGTGCCAAAAACTGTCCGGTGCCGAATAGTGTCCGCTAATTAGCATAATGCGATCTGATTGGTCATACGTCTATGACGTCACATTGTTTACGGAAGCTTGCCAAATAGTGTCCGCGCTTAGCGTGCATCCTATTGCGTACCTTGTCAAGTTGTCAAGACGTCGTATGGATAAGATCTCTTTTCACCTGAATTTGCTTTTTACAATCTGTTTTAACGTCTCCCTTTTATCTGTGATAACTATTTGACTAAGTTTCCCTGATAGTTTAAACATTAGTCATTATATTTGTGCAAAATGTTTGTGTTTTTTTCGTGTCGGTTCACCCGTTTGAAACACGTGCAGTATGTCCGTACGTAGGCCTAACGCTGTGTGTAGTGTGTGTGTGTGTGTAGTAGTAGTAGTACTGTGCTGTTTAGCATTATAACCAACGTTATATTTTACGGTTTCTCCTGCCAAATACTGTCCGATTCCCCCTGCAAAATACTGTCCGATTCCTCCTGCCAAATACTGTCCGATTCCCCCTGCCAAATATTGTCCAATTCCCCCTGCCAAATATTGTCCAATTCCCCCTGCCAAATATTGTCCAATTCCCCCTGCCTAATATTGTCTGATACTCCCTGCCAAATACTGTCCAATTCCTCCTGCCAAATATTATCCGATTCCTCCTGCCAAATACTGTCCGATTCCTCCAGCCAAATATTGTCCGATTCCCCCTGCCAAATATTGTCCAATTCCTCCTGCCAAATACTGTCCAATTTTTCCTGCCAAATACTGTCCGATTTTTCCTGCTAAACAGTGTCCGATTCCCCCTGCAAAATACTGTCCACGTTTTCCAGCCAAATACTGTCCGATCCCCCCTGCCAAATATTGTCCAACTTTCCTGCCAAATATTGTGCGATTTTTCCTGAAAAATACTGTCCGATTTTTCCTGCTAAACAGTGGCTGATTCACCCTGCAAAATACTGTCCAATTTTCCCAGCCAAATATTGTCCGATTCCCCCTGCCAAATACTGCCCGATTCCCCCTGCCAAATATTGTCCAATTCCCCCTGCCAAATACTGTCAGCTTTTTTTCCTACCAAATACTGTCCGATTTTTCCTGCTTAACAGTGTCCGATTCCCCCTGCCAAATACTGTCCGATTTTTCCAGCCAAACACTGTCCGATCCCCCCTGCCTAATATTGTTAGATTCCTCCTGCCAATAGTCCAATTCCCCCTGCCAAATATTATCTGATTCCTCCTGCCAAATACTGTCCGATTCCTCCTGCCAAATATTGTCCGATTCCCCCTGCCAAATACTGTCCAATTCCTCCTGCCAAATACTGTCCAATTATTCCTGCCAAATACTATCAAATTTTTCCTGCCAAATACTGTCCGATTTTTCCTGCTAAACAGTGTTTGATTCCCCCTGCAAAATACTGTCCGATTTTTCCAGCCAAATACTGTCCGATCCCCCCTGCCTAATATTGTCCGATTTTCCTGCCAAATATTGTCCGATTTTTCCTGCAAAATACTGTCTGATTTTTCCAGCCAAATACTATCCGGCCGGACGTCACGGTACGTGTGCCCCATAGTGCTCGCTCGATCGATGGCGCCCGGACACTATTTGGCACCAGACACTATTTGACATGTAATACGTGCCAAATATTGTCTGGCGCCCACTGTGCATACTCAACGGACACTATTTGGCACCGGACGGTTTTTGGCACGACACCGGTGGAGGTTGTACACACCCAAAATTTGGCCTAGTAATGCAAGCATCAAAATTTGGAAGATTCGCGATACGTTACTCCTTCATGCACTGTTTAAGCTTGCATGGTGGGCCCATACGTTTTCCTCGATTGAAAAAAACTATGGTCATTATTTTGGTAATACCACCAACCCTCTTGGTACAAAAATTACCCAACGTTTCTGCATGTGGAAAGTCTGAGCTTCACAGTTAATCTATTGATCACTGTGGAAAATGTTGAGACAAGCTAGCTATATGTCTGAGGTCAACTATCCCTTACACTAAGGTAAATGATCAATCATTTGCATCTCGAATTTTGTGGTTATGGCGCTACGCAGTCCTCGGATGCATATCGAAGTAATTTAAACCGCGGACATGATTTTTAGTAAGGGGCCGGACATCTGTTTCAACGACGGAAGTAGGATTTTCATGATATTACAGATCCAAACCATTAATTCAAAATAAATAATTTATTTCAATAACTACATTATAATTAAATACTAACGAGGAGTTTGTGAACATGGAATTACCTTGTATGGTTAGGAAAAAAGAAAACTATAACAAATAAATAAATAAACACATTAAATAACAGTTACTGACAGCGTTCACGATAAAGCATTCCTTCTTTTACCTAATTCTAGAATGCTTGATTTCTAGCGGGTGCACACCCCCCCATTTATTTTCATCGATTGATAAAATAAATCTGACATTGGTCATTTCAAGAGCGAGGGCTCTCCTAAATCTATTCGTATTTAGGATGCCGACACACGCGACACTGTATCCGCCGAGCACAATCCGTTATTGTTCGTACACAAACCCGCGGCTTTAAGCCCGGTTCATACTTGGCGCGAAAGTGAAAGTGAACGTGAATTGGTGACGTCGTGTTAAGTACAGTATTCGCGCTGCGAATTTGTGAAAGTTGAGCACATTTCAACTTGGGCGAATTTCGCAGCGAATGTTTCATGACGTCAAATTCGCTTCGCATTCGCATGGAGTATGAACCGGGCTTCAGGCATATTATTATTTATTAAACCCATGGACGTACAAACACGAACACGTACGTCACAGCACAGCTGGTCCTGCTCAAGTATATTCTGGGCGAAAGTCTGTTCATGACCGGCCGATTTCGATGCAAAAGTCAGCGAAACCCGGGGTGAGATGGCCTAGCGGTTAAGAACACTGGACTCATGCTCTGGTTTCAGAGGCAACAGTGGCGTGGGTTCAAGCCCGGGCCTCAGTATACATTATACACCATTATTGCTTCGTCCTTCGGATGGGACGTAAAGCTGTAGGTTGTATGAAATTGTTGTAAGCTGTGTGTTGTATAATAACGCATGCACATAAAAGAACCCAGCAACACTTATCGCTAAGAGAAGGGGTTCGCCCCGGTGTTTCTGGCAGTTATCCTCGATACATACAGCATGCGGCTGCAAGGATGAAGGTCTAAAGTTGGTGTGATATTCTTAAGTGAATTTTACCGACAGAACCAAAACCAGAAACCCCTTCCTGCTCTAGCTCTCCGCAACAAGTGTAATTGTGTGACTCCTGTGCATGTGACGTACCTGACATGTGGTGAAATAAGAATAAATTATCTTAAGTGGTATCGCTCGAGTTGTGATACTGGCGCTACCGTCTGGGTGACGCAGTGATTTTTCCATGTCACAGGTCAATGTTTAACCTAATATCCAGCCGGAGAATGCTCCGATCACTGTTGGCCCAGGTGTTTCTACAGTAGAAACACTCCATTTACGACTGGTGAAAGAGATTAAAACTACGTATGATTTTTACTTGCCATTTTCATTGACTTTTCATCGACTTTTCTTCGAAATTATAATTTAAATAATATCACATATTGTGGAAAAATCATTAAAAAAATCAATTTTGTGGGATAAATTGTACAAAAATCAAAAATTTCGTTGGAAAAGTCACAAAGTTTTTTATTTCTTTTTTTTATAATTTACATAATTTACATGTACATTTAACTCAAAAACATAGAGTCATACAATACAAAGAATCATAAAGAAGAAAAGCCCTATGTTCTGTTTCAAACAGACATACATGTAGACCTCTAGTTTTTTTTTTTTTCTGGCATTTTCCGAAAAATTTGCAAAAAAGCCTTTCTTTTTGTTCTTACTTTACTGGCTTTCTCGCAAACTTTGCGAAAAAGCCTTTCTTTTTATTTAGATTTTTTTCTTTCTTCTTCGGCTTCTTCTTCTTATGCCCCAAATCCCATAGACTTTTTACACGTCTTTTCTGTCCAGACTTTTGGCATTCAGCTTTGTTATGCATCATTCAAAGTCAGCATAGGCAAAGTCCTTAAAGCAAAGTTGTATGCCGAAATATGACGTCATCATGACGTAATCATTGGTCATGTGACGTCATCTTAAATGTGCATATTTTAAAGTCCTATATCAACAGAACTGTATGTCGGATTGGGTTGAAACTTGCTATGTAGGTAGACCGGGATGTGTTATAGGTAAAAATTGAGGTGACGTCATCATGACGTCATCATGTATCAAATTACAAGCAATTCAAGAATAATAGATTTAATCTTTGAAAATAAATATAAAATCAACCATGAAAGACCGGAACTTGACTTTTGCGGGAATTGATAGAAAATCCAAGGTCTTCATTTTGAGGTACGTGCCAAATCACGTGACCCTTCCTTCCGGTACAAACCGGAAGTGCCTAATATTTTGAAAGGATGTTAGTCTCTGGTTTTGTTGTACTTAACAAAAATATTACCAGTGACTTCATAAAATGTTAGAACGCCCTCTATTGGCTTGAAAAATGTTTAAAATAAATAATCAATTGATGCGTGTGGCAAAGTTAGCTGAAATCATTTTAATGATTGATGTATATAATCAGCTTCATTCTAAGAACAAGTTGAGGTGGAGAAAGGTTGATGACATCACCAGACCGGAAGTTACAATGGAAAGATCTTTAAACCTTTATATAATTGCTGCATATAAACCGCGAGAAATGTAACCCAGATTTTTGCTTGAAATAGCACATTAACATAGAGTATATAGAAAAAGTCTTTTGCGAAGATAGAGGCATGGGGTGTGTTCGATTAACTTACACGTGTAAGTTTCACTTACACGATCTTAAAAATAAAAATTGGGTCATTCCATGCCAACTCAACAAATGGTGCACACCATCACCTCTTGGATTTTTTTCTTTTTTAGTGTACTGAAAGATACTTAGGAGAAATGCAAATTCTGAAAATTTGGGGTCTCTACGACTTTTCGTTCTTGCGCAACAGCATTTTGAAATTTGAGGTGGGCGGGGCCGGGCCGGGGCAAAAAGCGCCTCGCGTCACGAAATTCAATGTTTAAAGGGCCATATATTTAAAACTATACCCCCCAGACATTTCAAACTTGGTAATCTGGACTATTTTTTGCTGTAGATTTCAAATATTTAAACAGAAAGAAAGTAGCTTGATTCATTTTTACATTAGAGGGGCCCCAAAATGGCCCAAAACTCATCTGGACCAATGTTCGGGGGGGTGTAAGTCGAAAATTGAAATTTTTTTTTTCACCAAATGTTTTGCCTGTAATAGCCCCCAATTGAAACTACTTTCATGTAAAATCTTACACTTATATTAACTTCATTGAATGAGATATAGCCCTTGCAAAAAGCAAATTGTTTATTTTTACGATAACTTGACCCCCCCAAAAAAACAACGTCAGACATTCCGCACCAAATTTTGCTTCACATATGTTTGAGGTTGGTCCTTAGTGAAGTCCTCTGAAAAGATTCATGTTGGTGTCTAAATGTCTTCAGTGGATAGCTGGGCTTTATAAAGAGTCTATATCTTACGATGCTGGTTCCGTAACATACAAGTACGCGTACACAGAATAACAGCAGTCGGTACATAAAGAATAAGTTGGGTATGAAACTTAGCTTACATTTGGACATGTAGACTTTTGATCAGTTGATATAATTGTTTACAGTTTCACAGGTGAAATTATGCATTCCTTGTGATGTAGTTTTGATGAAGTTGAATGAGTTGCATGATGGTTGGCTCACTAAGTTTGTATTGCCTTCCACCGCTATGTAGAAGTTCTGGTGTTGGTACGCAACACAACACATCAACAAATGGAATGTTACATTTATCCTCTCTTTGTGGCCAATAGAGAGTATTTGTTGATTCCGTCCAGTACAGGAAACGGACATACACATCCTCATGAAGTTGTGATACATCTTCTACAATAGCAATGTACCAAACATCATCATAGACCACACAAACATATTTTCCTGGGTTGAGGTCAGCTACTACAATTGGTGCAATGAGTTTGAGCATACATGCAACTCCTTGGATGAACTAGGTTTCCCTTATCCATAATGAAAATTAAGATCAATTAGGTTAAAACCATAGACCCTCTACTCAAACTGTCTGGTTCAGGTTAGTGCTACGGTATATACTATGGCTGTGCAAGTGAGAACTGGTTAATTACTACATACATGACATGCATGCTGTGTGATGAGCACATGGAAAGAATAAGACTCTCAAGTCATTTAACCTAATTTGCATATAATGCACATGTAGGTCTACAAGCAACTGTTAATTGAGCAGGAAATGGGTAGTCTTGACCCAAGTCTTTCAACAGTCGGGGGATTTTGTTGTGCTGGTTCCGTAAAATACAAGTACATGTCCATGTACTTGTACGTTACGGAACCAGCATCGTAAGATATAGACTCTTTATAAAGCCCAGCTATCCACTCAAGACATTTAGACACCAACATGAAACTTTTCAAATGGCCTTCACTGAGGACCAACCTCAAACATATGTGAAGCAAAATTTGGTGCGGAATGTCTGACGTTGGTTTTTTGGGGGGTCAAGTTATCGTAAAAATAAACAATTTGCTTTTTGCAAGGGCTATATCTCATTCAATGAAGTTAATATAAGTGTAAGATTTTACATGAAAGTAGTTTCAATTGGGGGCTATTACAGGCAAAACATTTGGTGAAAAAAATATTTTCAATTTTTGACGTGCACCATTTGTTGAGTTGGCATGGAATGACCTCTCGAGTGTTAATTTAGCCTTCACTCGATCGTCGTGTCTACCCCGGTGTCATGCACCATGACCCCAGCTGGCGAGCAGGTCCCTGGTGGAATTCCCGATGTAATGATGTCACCGGCTTGCCCGACTTCACAAAAAGTAAACATGGCAGGGCAGAATTCGATGGGACGTAAGTACAAAATGTACAGATTATGACGCATATGGAAACGAAAGTTTGTTTTCCAGACAACAATAAATTGGTTAACTGGGTGCAAATTGTGTGGTCCGTCTTTTTTCAGAGGACCCGACGGTTGACTGCTAGCTAGGCCTATGCTGTAATGGAAGTAGTTGAAAATCGCAGCATGGCTGCCATGAATGTATGCCATGGGCCCATGGCTGCCGCAACGATAGCGATGGTTAAATAAAAAATAGTCTGAAAATGCACTTCACTTTCCATACACTTTGTACACAACCAAAGAAGCGGTGTCTGGATAACTATGTTCTTAGGGATGTTTAGGCCTCAATTAACATCATTAAAAATTTAAGGCCCTTAAAAAATAACGGGGGGCTTTGAACATGTTGACGAAAAAGGAGTTAACGTTAATTCAAATTTTAGTGACTATCGTTACAGCAGCTGTAACGTAATTTTTAACTACCCTCGTTCGACATTGCAGCATTTTTTTCTTCGTTTGTTTTTGTTGTTGTGTTTTTTTTTATAATTATAGGTCCTAGACTAGAGTAAACTCCTCTTTGTTTTTACTTTTAATATGTTTTTAATCAAATCATTCTTGTTATTTAAGTAGATATAATTTTCTTCTTTGTAATTGTAATCAGTGGCTTTGGAAGATTTTTTGTTAGAAAGATAGAGTCCGAGAACCATACGGTTGATACATCATTGTAGTCTGGTTCCAACAGTTAAAAGTCCTAACGTTGAATAATAGTATTAGTATTACGTCAGGGAACCGTCTCGTAACGATAGCAGTTGAACATTGCATTGGGCTGCACTGAGAAAAGCCACAACAAATTTTGAAAGGCACAAGGGGGGGGGGGTAATTGCCTTATAAATTATAGTGAAGTTATAATAGTGTACATATTTGACCCTGAAACTGTTCCAGAATTTTTCAGTCTTGAAGTTGGAGATTTTGAATACTTGTGTTGCTTCATATCTAATATGATCTACATGCACACACTATACAGTTAGGGCCATTCATTTGCAAAAAAAATAGTCTTCAATTAGTAAAAAAAAAAAAAAGTTCTGCTTCCGATAACATGGCAATTGAAAATAGGATAGGTACGAAGGCGATTTTTTTCCTTGGGGGGGGGAGGGGGGGGGGTAGCACCTGCGGTGGCCTGGAATTTTGTGGAAAATGTTCTTGGGTCCACTCTTGGTGTCTCCTAATAACATGAAGGTGTCTTCCCCTGCCCTTCAACCCCCAACACAGAACAAATCCTGGTTAGCCACTGCATTTGAAGTGGCTGTGTGAGTTGCCTTTTCTTGTGCAAGCCTGGATGAAGTTCCTATAGGATGTCTTCGAGCTTTTGAGTTTATCCTCACACTTTTCTGGTGGAATACCTATTTCTTTTTATAAAATTTTCCTCATAGGCTTCTTGAACTTTGACAGTCTTTCAGTTTGCAAGAGATGCAAGGGTCGTAAAATTGCATTGACTAAAATCATAAAAGTTTCATCTCTGATTAAAGAAGTATTTATTTCTCAACTATATATAAAAATCAACAGTTGCTTTTTTGTTTTCCCTGAAAAGAAAACGAACTTGTTTTTTTTTATGGAGAAATTCTTTGTCATTTACTGACATAATCTTGTAAGCACTGAATAAGTTTAGAGTGTCAAAAGCAATGTAAACTCAGTTATAATCCATGGATGATACACAGAAAAATATTTTATTTTCAATTTTTAGAAGCACAATATGCAAGAAAAAAGTTTTTTAAGTTAAAAATGTCCACTGATGGTGGACTGAAGCAATAATTATAAATACTTTGATAGGCAAATGCAACATTTTTTTCTAAATTTATTTCTTGAAGATTGATTAATAAAACAAAAAAGACACTGTGACCGTATTTTGTCTGCTTCATGTATGTATTTATGTATTTTCTCTGCTTCATGTATCTGCCTTTTTTTGCCCTTTGTCATATCATCTTTATACCCCCAACACACACAGGTTGCAGGTCAGCTGAAAATGCCTCTACTTTCGGCACGAATTTCCAACGATTTGTGATAAAAATGTGCGTTTACATCGGTCTTTATGATGTATACATGTCGATAATTTAGAGCAAATTTATTGATTCCCTCATTAATTGATCGTATTGCAATGATTCAGCTTATGAAATTAGATCGCTGCATCTCTATTATTTTTCCCAGTGAGCAGACAACAGTGTGTGGCTGTGTGCTTACATTTCACATTTGGCCCCGCCCCTAGGACCTTAATTTTCCCAGCATATACACTGCCGGGTTTTGATAAGCCTCATTTCGTGGCTTCCCCCCGGTGTAACCACGTGTATACATGTGTAACCAACCTAAAGGAACGCACTCAGTGATGACTTCATCATGGGTCATGTGAGGTCACGTTACAGATTTCTATATTTAATCTTTGAAAATCAATATAAAATCAACCGTGAGTGGCCTACACTTGACTTTTGCGAGAATTGATAGAATAATCCAGGATCTTCATCTTATCTTATGTGAGCCAAATCATGTGACCCTTCCTCCCGGTCCAAACCATAAGTGCCTTATAATTTAAATTGGAAAAAGATGTGAACTTGCTTTTAACAATGTTAGACTCTGGCTAGGTTTTACTTCACAAAAAAATTATCTGTGACTCATTACATGTTAGAGCGCCCTCTATCAGCAGGTTGAAAAATGTTTAAAATGAATAATCAGTTGATGTGTGTGGTGAAGTTTGCTGAAATAACTTTATCATTGATTTATATAATCAGCTTCATGCTAAGAAAAAGTTGAGGGGAGAAGGTTGATGATGTCACCAGATCGGAAGTTACAATAAAAAGACCTTTAAACTTTAACAGATTGCTGAAAAATCAACCGCGATAGATATAATCCAGATTTTGCTTCAAATAACACAGTTAACATAACTCTCAAGCTTTTATGAATGACAATTGCCCCCTATGAAAAAAAAATTGCCCCCCCCCCAAAAAAAATGAAATAACTGTAGCGAATGTTAGAAGGTGACGTCACATGCGAACGATAACCTCTGGCGGTCTTGCATGAAATAACCCCCAAACAATGGTGTTTGGTTGTCCACGAGGGGACTACTTACCTGTTGGACCTATAAATGCATATTTCCTTAACTATGTAAATTAACCGCTAAAGTAAAGATTTGCTATAGCGTGCCACAGCGCCCTCCTGCGCCAGCGCCCACAATAGTCAGAGCCCCACCATTATCGTCCTCTTTCTTTAGCGCGAGTGAATCACACCAAAGGAGGAGCCCACTGTGGGGAAAGGCGGGTGGGACGGTCCAACAGGTAAGTAGTCCCCTCGTGGACAACCAAACACCATTGTTTGGGGGTTGTCCACTTCGTGTCCTACTTACCTGTTGGACCTATAAATGCATAGACTGGCACCGAAATTGGTGGTGGGAGTGGGCTGCAATTGAGTCAAAGAAGGACACACAAATAAGGAATCCCCTCATGGACTACACAAAGGCACATTACAAACTACCATGAGCCTTACTCACCCTACTGTTGAGTTGTTGGCACAACAGCCTGGGTTGAGACCTCTTTGGAGGGTTGTCTTGGGGCAGCTGATGGCATGGTGGCTGACATCGTCACCCGCCCAGTCCGCCCCTCTGTTAAGAGGACATCTCTCAGGTAACATGACGAAAAGGTCGTTGCTGTTTTCCAGCATGCTGCCTGCATTATATCTTCCACAGGAACACCCCGCAATAGTGCCCATGATGTTGTGACCGCCCTTGTATCATGAGCATGAATCGTCCGACGGGATTCGTTCCGAGGACTGTCTGGCATTTGGGATCGGATAGCTGTAACTATCCATCGAGAAATTGTGTCACGGGATGCTGGGCGGTGGGGAGGAGTCGAAGTTATAAACAAATGAGACTCCCCACCACGGATGGGTTTTGTGCGAGCTATGTACCATTTTAGAGCTCTAACTGGGCACCATTTCTTATCTTCGGGGACCGAAGATAATGATTTCAACTCAGGAACAAAGATGTCCGGAGGCTGGAAGTTAGGAGACTGGTTTTTAGTAAGGAAAGTACTTCGAGGGATGAGACGTACTCCGTGCGGCTCCCATCTTATGTGTCCCTTGTCCAGGGTCAATGCATGGAGCTCGCTCCGTCTCCTAGCTGTTGCAGCAGCGAGGAGGAAAGCTACCTTGACTGACAGATCCAACAAGGGTACCGTCGCAAGAGGTTCATAGGGCGGGTTTGCCAGAGTACGTAGGACCTCTCCTAAATCCCATGCTGGGGTAAGTTTACGTTGAGGAGGACGCTTCGTAAACATGCCTTTGAGCAGTTGACCTAGTGCCAGGTTGTTTGATACAGAGGGGCCATCTTGAAAACCTTGATGCACTGCAGCAATGGCCGACTTGTAATTTTTTACAGTGGCCAATGTTAGCCCTGTATTAAACAGGTGGAGGAGGAAGTCCCCAACCATGGTTACAGATGCAGAGAGGGGATCCACGTCCCTCCCTCCACCACCTAAAAAAAAGTCGGAGTCGGCTATCATATGTCTTCCTTGTAGACGATCTCCGGCCACAGGCTGCCAAGGCGGCAGCTTCCTGAGAAAGGCCTGCTGTTGGCATGGAATGCTGGACAATAGCCAACAAGTCAGGCGTAGTGACTCCGGATCCGGGTGGTTCAACTTGGGCCGGGTCTGTTTCAGGATATCTGGTCTCTGCGGGAGGATGATGGGCTGATGAACCAGCAACCTGATCATCGTTTGGAACCAGGTTTGGCGAGGCCAAAATGGAGCTATGAGCATCACCTTGCAGGGTTCCTCCCTTATCTTGTGCAGTACCCTCGAGAGAATTGAGATCGGTGGGTATGCATATGCGTACATGCCTGTCCAGTCGATTGTTAAGGCATTGACTGCCCAGGCTTTTGGATCCACGACTCGAGTGCAGTATTCCGGCAATTGGTAGTTCAGTGGTGACGCGAATAGATCTATGTTGGGACGATCCATTAGATTGAACAGTGTTTGGACAACTTTTGGGTGTAGTTGCCATTCTGTTGGAAGGATCTTTACTCTGGACAGCGCGTCTGCCGTGACATTCAACTCGCCTGGTATGTGACATGCCACAAGAGTTACGTTGTGATCTATGCACCAAAGGTGTAGCTTCCAAGTCTGGAAGCACAACTGGGGGGAACGTGTTCCTCCTTGGCGATTTATATAGGCCACTACAGTTGAGTTGTCAGATTGCACCATTACAACCTACTGTTTGACTAGGTTGATGAGTTGAGATAAGGCTCTGCGAACTGCAAGGAGTTCCAGAACATTGATGTGGAAAATCAGTTCGTCTGGCGTCCAAAGACCTGACACTTGCTGTGACTGCAGATGCGCACCCCATCCCATGTTGGATGCATCTGTAGTAAGAGTCACCGTGGGAAGTGGAGGAGAAAAAGGCAAACCTTGACTCAGGTTGCTCCAAATTGTCCACCAATGAATGTGGGGGATGATTGGCTTCAGTATTGGTATGCTCCTTGACAAAGGATGTTGACTGGGTCGAAAATGAGCCAAAAGATGCATTTGAATTGGCCGCATCCTCAGGCGACACCATGGGACTAGATCGACCAGACTGGCCATTAGGCCCAGCAGTCGTAGCCAGGCCACCGCTGGTGCTGGTCGAGCTGTCAGGAACAGTGTGGCGCACTCCTGGACATTGTGTACTCGTTCGTTCGAAGGGTAAGCAATCCCTGTTACCAGGTCGATTTCTGCCCCCAGAAAAGACGGTGTCTGGGTGGGGACCAGATGAGACTTTTCCAAGTTGATCAGAAACCCTAACCTTGTCGTCAAGTGGACGGTTACTTCTAAGGACTGTCGAACTTCCTCTTTGGACCTGCCTACGATTAACCAATCGTCCAAGTAGAGGAATATCATTATATTCGCTCTTCGAAGTATTGTTGCCAGGGTCTTTGTTACTCTGGTGAAGACCCTTGGTGATGTTGACAGACCGAACCGAAGAGTGAGGAACTCGAAAATTGTATTTTTGTATTGAAAACGAAGGAATTTTCTGTGTTCCTTGCAAATGGGTACGTGAAGATAAGCATCCTGCAGATCTATTGATGCGGCCCAAGATGGTGTTGGGAGAGAATTTAAGACGGTGCGCAGGGTCTCCATTCGGAACTTCCGTGGACGAATAAATCTGTTCAACGGCTTTAGGTTCAGAATAGGACGCCACTTGCCTTGCTTCTTCTTGGGTGTAAGGAAGAATGTTGACATGAAACCTGATGTTTCTACTGGGCTTCGTACCGGTTGAATTGCTTGCTTTGATAGCAGGGTTTCTATTTCTTTCTCCAATGCCCTCCGCTGTTCTCTGTCTGATGGAACAGGGGTGGGACGTGAGAACATTATCGATGGAGGAGTGCTCGTAAACTCGAGGCTGTACCCCTGTGTGACTGTCTGAAGCACCCACCCATCGGTGCAAAAGTGGGCCCAAGTCTCCCCGAATTGCCTTAAGCGGCCCCCCACGGGCCCAATCTGGGTGGCCACGGATGGAGAACCAGCGTCACCGACGCCACCCCCGACCCGCTCGAGAAGAATTCTGGCGAAAGGGAAACCGCGTGCCACGACCTCTTGAGGTTGGCCAGCCAAAACTCCGTCCGGAAGTTGTCTGCGACGTTGTTGCGGCTGTTGCTGGTGTTGATCGAGCCACAGCGGTTGATTGGGTAGACTTGGGTGTCCGAAAGGAGGGCAAAGGTTTTCTAAACCCTTTGGACCTATTCGAGGCAGTCGTGACTTTAGCTGTTGGTTGCGACTTCTTCCGAGGGGCCTGTAAATTAATACGGTCTGTTGCTTCTAGACGTTTGGCCTCGGCCTCCATCATCGTCTGGAACTGATCCGCAAACAAATCCTTGCTCCATAAAGGAAGGGCCTCCATGCATTTTCTTGCCCCTTCTGAAGGGAAGAATATCGTTTCTAGAACATTGGAACGTCTGGAGACCGTGGCAAGTACAGAGACCCTAGCAAATTGGTCTAGGATGATGCGTAATCCATCCTCCAGACATTGAAAGGCATTGACAGCCATTGTCGGAGAAACACTGGAACCGGAATCACATGCAGTAACCAAGTATTCTGACAAAAGAAGCATAAATGAAGTCGTTTGCAGACCCATGCGGGATGCTGCATCAACCTTATGTAATGTCTCTTCAAGCTTACTCCGGACAGGATCGGCAAAGGGAACTTTAAGTGATTGTTTCCCTGTATCTGCCGCCATCTTGTCCTTTGCATTGTCTGGGATAACCGGAACTGTTAAAAATTCTTCGGTATCCTGCTTTGGAACCCGAAAGGGATGACATGCTGCCTTGGCAAAGGATTGCCATTTTTTCTGACCAGCTATTGTTTTAAGACGGTTAGAAAAAACCCTGTCCACCAGGAATTCCGGAAAGGTTGACTTCGGGGAATCCCGCTCTGGTACACCTGTGCATTTCTTAAAACTAGGCCATGTACCTTGTGAAGATTCTGACTGTTCAGGAATGGGAACCTTTAATATACGAACCATATCCCACATCACTTCACGAAATCTATTATCGGTAGTCTCATAAGGATGACTCCCGGTAGAATCCACGTCGGACGGCCGATCCATCGAAGATGGACCCGGCCGGGACTCGAGGTTACCCTTAGGTGTTGCCTCGTGTGTATCTACAGCTGTAGAATGAGTAGGTGAAGGTCTCCTGGCGTCTCTGCGCGTAGCGCGGTTGACGTCGGTTCCCCAGACCAACGGTCGGGGCCGAACGTAAACGCGATGGGCCGATCGTTTTTTTTTATTGTTCGGATTTGCGCCCTCAACCGGTGGTTGAGGACAATCCGGGGAATCCCCTTCGGAGCAATCTGCTCCCGGGGAAATCCTGGTGTCGGTCGCTGGGATTGCCGACGTAGACCGATGTTTTTCTTGGTTTGCCGACTCATCGGCCCGGGAGCTCGCAGACTTCCGTCTGGCCCCGGTTTGTACCGAGTCAGGGCCGGTGGTTTTCAGCGCATCGCGCCCACCATCGGTCCTTTTCCTTCCCTTATGGGGACTGGCCTGCGACACTTCCGTGCCCGAAACCTGTCCCCGGGAAAGACTTGCGGCACTGGAACCCTCGGCCATCGGCCCGGCTCCAGTCCACGAAAGCCCCGTCGAGCGTCCGGTAGGATCGGTAAAAACCAATACCAGGAACGGACCGCGGTGGCTCCGTACTTACCCGCTTCGATGACTTCTTTTTCTTTCCAGAAGTGGTCGAAGCTTCACTTCTTGCTGAGTTTGTAGATTTCGCTAGCCAGGTGTCAATCTTCGTCCACATTTCGGAGCCCCATGGCTTGCAAATGGAACACTTAAGAGCTCTAGAACATGGCCTACACTTAGGACATAAATCGTGGGAGTCGTCTAGGCTATTCGGCAAAATCTTGTGACATTTATCACAAGTCACGAAATTTTTGGGAGGCATTTTATCAAAGACCCCAAAAACCAGAACAGCCTCAGAACTATAGTAGGATTTTCTTCAAACTGTAAGGATAAAAAAATACAAACACATACGTATCCTTTAATGTACAATGTATACACGCAAAAAAACGAGGTCATAAAACGAAATAAAAACGTTGAGAAAATCTCAAGAAAATCTTGAGAAAATTAATAACAAATAGCGATTAAATCCAGTAAAAACGTGCATGCTACTGTGAGCATTGAAAAACACGTCCTACCGACACGAGCGCTAAAGAAAAGAGGATGATAATGGCGGGGGCTCTGACTATTGTGGGCGCTGGCGCAGGAGGGCGCTGTGGCACGCTATAGCAAATCTTTACTTTAGCGGTTAATTTACATAGTTAAGGAAATATGCATTTATAGGTCCAACAGGTAAGTAGGACACGAAGTGGACTATACAATTACTCAGTTGTTCATGATTGTCAATTAAAATAAGAATTTCCCATTTTGTTGAAAGTCACAATGCAAAAAAAAGTGACATTCATAATCCAATTGTATCCTCACTCATACACCCTGAGATTTGTTAAAATGACACATGGCCAGATGCAGGGGTGATGTATAGTGACAGGTGTGTAGAAGCCCCCTAATTTCCTAATTTCGTAGCGCACACAAACAATTTTCGTCAAGTATTTCATGTACCGGTACTTTGTTTGCTTTTTTTGACAGTTACAATTTGGTACTTAAAGTGTTATGGGTGAGTTAGGGGGTTCGTTTTTGGTATTTTTTTTTGGGGGGGGGGGGGACCGATCGACCGACAGACTGACCAACCGACACCCGAGTTACTTGCAGAAGCTCTGCTGCCAGAGCTGAAATATATTCGCTCTAGCCGGCCAGGGGCTGATCCAGAGGGGGTGGTTTTTGTGTGAAACCCTCTCCTACCCCCGTTGAAAACTGTTGAAAATGTTATTGATAATAATGACGTACATGTCTGCCAGAGGCGTAGCCATTCATGAGGAGGGGGCATTTGTACACTATAAGGTATTGAAAATGTGGTACTAACTTAATATACTGAGCATGATTGTAGGATTTGATCAGCGCTCGCCATTGAAAATATGGTACGAGCCCCCCCCCCCCTTGACCTTTATGCAGACAACACCTGTGCGCCCCAAAAAAATTGATGACGTCATCAGACTGGAAGTTAGAATGAAAAGACCTTTTTTCCTTTGAAAATTCCTGAAAAATCAACCCTGAGGGATATCACCTTGATTTTTGCTTTAGATGTTGATGTAAAAGAAAGTCTAAAACTTCCCTGTGTTTCGTGGCAATAAGCGCATTTGGACATGCCTTGCAGCACCCTTAAACATTTTAGGCTGACCACGCCAGGCTGACCATGCCTATACTTAAAACGTTCATCAAACGGCAGTTACAATGTACTGTGTGCACAGCGAAAGGGGGAATTCAAACACCGACATTTCCCCTGCATTCATTGCAGTGTTGTGGTACTCGACTCTAGTACTACTCGAGTCCTTTTTTCAGAGTACTCGTACTCGAATGTCAAAGTACTCGTACTCGAAATGATGGTACTCATACTTGGGCAGCAAAGTACTTGTACTTGACATGTCAAAATTTTACTCGATTGTCAAAGTACTCGTACTCGAATAGCTGTACTCGGGAAAAATAATGGTATAGCTTGACTTACCACGGCCTTATTTTATCAATACTTTCAGTTTGAAATGGTTGATTGGCTTGCGGAGAAATTGAAATTGACTGATTTTTCTCTGTGCGCATCTGGACAAACACATTTTAACAGCTAGCCATGAGTGGGTCTGTATAGCGGTCTGACTGGGCCTGGGCCAATTACGCACAATGAACTTTTTGCCGTATGGCCGTATTCGGAAATAGAAGTACTCATACTCGTACTCGTACTCGGAATACAAGTACTCGTTCTCGTACTCGGAAGTACAAGTACAAGTACTTGTACTCGGTAACCTAAGTACTCGGCAGTACTCGGTACTCGGAAAAAAATACTCGACTACAACACTGATTCATTGTGCTCGCCTAAAGCATGATATAAGATTTGCCTGAGAAATATCATACAAATATACAAAAGACTCTCAAGAGTCAGTACTTAATTGTGATGTTTGACCTGATTTTATAATTGAAGTGAGCAAGCACACAATTTTAGACAAACTACACAAAGACAATTATGCAGAGACTTGGAAACCGATTAAATAATGGTCATACATAAAGCCCAACTGTGGAGGTCTCATTTTCCATGCCCAAACCTAAATCTGTCAAAATTTTAGCAAAATATCTATGTCGCGTTACTTTCTTATATTTGTTAACATTACTTATATTTTTCCTTTTGCATTTCGGTTGCTGTATCGGGATGTCTCAGTTTTCCTTCTGATGATAATGCAGGCTTTGGAAAGTAAAATGTGAGACATGAGGCAGAACACTCAACACTTTCAACTATGATGAATTCGATATTTTCCTTGTTTAAAATTCACTGTATATTTGAAAGAATTTGAATAATTGAGACATTTATTTCAAATAGCAAAGTAAATAGAGCGTTTCTCAAGCAGAATCAGAAAAAAAGGTCAAATGTCGTTGACTACTTTAAATATTAACCATAACCCTAAAGGTTTATTTCAATTGTGCAGAATCGTGCTTAATTTAGTATCGTAAGGGTTAAATGATTTCTGCTCACTTTAACCGTTTTTGCCTTTTTGGACAAATTTGATCATACTATGAACCTTTCTCATTAACAATGAGATTTGTTTGATACACAAGGACTGGTTGGATTGTCATAAAACTTGGTAGGAAGTAAGTTATTAGTGTGCAAAATCCGAAGTGACGTCATAATGACGTAATTTGTTGATTTTTTTACCATTTAAAAAAAATTTCCATAGATATTTCTTAAATATAGATATATATAAACAAAAATTGCGGAACAGACAGTGTTTTTTCATCAAACAGACATAGTTCTAGTTTTCATTAGTGTCACAATAGCAAACTGGCACCCTAAAACAGATAAAAATGTGAGAAAAATAAGCCTTGCAATACTTAGAATATTACAGAGAATTTAAGTCGTGTATACCAACTTAGTCACAAAGGGAAACTGCCGTTAGAACCGGCCATGCGGTATCGGTGCAAGTATGAGCGAAATAAATACAGTAAAGCGGAAAATACATACACAGAAAAGAGGAATCAATCTATGTGAATTAAGTTGCAGAAATCTTCCTTCTCCATCGATGTTTTCGTGATATTTTTACGATATCAAATTTGATTGTTAATTGTTAACTATGCAGCTTTTTTGGTATGACATGATTCAACGAGCTCCGCACTTGCAGTAGTGTCTGTATTCCGACAAATTCGTACATGTGCATAAAAACTACGGCACAAGACTAACAGCCCAGAGTAGATAGAGGGCACTGTAACGCCACATTCATTCATAAAACGGACAGACTGTATGCTGGAGAATGTGCCATACTGCAGTTTGTGTCCTTTTTTTGTACTTTTTATGCTTTTATTTACGCATACAAAAAGCAGAGCCAGGAAATGTTCTGTTTTTAATTTATATGTTAGCAATAAGAGCACAAGATTGCACTGCGCTACGGCAGGTAATAAGACGGCTGCATGGCAGTATCACATTTATTTTCATGACCGAAAAATTGTGTGCACAAACAATTATGATCATATTTTACAAACTCTGTAATTATAAACAAAAATGTGTACTTCCGCATTTTTCTTGAATTTCCGTGCGAAATATGGAAAATCTGTACTAGTTGGCAGCTCTGATACATTATTAGATTTTACCTCACTAGATTATTAGATTTTACCTCACTAGATCTGATCTGTTTATAATAAAAAGGAGTACATGTGCATTGACAAGATAATACATACCTGTGAATAGAAGACAGTGGTTGAAACAAAGGGTGTTTCAGGTGTTTCTTGCTTCACTGTAGATTTCGCCATTGCTCCATCTTGAGGTGCCTCCCTTTCATCTGCATTTGCTGGAACTGTAAGAGATGCTACCTCATCTGCTCTTTGTGGTGCTGTAACTTGTGTAGAACTTCGTTTGGGAACTACTGCTTTTACACTTGTTGAAGACTTTGCATCATTTGCGGCTTAAACAAATAAATTAAAAATCCTGGTAAGTCATACACTGATTTCCCTATTTTGCCTGGATTATAGGTTTTTAAGAGTGAATATTCCATATAGTGTCTATGGTAAAAAAATAATAATAAAGGTCTATGTCTGTTTAAGAACAGAACATAGTGCTTTTCTGCATTATGATTTAAAAAAAAGATTTTATGCTTTTTTGGCAATGTGCAGTAATCTAAATGATAATTTCACATACAAACTACATTTACATCTAATGTTAAAGTTTGCTAGTAGCCAAAAAAATACAAAAGTTTAAACATTTAACCCTAACCATCCCAAATCCTCCAAAATCCTTTTTGCAAATTGGAGGAATTTGCAGGATTGAGGTTACATGGCAAAAGTGCGTTGCTGATTTCGGAGGATGCACTGTGTCAAGGTCTTGGGCTGGACCTTGTGCTGTTTATGCTCTGCCGTGCATAAATTAGTCCTTGATTATACTTGAAATCCTTCGCACTGCTCCAGGATATCGCTGCCTCTGCCTCAGCCTATTGACAGTCAAAGTCGGAGGATTTTGCAGGATTCAGGCAGTGGTCACCTCTCCACGGACCATATTCAAGAAATAATGGAGGAATTTGCAGTATTGAGGCTACATGCTATTTTTCCATGAGGCCAATTGGAGCATTTTGCAGGATTGAGGCTACATCCTAGCAAAAAGGCCTGGGGAGTTAGGGTTAATAAAAAGAAGATGACAATTGGACCTACTCTTATATGTTTTTAAAAATTTTCAGTTTTGATGACTTTATGATGACGTCACACATTTTTCACAGTTTTGTGCAAATATCCATGACCTAACAAATCTATTACAAAAAGAATTTAAGAGTCGTTTCGTGTAAATACTTCGTATAAGTGTCCACGCTAAAAAAAATCGAATTTTTTTATACTTTGTGGGATGAAAGGACTTGGGGAGCAAGTAACCAAAATAGACTTTTTAAACCGATATTTTGCCCATTGCCACAGTAACAGGCCATTATGTATTTTGGCCATTTTTGGGCAATTTTGAGGCTGCAAAAATTCATTTTTCGTGTCATTTTCAAAGGTCATCAAGCCAAAATGCGAAGTAATGTCGCAAAAGTAACTATATCACGACAAAGTTTCATCCTTACCCTTACAAGAAAAAAATAGAAACACTTCTGAAAAATCACCTTTATATTATTTTTAGGCCCTACAATACAGCATGTTTATATTTATTAGAACCAGCAAAATTGCATTTTTTCCCCATTTTTAACCCCCAAAAATGGCACTTGCCAGGACACTCAGAATAGTTTCCCTTCGGCTATGGTTAGTTCAGACATTGGTCTTTTCATATCTGGTGAGAAAATCTTGGGTTATTGTATATCCTTTGTGCAGTAGTGCTACAAATATGGTCATTTTCACAAAAACCTTAAAAAGTGTATTTTCAGGGTTTTTTCCTTTGTTTTGAGTAATACCTTGTATAATTGGTATCAGTCATGAATCTGAGACATTTTCACAAACAGAATTACACTGTGTATCATTTTTAGACCAGTGGATGAATAGTAGGTTGTGTAGTTCCCCCTCCCCCCCCCCACACACACACACCTGGCTAGGCCCCGCCCACTCCCCTTTGCCACCGAATTTAGAACTTGTATGTTGCGTATCGAAACAAATGTAAATATTTAAAGCTAGAGTCCATCATTTGCAGCCATCCGAAAAGTAACTGGCGTAATTATTGTTGAAAAACAAACTTGGTTGAAAGATAGTAA
This sequence comes from Patiria miniata, assembly GCF_015706575.1. Lineage (NCBI taxonomy): Eukaryota > Metazoa > Echinodermata > Asteroidea > Valvatida > Asterinidae > Patiria > Patiria miniata. The sequence continues at coordinate 23,387,152 of NW_024037059.1, read as the reverse complement.
GTGATCTAAACTCTCTGTGAAATTACTCTTTTTGGGAAGCTGTCATTTTGAAGTAATCAACAAAAGAAGGCATTTCCAACGGTGATTCTTAAGAAGCACCGTAGGACATTTAAGTTTTGTTATTCGGCGAAGCGTGCGCAAGCATTGGCACGACGCACATGAGCGCGCAGTTGCTATAATTCGTCGGATCAGCGCGCAAAATCGCGTAGCTGCAATTGGCTCAGTGAGAACGTGTCTCGGACGCCGAATTCAGGCCCAATTCAAAACGTGATTCAGCAACTTTTGATTTGAAATTGAGATCCTAGAATTCCTAAAATCCAAAGGGATTTTCCATTCTAGTAAGAAAATACTCACCTCTGTTTACCTACATTTGCATATCAGCGCGCATGCGCACAAACATTCGCTGAAAAGAATAGCGCCCCAGCCACACCCTCATTGTCCACTGCATGCCCCACGCCCACAAAGGACCCTGTAACGTAATAGCTCGTCCTCGTGGGCTCCTGATTTTGATCCTCGATGGTCGGAATGGCATTGTATGGCCACCGAAATCCATCGAGCGATCATGGTCACAGAGGCTTTGTGATGAGGCTGGATGGTCGTAATAAGCAGTTGCTTGATGTCTCCTCTGAGGGGCTTGGTGCGAGCAATGTAGTACTTGAGCGCTCGCACGGGGCACCACCATTTATCCTCTGCTACTGAAGAGAACGATATCAAACTTGGTACAAATATGTCGGGTGGTGAGAAACCTATTGATTGATTCTTGGTGAGAAAACCTACCCTTGGAATTAGTCGTACACCGCCAGGTTCCCATCGAATATGGCCCGGTTCCACTGACAGAGCATGGAGTTCGCTTCTGCGGCGAGCTGTAGCTGCAGCCAGTAAAAATACGGTTTTAACTGTAAGATGGTGAAGGGACGAACAACCTGCTGGTTCAAACGGAGGTTTGGAGAGAGATAACAGGACGGTGCCCAGATCCCATGAAGGTATCAGCTTCCTGGTAGGAGGCCGATCATTAAACATACCACGTATCATGTGAGAAATTGATGTATTGGATGAAGTTGTTGTGCCATCATGGAAACCCTGATGAAGGACACCAATAGCTGATCTGTAGCCCTTAATTGTTGAAATTTGAAGGCCTGAATTAAAAAGGTGAAGAAAGAAATCCCCAATCGAGGTTACAGATGCAGAATGGGGATTGACAGCTCTCTTCCTCACACCATTTGGTGAAGTGGAGAAGTCTACTATCATAAGTTCTTCTGGTGGATCTCCGTCTGCTCTTGGTTGCCAAGGACGTAGCTTCCTCCGAAAGTCCCGCTGATCGGAAGGAGACTTTGAGAGCATCCAGGCACAAAGATGGAGAGTGGATGGATCCGGATGCAGAATGTGAGACCGGGTTGTGACAGGAGGTCTGGCCGGTTGGGAAGTATGAGGGGCGAGTGAACCAGGAGATCCAGAAGGCGAGGAAACCATGGCTGTCTTGGAGGACTACTCTGGATAGCTCCGTCTCTATCTTTGTCAGGACCCGTTGAATGAGAGAGATCGGGGGGAAGGCATAAGCATGCATTCCTGACCAGTCGAAGCTGAGGGCATCTACCTTCCACGCCAGAGGATGAGTGTGACGGGTGCAAAAGGTTGGAAGCTGGTTGTTCAGGTGAGATGCGAATAGGTCCACATGTGGAGTTCCGAGTACGTTGAAGATGTGTTTGACTACAGGAGGGCGGAGAGACCATTCTGTTGGAGAGACGCGACCCCTGGAAAAGGCGTCGGCGAGGATATTCTTCTTCCCGGCCAGATGGGAGGCTTGAAGAGATATTTGACGAGGAATGCACCAGCTGAGTAGCTCCCAAGTGGCTAGGCAGAGAGACGGGGAGTGAGTTCCCCCCTGACGGTTGATGTAAGACACTACCGTGGAATTGTCTGACTTGACTAGAACTAATTTGTTGAGGACTTCGGACTCTAGGGAACGTAAAGCCTTGTCCACTGCCAGGAGTTCTAGGTGATTGATGTGAAGTAGACTCTCTTCCATCGACCATGTGCCGGCCCGTGATAGATAGTCTAGGTGAGCTCCCCAACCCAGAGTTGAAGCATCTGTTGTGAGGATAGCTGCTGGAGAGGGGCGAGGGAACACGACTCCACATAGGAGATTGTTCGGAGCTAGCCACCACCGGAGCTTGTCGATAATTAAGTGAGTTACTGGAACCATCTTCGATAGAGGATCCTTGCGAGGGCAAAAGTGGTACAGGAGATGAAGCTGTAAGGGACGCATGTGCATCCTGCACCAGGGAACAAAGTCGACAAGACTTGCCATGAGGCCCAGAAGGCGGAGCCAAGCTTTGGCTGGGAGGATTGGAGATGACCTGAAAATTCCGATGTAATCCCAGAGTGTCTGACATCTTTCCCCCGATAGCATCGCTCTGGCTGTTGTCATATCTAGAACTGCTCCAAGATAGGTCGATTGTTGAGTTGGAATCACAGACGACTTCTCGACATTGATGATGAAGCCGAGATTGAGGGTAAGTTGAACGGTCTGTCGGAGGGCATCTACCGTGTCCTGGAAGGTCGGACCTACTATGAGCCAATCGTCCAGATACAGGAATATGTGGATCTGCTTTTGACGCAAGAAAGCTGCTACTGCTTTGGCTATTCTTGTAAAGACCCGAGGGGCTGTGGAGAGGCCGAACGGTAGGCAACGAAATTGGTACCCGGAACCCTGGTATAGAAACTGGAGAAACTTCTGATGATCTGTGTGGATAGGTACATGAAGGTAGGCATCCTTCAGATCGATGGAAGTAGCCCACCAATTCCTTTTCAGGGACTGGAGGACCGTGGAAAGAGTCTCCATGCGGAAGTGTTTGGGTTTGATGTAACTGTTGAGAGGTCGTAGGTTGATGATGGGTCGCCAATCGCCCGACTTCTTCGGCGCCAGGAAAAAGGTTGAGGTGACGCCAAGAGTGGACCCTGTTGGAAGCAGAATGATGGCGTTCTTGTCTATCAGAGAGATGATTTCCTTCTTCAACGCCGCCCGGCGTGCAGGATCTGAGGGAACAGGAGTTGGTCGTCTTGGAGGTTGTAGAGGAGGGTTGCTGGTGAATTCCAGACGGTACCCTGTCGAGATAGTTTGAAGAACCCAAATGTCCGAGGTTACGTGAGACCATCTCTGACTGAACTCCCCAAGATGACCACCTACTGGACCTGAAGCTGGAGGGATGAAAACCGTGTTGTAGTCATAGGCCCTTGTTACCTCGCGACCCCCAGGACTTGAAGGGACGCGAATATCTGGGGGGCTGTCTCCTGGTGTAGCTGGAGGAAGACGAAGAAGCCTGATGCCCCTGAAACTTGGACTGGTTGGAGCCCTAGTCGGTAGAAAACGGGCATTGATTCTTCTTGCTGGGCTGACTGGGGGCAAATGTAGAGGGGCGTTTGGTTGAACGCCGACGAAAATCAAACTTGTCTTCAGCTTTAAGGCGTTTGGCTTCATGTAACATAGTCTCGTCGAACTTGTTGTCAAAAAGATCACGCCCAGCCAGGGGAAGGCCTAGCATGCGATCCTTCGCATCAAGTGAAGGGAGAAACAACTTGTCTACAACAAGGGAACGTCGCAGCAACAAAGTCGAAGCGAAACCTAAAGCGAAAACTAAATTCCTTGAGGCAAAAACCTAGACAATCATCCAAAAATTGGAACATTTCAGATATCTTATATGGCTCACACAAGGAAGGATCTCCATAACATCGAGCAAGGGTATCCGATAACAGGATGGAGAAAGAGGCCACTTTGGCCCCTTGACGCATATGGCTATCCAAGTAGGCAAATCTTTTGTCAAGTGTATTCGTCTTAGCATAAAAAAATAGCTTATGAGATAGTGGATTCTCACGTCTCAGCAAGTCTTTGGCCTCAGAAGACAAGGAAGGGGTAAAAAAAAATCTATCAGTGTCCGCTTTATTGGTGTTGAACATGCCTGCAAACCTGCTCTGTCCACGAGAGAGAGTTTGTTTGCTATGCACCTGACTAAGGGACTCATTCATAGTGTCAGCACACAATCTATCAATAGGAAAAGTGGGCTGCGAAGGCTTAGATTTACGTGTACCAGAATCTCTGCGAAATGAAGGTCGAGTAGATTCGTCTGGGGAAGGGGGTGGAAACTGAAGGATCTTACCCACTTCTGTCATCGTAAGATTAGCCCGTTGGGCATTGGAGAGACTATCTTGATCCACTGTCTGGCCCGAGGAAAAAGAAGACCTTGAAGGAGATCTAGAACGTGAGTGTCGGCTTCGATGACCAGAATCTTACCGTGAGTAATCACGATCATGACGAGAAGAACGATGTCGGCGTCGATGTCGATCGTTGGAGTCCGAGCAGGACAGCGCATGAGACCGGGAACAGCGCCGTGAATCGCGGCGTTCTCTCCCCGCCTGGCTGGTGTGTTCACCGAAGCGTTGCTGAGAACGGAATCTTTGTCCTGTGAAAGGTACGCCATGATCTCGCGGAGAATGTGAAGAATTACCCTGATAAGGTGGGTAATGGTGTGAAAATCCCATCGGAAAAGTCTGGGGATAAACCCGCGGGTCGTAGGATGGAGCACTGAGTGGATACGGAGTGTGAGTATTGTGGTCGAAATGACGAGGATCGTTCGGGAAAAAGGACGACGTGTGAGGCTCCGAATGATGAGGAAAATCTCGCCGAGAAATTCCAACTGTCGAACCTGGGAGATTGGGCCCGGTCGTAGCAGAGGAATTATCACGCTTGGATTGACTAGAGGGTGACTTTCCGGTAGAACGGCTTGAGACAGTTTTCTTCTTGGTTTTGGCGGAGTCCGCCATTTTGTAATCACAGCGAGAACAGCTAAAAATTGTCTTTACACTACGCGTCGCTGAAAAAACTAGGACGAGCTATTACGTTACAGGGTCCTTTGTGGGCGTGGGGCATGCAGTGGACAATGAGGGTGTGGCTTGGGCGCTATTCTTTTCAGCGAATGTTTGTGCGCTGCAAATGTAGGTAAACAGAGGTGAGGTATTTTCTGTAATGGAATGCTGTTTTTCTCAGAATATACAGCTGAAGCTGAGCTGAAACTTCATCAGTATAGTTGTTCAATACCCTTCTTTAGATTTTGAGCACTTTTGTTGCTTCAAACCAACAAAGTGCACAAATTACAAATGATGGACTATATCTTTAACGTGATATAAGATTTGAGGCTTTGCATGGTGGGGTATCGGTATCGTTTCGGTTTGCGGTAATAGTACAGGCAATATAAGGTTTGACCTCAAACAAATTGCAACAGAATTTTTTTTCACCACAGTGCATTTCTATAAGGTCCCTAGAATGACATACTAAAAGTCTTAAAAAATCGAGGTCGTGGAAATATGCCTAATTTGCATAAATCCAAAATGGCCGCATATGTTAGGACTTTCGCATTGATTTGGTCATATTTCTCATACTAGGTGGATTTCTGAGGTACTTTAAACAACAGTTTTAGTCCTTTTAAATTGATATACTTATTATTCTAGTCCTAGGTTAATTCCAAGATCCCTATGTTTCCGAAATTTTCCAAATGCCGTATAATTTGCATAAATGCCGTATATCAATTTGCCTAATTACAGTTAAAATAATGGATGCCATTTGTGGACATGTACCAATTGAATTTTCCAAGTCAAATTTCACACCACAGTGCATTGCTATAAGGTCCCTAAAAAGTTGTTAAAAGTCCAAGTGGTGGAAATATGCCTAATTTGCATAAATTCAAAAGGCAGCTAATTACATGATTTTCATATGATTTGGCCATAATAGTATATAGGCCGTTATGTACTTTTGCTTGTTTTTGTTTAAGAAGGAATTTTTGCCATATTTGGAAAGAGTTTACCGTACCTCCCTAAGCCTGAAATGCATTGGAGACATTTTTTCCCAGCTACCATGTGGCGGCCATCTTGGATTTAAAAATGGCCGCCATTTCGAGCCTAATTTGTATCATAACTTGGGACTTGATTGTCACATGAAGTTCATTTTGATGGCCGTTCCCATGTTTTTGATAAAAAGGAACCTGAGTACATTATTGTTTATGATGTACTCCAAATGGATGGCAGCCATCTTGGATATTTCAAATATATGGCCGCCATTTTCGACTTATTTGCATAATAAATTTGGACTCGAATGGCGTATGAAGTCAATTTCGGTGGCAAACCCCATACATTTGATACCAAGTAATCTTAATGACCCATTGCTGATGATGTGTCCCTTAGATGGATGGCAGCCATCTTAGATTTTTTTTCAAAATAGCCGCCATCTTGAATTTCATTTATAATAACATTGCACCTGAATGTCCTATGAAGTCCATGTATTTGAATGAACTCAAGTAAATCACTGTGGACGGGGTACTTACAGTTCATGGCAGCCATCTTTGATATTTCATAATTGCCGCCATTCTGAACTATTTGCATATTGAATTTGGACTTGAATGTCGTATGAAGTCACTATTGGTGGCAAACCCCATAAATTTGATACCAAGGAATCCAAGTAGCACATTAAGGCATCCCAAATGGATGGCAGCCATATTGGATATTCAAAAATAGCGGCCGTCTTGGATTTCATTTAAATAATAAGGTTGCACCTGAATGTCGTATGAAGTCCATTTTGGTGGCAAACTGCATATGTTCTTGATACCAAGGAACCCAAGTTAATCATTGTTGATGGGGTACTCCACTGGGAGTATACCCCATCAAAAATTATTTTCTTGGGTTCCTTGGTATCAAAAACATGGGGTTTGCCACCAAACTGAACTTCATATGACAATCAGGTCCGAAGTTAGATACAAATTAGGCCCGAAATGGCGGCCATTTTGAATTCCAAGATGATTGCCACATGGTAGATAGAAGAAAATGTTACCAATGGATTTCCAGCTTAGGAAGGTAAAGTCTAGCAAAGAAAAATGCAGTGGCTAAAAATACGACATAATATGCTATCTAGTAATAACTCTCGTCCTAAGTTGCTTTTCGGGGTACTTTAAACAACATTTTGTCATTTGACATTGGGGTCATTTGACATTGGGGTCATTCAGTGTCAAATCACCCCAAAACTTTTAAATTTGAAACCCTAACCTCTTCATATTGGATCATATTTAGTTTATGGGGTAATTTCGGCTGAAAAGCCGAAATTTTAAGTTTTAACACCATCGGACAAACAGTTTTCGCGCTACCGCCCAGGCAATTGTGGTCAAAATGGACATTGCTGCCATTTTAAAATGACCATATTTCTATAATCTGTGAGCCAAATTTGTTAATCTTAATTTCTTTTGAAAGGTTACATCATGAGAAATCCAAATTTACCATTGTTTTTTCATGTCGGGGTTATTTGAAGTATAATGACATTTTGACCTTGAATTTGACCTTGAATTTGACCTAGTGGATCACCCGACATTGAGACAAACTTGGATGAAAATTAAACCCCAATATGTTTGCTACAAAATATCAAAACATTGGGAACAATATATTTTGTTCGGTTTTTGGCTCATCTCAAAGTTGGCATGTGTTGCAAAATGTGATATCCTATGCAGTGTACTATTGGATTTAAAGTAGGGATTTTTTTGTCCCTGAAATGTGTTTATGTACAGGGTGTCACAAGACTGTTAAAATTATTCCTTTTATTTTCTGAGTTGATTTATCAATCACTAATTTTTTACGGCCGTAAAGTGTTTGTAACTTTGTAGGTGGGTGCTAGGTGAATTATGCAAATCGTAATTCCTTTTTCCTTTGTTGCATACCAATTCTGGGCTTTACTGTGTTTTCGTCACTGTTAAAGTAACATTTCACTTGTAACAATTGGAAGTGACATACATGTATGTTAAGTAATTTGATTATGTTTAAGTTGATGTTCATCAGTGCAAACATCGATTAGTGCCAATTAGATAGTCACGAAACTTGCCATGTAATTTTAAAAGTGATGTAAACGCGCTATTTTGATATTTAACTATATACATATATATATATATATATAGATTCAATGAAATCGTCTTCTATCACAATTCACAGTGCTCGATACATCTCTGTAGAGCTATAACCATGCAATAAATTCAGAATATGAGTTAAACAAACTTTGGCATATCTCTCTTCTGAACAGACTGTTTCGTACCATAAGGCACTCATCAGCAGAATGACGAAAAATAGAAAACAAGTAGCATCTTACCTTATTTCGAATCAAGCGCGCGCACGCGTTACGCGCGTTACGTCATTGAAGTTAGTACGCATTTACGCCACTGAAGTAAGAACACATCTGTCTCGATGCCTGCACTTGGAGACGATTTCGCTTCTCTTATTCAGTGTACCTAGATCTGGCCTACATATGATTATGTACTTCTCTGCTTTACACAAATTGCATCTCTTGTTTACGTTAGAGTATGGCAGTGCTTTCAGAACAATGTCCCATTTGATTTCATAGTCTTTCCCTTCGTCCTTTAAGTCCCATATATGTTTACTTAGCTCTGTTTGCACCCTCTTGCTCTCGGATCTGAATGACTGCTTGTGGTTCGCCAGTCTCGCCTTGAAGGTTGTGGACGTCAGCCCGACGTATGCCTCCTTCCTGCCTTCGCTCGTGACGGTGGCCTGGTACACTATGTTCTTGCTGAGGCACTCCCCTTTCAGCGGGCATTCGGCATTGCGGGGGCAACTGCATGTTCTACCACCGACGTCGTCCTCTTGTTTTACCTTCCGTTTGTTGATTGACTGGATCGTTGCCTTCATGTTCGGCATGCAGCTGTACGATAACTTTACTGTGTTCTGGTTGAGCACTTTGTAAAGCTTATGTTCCTTGGGGAAGCATTTGTCTATTATCTGAAGGAATTTCTTTCCAATGTTGGTACGTACGTTCTTGTTGTATAGCGGGTTGTACCGTGTCACCTCCCTTTTTCTAGTCCTTTTCCTTGTGTTATTGCCCGGTGTGTATGTCAACCGATACTTGTGCCCGCTTTTTTGCAGAGCCTCCTGGTAGGCCGGGGCAGCTTTCTCGAATGCCTCCTTGCTCGACGAGATGTTGGAGAGTCGCTTGTTGATTCCCTCTGGTATCTGTTTGATGACGGCGGGTGGATGGTTTGACTGGACATGTACATAGAGAGGTACATTACCTGGTTTCATGTATGGCTTGTACCCTCCCGTTCGCAGGTCTAATGTGATGTCAAGGAAGTTTACTGTTGCCTTGTTGGCTTCGATCGTTACCTTTAAGTCATTTTCCCGGAATACTTGGCATATTTCCTTCTTGATGTTTTCTATTTTCTTGGGGGTCTCTTTGAATACTGCCAGACCGTCGTCCCTGTATAGTCCCACTCTATTTCCGTACTTTGGTTGCAGGATCGACAGCAGATATGCTACGACCAGCTCGCATGACTCCGCGCCGTCGAAACTGCCCATCGTGACATCGAATTTGCTCTCTGCATTACGCTTTTTCCACGGTACCTGGTCATTGAATACCACTGTCTGTTTCGCGTGGATGATGATATCTTTCTCCTCGCTGCTAATGTTCTCGTAGTTTTCCGCGAACCCTAGGGCCTTCAGGAGAAGCTTTTCCGTTATCGAGGGGTAGAACTCCACAATGTCGAAATTTATGAAGCTCGATTCTTGCTTGTTTGGGATTTTCTTATACCAGTCCAGTACGGCGTCCGTGCTTTTCCACAGGTTGAATCCCGTCGCGCTTATGACTTTACCGACGATTCTGTCGAGGATCACTTTACTTATATGTCCTATCTCTGATTTGGTTGGGCTGATTAGTCGACATGATGGTTTGTTATCGAAGTTGTCCTTGTGGTCCTTCAAAGTAATGAAGACTTCCCTCTCGGCCAATTTATCTATGCGGTCGCCCAGTCCAAGACTTTTAGCAATTCTTTTCGCTTCGCGATTGATTTCCGCTACTTCCTTTTGCTCGGTTTTCTTGTATGTTTTGGTGACATTCGCCCTGACAAGATTTACATAGTCATCTTTTTCCATCTTGTAATAATTTGTAGTCTTATCAGCCTTGACGGTAAGCTTATCATCGTTCCTAATCGTATTTATGTCTTCGTTTAATTTGCGTTGGCACTGGCTAGTGGTCTTCTCAAATTCGACGTTTTGAATCAGACTCACCAAATTGTCTTCGAATTCTCTCAGTTCCGGAATGACTGGTACGTACGTACCAACATTGGAAAGAAATTCCTTCAGATAATAGACAAATGCTTCCCCAAGGAACATAAGCTTTACAAAGTGCTCAACCGGAACACAGTAAAGTTATCGTACAGCTGCATGCCGAACATGAAGGCAACGATCCAGTCAATCAACAAACGGAAGGTAAAACAAGAGGACGACGTCGGTGGTAGAACATGCAGTTGCCCCCGCAATGCCGAATGCCCGCTGAAAGGGGAGTGCCTCAGCAAGAACATAGTGTACCAGGCCACCGTCACGAGCGAAGGCAGGAAGGAGGCATACGTCGGGCTGACGTCCACAACCTTCAAGGCGAGACTGGCGAACCACAAGCATTCAGATCCGAGAGCAAGAGGGCGCAAACAGAGCTAAGTAAACATATATGGGACTTAAAGGACGAAGGGAAAGACTATGAAATCAAATGGGACATTGTTCTGAAAGCACTGCCATACTCTAACGTAAACAAGAGATGCAATTTGTGTATAGCAGAGAAGTACATAATCATATGTAGGCCAGATCTAGGTACACTGAATAAGAGAAGCGAAATCGTCTCCAAGTGCAGGCATCGAGACAGATGTGTTCTTACTTCAGTGGCGTAAATGCGTACTAACTTCAATGACGTAACGCGCGTAACGCGTGCGCGCGCTTGATTCGAAATAAGGTAAGATGCTACTTGTATTCTATTTTTCGTCATTCTGCTGATGAGTGCCTTATGGTACGAAACAGTCTGTTCAGAAGAGAGATATGCCAAAGTTTGTTTAACTCATATTCTGAATTTATTGCATATATATAGATTCATATATATCCAATGAAATCGTCTTCTATCACAATTCACAGTGCTCGATACATCTCTGTAGAGCTATAAACATGCAATAAATTCAGAATATGAGTTATGCCAAAGTTTGTTTAACTCGTATTCTGAATTTATTGCATGTAGATTCATATATATATATATATATATATATATATATCATATTGCAGATAGTATATATATAATTACACCATAATAAATGAATATAAATCATCTACAGATCTTTTCTGAAGTCAATGGGCATCTCAATAATAAAACAAGATCAACTCTCTGTGTTTAGTATTAAGTATATTGTTGCAGCATCACTAAATATTCTATTATAAATTAGCAAAAAAGTGGTACTGGGTGTGGTTAAGAAACACATTAGAAAACTACTTTCCACCACTCGGATTTCTTAAGACTTTTAATATGTTATAGAGGAGATTTTTCTGAGTAATAACCTTTTTAAATGGTTTCTGTTGCAATTTGATTGAGGTTACCCCTTAATTTTTCACATAATGCCTGTACTATAACACCATGTGGTAATAACTACTGCTTAGAAGATATTAGTTCTGAGAAGAACTTGTCCTGCTTATCTTTAAGGTGTTTTTTTTAAGGTGCATTTTTGGATGGCTACTGCACAAAGGATACAATTACCCAAGATTTTCTCACCAGATATGAAAAGACCAATGTCTAAACTAACCATAACCGAAGGGAAATTATTCTGAGTGCCCTGGCAAGTGCCATTTTGGATGGTTAAAAATGGAGTAAAAAAATGCAGTTTTGCTAGTTGTAAAAACATGCTGTATTTTAGGGTCTAAAAATAATATAAAGGTGATTTTCAGAAGTGTTTCTATTTTTTCCTTGTAAGGGTAAGCATGATACTTTGTCGTGATATAGGTACTTTTGTGACATTACTTCGCAGTTTGGCTTGATGACCTTTGGAAATAATGCAAAAAATGAATTTTGCAGCCTCAAAATTGCGAAATAAAAGTTTAAAAAGTGTACTTTGGCTTGCTCCCCAAGTCCTTTCATCCCACAAAGTATAAAAAAATTTGATTTTTTTGAGTGTGGACACTTATATGAAGTATTTACACGAAATTACTCTTAAAAACTAGAAATGTGTTTGTGGACAAACACAAGCTGTTCCGGATATTTGAAATACTCTGTGCACGTGATGAACAATTGATGACGTCACTTGAAATATGTCATAACACAGCACATTATATGTACATATCAAGTTACAACCAAATCGAGCATATTTAGTTCTGTAGATACAGGCCTTTAATAGAAAAATGCCCCTTGTGATGTGATGACGTCACTTCAATTTCAATCTGTAACACATCCCTGTGTATGTGCATACCAAGTTTCCACCCAATCGGATTTGTACATCAGAAGTTATAGCGATTTGAAAAATGCACATTTAATATGACGTCACGTGACACATGATGACGTCATCGTTACGAAAATCATGGGGACTATCTTCGGCTGCTGCATGGTGTAAGTGTCTGCCAAGTGTAAAGTCAATCAGACATATGAAAGTGCCAAAGTGTATGGTTTGAAGAAAAACGTGTACAAAATCTATGGGGAAAAATGCATCTTTAATGTGACGTAACCTGACACCTGATGATGTCACGATCACGAATTTCTTTTAAAACAATCTGTATGGTGGTCTAAGTGTGTACCAATTCTGATGTCGATCAGATTTATGAAAGTGCCAAAGTGAAGTGTTTTAAAACGTATACAAAACCTAAGGGAAAAATACATCTTTAATGTGACGTAACGTAACACCTGATGAAGTCAGGATCACGAATTTCTGTAAGAACCATCTGTGGGTGGTGGTCTAAGTGTGTACCAATTCTGATGTTGATTGGATTTACAAAAGTGCCAAAGTGGAGTATTTTAAAACGTGTACAAAACCTATGGGGAAAAGAGCATCTTTAATATGACGTAACTTCACACCTGATGACGTCACGATTACGAATTTCTTCTAGGACCATCTGTGGGTGGAGGTCTAAGTATGTACCAAGTCTTAAGTCGATCGGATTGACGAAAGTGCCAAAGTGTACTGGTGGAAGAAACGTGTAAAAACCCATGGAGAAAAAGTCTGAAAAAGGAAAAGAAAAACTAGAAATGTGATTGTGGACAAACACAAGCTGTTTCAGATATTTGAAATACTCTGAGCACGGGATGAACAATCAGTGACGTCACTATAAATGTCATCTATAACAGCACATTATAATATGTACATGTCAAGTTACAACCAAATCGAACATTTTAGTTCTGTAGATATAGACCTATAAAGGAATAAAATGCCCCTTTAAGGGACTTCACATGACATTTGCTGATGATGTCACTTCAATTTCCATCTATAACACATCAATGTGAATATGTATACCAAGTTTTAACCCAATCAGACTTGTACTTTCGAAGTTCAGTTTGAAGAAAAACGTGTACAAACCCAATAGGGAAACAATACATCTTTAATATGATGTAACCTGACACCTCATGACGCCACGATGACGAATTTCTTCTAGGACCATCTATGGGTAGTGGTCTAAGTGTGTACCAAGTATAAAGTCGATCAAATTTACGAAAGTGCCAAAGTGGAGCGTTTTAAAATGTGTACAAAACATATGGGGAAAAATGCATCTTTAATGTGACGTAACCTGACACTTGATGACGTCAAGATCACAAATTTCTTCTAGGACCATCTGTGGGTGGTGGTCTAAGTATGTACCAAGTCTGAAATCAATCGGATTTAAAAAAAGTGTCAAAGTGGACTGGTGGAAGAAACGTGTGTTAAAACTATGGAGAAGAGTCTGAAAAAGGAGAAAAAAAAAAAAAAAAAAAAAAACTAGAGGTCTATGTCTGTTTGCAACAGAACATAGGGCTTTTCCGCATTATGATTTTTTTTAATCAATAATATGCCTTGAATATGCATGAACATAAAATATGTCAAAGTTAGCCGAAAAATCGGCTAAAACGGTCACTGTGGACAGGATTTGACCTCGGCAATACGATGTATGTGCGTGTGTACAAGGTCTTTGCTTGGACAAAGAGTGATCTTAATAAATTACTGGCAAAGAGTCGAAAACGCACTTTGAAAATCGACAATTATTTTTTAATTGTTGATGACGTCATCGTGACGTCACTTCGAACTGTGCATACTAGTATGATTAACTACCTACCCACCAAGTTTCATGACAATTGGACCTTTCCTTATATGAGTTTTGAAAAATCGCATTTTGATGACGTCATGATGACGTCACACATTTTTCAAGTTTTGTGCGAATAGCTATTACATAACAGACCAAATGCAAAAAAAAATTTGCATTTTGCATGTTGCGTTCGGGAGATATGGCTAAAAGGTCCAAAAAAATAAATATTCATATGAAATCTCAGGATGACGTCATCATGACGTCACCTCATTTTAATCTATAACACATCCTGGTATAGCCACATACCAAGTTTCAACCCAATCGGACTTACATTTCTGTAGATAAAAGACTTCACAATATGTACGTAAATTTTCAAAAATCAATAAAAAAATTAGGTGGTGACGTCATAGTCTTGGCATAATTTTTGTATGAGGGTCTTTCTTGGCTGTAACTTTGATGACGATTCCAGATCGCCAAGTTATAAAAATGGTGGCTTGAAAACGTGTACAAAGTCAACGGGTTAAAAATCCCACTGCAGAAAAACTGCACCTTTAAATACATGATTTGCCTTTAAACAAAAACATTTTTATGAAATATTACTTGATATTCTGACTCTTGGGAATATTTTCAATCCAATGGCAAACGTAAAAAAATACGATTTCTTTTTCCTTCTCATAGTAATTCTCGGCCGAAGATCAGAACTACTCAGTAAGATATACCAGTGTTGTATAGGAAAAGACTTGTGGAGAAAGCTGTGTACTAAGTCTATGGAAAAATTAATTATTCATGACTCCATAATAAATCACTTGATGATGACGTCATCATGATGTCATAGTCTTGGCATAATTTTTGTATGAGGGTCTTCCTTGGCTGTAACTTTGATGACGATTCCAGATCGCCAAGTTATGAAAATGGTGGCTTGAAAACGTGTACTAAGTCAATAGGTTAAAAGACCCACAGCAGAAAAACTGCACCTTTAAATGCGTGATTTTCCTTTAAACTGAAACATTTTTATGAAATATTACTTGCTATTCTAACTCTTGGGAATATTTTCAATCAAATGACAGGCGTAAAAAAATACGATTTCTCTTTCCTTCTCATAGTTATTCTCAGCCGAAGTTCAGAACTACTCAGTAAGGTATATCAGTGTTGTATAGGAAAAGACTTGTGGAGAAAGCTGTGATATCTGATAAAGATTAATGCCAAAAGTGCTATAATACGTCCCTGTCTATGCGCATGCATGAACATAAAATCTGTCAAAGTTAGCCGAAAATCGGCTAAAACGGTCACTGTGGACAGGATTTGACCTCAGCAACACGTGCGCTGCAGGCTGACTGACATACGATGTATGTGCCTATGTACAACGTACGTGCATATACATGTACATTGTGGACGTCCTGTCCTGTGCATGTTTTGAAGCAGAGGTATTGTCAACGTGAAGTTTTAAGCGTGCGCAGGGTATGTTCGAGTTCGCTTATCGCCTCGAAACTTTGAAATGTTTTAGACCTACCCTTCAATCGACATTTAAAGTAAAAACAAATATAAAAACTGCCATGGTTGATTTTTCAGGAATTTTCAAATGAAAAATAGTCTTTTTATTATAACTTCCGGTCTGATGACGTCATTCGCCTAAAACTTTGCACACGTCTTAAGTGGGTCAAGGTCATCATATACACCAATATTTAGGCGATTCCGACAAACTTCGCCACAGACATCTATTCAAAATACATTTTTGCTAATTTTCAACCTGTCGCTAGAGGGCGCTCGAAGATTGCATGACGTCATCGGTAGATGATTTGAAGGCTACTATCGGCCAAGAGACTAACACCGTTAAAAGCAAGTTCATTTCTATGACCACTTTCAAATAATAAGCCACTTCCGGTTTGGGCCTTTTTCGACCGGAAGCAAGGGTCACGTGATTTCACGCACACTGAATGAAATAAAGACCTCAACCTACTCAACCACTTGCCGGCAACAGAATGCTGTGGACGCGTATGGTTGATTTCTTATGCATTTTTAAATATTAAAAGTGTCACAATTTAATTGCCTATAAATAAACACCTGATAACGTCATCATGACGTCATCATTACACAATGTTGTTTGAATTAGGGTCTTTGCTTGGACAAAGAGTGATATAAATGAATTACTGGCAAACAGTCGAAAATGCCCTTTGAAAATCGACAATTTTTTCTTAATTTTTGTGTACAAAGTCTATGGGACAAATTAAATATTCAAAAATCTATAATAAATTAGTCGATGACGTCACCATGACGTCACTCTTCGGGGCATATCTCTGCTATAAGGACTATGACTATGCTTAATTTGAATGATGTATGACAAAGATTAATACCAAAAGTGGCACTGAGAAAAAACGTGTACAAAGTCTATGGGATTTAGGCGACAAAAAGAAGAAGAAGAAGAAAGAACTAGAGGTCTATGTCTGTTTGCAACAGAACATAGGGCTTTTCCGCATTATGATTTTTTTTAATCAATAATATGCCCTGAATATGCATGAACATAAACTCTGTCAACGTTAGCCGAAAAATCGGCTAAAACGGTCAATGTGGACAGGATTTGACCTCGGCAATACGATGTATGTGCGTGTGTACAAGGTCTTTGCTTGGACAAAGAGTGATCTAAATAAATAACTGACAAAGAGTCGAAACGCACTTTGAAAATCGACAATTATTTTTAAATTTTTGATGACGTCATCGTGACGTCACTTCGAACTTTGCATACTAGTAGGATTAACTACCTACCCACCAAGTTTTATGACAATTGGACCTTTCCTTATATGAATTTTGAAAAATCGCATTTTGATGACGTCATGATGACGTCACACATTTTTCATGTTTTGTGCGAATAGCTATTACATAACAGACCAAATCCAAAAAAGAATTTTGCATTTTGCATGTTGCGTTCGGGAGATATGGCTAAAAGATAAAAAAAAAATAATATTCATATAAAATCTCAGGATGACGTCATCATGACGTTACCTCATTTTTAATCTATAACACATACTGGTATAGCCACATATCAAGTTTCAACCCAATCGGACTTACATTTCTGTAGATATAAGACTTCACAATATGTACGTAAATTTTCAAAAATCATACAAAAAATAGGTGATGACGTCATCGTGACGTCATGGTCTTGGCATAATTTTTGTATGAGGGTCTTCCTTGGCTGTTACTTTGATGACGATTCCAGATCGCCAAGTTATAAAAATGGTGGCTTGAAAACGTGTACAAAAGTCAATAGGTTAAAAAATCCCACAGCAGAAAAACTGCACCTTTAAATACGTGATTTGCCTTTAAACTGAAACATTTTTATAGAATATTACTTGATATTCTGACTCTTGGGAATATTTTCAATCAAATGGCAAACGTAAAAAAAAATACGATTTCTTTTTCCTTCTCATAGTAATTCTCGGCCAAAGTTCAGAACTACTCAGTAAGATATATCAGTGTTGTATAGGGAAAGACTCGTGGAGAAAGCTGTGTATAAAGTCTATAAGAAAAATTAATTATTCATAAATCCATAATAAATCACTTGATGACGTCACCATGACGACACTCCTTGGGACACATCTTGGCTATAGGGACTATGCTTATGCCAACTTTCAATGATATCTGACAAAGATTAATGCCAAAAGTGCTCTCTGTCTGTGCGCATGCATGAACATAAAATCTGTTAAAGTTAGCCGAAAATCGGCTAAAACGGTCAATGTGGACAGGATTTGACCTCGGCAACACGTGCGCTGCAGGCTGACTGTCATACGATGTATGTGCCTATGTACAACGTACGTGCATGAACATGTACATTGTGGACGTCCTGTGCATGTTTTGTCAAAGTTAGCCGAAAATCGGCTAAAACGGTCACTGTGGTCAGGATTTGACCTGAGCAACACGTGCCCTGCGCGCTGACTGACTTAAGATGTATGTGCGTATGTACAACGTACGTGCATGTACATGTACATTGTGAAATTCCTGTGCATGTTTTAAAGCAGAGGCATATTGTCAACCTGAAGTTTTGAGCGTGTGCAGGCCATGTTCGAGTTCGCTTATTGCCTCGAAGCTTTGAAATGTTTTAAACCTACCCTTAAGTCGACAGTTAAAGTAAAAACAAATATAAAAACTGCCATGGTTGATTTTTCAGGAATTTTCAAAGGAAAAAGAGTCTTTTCATTATAACTTCCGGTCTGATGACGTCATACGCCTAAAACTTCTCACACGTCTTAAGGGGGTCAAGGTCATCATATACACCAATATTTAGGCGATTCCGACAAACTTCGCCACAGACATCTATTCAAAACACATTTTTGCAAATTTTCAAACTGTCGCTAGAGGGCGCTCGAAGATTGCATGACGTCATTGATAGATGATTTGAAGAATACTATTGGGCAATAGACTAACACCGTTAAAAGCAAGTTCATATCTATTAGCACTTTCAAATAATAAGCCACTTCCGGTTTTGGCCTTTTTCGACCGGAAGCAAGGGTCACGTGATTTCACGCACACTGAATGAAATAAAGACCTCAACCTACTCTACCACTTGCCAGCAACAGAATGCTGCGGACGCGTACGGTTGATTTCTTATGCATTTTTAAATATTAAAAGTGTCACAATTTAATTGCCTATCAATCAACACAGGATGACGTCATCATGACGTCATCATTCCACAATGTTGTTTGAATTAGGGTCTTTGCTTGGACAAAGAGTGGTGTAAATGAATTACTGGCAAGGAGTCAAAATGCCCTTTGAAAAGCGACAATGTTTTTTTAAATTTCTGTGTACAAAGTCTATGGGAAAAATTTAATATTCAAAAATCTATAATAAATTAGTCAATGACGTCACCATGACGTCAATCTTCGGGACACATCTTTGCTATAGGGACTATGCTTATGCAAACTTTGAATGATGTATGACAAAGATTACTGCCAAAAGTGGCACTGAGAAAAAACGTGCACAAAGTCTATGGGGTTTTGGCGACAAAAAGAAGAAGGAAAAAAAAAAAAAAAAAAAAAAATGAGAACAAAAACAAAGGCTTTTCCGCACTATGCGGAAAAGCCAACTAGAGATCTATGTCTGTTTGCAACAGAACATAGGGCTTTTCCGCATTATGATTTTTTTTTTTTATCAATAATACCCGTCCCTGACTATCGGCTAAAACGGTCACTGTGGACAGGATTTGACCTCGGCATTACGATGTATGTGTGTGTGCACAAGGTCTTTGCTTGGACAAAGAGTGATCAAAATAAATTACTGGCAAAGAGTCGAAAACGCACTTTGAAAATCGACAAATATTTTTAAATTTGTTGATGACGTCATCGTGACGTCACTTCGAACTTTGCATACTAGTATGATTAACTACCTACCCACCAAGTTTCATGACAATTGGACCTTTCCTTATATGAGTTTTGCAAAATCGCATTTTAATGACGTCATGATGACGTCACACATTTTTCAAGTTTTGTGCGAATAGCTATTACATAACAGACCAAATGCAAAAAGAATTTTGCATTTTGCATGTTGCGTTCGGGAGATATGGCTAAAAGGTCCCAACAAATAAATATTCATATAAAATCTCAGGATGACGTCATCATGACGTCACCTCATTTTTAATCTATAACACATCCTGGTATAGCCACAAACCAAGTTTCAACCCAATCGGACTTACATTTCTGTAGATATAAGACTTCACAATATGTAGGTAAATTTTCAAAAATCAATAAAAAAATTAGGTGATGACGTCATCGTGACGTCATAGTCTTGGCATAATTTTTGTATGAGGGTCTTCCTTGGCTGTAACTTTGATGACGATTCCAGATCGCCAAGTTATAAAAATGGTGGCTTGAAAACGTGTACAAAGTCAATGGGTTAAAAATCCAACAGCAGAGAAACTGCACCTTTAAATACGTGATTTGCCTTTAAACTGAAACATTTTTATAAAATATTACTTGATATTCTGACTCTTGGGAATATTTTCAATCAAATGGCAAACGTAAAAAAATACGATTTCTTTTTCCTTCTGATAGTAATTCTCGGCCGAAGTTCAGAACTACTCAGTAACATATGTCAGTGTTGTATAGGAAAAGACTTGTGGAGAAAGCTGTGTACAAAGTCTATGAGAAAAATTAATTATTCATGAATCCATAATAAATCACTTGATGATGACGTCATCATGATGTCATAGTCTTGGCATAATTTTTGTATGAGGGTCTTCCTTGGCTGTTACTTTGATGACGATTCCAGATCGCCAAAATATGAAAATGGTGGCTTGAAAACGTGTACAAAGTCAATAGGTTAAAAATCCCACAGCAGAAAAACTGCACCTTTAAATGCATGATTTTCCTTTAAACTGAAACATTTTTATAAAATATTACTTGCTATTCTAACTCTTGGGAATATTTTCAATCAAATGAAAGGCGTAAAAAAATACGATTCCTTTTTCCTTCTCATAGTAATTCTCAGCCGAAGTTCAGAACTACTCAGTAAGATATATCAGTGTTGTATAGGGAAAGACTTGTGGAGAAAGCTGTGTACAAAGTCTATGAGAAAAATTAATTATTCATAAATCCATAATAAATCACTTGATGACGTCACCATGACGTCACTCTTCGGGACACGTCTTGGCTATAGGGACTATGCTTATGCCAACTTTCAATGATATCTGAAAAAGATTAATGCCAAGAGTGCTATAATACGTCCCTGTCTATGCGCATGCATGAACATAAAATCTGTCAAAGTTAGCCGAAAATCGGCTAAAACGGTCACTGTGGACAGGATTTGACCTCAGCAACACGTGCGCTGCAGGCTGACAGACGATGTATGTGCCTATGTACAACGTACGTGCATTTACATGTACATGTACATTGTGGACGTCCTGTCCTGTGCATGTTTTGAAGCAGAGGCATTGTCAACGTGAAGTTTTAAGCGTGCGCAGGGTATGTTCGAGTTTGCTTATCGCCTCGAAACTTTGAAATGTTTTAGACCTACCCTTCAATCGACAATTAAAGTAAAAACAAATATAAAAACTGCCATGGTTGATTTTTCAGGAATTTTCAAATGAAAAAGGGTCTTTTTATTGTAACTTCCGGTCTGATGACGTCATTTGCCTAAAACTTCGCACACGTCTGAAGTGGGTCAAGGTCATCATATACACCAATATTTAGGCGATTCCGACAAACTTCGCCACAGACATCTATTCAAAATACATTTTTGCTAATTTTCAACCTGTCGCTAGAGGGCGCTCGAAGATTGCATGACGTCATCGGTAGATGATTTGAAGAATACTATTGGCCAAGAGACTAACACCGTTAAAAGCAAGTTTATATCTATTACCACTTTCAAATGATAAGCCACTTCCGATTTTGGCCTTTTTCGACCGGAAGCAAGGGTCACGTGATTTCACGCACACTGAATGAAATAAAGACATCAACCTATTTTATCACTTGCCGGCAACAAAATGCTGCGGACGCGTACGGTTGATTTCTTATGCATTTTTGAATATTAAAAGTGTCACAATTTAATTGCCTATAAATACACACCTGATGACGTCATCATGACGTCATCATTACACAATGTTGTTTAAATTAGGGTCTTTGCTTGGACAAAGATTGGTGTAAATGAATTACCGGCAAAGAGTCAAAAATGCCCTTTGCAAATCGACAATTTTTTTAAAATTTCTGTGTACAAAGTCTATGGGAAAAATTAAATATTCAAAAATCTATAATAAATTAGTCGATGACGTCACCATGACGTCAATCTTCGGGACACATCTTTGCTATAGGGACTATGCTTATGCTAACTTTATGCAAATTCATATCTATTACCACTTTTAAATAATAAGCCACTTCCGGTTTTGGTCTTTTTCGACCGGAAGCAAGGGTCACGTGATTTCACCCTTTTGTCCTAGGTCCATGATTGCCAGTGTTTACACATGCACTTGCACAAACATAATACAGTTATGCTGTGCATAACTCTATACGTACATGTGCATCACGCGAAGCAGCTACATGCTATACCTATGTACATGTTCGTACATGCAACATAGACTGGCCGTTTTTTTTTCCCGGCAAGATAACATTGGTCGCAAAACACTTTTTTGCAATACTGTACAATGTCTGTTTCCCTGCTCTATGGTTTAATGAAATTGTTCACAAAATTGCTACGTACTGGATCAGTGAAAGTGTCAAAAGATTTGGTTATTTCTATTGTTATACCTTTTCTTGGTAAAAAGTATGCCTGATAATAAAGGTAACAAACTAAGGAACTTTACTGTTTAACAAATCCAAAAGTTGCTTCTTTGATTTTTTTTTGGGGGGGGGGGCAGGTGAAAGAACGAAAATCGCACGCTCCATTCATAAAAATGACCCTCGAACATGGATAGCAATACGTAGAATCTTCAACAAAACATTGTCAGAATTTTGTCATTTTGTCAAGGGGCCTGGTCTAAGGATGTGAATCTACGTTAATTTGATAAACGTTTAGCAAAGACTCGAGTCAACAACACTGCAATTTTTTCTATGTTACTTTTAAGTCTGTAGGCTAAATAAAAAGAAGAAATGAATTGTCTGGAAGTGTTTTTAAATCAATTGTCACTTCAAGAAATGTCAAAGCCTGAGGAAGATCGTTTATTTGTATTTTGTTTAGCTCCGATTTTCTTTAAAAGCAAAAACACCTTTTATTTCACAGAAATGGAAAGTGGAAACTGCATCCAAAATGAAAAACGTTGCCTTCACAAATTTCCCGAAAGCGGCAGCATTCTTGAGCTACTAGTTGTCTACAGGCAGCGAGAAAAATAGTCAACCTCTGTCGCCAGTACAAGATTTCTGGCAACGCAACTGGCAGTCCCGGACATCACAGGGGAGCCTCCCTAGCAACATTATTTCTAGGCAACCAGGTTGGAATGTGACAATTGGCTTGCACCTGTGGCTCAAATTCCAACATTATTGGCAATCACTCCAGTTGAGCATCAGGTGAAAGGAACCTCCTATTCATGAAAGCAACCAATGGTGTATTTATTTGCCCGGAACCGGCTCATTTAATTGGCTGAGATATTATCATCAATCATTCTCTGGAAAGGCTTTTTGGAGCTGAGATTTTATTTGGGTATTTTTTTTTTCAGAGACCCGGGAAAACTTTATGCGAAAAATGTGGTAAACTGAAACTGAAGTCCAAATAGTTTATTAAATGTAGGGCTCCCGATGTCTTTTTTTCATAGTACGGTTTTATTGTTTGTTTATTTAAAAAATAAAATGCATGGCCTACATTATTTTGTGTAGATGTACTACTCTAGAATATATTTCGGAATATATTTTGATGTTATTATTCAAGGGCTGTTGTTAATCTTGATCATATTCATTTAAAAATAAGAAAAACCGAGCATAACTCGTATTAAGAATTAACTTGGAGTGCAAACTTTAACGGGCTAGGGTTTTTGAAATCATTTTGCTTTAAAAAAAAATCAAGAGAACCAGACGTAAATCTGTCTCTGAGGCCGGGAAAATAAAAGGGGATGACAATTTTATTGTTCTACTCTAGGATATATTTCGGAATATATTTTGACATTAAGTATTAAATGCAAGTGCTGTATTAAATTTTCCCCCTATTCCAGCTGGGAAATAGAAAAGCATCTTATAAAAATACATTCTTGCCTGGAAAGAAATTTTGAGACAATGATTAACAGGCGACCTTCAAAACTTATACATTGTATATCTTTGTTGATAAGCGGCCCCAGGTGGAGTTACTTCTGGGACCGTGCTATTAGCTGCTAGCCAGTGAGAATTTCTTTGGTGAATAAGAACACTTCTTAAACAAAATCATAAATTTGTCAGCGCCTAAAGAATGAAAACATATTCTCATCATCTCATGCTCATGTCGCTCAAGAGAATGCGTTCCCTTGTAGTCTGAGAAATTTCTTAGAGTGTCACTGTCAGTCAACAGGTAGCAATACCTGGTAGCATTCCAATCTTCTTTGCCCAAGAATTTTGAACTCAAGAGAAATCATCGGCGGGGTGTGATGTATCAAGTGCGTTCAGCCGTGATACCTACTGTTATGCATGTTTTCCTCCAGCGCTGCACTACGCCGCACATATCAACTACATATCTACGACTTACAAACATTGAAGACTCTTTGCGAATAAAGCTGGAGACTAGATTGCGCCAAATACATGGTCTCATTTTTAAAATGTGAGTTCCGTTTGAACGTTTGTGAAAATTTCTAAATGGATTTGAATTTGTTTTCATTTAAACATTTAAACATGTAAACGTCACATCCTTAGCCTGGTCAGAGATAATGAGGATTGGTGACCAGGCCCCTACCCAGTTTTATACTAGACATTTAAAACTACTCCCTCACACTAATACTCCCTTATTATAATAATTACAGCCTGGTTTTGACCTCCATCACTGTTCAAGTCACGACCATAATAGAGGGGCTATGAAACTGTCTATTCCCCACCCTGGTATATCAAGGAGGAACAGCATGCAAGAATCAGTGAAGAGCAAATAGCAAGGATATTACTGCTAGGTAATAAAGTTTCCTCTCTTGTTCACTTCACTACTTTAATGATAACTTAAATTGCTATCATATTTACCTTGATCCATTTTTGCCTTGTTTATGTCCATCTCTTTGTTCTTTCCTTTCTTCGCATTTTCATCTCTTTCTCTGCTTCTGCCAGTTTCTTTATGTCCTTTACGATGAGGGCAGTCTTTGAGGAAGTGTCCTACTTTCCCACAGACCCTGCAGCAGCGGTCATTTGGTGGAGCCTCTCCCCCGGTCAACATAAATGTGTCGAAGAAGTATTCCTAACAATAAACCAAATATTACCAAATCCAGTAACAGAAATGTTTCTCATTCGTCTCTTCACTTTTAAAATAATTGTGGCAAAACTTTACAGAAAAACCTCAATGTCAAAATGTTAGACTTATAATGGCAAACAAAATGACAACAGGTCCATTCTGGGACACATTCATTAGGGACACATTGAAATGTCTCCCTAATGTCCGGTTTCTCCCTAAGGTATAATTTATGACAGTCAGGTTGGCATAGCGGTACTTTCCTCGCCTTCCACCACTGTGACCCGGGTTCGAATCCTGCCTGGGCCAATATGTGGATTGGGTTTTCAGTCCCTGCCTGATTCCGTGGGTTTTACCCAGACAATTCTTCTGGGCTTTTCCTCCCAACTCTAAAACTGTAAATTCTTCTCATTGTCTTCTCTCCACAGGTTTCTGAAATTGTTTAAGACCAGCCTTAAAGCTATAGTCCATCATTTGTAATTAGTGCATTTTGTTCGTTTGAAGCAACAAAAGTGTTCAAAATCTAATGAAGGGTGCTGAACAACTTACTTGATGAATTATCAGCTCAGCTTCAGCTTTATATTCCGAGAAAAACCGCATTCTAGGATCTCAATTTCAAATCAAAAGTTGCTAAATCATGTTTCGAATGTTTTGAATTGCAGCTTTACGCGATGTCGCGCACTGATCCGACGAATTATAGCAACCGCGCGCGCCTGTGCGTCGTTCCAATGCTTGTGCGCGCTGCGCCGAATAACAAAACAAACTACTAATTTAAATTTTCCTACGGTGCTTCTTAAGACGCACCGTTGGAAATGCCTTCTTTCGTTGATTTCTTCAAAATGAGAGGTTGCCAGAAAGGATAATTTCACAGGGAGTTTAGTCCCCTAACTATCTTTCAACCAGTATGTTTTTCAACAATAATTACGCCAGTTACTTTTTTGGATAGCTGCAAATGATGGACTCGGGCTTTAAGACACATTTATTTGATAGTTGTTTTCCTTAGTTATATTTAATTGTTTATGAATTGTAAAGCGCATTGCGAGCTCTGGCGGTCCTGAAATGCACTATATAAGAATGTGTTAATATTATTATTATTATTATTCAGGCTTGCAAGCTACAGTGCCTAGTGTGCTTTTGAGGAATCCTGATTCCTGATTAATAATAATAACAATAATTATTACTGGGAATGGGTAATTAGGGAGACTTTCCCATAGACTTGTGCACAAAATTGTTCTAACTTAAATGTGCCCTAACCCAATACTCCCTTGTCCTTTTTCCATGAATTTCGGTATGTTTACTACTTAGACCACAAGCAACAAATATATAACCCATGGTAAAATTTTGCCTCTAAAGGGGGGCTGTGCCATTAGGGAGACAGTTATGTGTCTCCTTAATGACCGGTGTCTCCCTATTATCGAAGAAATTACGATAATGTGTCTTCCTATAAATGGTATATTTAGTAATATAATAATAATGATAATAATGATAATAATAATTATTACTTGTTTCCTTAAGTTAACATTTATAGGTGTACATAATACTGTATTGGACATATACATAATTAAATATATTAGATTTGTTGTCAGTTTTCACTTACATGTTGCTTTGTTGTCATTTTCAGAAATGGATGGATTTGGGGGTTAGTATTTAATAGCAATTATTGTTACATTGACCTATTTAAAGTTTTGTGTGCATAGATGGGAAAACCTCCCCCCCCCCCCCCTAAAAAAAAGGCTGTTCTTGTAGTCTTGTTCCCTGATCCTACCTCGGATGAAATCTCCCCACAGAAGTATGGATGGGGTCTACGAACGAATACTTACCTGTAGAGCAATCTACTTATGCATATTTCCCTACACCGGCAATAATTTACGCTAAGAGTTTGTACAATAGCGCCCTCTCGTGTCCTGCCCATAGTATCCCGTGGCATATATGCCTTGTGAGCGTCCTCTTTTCTCTTACCTGTAGAGCAATCTACTTATGCATAGACTAGCACTATGCCGAGATGCCATTTTATAATTACAGGGGCACGTGACAAGAGGCGTAACCCCGGGTGGGCATGTTAATGACATTAACTGCTCAGTGGCCTCAATATGTTAACCGAGACACAGACTCCGCTACGGGGGTTCGTGCCGTATTGAACCACAGCGCGCCGGTACATAATATAAGTGTATGGTGGGGCAAAAAAGACATAACACATATCTACATACAATTATACTGAAGTTCCGTCCGGGAAGCCGCTATGAATAGCAGCTATGGCCGAACGGTAATTTTTAGTTGTGGCCATAGCGAGGTTACTTTCGAATAAGTATACCATGAAATAAGCAATCACCCCTACAGAAGGCTCTTCGACTGCAAGCTGCAATAGCCGCAGCTTGTGTGACAGCACCAAGCACATCATGTGAAGTTCCTGCGGAGCCGGGTGAAGAAAACCAAAGCTGGGCTGGAGCAGAATGTCTGCTCTCCACGGAAGTACCACTGGTCAGTGAACCAAGAGTCTGGTTAGCCTTGGGATCCACGGTTGGTGGGGCCAGAAAGGAGCTATGAGGAGGACCTTGCAGTTGCCTGTTCCTGTTTGGTTAGTACCCGAGGGATGAGGGAGGATGGGGGAAGGTGTAGGCAAGCAGCCTGTCCCACCGTATCGCCAGTGCATCCGCCTGCCACCAGTGCTGTACCCCATGCGAGTCCGAGTCCTTGGTATCCGAGTCCGAGTCCTTGGTATCCGAGTCCGAGTCCTTGTCTCCGAGTCCTTTATGAATCTCAAGTTGTGTTCTCATCGACAATTATTATGCTTTTCCAATACGGAGAGTACTATGAGTGACATGGTGGTATATATCCAATAATATAGGGTGAGTAAAATAACTATTTAATTGTTAGTTTTTTTTCACTTGGCTTGTAGGGGGCCTATGCCTTGAGTTGGAAACCGCCCCCCCCCCCTCCAAAAAAAATATAAACGTGTAGGGGCCTTTTTTTTTGCATGGAGGGGTAAGAACAAAACATAGAGGTTGACATACCGGTATCCACCGTCGACAAGTACCAAACATATCTCACTTTAATTAATACCCCCATTAATAAAAGCAGTCAGACACAGCGGGAGGACCTATATCAAGGTTTTTAAGTCAGTAAAATGAGAAAGAAATTTCGCAAAACCATACATTAGCATACTAGGCTACACATTGTGCTAAAAATACCTCACACAGAAAAACAAACTTTCTTCCCTACATGTATGTGGCACGGTGGCAGTCGGGATATCTGCCACATGTACATGTACATGATGTAGGCCTTCATTATTATTAGTATGAAGTATTTCACAAATGGACGGTCATTTTCAAATACATTGTTTGGCTGTTTTATTGATCGATTTTGATGGGGGTATAAAAGTAAAACATTTCACAGAATTGGACAAATGCATAGGTTTATGGTTCAACACTTTGGGGGGGGGGGGGGGGGAAGGAAGAAAGTATTTGTCTCCCCCGCAACTGGATCTGTCCCATCATTTACGAAGTTCCTCAAGCTTACACGCTGCAGATGACAGGTGAAGCTGGAGGTAGTTCCACTAATTTCAGAAATTGTGGCTTTGCAAAATTTGCAGTTGCATAATGTCTCTTCTTACCCATTTTGTGGCACAAATACTTCTTGTGATTGGTAAATCCATACTTGATTACTTGGGAAAGCGCCAACAGCTCAGTATGTGCCCGTGCGTACGTGCGTGCTGCGTACGTGCGTGCTGCGTACATGCTGCGTGTGCCCAAACCTTGAATGCTGTAGCTAATTCACACATCGTTAAAAAATATTTTCATTTAAATTCTAGCGCAAGCAATATTTTAGCAGATAAATTTATGAGAATGTTTCAAGGGTGTGCAAATTGAAAAAGTGCTGTACAATATAGAAATTTAACATTAATCATGTCACGCAAGCCACCAGGCCAGTGAACGTGCCAGTTAAGCACAGTCTCATTAGTCTGGTTCCATGGATGAATCAGACTCTTCTCTACCATTCAATCAAGTGTCGTTAGCGAGTCTTTGTCAGGAATCCGAACGGGCACTCACGGACGTAGGTACACTGTACGTCCATGCCTACACCGGGCACAGTATTCGTATCACACAATACGGACCGTACTCACGTCACCTTGGGCTAGCTACATACCGTGCGAGGCGGCGCGTTTGGAGTGACTTGTATTTCCGTCCAACAAGTATCTTGAAAACTAAAAACTACGTCTTCGTAAAATGAAATTGCGGTAAATGTTATAGGTAAAAATAGGTGTTTTTTTCCGGACTCGGGCCGAGTCCTCAAGATAGTCGAGTCCTCATTGTTCGAGTCCGAGTCCAAGTCCCCACCATCTGAGTCCAAGTCCGAGTCCGAGTCCTTTAAAATCGGGACTCGAGTTCTCCAGCACTGCCTGCCATGCGCAGGGGTCGGGGACCCTCGCGCAGTAGACTGGTAAATGGTGATTGTTACATGCAGCAAGCAGATCGACATGTGGTCGGTTGATTAGCAGGAACAGCGACTGAGCGATCTGCGGGCGAAGCGTCCACTCTGTTGGGAGGGTCCACCCCCTGGAGAGGGCGTCGGCAGTGACGTTCTCCTCGCCTGGGAGATGGCTTGCTGAAAGCGTAACATGGTGGCGCATACACCAATGGAGGAGTTCCCAAGTGAGCACACACTTGAGTGCGTAATCGCGATTGATTTATTCGTAATCTTTTTTCACCGCAAAGAGATCCTTGCTCGTTAATGGGAAGGACTCAAATGTTTTGCATCGAGCATGTTGCTCCAGCAGGTTGAGGTCGCCAGAGTTGACACTCGTGTAAACTGATCGAGCACCGAGCAAAGACCGAGGCCTAGGCAGTGCAAAGCAGTGGTCAACATGTCCGCCGGAACTGCCGAGTCATCCTCACAACCCAAAGCCAAATACTAAGTGAGGGAAGGAAGGAGGCCGAGCGCATGCCATGGCGGGAGGCCGAGTCCATTTTTTTTTAGAGCGTCCTCAACTTGCCATGATTCTCATCTGGAGAGATCTGTATAGACGCTGTGGCCCTTTCATCTGCTGCCAGCTTGTCTTCGGCTGCGTCGGAGAGGGCGGGTGTGGCAAACAAATTATCGAAATCCACCAGGGGGAAATGATAATAAGGACAATTCCACGGTTACTCACGTTATGTTTTTGATGTACTTTTGAGTTTCCTTGGGCTGAAATTACCTTACTGAAAAGGTTTAATACCTGTTATATACCCCATGGTAGATATAGATATACCCCATGGTAGATAGAGTAGACCTAGACCTACCTAAGCACTAGAGATGACATCCAGAAAAATGTGTTATGTATGATACACAAGACACACAAAATCGGCTACTCACGTTACATTTTCGGACATGCATAAAGAGCCAACATGATTTAATCACAAAGTGTCCTCATGCAGGCAACCTTTGGAAATTTCTTTTCAATGGATAAAATACCATGCCATGAATTGCACATAATAAGAGTAAAATAAATCTTCTGAAATTTTTTATCATTCTGCAATCCACAAAAAAAACATGGTTACTCACGCTACGGTTACTCACGTTACATTTTGTCCAACCCATCTCAGAATTTTATGCCATGATGTGTTTTTTTTTGACTAAATTATCATAGTTAGTATGTAGGCATCAGAACCACTAAAAACTCTGACTTAAATTTGCATTTTGGATCTCCAATGGCAAGTACTCCCAGATAGAGGTTTTCATCTGACATTATTCTGATACTATTACAGTGCATTCTGATCTTTTATCAGGAATGTGTTGTTTCCTCTTGAGTCCAACTGTTATTTAGTTGTTGTTTTTTAACTAAATACGCTGAGCCATCAGAACAGATAGATACAAACCTGTCATGTTCTGAGAGTCTGCTAAAACTGATGTATGCCACTACAGCACAGACTATAGGGTCCATAAAGGCCACACTGTCAGAGACCATGACGTGGAGACTGGGTTCCAGAGTATACCATTGTACCGGGTCCCAATACCGTAGCTTAGTGTGAAGTGCCAATTCAAATTTAACCTTTGTTCCAAATAAACTTTTTAATTTC
Organism: Patiria miniata; assembly: GCF_015706575.1. NCBI lineage: Eukaryota > Metazoa > Echinodermata > Asteroidea > Valvatida > Asterinidae > Patiria > Patiria miniata. The sequence continues at coordinate 23,356,196 of NW_024037059.1, read as the reverse complement.
AATGTAGGAACGTACATGTGTCTTCCTTATTACATTCAACATACAAAATCAATAACAATAATTTACTGGGATTCAATTAAAGTTATATGATATTATGCTGTCTTAAAGACCAGTTTGCACCATAAACAGCATAAAATATGCTTAAAAGTATCTTAAATACTTGAGGTTCTTTGGTTTAAAATAAACAGTTTTCAATAAAATGCAACATTATCAAGCAAAAGTCAGTTTGGGTATAGTTTGGGTGACTTCGGATAAAAAAAAAAATTGGTTACTCACGTTACATTGACCAAAAAAGGTATAAAATGCTACTTTTTGATATTCAAAGATGGATGACGGCTGTGAATTGATGTATGTTTCAGAGGTTAAGACAATCATACAGGCTAGGAATATGGTTATGATTGAAATATCTCTAATTACGATTTCTCAAAAAATGTTTGATAAAATTGGGTTTTCTTTGTTTATTTCACATACTTGAATGTATAATCTGTAATAAAAATGTGAAACTGGGTTAAAAAATTTACCTTTTTTTCTTAGCCATGTCCATCAAACCGTGGAATTGCCTATAATCATATTCCCATCTGGGAAACGATTGCCATTGGTCACGAGACATAACCTTGTGAATGTGATCCACACACCTGATCTAAGGGGAGGATCGGGAACACCTTGTCGTTGCTCGTTGTGGAAGCCGTCCTGAGCTTGAATTATTTATGTTCAGGCTGGGGGAGGGGGGTCATCAAACAGAGTTCCATTTCTGCAATGGGTAGCCGCTGCATGTTGGTCACCGCCTCGTCGTCCTCGGATGAACCACTCGAATGTAAGGACCGAGTTTACTCCGGTAATCGAGGGGCTGTCTGGCATGTTTGTAGGGGCAGGCTGCCCAGGGCCACGGGACAGTGGTCGGGCAATGGCCTCGGAGACAATAGACATAGACGAGTGTTAGCTCAGTGCAGGCGGGGATGCTGGATAATCATGTGTGGTATGTCCCTTTGTCCCTGAGCCACCCAACTGTGACCAATGACTGAGGGCATCGGAACGTGGCTCACCACTTCAGACGGGCCACGGATGGCGCCCAGCTGGCGGTTGGCAGATATTACCCACAATGAAGCCAAAATTGATTGAAAGGCTTGCATAAAGTTGGCTCAGGAGACCGAGTCCTCACCCCAGCGGTGTTTGCCCTGGTGGGATCGGTCTGACGAGTCCTCCGAGCGAAGAATGACGTGATCGTCGACCTGCCTTATTCTTCTTACCCTTCTCTTTTTGAAGAACAGCCCCGGGTACATTCGTTGAAAATTTGGATGATGCTTGGGGCGGTCCCTCAGAGCAGGATATAATATAGAGCCGGGCAGTCTGGGGTTCCCCCAGATGGCCCGCTCTGCATCAGTCATGTAATGTCCAGCCGGCAGCGCCTCAAGCCCCATGGGTTGAGTGAGCACTGTGCGGTCCAATGGCCCGTACAAAGGTCCGTCCCGGCACTCTGTGGTGTTCTCCACAGTGCTGGGGGACATGGGGGATTCAAGCCCACTGAACCGTGGAGGCTATTCCCCTCGGGCTGCCCTGTGTTTGGGGATGGGACGGAGGGTGTAGTGAAGCCCATTTCAGAGCCATGTTCACCCTGTCGACCCTTCTTAGGTTTGGTTCTGGCACAGGAGTTTAAGTTTTGTTAAAAAACCGTGCCAGACCGCACCTTCCGTTTGGTTGTTCCGCATTCGCTGGCAGGAGATGGGGACAGTTACATGTCCCCTTTTCAGTCAACAGAACTGCCAGCGCCTGCCGACTGTGGCTGCAGGTGCCGGACGGGAGACCGCTGATGCGGTAACGGCTCAGCGCTACCAGCAGCGACTCCCAAGAACTTGGTCTGTCCCGGGGGAAGTTTCATTCCCCAGATGTGACAGGGCCAGTCCTCTCCAAATGACTCATTTCTAATAAATAATCTCACAACAAGATGAAACTATAACTCTACTAATAACTCTTTAATCAAATCTTTTCTTAAGTGATAAAGGGTAGCAGAAAAACGACGAATAATACAAGCGTTATTATAAGCACGTCCTACCCGACCTGCCGCTAAGAGAAAAGAGGACGTTCACAAGGCATGCATGCCGCGGGGCACTATGGCGCTATTGTGCAAACTCTTAGCATAGTTACCTGTCGGTAAAGGAAAATATGCATAAGTAGATTATTATACAGGTAAGTTGAGTGAAGTAGACCAGAACAATTTATAAATGTCGGGAAATTGTCAGGTCAGGGAACCAGACTACCTGGCTGGCACTGGTTTATGGATGTATAACCAAGAGCAAACAAAATGTGGACTAACTAAATTTGGTAAATTTGATTCCATACCTTGCTTACCCTGTTAGATTTGTTATAAAATTCTCACAATAGGTTTGAGAATTTTGAAAGAAATGTATTCTTCCCATCTTGAAAGTGAACTTTTATTCAATTTAATGCCTATTTCTCAACTTGGGTCTTGTTGTTCATATGGACTTTCATCCAGGGTGAAAACTGGGAGTGTGAAACATTTGAACGGGATGGGGGATTTCATAATTTGATTTTAGTTCAGTGTAAAACCATTTAAATCAAAGTTTCAACTGAAATCAACAACCGTTTTCAGCAATATTAAAATTGTGTCTGAACCAGAGCAATAAATATGTTAAAGTACTTACAAAGTCACTTCTGTAGCCCACTATTCTTTTTGGAGTACCAAAATGCTCCCTTGCCCTGATAAACACTTGCATGATGAATGTTGCCACTGGGAAAAAAAGGAATTTTTCATAGCATGAACAAAACAGAATGGAAGTCAGCACCTGAATTTCTCTCATAGGAAATCCAAGCAGAGAGTGCCACAATGTCCAATCTGCCATGTACCTACAAAGACAGCAAAATGTATCCAGAGGAATGTTTACTTTTGCTTTATACAGTACACTCTCCTTAAGTCAAACCTCAAGGGAATGGATACAAAATTTGAGGTAGCAAGAGTTCAAGTTAAATTCCTGGTTTTTTTTTTACGGTCATGTCATTTACACATACATGAATGTACATGAATGGCTTCTACCATTACTCTCTATGCAATGGACACATTATTTGGCACAATTTACTTTTCCCATTCTAATGGTGCATTTGTTTTAGTTACAAAGCATCATTTTACTCAGATTTCATATTGTTCTTACCTATTAAACCATGCCAATAAACCACTCAAATTGTGTAACTGTGTGTAGCAAATCTTTATTTCATGTCGTTTATTTATCGATATCCATGAACCACGCTCGGGGTTCTCAGGGTTTTACGATTGTGCGGCGTGGTCACATGGCCGGCCCTGTTTTAATCAATAGAGGGCCCACCAGCTGCAACTGGGCCAGGGTAGCGATCAGGGCTATCTCACACACATCCTCAGTGGTTTCCAATTTGGTCACATGGCCACAAGGGCGGATCCAGGGGGGGGCCAAAGGGGGCCATGGCCCCCCCCAAAACGAAACAATTTTTTTTTTTTATGTGACATCGCAATAAAGGCAGGCAATGAGTACACCACCATCTTTTCCTCAAAAAACATTGGTTAAAGTGGTCAGAAATTGCCTCAGATCGCACCACAGAGCATCTAGAATCCAAAAAAATTTCGGGGCCCTTAAGCGGGCCCCGAACCCCACGCCGTAATTTTTGTGACCCACTTTTTGGGGGGACCAAAATTTTTTGGGCCCCCTCCAAAATTGTGTTCTGGATCCGCCCTTGCATGGCCACTGCAAACAGCTATTGATTGAACTGCTGGTGTGCAGACTACAATTGTGATCAGGCTTATTCGAAAGCCCGGATTTGTTGTGTTTATGGGCTCAAGTCTGTATGCAGCATGCACACTGCAACCCCACTTGAAAAGACAAAGTTCATTGGGCAGTAATGACTCACGAAAAAAGTTTTGTGATGTTGTAGTGTGCTTTGGGGCCATTCAAAATGTTCAATATTTTTAAATTTCATTTTTTTTCTCAAAATAATGGGTGAGTGGGTCAAGGTAAATAATTGAAAATCGAAATTCACTTTTCATCGAAAAAGCAAAGAAAGAAAAAGCCCCCAAAAAAGAGGTAGATCTTTCGACTTGCCTGAACTACGCGCCAGCAGATCCTATGCGCGTTTATCGGCATTTCCATGACTTTAAACATGGCCGTCCCCATGGATGTTACAACAACAATGTAGTCAGCATGCAAGAACCCAGCAGATCTTTGTACTTTTTGGACAGAACAAAAGCTGATGAGAAGAAATCCATGTTGGCCCTTCAAAAATTTTGTTTGTGCGTCCAGTTTGTTGTCCAAAAGTCCAAAAGAAACAGCTTTTGCATACCCTGTCCGCATTTTGTGTAACTATAAATTAAAAGTAAAACAGTACCAAAACAGGTATTGTTCAGGCATGCAACAGTCCTAGCTGATAAGGAAATCCTTTTTTATTTATTTTTGTTTTACTTTTTTTTTAAATACAGTGTAAAAGAACACTGAAAAACACTACAACGTTTTGTGCGATTGGCAATTTCCTCTTGTTTCAACTTCAAAGTTGCATGCTGGAAGCCTGGAAAGGCCACTGAAATCTCCTGAGCTGGGAGAGCATTGACCTAAAATATCTGGCTCATTTGAAGCATTACTTTGTTCTTCAGTGTATAGCCTATAGGATATAATAGCAATTCAACATTTAAACAAGTCAGGCATGTTTACAAACACAAATGCCCTGCAACCGTGACTGTTCCCATGACATGACACCACTCTTTGAACATCAACTGTAATACCTGGGTCAAATGGAACGTTCATTGACATCCTTATTGTTTTCTGTAGGTTATGGATTTATGCCTATGATCCCAGAACTGAAATAAATATGTGTGATGCTTTTCTGTTGGGAAGGCATTGTATGAGATTTAAAAGAGTAAATGATGGGAATAGATCCTGTACAAAAATGTTTTGGATAAAGGTACATGTGTAATTAAGTACAAAGCTCTGCCCAGAGGACTATATGATGTAAATTCCATGCTTGTTTATTGAGAAATAAAGCTTATAAGCAGAATTGTTGTGCAGCAAAGAGATTGATAGGAAAAACTGTTAGATATATTTAGCAAAGAAATGGAAAAACATAATATGAAACAACCGTTAATTGACATGGGTAGCAGGCAATGACTTCACAGTTGGTGTTGAGGAGCATTTTTTTGTTCTGAACTATTACCTATTTCAAAGTGGCCATGCTGTGGTACTTGAAATACAACCAAATATGGTCGCTGAAGTGACAATCATAAACACGACAAAGAGATTTCATCCCTTGTAATACATGTACATTAATGGTGAGAGGGTGTCATAATGCTTGGAAAATGGTCGTATAAGCTCTGATGAGAGGACTATATTATGTAAATTCTATGCTGATTTCAAAAGAAAGTGCAAGTAGCAACCAACAAGCTGAATTCATAAAACAACACAGCTGTACATAGCAGGAAATAAAAGATCACATAAGAATTTTTTAGTAAATAGAAATAGATTCTGTGGGGAAGAACTTTCTTAGGATTACCAACAGCTATGATCGACAAACCAAATTTGAAGTTCATATGTAATCATCATGTCGGTTTTAAGGCCGTTGTCCAGTCTGTTCTGGGTTGGCCTGCTTTCTCCCTATGGCTCTCCTCCACTTGGCCCTGTCCGTCGCGTCCCTCGCATTGACTCCAAGCAGTCGCATGTCATCTGACACGGAGCTCTGCCAAGTCTTGCGCGGTCGGCCGACGGGTGTGGGCCCACCCACAATTACGTTGGTACACCTCTTGACCCAGTTGACATCCTCCTTTCTCTCCACATGACCATATGTAAGTATTTCACAAATTATCGCGCTGACAAGATTTCTATCGTTTTAGCCTCTGTGACCTTGACCTTTGACCTTAAATGCAATAGCCTCTTGGGATTACCAAGAGCAATCCACAAACCAAATCTTAAGTTCATATGTAAAGTATTTCTCAAGTTTAATACCGCGCTGACAAGATTTCCATTGTTTTAGCCACTGTGACTCCTTGACCTTTCAGCCCCATATGCAACAGGCTTCTTTGGACTACCAAGAGCAATCCACAAACCGAATTTGAAGTTCATATATAAAGTATTTCTCAAGTTATTGCGCTTGCATCAGCTCTCATTGGTTTTGTACACGATTCTAATCGAGGTCGTACTTGATTTGATTCCTGTCCTCAATTCATCGATAATGTTGCACATGTGTGTCCTCGATTTACACCATAACAAACGCATGTTCGTAAACAACGGTAATCGCGGACCCCCTATTGTTCCTAATCCTCATTCCTTTGTTTGTTTTTTAAGCAATAGCTTTTGTCCTCCGGCATTTTTTGTCCATGGTTTGAATGCCTGAACACGCCCACCCACACACACACCCAAGGAAGGACAAGACGGAAACAGTATGCCCCTTCCGCTTCGCCGCGGGACATGAAAATGAAATTTGGTCTGGGTCAAAACAATTTCGAAAAAAATTCCAAATTAAAAAAATTGAAAATTTTGAATGAGGTTGCCTTTCTGACATGCTCAACCACTGCATCATTTACTTTTCATCAAAGCTATGGGCATGTGCAATTGTGCATATACAAATATTGCAGGAAAATTCAAGATTCCAACCACATGCCAGTAAACACCCTTTGTCAATGGGGTGCATGGATAGAGGGTCAAGCCAAGGACATGAGTGTCTGCGTGAATGCCAAGACATCATCGGACATGCGGCGCCGATCCTTGGAACAGCGTGTTATATTCCAAGTGGGCACACTCCACCCTGATGGGACGAACTCCCCCCGCCCCCCCCCCCCCCAGTCGTGTGGGACGAGTCTACGAGAGAATACTTACCCAAATAGCAACTACATTTGCATATTTCCCTTTGCCGGCAGGCCAATTCGCTAAGCGTTTTATCGCACAATAATGCGCTTCTTGGCGCCCACCCATGATGCCATGCGACGTCGCCGCCATATTGAATCTGCCTCTTTTCTCGTGCAAGTCAAGAAGGTAACTAGCCGAGCTTAGAGTGTGGGAGGGATGCTATTTGGGTAAGTATTCTCTCGTAGACTAGTCCCACACGACTGTGGGGGGGGGGGGGGGAGTCTACTTCGTTCATCTTACCCAAATAGCAACTACATTTGCATAGAATAGCACCGATATCTGGAGGAGGGTGCGAGGCGCATATGGGTGAATTGTGTTCTCTCGTGGACTAGTGAACCTTCTTTCTAAGAGAATACAAACTCACCACAAGGGAGGTACTCCTGATGCTCTAGGAGGTTTCGTCTCTCGTCATGCTCCCTTTTGATGAGGCCATGGCTGCTGACAGGACTGTCCGGCCTGGTACGCCCTCAGTTTGGAGTACATCTTTGAGGTAGCAGGATGTGAACGTGGAAGAAGATTTCCAACATGCTGCTTTTGTGATTTCTTCTAGGGAAACTCCCCTGAAGAAAGCCAATGATGTTGACAGTGCTCGCACTTCATGAGCATGTGGCTTCTGTTTATATGAACCCTCATCTGTCGAAGGCCAATGTGGGTTCGCTAAGTTAATCACTGACACTATCCATCGAGCAATGATGTCACGTGAAGCCTCATGGTGCGGAACAGTTGTGAGGTCCTTTCACATAGTGCCTTGGTCTGGCTGATGTACCATTTAAGAGCCCGCACTGGGCACCAGACTTTGTCAGCAGGGATAGTTGATATTGTACGTATTTCTGGTACAAAAATATCCGGAGGCGTTAAACCCATAGATTGGTTTTTAGTCAGGAATGCTGTTGTGGGAATGAGTCGGACGCCTCCTGGTTCCCAACGGATGTGTCCAGGTTCAACAGAAAGGGAGTGTAGTTCACTCCTTCTGCGAGAGGTGGCTACAGCCAGGAGAAACACCAGTTTAAGAGACATGTGGTACAATGAAGCCTGGCCCAGGGGCACGAAGGGGGGCTTCATTAATATCTGTAAGACTTGGTTGAGGTCCCAGGAAGGTATAATCTTTCTTATTGGGGGACGCTAAACAAACATTCCTTTGAGGAGATGGGTCACCGCTTTGTTGTTTGAGATTACGGAACCATCTTTAAATCCGTTGTGGATAGCGGAAAGGGCAGACCGGTAGTTCTTGACTGTTAGACCCTGATTATAAAGGTACAGCAAAAAATCCCCGACCAACGTCAGAGGAGCTGAGGTTGGATCAACCAATTGCCGTCCACACCATTTGTAATAATACCGAAGTCTCGAGTCGTAAATTTTTCTTGTAGTGGCTCGGCGGCTGTGTGCTGCGAGAGTGGCAGCGTCTTGAGAAAGGTCTGCTGCTCTGAAGGACTGTTGCACAGAGGCCAACAAGTTAAATGGAGGTCTCTGGGGGCTGGATGAAGATAAAGGGACTGTGGTTGGAATATTATGTCCGCTCTCTGAGGTAGTATCCACGGAGTGCGAACTAGCAGTCTGATCAGCCTCCGAACCAGGGCTGGCATGGCCAGAATGGGGCTATTAACTACATTCTGCACGTCTCCTTTTCTAACTTGTTTAGGACCTTTGGAAGCAGGGATATTGGTGGGAAAGCGTACGTGAACGTCCCGTTCCATTTTATTGCTAGTGCGTCCACTGCCAATGCTTTTGGGTCTGGGCGTCGTGAGCAAAATCCTGGAAGTTGAGCATTGATGGCTGTTGCGAAGAGGTCGATGTGGGGTCTGTCGATATTGGTGAAGAGGAGACGGACAATCTCTCTGTTGAGTGTCCATTCTGTTGGAATTATCAAACCCCTGGACAGGGCGTCCGGGATCTCGTTCTGATCTCCCGGAATGTGGGAAGCGGAAGTTGTACTTCTTCCCAGATGCACCAATGGAGGATGTCCCAAGTCAGATAACACAGTTGGGGCGATCGGGTGCCACCCTGACGATTGATATACGACACTTTGGTCGTGTTGTCTGTTTGAATTAGTACTGTGTGTCCCTGTATTGTCGGCTGGAAATGTTGTTGGCCGTAGAATACTGCTTGCAGTTCCAGAATGTTTATGTGTCGATTCTGGAAATCTGGTCCCCAGGTTCCGCCTACCTGGCATGGGGAGAGAGTTGCTCCCCATCCTAGATTTGATGCATCGGTTGCGACGGTTAAGGAGGCCTGAGGACGAGGGAAGGCTAGGCCCGTCCGTAAGTTCTGAGCGATTGACCACCAACGGAGGTGAGGAAGGAGACCTATAGTGATCGGAACTTGAATATGGATTGGATCCCGTTTTGGTCTGTAATGGGCCAGTAGGTGGAGCTGGAGGGGGCGCATGCGGAGCCTGCAATAAGGTACAAGATCGATCATCAGTCCCAACAGCACGAGCCATGCTCTTGCTGGGGCCACATTCTTTGAAAGGAACATGAGAACACAACCTTGAAGATTTAGTATACGCTCTTTGGTTGAAGTTGCTGTGCCCTGGCACAAGTCTATGTCTGCACCCAAAAAGACTGGATGCTGTGTTGGAGTTGGGTGAGACTTTGTTTTGTTGATAATAAACCGAGTTTGGATGTCAGAGCCCATGTTGACTGGATCGCATGAAGGGTTTCTATTTCTGTGCGCCCTATGACTATCCAGTCGTCCAGATACATGAAGATTAGGATGTTTCGTTTTCGTAAGCTTGCTGCTACTACTCGTGATATCCTTGTAAAAACCCGTGGGGCTGTGGATAGACCAAATGGGAGAGCGATAAACTCGTCTGTGTTCCTTTTGTATCTGAATTGTAGGTATTTGGAATGATGCCTGTAGATTGGGACGTGTAGGTAGGCATCTTTGAGGTCTAGTGATGCTGCCCAGGATGGAACTGGAATTGAATCTAGAATGACTCTTAGAGTTTCCGTGGTCGGATGAATTTGTTGAGAGGTTTGAGATTTATGATGGGGCACCACTCGCCGGTCCCTTTCTTTGGGGTCAGGAAAAATGTTGACAAGAAACTAGTGTCCCTCGGAGAGACCTGCTGGATTGCGTTTTTCTCCAGCAGAGAAATTATCTCTTCTTCTAGTGCCTTTTGTTTTTCTTTGTTCCTTGGCACCGGGGTGATACAATGGTTGTTTTGACGGAGGGGTACTTGTGAATTCGAGCTTGTAACCTTGCGAGGTAGTTGCGAGAACCCATCTGTCGGAGGTAATTTCTTGCCCAGGACCCTTCAAAAGAACTGAGTCGGCCCCCACGGGTCCGGGGCCAACTCGGTAACGTGAATGTCATATTCGCCAGCCCCGGTCTGTCGGGGTGCTGACGATCGCCAGCCGCGATTCTGATTTGTTCGGTAGGATGGGCGATTATGGTTGTAAGGGCGTGCTTTAGTGGCCGTTGAACCGGCTGATGCCCCTGTTGCTACATTCTGATGAAAAGGTTTGAACGGCTTGAAGGGCTTACGAGAAGGACGGAATGAGGGAGCTGCCTTTTGTTGCTTCCTGTTTTCCTTTTGTGGTTTGGCTGTGAGCTTGCGTAAGTCCAGTTTCTGAGTGGTTTTGATTCGTTTTGCCTCTGTCTCTAGGATTTCATGGAATTTCCCATCGAAGAGGTCACTAGACAGGAGGGGCAGTGATTGTAGTTTCTTTCTTGCCCCTGTGTATGGAATATAGATGGAATCTATTACGTTCTTACGACGAGCTGTTGTGGTTGGTTGCTAGGGAGACTCTTGTGAACTGATCCAAACTTGACAGAAAAGCCTCTTCAAGGCAACAAAGGGCGACTGCCATCATGTCAGGGGAAATTTTTGACTTTCTTTTCACTGCAAACATCAGATATTCTGACAAGAGGAGGAGGAAGGAATTGATTTTCAAGCCAAATCTGGCCGCTGAGTCAATCTTTTTCATGGTCTCCTCGAGTTTGTTCTTGGTAGGGTCTTTGAAAGATGACTTAGATGGTTGGTATTTCCCATCAGCTACCAATTTGTCCTAAGCTATATCAGGAATTGGCGGTACTACCACCACCGGTAATGCTCATAGTCTGCCTTAGCGAACTGGTAGTATTTCATTTCCCTTGGACGAAAGGGTCTCCACATCTTTGCACCCGCGAGTTTCTTCATGCGGTCAATGCAAACGATGTCCAATGGTAAATGAGGAAAGAGTGGGTCCTGAGCTGAAGCTTGGGATGAACCGGTTCTACGCTTGAACGATTTACATGTACTTTCAGGCTGACTGGTTTCACCCACTGTTGGTATTTTCAATACTCGGGTCATGTCTCTTTGTAACAGACGGAGTTGCGTCTCGAAGGGAGACAGGTCCCCTGGGTCTGCAAAATCATTGGAATTCGAACAAGTCCGGGGATGATTCATAGTTTGGGTTTGTGGCACTCCACTCTGATTTTTCAGCATTGTTCTCGGTCCTGTCAGAGAACTGCGAAGATGGGTGGATTGAAATGAATGCGTGAGGAATTTTACGTGCCTCCCGTGTAACTCCCGAAGTTGAAGGTATGTCTGAATTATCTTGAACCTTCGGCACGGAAGTGTGTCCTCCCGATTTGGATGTTTGTTCCACATAAGGGGAGGTAGAGACTGGTGGGGCTCTTTGTGCCGCAAGAGCGGATATAGAGTCACTGAGAGACTGAAAGGCTTCCATAAAAACCTCAGTAGATACCTCTTTTTCTTCTGTGAATGACGGGAATGTCCGTCGAAAAAGTCGCCTGATGAGGACGATGAAGATCGGTATCGGCGCTTATGTTTCTTTTTAACGTGTTTCTTATCTTTCTTTTGGGTACGACTTGTTACACTGTCTTGAGTACTTGAAAGATTAAGCACTGGAACTCCAGAGCACTGATCCAGAGCTATATGCCATGCCGTGTGAGGACGGTTGGGTTATTGGTAGTTCGTCCGTCGGCAGAACGGGGGCCGTGGAATTACCACCAGGACCGAAGGATTTCCCCCTTGTGTCCTTGGAGGACTGGCTTGATCCATTTGGTGGTACCGTGGTCAATAAGCCAGCAGGTTCCGATGGTGTGCATGGGCTATCTGTAGTCTTTTTCTTTGGTTTCGGACAGACGGGAGTTGTTTCAGTGTTCGTCGGTTTCTTTGCCGGGACTTTCCTGTGTTGTTTCCCCATAGAGGCGTCAGTCAGCAAGCTCTCCGCTGTGGGTTCCATTTTATCGGGGGACTGTTCCCTGTGCTTGTTACGCGATGCCATAGCAAAGAATACACTGTACAATGTACTCGGTTGGATGCACCGCAAGAAAACACTAAGAACACAGTGCGCTTTTGTTATGAATGGTGCGTTGTGACACAACCACTGCACACAGGAATGCAATTAAAAATAACAATAGAGTCATTCGCTCACAGATCAGACATTGCCTTGACGTATGTGCATATGCCACTAGCGGTGTGTGGTCGCTCGGAAGGGATTGTCCCTGTTTCTATCCGCTATCGACCAAAGACCACTGCTGCAAAAAGCAGTAAACGCCACGAGGAGAAGACTGTTTCTTCTCACCGTGGGCGGTAGTGGTAATGTGGGTTGAGTCCAGGGTGAGTAACTCGTATCCACCTGATGCAGGCTTCGATAAGTACGGTCTATCGTCGTACTAAAGTCGTATGGTCTCCTACGTCGCTAAGAGAAAAGAGGCAGATTCAATATGGCGGCGACGCAGCATGGCATCATGGATGGGCACCAAGAAGCGCATTATTGTGCGATAAAATACTTAGCGGATTGGCCTGCCGGCAAAGGGAAACATGCAAATGTAGTTGCTATTTGGTTAAGATCATCACTACTGGTGGCCACAATCTTGCCTTTATGAGTAACATAGGGGCATTAGGTGTCTTCATTCAAAATGCCTGAAGAAGCATTTGGAAGAGAATAAAAAGAGATTTTGGCATGCCTTCCTCAATCTCAAGGAAAAAAGCAGTGAATTCAACACATTGCCTCTGCGAGCAGCTGTTGCTAGCATTGAGATACTCGCAAGCTTGTGTTCATAGAAATGGGAATGTCAATCAGTTATAAGTATTCTAAAACATAAATAACAATGCTCTGATGTGGAATAATGGTTAACTTACTCTTTCGAGAGACCCCACTGCCTAAATTGTGATCCAGATCAAACGGATCTTCGATGGCGAATCCACGTGCAGAACCAGTCCACATCTTCTCAAAGCGTGATAGCAGCTGATGCTGTCTAATACACACTACATGTTTCTTGCTACTGAACTCTTCTGTGAAGAAACGCAGAAATCCTAGCCACAATTCTCCCACAGATTCCTTGTTGCTACTTCTCCAAATGTGCCTCTGTAATATGAAATTGTTAGTAAAACGAAATAAATAACGAAAATCTATACATCAATATGGGCGATTCCCAATACAGTGCGCCACCAAGAGGTTGTCAAGGAGAGTCCATTTTTCACAGTGCGTTGTGGGAGACAGTCCATTTTTTTCTAATTCAAGTACTTCCACTGTTTTATTCATGCTGACAGTAACATTGGATGTATACATTATAAGTAGTAAAATTAAAACAAGTCATAAATTACGTTTGGATTAACTTATTTTAAGATAGATGCACAGAAGCATCAGCATAGGGGGTCAGGAGAAGCCAAGGGCTTTTATTCCTCCCCCTATCCAATTTCCTATATCACCCGTATTATAGCTACATTATGACATTAACTTTGTTAAACATATAAGTACAAGGACAAGTGACTTATTACAAGAGGAAAATTAACAACACAATACAAATTCGCCATGGCGCGGACACTTATACTTGTTATTTTGTCCGGTCAGTAGTTTAGTAAATGTGTGATTCAAATATCTTTAGTTTTTCTTTTCTTTTTATCGAGATGGTGTTTTTTGTGAGGCGGCAGAATGCTACGACCTGATGTATCATAAATTTCCTCGAATTGTCGCGGCAAGTCGGCCATGTTTTTGTCGACCGTAAAGTTGAAACATCTAAGGAAACAACTGCAAAAGTTGTCGCAAAACGTAAATATTTTCACGACAAGCTCTTTTCTGCCAACAGTAAATAACAATTTGGCACTCTCAACTCATTGCTTAATAACACCACAAAATTACTTCCAGCATGTGGTTCTGTGTCTCAATTGGCAAATCGTTTTGCAACCTTCTTTGTTGAAGAAATACAGCTAATCAGACAAAATCTTGACTTGGAATCTTGCCCACAAATTCTTCAATCTGATATTGACTCCTGTGTATTGAATGATCAACAGGTTGTTGGTAATTTGGAAAGCACGTCGGGTGGTATGGAAAGGTTTGAAAATGTCGAGAGTGATGATACCACTGAGCTTCATGAACTGAAGCCTGTTTCTCTCGAGGAAATGGCTTGTATGCTTAACAAGTGCTCCAACAAATCATGTCTGCTCGATCCTATCCCGATGTGGCTCCTCAAAGACAATTCAAGCCTTTTCATTAAAGCCTTGGCTAACATTGTCAATGTATCTTTTGCAACAGGTATTTTCCCAAATTCTTTGAAAGATGCTATAGTGACACCTATCATAAAAAAGCAGACTATGGATCCTAATATTCTTAAGAATTATAGGCCCATATCTAATATCAAGGTTGTCGCTAAGGTCGCTGAAATGGCAGCTTCTAGTAGGTTGTCTCACCATCTTCATAACAGCTTGGATGAGCCATTTCAATCGGCCTATAAACCTTTTCATTCCACTGAGACGGCTCCTCTTAGGGTAAGGAATGACATTGCCTCTGCTATTGACAACAAGAACGCAGTCTTTCTTGTTATGTTAGATCTATCGGCTGCGTTCGATACCATCGATCATGCAATATTTGTCAGTCGGCTTTGTCATAACTTCCATTTTAAGGGTCGTGCTCTGAATTGGTTTGCAAGCTACCTAAGAAACAGGAAAAACTGTGTCTCAATTTCAGGTGAATTTTCAAAGGAACATCAATTGGATTTTGGCCTCCCTCAGGGATCCATCATAGGGCCAAGAGGGTATACAATGTACACTCATCCAGTTGGGGACATTCTACGCAAGAATCATGTCAACTTCCACATTAGTGCGGACGACATGCAGATTTATGTCGGTTTCAATCCGAGAATTGATGGTGAATGCGAGTTGGCACTTAACAAACTCAGAACATGTGTACAACAAATAAAATCATGGATGTCGCAAAACAAGCTGCAACTAATCCAAGCAAAAACAGAGTTTTTTGTTGCAGCTTCTTAGAGAACTATCCGTAGTCTTTCAGACGTCAAGCTAATTCTTGATGATGTCACCATCGCCCCGACACAGACACTGAAGGATCTTGGAGTCTTCTTTGATCCTGTTTTGAACATGTCTTGCCAAATCTCATCTGTTGTTAAATGTGTCAGCTTCCATCTACGCAATCTGTCAAGAATTCGCCGTTTTATAGATCAGGATACTTGCAAGCTTGCTGTTCAAGCTCTTGTGTTTTCCCGGATCGACTATGGTAACGCCTTACTGTTTGGAGCCACTGACTATGACCTAACTCGTCTTCAACGCCTACAAAATAGAGCGGCAAGACTGATATTTTTGGTAGGGCGTGATACTTCCAGTGCCCCCTTGTTATGTCGTCTTCATTGGCTGCCAATCCGTAAACGTATTGAATTCAAAATCCGTGTCATCGTCTACAAATGCATTCATTCACAAGCCCCGGGTATCTTCAAAATCTGATTTCATTTCGCAAACCTAGATATGCCACTTGCTCTTCGCTAGACTCAACTCTTCTCACTGTGCCTAAAACCAGAACCCGTACAGGTGATAAAGCATTTCAAGCCGCTGGACCACGCCTTTGGAACTGTCTTCCCATCAACATCAGGGAGGCCAAAACCTTGGGCATTTTCAAAGGCCTTCTGAAAACACACGTTTGTCTAATTTCTTGTATTGCTTTGTACTTCATTTTGTTACTGATGTTCTGTATTTTGAGTTTCATTGTTCATTGTGTAATTTATTATATGTATTACCTTGTACAGCGCTGTGTTCCTTGAAGGGCGCTTTATAAATGCCTAATTGTATTGTATGTATAAGGAAAGATGTGTTTTCAAGGCATATTTGGCAGCAAACATCGTTCAGCCAGCCGATTGTGTAGGCAGCCATTTAGAAGAGTCTAGAAGTATGCGGTGCACATGACAACGCACTAACCAATAACATGTGATACCTCATAATGAACATTTAATTTCTCATGAATATTTAACATATTGGATATTCATTAATCTTCAACAGGCACTTTAAATATATCAAACGGCCTCTCAATGGCAACAACCACTTGTAGTCGAGTGGATAAGTCTGGTGTGTTTAATCATGAAAGTTTTCTCCTCTCCAGGTTCTATTCCCATGGATGTTCGTTAAGTAGCTATACTGATTTACAAGAGGCCAGTAGAGGGGCGAGTCGAGGAGGGAAAGTAGTTCATACCATATACTGTTTAGGAGAAAACCCAGGGAGAAGTATTGTCCAGAAAAAAAATACAGATTTATCAGAACAATAACAGAGAGTGGTCGGGTTGTGCCCGACCACTCAAATATTACTTACATTCAATTATTATTACACTTATCGTTGAATTTAAGTAAACTTTAACCCCAACGGCTGTCCACCACTGCAACTTTACTCTAGGAGAAAACTGTCAACAGCTTTTTTTGAAGGAGGAAGGTGATGTAGAACAAAGAATTTTAATGGGTAATGAGTTTCACAAAGCAGGTAGGCGATGAAAAAAAGAATTCTTAAGGCCAAAAAAAAAAGTCTCCGGTTTCTGGTATGGAGCTTGTCCAAAAAGTGGTGCGGCGATGCGTTTTTTTTTTTTTTTACCTGACTTTTTTGCTTCAAATGTCGGCTGATGACTGCAATGGTGCTCGACTAAACTTAGTGCAAATATATGGGAGTCCAGAGAGGCCACATAAAGCTTATTCTCGATCATAACCCCATCTAAAAACACGTTAAAATTGTGCAGCAGCAGGATTCCAGTCAAACCAGTGAGTTTGGCGGTTTTGAAACATCGTCTTTCATTGAAAAAAAACTTTTTCATTTTGCCGACGCGCATGGCTACGGCGACGCGCGCACATACCAGAAACCGGAGACTTTTTTTTTTGGCCTAAGAGTGTTACATCTGGAGTACGGAATGAGACTGGTTGGGAAATCTCTATGATGGTTTACACAAAAGAGTTTGTTAAATCTTAAAATTAATGTGGCCTGACGTTGCGAACTTAGCAAGTTCTTCTTCAGAGGCTAAAACAGAAATGACAGAGGTACATACATTAACATGGGGGTGCACACAAACATGCAGGGCTGAAAGAAGAAACACAAAAGGAGGATTAGGTGTGAAAGGTGTGGAAAGATGCAGGGGAGGGTGGATGAGAGAACAAAGAAACAAAGGGAGATGGCAAACCACAAGGGGTCTGGTGTAAACAGGGGAGGGACCAGAAAGGGGAAGGATCAAAGGTCACAGGGAGTGGGAACGGACAAAAGAGTGTGAGAGTGAAGGGATGATGGGGGGGGGGGGGGGGGGGGGGGAACAGTATTGAGGTGGAAAGGGATGAAAGATCAGGGAAGGTGGGTAAACACAAACAAGGAAGACCAGATGGATTATCTGTAACAGAAGACAATGGAGGAAGAAAAGGATTAATCATTTCCAAGTTGGATGTTGAGACCATGTGGTTGAATAGTTTGAAGAGAGTTTGTTATCAACATCAGTATGATTGTAAAAAATTTGGTAACAAAAACAGAGACTTAACTGTTTTCTCCTTGATTCAAGTGAAAGAAGTTTTAGTTGTGACAGCCCCTGGGAGTAATCCAAATAGTCATCTGCGTCATGGTTAATTGCATGTTGGTGGAAGTAGAATTGAGTAAAATCCCGTTGAATCCTTTATATATACGATTTGTATTACACTTATTACAAGATTGAAACCATATGGGGCTAGCGTAATCAATGATCGGTTTACACAATGCTAAATAGAGCTGGTTTGTTGTAAATGCTGAATGTTTTAGAACATACAGCATTTACATGTTTTTTTGCCATTGAGGATCAGATTGTATTATTACTCCAAGATATTTATGTTCCGTAGAAGCTAATATGTTCTTGCCAAGTATATTGTAATTGTGAGTGAATACATTTTGACGTCACCTAGAAATGGGCAACAAAGCACATTTTGATGGGTTAAGAGACGTACCGTTTTTTACTCGATGATAAAATCCTACAAAGTGGTATGGGCATTGGTTAATGAGGTCCATCAGGTGAGAGTGAGACGCATTAATAAGTTAAGAAAGTTACATTACCAGTTCCTTTAGGTCACTGAAGAACCATGCATTCCAGCCCTCCACTAAGTTTTCAGGTTTTTCGTTGCCACCATACAGCTGTACAGAAAAAGAATCAGTATTTGTGATAATTAATATGGAGATTCACTTATTCACCACATGTTCTAAGAAGAAATTGTTACAAAGTAGAGCATTCTGAGCATGATTTACAAATACCAGATGTTTAATGGGAGTTGTGTGAAGTTCCAATTTATTATATTTCATAAATACTCATTAGCGAGAGCTTAAATCTAACTCGTCCATTCACTATCGTGTGGTGCCAGCCGCTATCTTTGCTATTTTTGTTATAACAGCATTATTTCCGTCAGAGGTGCAAAAGAAAACAGATTTGTTGAATCAGTCAATATAGTTGGTTTAATATTGATTGAATGAAGGAATATTGAGACAAACTGCATGACATGATTGTTTTTGTTAATTTTGTTAACCCATTAAAATTGGAAGCATATCAATTGTGTATTAGTGAATTTCAAATTAATCAGAATTTTGCGAAGTGTAATCGGCCAATACGCTGAAATTCACATCATACCTCCTGTAAAACTGGGAGTACAGGTGGCTTCCTCTGTTGTAGGAAGAATATAGTCATGATCGTGTAGGCATAGGATGACAGACTTCCCTTGGAGGCATCTCCAATATCACACATCTATCCAGTCAGAATGAAAAGAACTTTGTTAAATTGATGAACCTGGTAATAAAACATATCTTTAGTTAAAAATAACCAGTAAATAAAAGGGCTAGAAAGTCAAGAGTGAGACATTTATTATTTGTTACTTTATATTGAAAGGAAATCAAAGTTCAATTTCAGTTCATGTATCTGCCCACTGCTCAAAAATTCCATTAAACATATTTCTGCCCGCTAAAGAATTTAACAGGAAAAGTATTTTCTAACAGAAACAAACATGCTACTCCACGATATTTTTGGTCTTCTAACAAAGATTGTTTTCATTATGAGCAGATATGTATGCAACGCTTTAGGAATTAGAATCCGAGACATTTCTGCTGCCTTGACAAAATGTACATGCCCTCAGGATAAAGCCCTAGTCTACCCAAGGAAATTTATATCAATGGATTAAGTTGACAGTGTCACAACTTGCTAGTCTGAGTGCCACTGTCAAACAATCCATTCATGGCCATTTCCACTTTTTGTATAAACTTCATTATGCATAATTAGTACCAAATAAAATGTTCCAAAAATTCAGCTGAAAAATTGTGTTTTGCAGTAAATATTACTTCAGTAATAATTTTTTAGGTAATATTCATCTTGAATACCGGTACTATCAAATCTTGTGAAAATGCAAAAGGGTAAGTCAATGCCAACTCCACTAGTGGTTAGATGGTCACCATCTCAGATTTTGTTATATATCAAGTATATCACACGTCTATTAGCCAAACGGACTGATTGAAAATGACAGGTATCAACTATTTTTTTGTTTCTGATAAATGACCCCAATAATACATGGCCAGAACCCCCTTTTTGTTCATGCAAATCAAGCTGTTTGTTTTAGATGTTTCGGCAACCCAGCTGAAACAGCTTGTTTCTGTTAAGATTTTTTTCTTCTTTTTCCTTCTTTTTCAGACTCTCTCCATAGGAATTGTATGTTTTTCTTCCAGACACCCACTTAGGCACTTTTATAAATATGACCAACTTTAAATTTGGCACATACAATGACTACCACCTGCAGATGTGTGGAAACATTCACGTCAAGCTGACATCATCATGTGTCATGCAACGTTGCATTAAAGGTGAATTTTCTGAGACCCTATATCTACGAAAGTACAAGTTCGAACTGAAACTTTGTATATACTGAGAAAGGGATGTGTTACAGGTAAAAATTTAAGTGAGTTATGACGACATCATCGTGTCATTTATGGTTTGACCATTAAACATATTTTACGAATAAAATATGCTGAATTCTTTTGTAATAGGTTTGGAAGGTTAGCATCCGTCACGTCCCCCTATGTCCTTGCAGGACTTGGTAGGCATGAGGGTGAGCACGAGGTCATAGATATATGCACAAAATTTGAAAACAAAATGTGAGACGTGGAAAATCATGAGTGGAAAATCAAGGGTCTAATTGATCATGACAATTTCAAGGCGCAACAAGACCTGGTTAAACACACATTCAACAAAGTGAAGTCCAGCTATTACCACCACAAAATCAATAGCTGCGAAGGAAATCAGACAGAATTCTTCAAACTAACAAATTATCTCACGCATAGAAGCACAACTCCCAGGTTTCCAATTACTTTATCTTCTGTGGAATAGCCAACTACTTCTCAACCCACTTCGTTGAGAAAATAATTAGAATCAGAGATGACATTCTCCACACCCAACCCCACTCTGGCAGATAACCCTGATCCCAGTCCAACATGCCAGTCTCCTGTCAAAAGCATTCCATCCTGTCACGATAGATTAAGTAGTGAAAATCATCAAGGCATCATCTTTAGCTGTAGTCCACTCTCCAAATCGAGTAAAAAAAGCGGCGGACTAGTAAAAACCATTCCCTAGGTAGTCGCGGCTGGTAACACAAAATTATTGTCCCGCTTATCCGTGGATTTCCTCCTTCCCCCCCCCTCCATCTAGCGAATAAAACAAAGGAAGAACATCACCTGGCTCTGTGTTATGTATTGGTATATAAAAGCATAACAAAGTACAGGACAAAGACCCTGTACGTTTTCTCCAGCATACAGTCTTGCTGGTAACCTTGCAATGATGTTGCAAACTTCATCTGCAGATGCAGGAGCAAGAGTGTCTAAGACTGCACAAGTTTTATGTGATCGATGACTGGCAGACTAGCACGAATAGATTCCATCTTGCTGGTGAAGAAGTTGCTGAAATGAGTAGCTAGATCTTCAACGAAAACATGTGTTGGAAGAGGGGAAGGCTGCTTTCTGTTCAGAAGATCGCTTTTAACTCTGAACAGTCTTTTCGTGTCACCTGAGCAGTTGTCAATTCGTTTCAAGTTGTACCCTGTTTTTCCAGCACGAACTAACGATTGGACTCGCTGACATAGCTGGCGATACAGCTGTCGATGTATTTCAAGCTTGAATGATCGCCAATTTTCTTTCAAGCTGCCTGCGAAGAAGTTTTCCATCTGCTATTTCTGGGTGTACCATTGAGTATTTGGTCGAACTGTCACTGAACGTTGTTGAACAGGAGCATGTGTGTTCAAGTAGCTATCAGAATGGAGTTGTAGCTGCCGACAGCAAGATCTACGTTGCTCACAATGCATTTCTTTGTAAATGACGTTTCAGTCAAATCCTCAATGAAGCAAGGTAGGTTGTATAGACTGAATGTTTCGTGACACAACAGACTTCCGGGCAGTTCGCAGACTTGGAGTATGCAGGTTACAAGTAATGGCGGAGTGATCAGAAATACCACAATTTTGTCAATGTCAGACAGTCCTGTGGGGTCGATCCCTCTCCGTGAAATGAGCAGGTCTAGAGTGTGGCCACGTATATTGGTTGGCTGACGGATGTGTTGCTCAAGGCCATATGCACTTAGAACATCACAGAAACCTCTGGCATCAGGTGAAGTTGTATCAACGATTCAACGTGGATGTTGAAATCTCCGGAAATAATCAAACTGGCCTTCTTGAAAAGGTAGTTGTCCAGTACATCCGAGAACTCATTTAGAAAATCTTTGAAAGGAGTTGATGATCCTGGAGGTCTGTAGACGACGACCAGGTGTACAGCGTTTGAGTTCTGGATGATATCCATCTGTATCAGTTCAAAGGAATTGATGTTATCAAGGGCTGGATGGATTTGTACATTTAAATCACTCCGATATAGAAAGGCGACACCGCCACCTCGTTTACCTGTCCTTGGTATGTGCTTGAACGTGTATCCTCCAGGGTTGAGTTCTGCAATTACAGCATCATCGTCAGCAGATAGCCATGTCTAACAGACACCGACAATATCAAATTTATTATCGATAACAAAGTCAACGAATTTGCTGGTTTTATTTTTCAGAGATCTTGCATTGAGCATACAGAAGGAGGTGGTATGTTCTACTTTCACCCTCTTGTTTCCAGTAAGCTGCACTAGGTAACTACGGCAACAGTAAGGAGATCCATTGTGCAGATAGTCCGGATGATATTCACCGTCGGGAAAAGATGTTTGTCTTCCATAACCAATAATTACTGGAATCAAACTTTGGGGAGTTGGCCTCCTTCTGTGAATCCCTGCTTTGCAACCTCTATGAGTTCGTCTTCATAGAGTTTGGCCTTTTCGAGGGTCTGTCTTTATGATGTCCACTGGTGCATGAATCATGCATGGTGTCCGTCTGATGTTTCCTGCATATCTGTGGCATATCTGTGGCTGGAGTGGACATGTGGTGTAGAAATCAGGCCCTTGGTACAGGGAATAGAGCTCTGTAGGTTGGTATATGTACTTCAATTGTGGATAGAACGCCTGGGCAGAAGTCATCATTGCTATCCTTTGCTGATAATTGACTAATCCATGTAGGTGTTGAGGCACTGATTGCTGTTGTTGGTGATGGTCCAAAGTGCTCGTCTTCTTGAACGCTATTGTTAGTGATCGATGTCGTGTGGAAGCTGGAGCATGGACTGCTGTACTGATGATCAAAGTACACAGCAATGTCCAGAAAATGATCCCAAATATTCTCCAGAATGGGATCATATCACAGTGAGTTTGGCGAACCATGATAATCAGCGGTTCCTACTCTGTCTCTTGGTATAAAAATCATGATAGAAATTGCAGAAGAATAGGTCGATCAAAGTAAAAAAATCGGAGCCTGAAGTGGAGCTGCCAAATAGTAGCGCTGCCACTAAAATCAAAATGTTGCGTTCTACCAGTACATGAATTTGGAAATGTACATCCCCAACATCTGCCAGACATCATACATACACCTATGGCGCATTGCCGCAATTTGGCAGATGCTTACAACTCGGGCAGCAGAACAACTCCTACACGCATTCATCATTTCTAGATTTTATTTCTGTAATATTTTACTCTATGGTCAAACTGCATGTTTTGCTGATGGATCAGATCCCCCCCCCCCTTTTCCATTCCCCCTTCTGCGCATTCTGGTATAATATGGGTGGAGATGTTTACACCAAACCACCAAAACTTTAACAAAATGCAGGAGGGGTCCAAAGTCCATAGGTCAAAAAGCATAAGGACACAATTCCCAACGTATTGGTTACCAGTCACCAATAACATATGGTGTCAAACTCACTCAACTTGAACATACATGTACTTAGCTGATCTCTCTATAACAAAAATCTAAGTAGGCCCTCAAATTTGGAGTATTCTGGCTGGGAGGATTGAAGACAAACTGAAAATACAATGTACGGAGATAAAAAAATCCTATTGGAGTTGCTCTGCCCGTTGCCATATTGAGGACCATTCAAAAGTAGGTAGGTTGGTTGGTTGTCATCATGATGTATTTAACACCCCCTCCCCCCCCCCCCCCCCCCCGAAGAGTTAAAAAATAATAAACAAAAAAATGTGTTTAACAATTCCATTTTACTTGACATCTGCTCAATTGTGCCCCCTCCCCCCCCAAAAAAAATCCTGCTTGTGCCACTGTCGTTGACCCCAATGTGAAACAAATCACTCTATCCTTGAAGAAGTTCAAGCAATCTATCTTGACTACCTACTGTTATTGACCCTGCACTATACAACATTGACCTCGCTCCACCCATGAGTCTAAATGGGTACCTGACCAGAATGTGCTGACCTTGAGCTGCTGCAGAAAAATGGTCTCATGCACTGATGAACATGGGTTATAATGAGCACTTTGTATCCTTTGGCAAAGGCACTTTATAAATACATGCACCAGTTAGGCCTACTATTGTTATTATGGGACATGCAGTGGGCACAGATGGTGTAGATTGGGCAACTTTTTCAGTGAGCCTTTGTGCATGCGCAAGAATTGTTATGCAAAGGTAAGTAAACGGAGGTGAGCTGTTTTCTGTAAAGGAATGAAAATTCATAGGACTAAGTTACTATTTTAAGGGATCAAAGTCTTTTATTTGTGATTGTTCAAATATGTTTTGCATCTTCTAAGCAATAAAACTATGATGCTCCTTTGTAAAATGTTCAGTTCCCATGAATGATTACCTTGGCAAACACTTTCGCTGTGTAGACTAACTGTCTTACTCTTGGATCAATCTTGGAGTACACATACAGCATGCGTGTGTTGGCCTGTGCAAGGCAGTTGTAGAGACTGATGTCAACATCTATTTTCATGTATGGATCAACAAACTTGACAATAGGCACTTTTGCTGTTGAGATTGGGATGATATGATGCAGGTTCGAGTGTCTTTTCAACTTTTTAGCAAGGTCTTCAATGATGTTTGGAATGTCTATGTCCTGAAAACAGAAAAACAAATAAAAGAAGGCAACACTGAATACAAAGGGAAACCTTCCAATCTAAAATTACATTATATAAACAATTGGCCCCCCCCCCCAAATTCCGTAAAAAAAAAATTGCACTAGCAAAATGTAAAAATGTGACTACATGCGAATGGTCTCCCCCTAAATAAATAGTTGTGAGAAGGGTGCATTTTTACACTTTTAGTTAATATAGTGTGCCTGATTGTAGGCGCTCCCCTTTGAAAATATGGCACGAGCATGGGTGCAGTGACAGCGCAGCGGCAGCAACTAGATCGAGTAATTGGGCTTGACAGGGGCGTATAGAGAGCGAGTTGAACGCATCGTAAGCGCGAGATGAGCACAGTATGAGTGTAGCTTGAGCTTCTTTGAGACAGAAAGTTGTCATTTTCTTGCGTCCTTGCTGCGATTGTTAAATTTATGAAATATTTTTGGTCGCCGTAAAGTCTCCTATGAGAGCGCATGTAATGTGACAGGCCCTTAATTTCAGGCATGCTACAAAGTCATTAAAAAAAAATAATTGAACCAATATCACACAATACGTAAATGAAAACATGTAAATGAGATGCTCAGTATATTATGGTTTGCAAGTGAGAAGTCTTATAAGGCACAAAATACTTAATGGAGTACTACTTCCGTTTCTCATCAAGGTTACAAATTTCACTACAAGAGTTGTCGAGTCTTTTTTCTGGATATAAATACTGTACCAACCTCTGCAGTTTGAATGTGTCGGAATTTCAAGCAGATGTCCATGTCACTGTTTGCAAACCCAAACCCATTTCTTGAAGACCCAAACAGCTCAAGTGTGGCGTCTTGGTATCCATGCTTGCGTATAGTATTCTCGTATGAAACAATAGCTTTGTCTCGCTGTACAAGGGCCCAGTCTTTCAGACAGAATTGATCTGTACACAACAAATAACATGCATATTGCATTAATATATATTAGTCTTGCTATACAGTTGGGAATTTTTTGAGACATTTTGACTGACACTTTTAATAAATGAAATGACAAGTCACTGGTATGCTCATGTTACATTACAATATGACACTAAGGAAATGTCACTGGTTTAGTCACACTGGTTAATTATCTGTTTACATTTAGTGCACCATAGAAGAGGCAGTAGATAGTCTTCCAGGGGTGAAGGTAAGAAGTCCTTAGATTTTACTGAACAATTTGCAGAGACCAACCACCAAATTACAGGTTCCAGTACCACTCAATATCATTTCAAAATGATTGCAGCAAAAGGCACTTAAAAAAAAAAATGCAACAAGTCATTTTTTTGTGTCACCTAAATGAAGTTTTGGGGGACACTTACCAGTCCTAAATTCTGTATCCCCATGTGTTAATTTTTTTTAACAAAAAATGTATAACTTCTACATGCTTTCATGGATTTTGATGAAACTTAGATACAGTGACCGTACCCTTGGGTGGAAAGACACAATTCTTCATCTGATTACTGAGGTCAAAGGTCATGTAGGGGTCATTTCAGGTCGTTGTTTAAATATATATGCACAAAATTGGCCTTTTTTAAGAACACATAAAATATAGGGATCGACCCCGAAAAAAAGATGACACATGCGATCGCGGATCACTTGTTTTTTTTTTAAATGGTTGCTATACTATAGAGTGAAAAAAAGTGAATGTGTGGGTATACATGTAAACGGTCATGTGGGGTAGCGGGAACAAAGGGTAACTATAGGGATGAAAGTACCCCGTAAGTCAGTCTTTAGAAATCTCAGTATCCCACATGTGAAATGTTATGGAGTTTCAGATTTCTATAGAAAACAAAGAACAATAGTAGGGAAGTAAAGGTGATTAGTGGCACCAAATAACTACTAACTACCCATTTGGCAAGATATATGGGCGGGGTGTCACCGCGTTATGGGGAAGTTTTTATTGATAGGGAAATTAGGACCGAGTTATGGGGACTTTCTGCCTTTCCTACAACGTCTTCGGTCCCCATAATACCTTGGGACAACACGTGAGTAGTCCCCAGAGTTACAGAACAAGAATGTGTGGGCGGGCCATCACCTTATTATGGGGAAGTTTTTTTATCGTTAGGGTAATTAAGATCGAGTTGTGGTGACTTTCTGCTGTCCCCACAGCGTCTTCAGTCCCCATAGTACCATTGGAAAGACTTGTGTGTAGTCCTGAAGTTATGGAACAAGAATGTGTGTGTGTGTGTGTTTGACTTTACGATAGAGGACAGACACACAAAAGGAGCTCCTTTCAGTCCTTGAGCATTGGCTCTTTTGTTGAAAACGGTCCTCGATCAATGTGCTTAGTCTATGGGAGGGTGTTATATTACAGGGACAAAGCCAAACACAAAGCATTGTCCTTGTGCGTATAGAAAAACACGACTGTCTGGGCGTGTTTACATGTGTTCACATTTAAATCGGAAAAATTGAACAAAAGAGGACATAGGGTCCACGATTGACCAACGATCCATTTTTGATGTGTGTAAACAAAATATGGGAGGGCTTCCTAAAAAGCTAGAGTATAAAGAAAAGAGGGACAATAGGGGTCCATGATCGAAGATGTTTACACACTTGTGTGTGCAAGTTCATCAGAGCCCCCCTCCCCCCCCCCCCCTTCCCCAAGCTGCATCCAAAAGGGCGAACAAAAGCTACTGTCATTGCTCTGCTGAAGAATTTTTTTAAATATTAAAAAAAAAAAAAAATGCGCAAAAATAAAACTTATTTAATTTGAATTTATCCATTATCATTCAGGGTGTGAGCAACCGCTGATAAAAATAGCTGAAAACAGCTGAAAAAAGGTGTAAAAAAGCTGAACTTTGGAAATCTCCTATACTTTTATACACAGCAAGTGAGGGAAAAAAGCTCAAATCCAAAATCAAAAAAGCTGAAATCAGCTTTAAAGCTGATAGTCCGAGAGCCCAGTTAGGTTTAATTAGAATATCGCGCACACAAGGTTTGATGGTGGCAGCGAGTAGGTGGGGGTGTCCAATCTTCAAAACCGTCATTCTTAAGTGTCACACCCCGTGCGTTTGGGAGCGGGCACTGCCTAAAGACCCCCCAAAATTGACTTTTAATTAGAATATCGGGCACAAGCACAGTTCCCATGCAAAAAGATATTAGCTAATTAGCTTTTAGTGAAGGTTTCGCTCTTGTGCTCAAAATTCTTATTAACGGTAACTAATTAGCGCTAATTAGGCCATTCTTAAGTATGGAATGCACGGGATTTCTCATTTTTAAGTTATTGGTCATTGATAAGTTAATCGAATAGTATCTTTTTGCGTTGGAACCGTGCTTGTGCCCGATATTCTAATTAAAAGTCAATTTTGGGGGGTCTTTAGGCGTTGCCCTCTCCCAAAACGCACGGGGTGTGACACTTAAGAATGACGATTTTGAAGGTTGGACACCCCCATCTACTCGCTGCCACCATCAAACCTTTTGTGCGCGCGATATTCTAATTAAACCTCACTGGGCTCTCGGAATACAAGATTTCATACTCCTGATCGTTCCACATGAAATGCCATTGTTTTCTTCAATTTTTTTAACTATTTGAAATTTTACAGTTCAACTGCCTCATCTTGAGGGAAAAAACTAAAACCCTTGGTACTTCATAGAATGCACTACACTACTTCATGCAATGCACACAAACCTATTAATTACAAACCTTCGACAAATCTACATAAGACATCAATTCTCCTCAGGAAGGCTTTAGCCATGGGAGGTAATGATACCAGCTTGGGAAGAGTATCATCTGGGCACTCCTGCAGATACATGCACACAGTTAAGAAAATCATCAAAATCACAAAAATGTTATACCTCTTTAAATGATGCAACATTATCATAAGAGATGAGGCATAATACATTTGCTAAAACATATTAGCAGCACAAGGAATGTGTAGAGATGTAATGAAACTATAACTTATTAGGACCAAGAATCTATTCCTTGCAGAATCTAATTTTTTTTTGTCATGGTAACATTTTACGTCCTGCTAATACTTTACACACATGAATATGTCTGCGTTATATCAAAAGCAAAAATTGTTTAACTCTATTAACAACAACAACACAATGTATGGCAAAATCGGCAATGTGGCAGTACTGTTGACAGACAATTAATTAAAAACAAAAACTTCATGAACCTAACGAAAAAGGAAGGTTTTGAGTTAAGGTCAAAGGTTGACAACAGCCCAGGATTTCCCTAAAAAGGATAAAACTTATGGCAAGGTCTAACAATTTGTGAACTTTAAGTCAGGCAATAATAACAACAATTTAAAACAGGAATAATTTAGAATTAATTAAATCAATGAGATACCAGTAGGGTACTGCACTGTTCTTAAATCTACTTGTTCAACATTGCAACTGAGGAACACTGCACATTACGTAGCACTCTGTTATTTGTGGGGCGAGAAGGGATGATATTACTCAGCTTAGAATTTGCTTTCAGGTCTGTGGCAAATTTAAGGCACAACTTAGTGTGTCTGTCACTCAAGGTAGGTATTCTGAGGGTATCTAGGGCATGTTGATAATGATTACAATCAGAGCCAAGTATAAGTTTGAGTGAACGTACACTTTCAAGAAGATTTAAATGGTTATTCCGCTGTTCCAGAGTGAAACCCTCCATTTGCTCGTTGTAATATTGGACCAGTGTGGGTTCAACTCCTATGACAAGCAGTTTTGTGATAGCAAAGTAGTGGTCTTGTAAAAGCCTTACTGAAGTCGGTTAAGATAAATGTGGATGTTGTTTTAGCTTTCTCTGCATGCTGGAGCAACATATGCAGCAAGTCAACAAATCCCTTGCGATTTCCAAACTGGTGTTGATCTTTGTTAGGTGCCAAGTCCTCTAAGGTCCATCTGGCAACAAACCCTTCAAGGACTTTGGCAAAATGGTCCGTGAGAGCAATCGGCCTTAACTTGTCAGCCACAGCCGGGGATGTTTTGGGAATTGGAACAATGATGGCTCTTTTCCACAGGTCAGGAACCACTCCACATGAATTGAATTGAATATGTGGGCCAGGGAAGCACTCAGTTCATACGCGAACTCCCTGATAATGCAAGCGGGTACATTACCCGGTCCACTTGATTTGCCAATTTTGACAGGTTTTAGTTGATGGTACACCTCCCAGGGTTGGACGTTGGGAGGGGGTACTTGTGGTGGTAGATATGCAGGTAGTTGAGCTGTATCAACAGGCTGAAGATCGTCAGTGACAGCCATCAGTAACTTGTTGATATGGTTAGCTACCTGGACTGGGCTCGTTAGGTCTTTGTCTGGCACACTAATTGTTGCTCCCACCTGATGACCATGAGTAATGGCTTTTACTCCTCTGTACCATCCAGCTGGGTAAGATGCCTTGTGTGTCTGTATTCTGGTGATGTAGTGTTTCTTTGTAGCAAGGCGTATGGCTTGGATGACTTTGTTTTTTAGTTGTTTCCATGTTCTATGTTGTTTATGATGGAAGGCGTCTTGTCGCTTCCCAATGGTGATTTGATTGCAGGGTTCATCCATGGTATGTCCTGCGAGTGCAATTTGGTGGTGTTAGTTGGGAGGTAGTGGTCCAAAGCCCAGTTCAACACTTCATAGAAGGCCTCACATTGCTGGTTAGGTTTAGTAGCCCTCAGGGCAGTTGACTAGTCATAATTGCAAATCCACATCCCAAACTGACGAATGTCTGAATCATGTAGTGGTCTTGTAATTTGTGTTCCATTACAGCAAGTAAATTGCCATTCTCCATACAAACGATCAGCACTGAAACACGCGCTGTGTTACACACACAGATGGGTATAGGCTAATGCATACACCCTCTACTTACTGAAACCACAACTCCTAAAAGAAACGTGTTCTGAACATAGTAACTGTACCCCCATGTAAATAAAGTATGTCTGCTTGCTGCAGAAACCAAATATTTCTGCTTGTGGAAACATTTTAGGTATGTACCCAAAGCAACAACTTTTGCACCTCGGCACACTGACTCTGTCCGCACATCCATTAACAATCCATGCTTTTGAAGCGGCCGATTCGCTCCACCAGATGGCCTCCGGAGTGGTCACTCACAAAGTTTATTCATAAAGTAACTGCACAGCTAGTTGCTGTCAACTATAGTGAATACTCAAAACCAAATTTGAATGAAATTCACATAAATATACTGTATGTACCTGTGCACTATTCATAAACCACTAATCAATCTGAAGTTGATCGACTGTATAATCGACCGATGACCCAATTTTGGCTTGTGTGTGTGCGGTGGGCGCATGGTGCAACTAGCCACGCGCGTGCAGCTAGCTCTTCACGCACAGTACTGCTTGCTGATTGGCTAATCGTTATTTGTTTACTGCGTATGCATGCGGTTAAATCAGGTAACTGCATGATCGCTAAATGATTATTCATTATTTCCCAAAACACTGCGCGTTGTAATTGGCTGTATCTAAATGAAGTGATGATATCATAGCTCATTAAAGTTTGTCACCTAGCCTGTGCGTACTTATTGTAATGCTAGTGGTATTTTCGTTCTTTCTATGTTGAACAGGCGACCATAAGATTGCATTATGGTCACTTTTTCCAAGCTGGCACACATGTGGGGTTGCTTGATAGGTTTGTGATAATTTTGTCCAGGGTTCTGTTTTCCCTAGTTGGTTTGTAACAATCTGTTTCAACTTTGGGTCGGTGAGCAATAACTTTATATCAAGTTAATTGAAGTCTCCAATAATTGCAATACCTGCATGTGGGTAGTTGCCATGGGCGTCGCGAGGGGGGGCACGGGGGGGGGGGGGGGGGGCGCTTGCCCCCCCCCTAGAAGAAAAAAAAAGAACAAAAAAAAGAAGAAAAAAAGAACAAGAAAAAAGAAAAGAAAAAGAGGCGCGAAGTCATAGTGGTGTAAATTTAATGAGTTGGGGGGGGGGGCAAAATGTCTCTGCCCCCTAAAACTGAGAAATTTGAGAAAATGTTGAGAAATACAGGTATTTTTTGCAAAAATATGTTTTGCCCCCCTCTAGCAAAAATCATGGCGATGCCCATGGTAGTTGCTAAGAATGTTGTCTGGATCAGAACTGTTTTCCATGGTGAGGTTGGAGCAGAGGTTCCAACGGGTGATTTTCAAAAGATAGTTGGTATGATTTCTCCTGGACGTACATGTATAAAACATAAGGTCTGAGTCTCTCCCAGAATGCCTCTATTTCCTCTCAGCTTGACGTTGTGATCTTTTTCGCAGCTTTTATTTCATCATTAAACCAGGGTAAGAGACCTGACTGAAATGGTTTTAGTTTGTATGGGAGCATGATGATCAAGTAACTCAGCCAAAGAAAATACACCATTCAATGCAAATCTTCCATCAACGGCAGGTGTATGATTAATGAGATGTGTACATGCAGGAATGCGGTTCTAGCCATCTCCCAGTACATAGTATTGTTGGAGTCGAGTCCTCAAAGCCGAGTACTCCGAGTACTTTAGGGGCCGAGTCCAAGTACACTGTGGCGAGTCCAAGTCCAAAGCACCAAGTCCGAGTACTTGGCCGAGTCCGACTACCTAAGTCGGAGTCCGAGTACAATGCCAATAAAAAAAGTAGTGTTAAAAACACAAATGCCCCGCAACCCTGACTGTTCCCATGACATAACACCACTCTATTAACATCAACTTGCCTGGGACACATGGAACGTTTATAGACATCGTTACTGGTTTTTTTAGGTTATATATGTAACTAGAAATGTGTTTGTGGACAAACACTGAGCTGTTTCGACCATTTTAGCAATAACTGCCATAAAGGAGTTTCATCCAAGTGGAATGTACATGAACATGAGTATTCTATATGTGGTGGTCTAAGTGTCGATCTGCTGTAAAAAATGTGGGGTGTTGAACGAAAACATTTGTTATCCTTTGGAAAATGGAGTGCATGTAGTGAAATTAAGTGCAACATACAAGTAGCCTGGTTAGGAGACTAGCAGAATTTGGGGAATTTCCTTGGTGAGGAATGATGTCACATGACACATGATCACGTCATTATGATGTCATGATTCGGGATGAATCTTCAGATAGTGGTCTAAGTGTGTGCCTGGTTTGAAGTCGATCGGATTTTTTTTTTATGTCATTCTTGGTGATTAGAAGAAAATATTAAAATTTAAAAAAATATTAAAAAATGAGATGATGTATCTGATGATGTCACTTCAGATTTTGAATGATTTTATCAGTACCTACCTACCCACCAAGTTTCATAAGGATTAGAAATTTAAATCAATCACGTTTTTGATAATGTCATGATGACGTCACACATTTTTCAAAATTTTGTGTATCTATCTATGACTTAGCAAATCTATAACAACACCAATTTTGAATTTACCATGTTCTGCTGATGAGATTTGACTGAAAGGTCCAAGAATTGAATAATTCATATATCCTCATAATTCATATAACGATGAAGTCATCGTGACGTCACTGCAATTTTTGTCTATAACACGTCCCGGAATACATGCATACCGAGTTTGAACCCAATCGCACTTCCGGTTCTGTAGATGTAGGGCCCTAAAATATGCACTTTTAGGATGAGGTCACGTGACACGTGATGACGTCATAATGACGTCATGATTCGGCCTGAATCTTCAGATGGTGGTCTAAGAATGTGCTATGTTTGAAGTTGATTGGATCGTACGGTATTTCATGTAATTTTTGGTAATTAGAAAAAAATATTAAATTTTAAAAATTATTAAAAAATCAGATGATGACGTCACGATGACGTCAATTCAGAGTTTGAATGATTTTATCAGTACCTACCTACCCACCCACCACGTTTCGTAAGGATCAGACATACCCTTATATGTGAATAAAAACAAGCACATTTTTGATGACGTCATGATGGCGTCACACATTTTACAAAATGTTGTGCATCTATCTATTACCTAATAAACCTTTAAAAAAAAAATTCGAATTTACCACGTTCCATTGATGAGATACGAGTAAAAGGTCCAAAAATTGAATAATTCATATCAAATCAAATGATGACATCATCGTGACGTCACTGCAATTTTTGTCTATAACACGTCCCGGAATACCTGCATACCAAATTTGAAGCTAATCAGACTTCCGATTCTGTAGATCTAGGGCCTTAAAGTATGCACTTTCATGATGACGTCACCTGACACGTGATGACGTTATGATGACGTCATGATTCGGCATACATCTTCAGATGGTGGTCTAAGTGTGTGCCAGGTTTGAAGTCGATCGAATTTGAAAAAAGTCCCAAAGTCTTGTGTACTACGAAACACGTGTTATCCTTTGGGATAGAACAAGAAATTGTTTTTTTTACAAAAACAAGAGCAGTTTTGGTGTGTACACCCAAACAGCTAATTATTGATTCCTATGATCCCAGCATAATTTGTTTTTTTTTGTGTGCTTTTCTGTTGGGAAGCAGGGGCGTAGCACGGTCATTTTTATTGAGGGGGTAAACATTTTTGAAAAGGGCACTTGCACATCCGATGTGAAATGTAGATAGGTTTTTTTCTCCGGACACTTGGCCTCCGTAACATCAAAAAAAAGGGGGGGGGGCTGGTACCATCTGTCGATGGGGGCGCTGTTCAAAACCGACAATTATGCACACAAAGGGCCAATATATGGTGCTTTTCAGGGCGATACATGTGCAAAATTCTGAAAAAGGCGCCCAAAACGGCAGATGCCACAAAAAAGGGCACCACTTCTTTTTTGAAAAGGGCACTTCTTCACAAAAAAAGGGCACTTCGTAAAAAAAGGGCACTCTTTACAAATTATTGGGGGGGGGGGGGTAAGCCCGTTGAAAATAGGGCATTAGAATTGAAAAGGGCAGTCTTTACAAAAATATTGGGGGGGTAAATACCCCCCTTACCACCCCCCCCCCCCCCCCCCCACTACGCCTATGGAAAGTCATTGTATGTCATTGTATGTGACTGGATATTTTCAGTCTTAAGCGAGACATTTCTCAAAGATGAATCCTTGGAGCATATAATGCTTTGAGCATAAGGCCTACATGGAAATAAGAATTTTAAACAATCAAAAGAAAATATGTTTATTTGAATAAGCTTGAGTTATCATCATGACATTCTTTTGTTTTTAATAATGAGAACGCATGGCCTATGGAGTCTGAAAGTGACTCAAAATCCTAAGAACAACCCATGGAGCTGCACATACATGTACTATGGTGTAAGTCTCAAGTTGAATAGTAATACATGTGCATGTTGAGAAAACTTTTTCTGTTGTTTTAATCATAATAAACGCCCCCTGCCCAAAAATTATCAGATCACCACCAATGGAAAAAAAAGCATTACAGCCCATGCTTGTTGTTTCAACTGATAACATTTAGACGTGGAAAAGATTACAAACTTGGAAAAGCATGTAGAAAAAGACATAAAAATATGTTGGCCTCCATACTGAACGAGAATACGCATTACAAAATAGTGCTGATTCAGCATGACTCAGCACTTTTTAAATGATGGCTCCCATGGCCGTCAAGGGCTAGATCTGTGATGCTCCAATATACACATTTGTTGATATGATATTGGTCTATCTCTGTACCACATTTGGCATTGTTATCATAAAAATCACAATAGATTTCCTATGCCACCCACTATACAGCCGATTTGAGTGATTTACGGGTAGGGTAAGCAAAAATGGCTATTGCGAGCCAAATTTTTAAGACGGAAAGCTTATCAACCATTCAAATTAAAGCTTGTAGTGTAAGGCAGTTTTTTAATTACAAAGAAAGTGTATATCTTAAGAACAAATACGAGTTTCAAACTCATTTCTGTCCCCAATCAGGGCAAAGTCACAGGATTTGGGGGTGTCCGCAAAGCAATACACCCCCTGCAAACACGAATGCGGATAAACTTGGGGACCAACCATATTTTTTCTTGTTTACCCATCCTATCAGGATGGTAAAAAGTTGGTCATGATGGGACCATTTTTGAGAGAGCAGTGGCCCAAAATATGATTTAAGCTGTTTCTCAAAAAATAAGCCCCCAAAATATTAGTTTTTTGGAGCTGGAAGGCAAAAGTACCGGCTGTGCAACTTAGAGCAGCATTTTCGGATGTCACAAAGTACCCTACAACTGAAAATAATATTAAGATTAATCATACAATTTTGCAAGTAAATGGCCTTATCCCAGGGACTAAAGCAAGGAGTCACTCTATTATCCTCCGCACAAGTAAGACCAGGGGACCAAAAACAAAATAATTGCAGGTGCGATAGATCAGGCTGCAAACAGTGAATGTGCCTATTATTCATTGTTTTCTCAGAGTTGTAACCAAGTCATTTTTTCCAAGTCAAGTCAAGTCCCAAGTCAAATTTAAGCAAGTCAAGTCAAGTCCCAAGTCAATTTTTTTCAAGTCAAGTCAAGTCTCGAGTCATTTTTTTTTTTAAATATTAGATGCACATACTACGTACGGGAACCAGTTTATGTGTTCGAAGACGGAGCCGGAGTAGAGATGGGAATGGGGTTTATCCAGCCATATGGTTGCGAAGGCAAAGCGTCAGTTGTCAAGGAAAGTTAATCCGATTACGTACTAAGACACTGTAACAGAGCATTGAAATTCGTGAGCCCCCAAAACATGGCCTTTTGAACGTTGCATTTCTCAGAAAATATGCTCGGTATGATTGAAATGTTACATTCTAATTGAAGAAGAAATTCTAAACTTCATGTCAGTGAAAAACATTGCCGTCATCGATGCCGAAACATCAATACTGGCTACAGTCAAAGCTGCCTTCAAGTATGGAAGAAATCGTTCGAAAACTTCCCCAAATGTTATGTATTTATCCCAATTTCTAGGAATTTATCCCAGTTGTTATTTCACGAGCAGTTGAACACTTCTATCATCCAAGTATATTCTGAATTTCAGCTTAATCTGTTGTTGCAGACGCTAATGTTACAGCTTGAATCATCTCCATGGAAAATTCCGAAGAGGATCAGAAAAATTATTTGCCCGACCCAACCCACGTGCATTGTTCAGCAAAGCGCCGCACAGTGGGCCAGAGTGGAAATCAAAGTGCCAAAATTATATTTCAACATATTTTTGATGAAAATTAGACTTCTAGGGGTTTCGAACCCGTAGAATTTAATGGTCATGTATTTAAACGTCCATGACGTCATCATAGTCCTAAGTCATGATTGGTCGGTGGTAGTTTTATTATAACTACTAATATGCATAGGTCCAGTGCATGCAATTTTTTTTCAAATTTTTTGTCTAACCTAGGCATATCAAAGAAACTTCTGTGAACAAATTTTTGAGATGCAAAGTGTGTTATCATGAAGCAAAACAGAATTGACGATTATTGTACTTACTGCTTATGATGAATCTATATCTGAAGTATCACTGTGCTCTGTGTTACTGTCAGGAGTGTCATGGTCCGAGCCTTTAAGCATATCTTTGACTTCACATGGAAGAGGTCTTGATTGTCGTGTCGTCATTGATCTGCTGCTGATGACAATGTCCCCTGTCACCATGAGGCGATGAAATACATTGCTCATAGTGTCCACTCTGGATGTTTTCGAACATGCCTCAGCCTGAATAATTTGTTGTCTTTATTTCTGGCTTCTTGAGCTTCCTCACTCATCATGCCGAAAGGAAGCACAGAAGATGACAATATGCCAGCCCCATGAATGAGCAGAACGTGAACACTTACTGGCATTTTATACCAAGGGTATAGTTCAATTAGTAGCTTAGCTGTCTCCGTGCAATATGCACCAAATTTGACGAGGTCCAAGGGAAGTTTGCATGAGAGGGCGACAAGGATCATGTGCAGCCTGTGGATGAGGTTTGCATCGAGTCCACAAATTACCGCAAACATGTTCTCTGCCTGGAATGCTCTTTGTGCAGTGTTTCCATCTTTTGTGTTGCCAGCTCCTTGCTTTGGCTCATCGACTTTAAGTCCAAGTTCAGATTTGAAACCATCATGAATTTCCTTCTTTCTGCTTGCAAGCAATGCCTTATCAGATTCAGACTGCACACACCACTTTAGAATGGGAAGTCGATATGCAATATGAATAAGCATCTCGAAACATCTAATCCATTTATGGAGTGGTGAGAGTCCGTACTCGTATCTCTCTTTAACTGGGCAAGGTAGCTCTGTTAGGTTAATAAATTGTTTTTAATAGGCGTTGCCCCACAAATATAACATCTCATAGAGGATTGGGTTGAAGTCAGAGCATTTATTACCTTTTGGTCCACCATGGTGAGGTGCAAATCATACTTTACTTGCATGTCTGTTTGTCTGTTTTGATCCTCTTCCAGCTCGTACCCTTTTTCTAGAGTTACACTAATAGGTTGGAGCTTCTTTATTTCCTCATTTATGCAACGACATTCCTCCTGGCTCAACTCAGTAGTTTCCTTTTTAAACTGTAGGTGGATGGGCTGGCAAAATTGGGTGGTAGAAGGAACAGGGTTCTGCCATAAAATCTGATCCTTGGTTTTTAATTGTAGTGGCACAAGAGTAGTACAAAACATACTGGCATCTGATTAATCAAAAGAGAAAATTGTTGTTTATATTCGCTGTGTCCTGATGCTCCGTCAAAGCCCCACTTGCACACCAAATCACATGATAATTGTGCACCTTTCTCAAGACCCTTCGACGACTTCAGTAATAGCCTCTTTCTGTTCCTGGATGATTCTGAGTGCGGTGTGATCAAGGAGACTCTGCAGAGGCACTTGTGCTGAATCCTCCATGATTGAAATATCATTTGGGTAGCACTTCTTTTTGGCTTCTCTGACTTCGTTGTAGGATGGATATATGTTCACATTTTTTCGTTTGGCTGCAGATCGTACCATTTGGTAAGATTGTTTGGTCATTCCAGTTTCTACCATCAATGATAAGGCCTCATCTGTTGAGAAATTCTCTTGCTTCTTGGGTGGCTGAGATATGAGCTTTCTCATCTTGGCTGGTTTTGACGGAGACATCATAAACTTTATTTACCTTTCTTTAATAATAGACATAATTTCCAGCGCCTTGAGTACCTAATTGTTGGTAGATACGTGCGCTATATAAGACTCGGATATTATTATTATTATTGCAAATTGCAGAAAATACTTAAGGTCGCGATTCTTTCCGTATGCACCCTGTGATGCTGCATAAAGAAGTTCACCTGGCTCTTTCTGAGTGAGAAGTTCACGTGCTTTTCTTTGTCGTGATCTGTTTGAAAGCGATTGCCAGTCTTTTGGGGGACGTCCTGCAATGGATTGCTGTTGCAATACCTGGGACTGATTGGGCACAAGGATCATCAATTGTAGCACTCTACATCAACAAATGCTCAAAGTCATCAGGGAGTGATAAGGTTTGCTCCAGCCACTCTGAATTTTTGTTCAACAAGTTTGTTACAGTACGCTGACTTCTGTTCCACCTTTCTTTCACTCGATAGAGAAATACCCTAACAGTTCCGATAATCTGCTGTTTGAGGCCATCAGAAACATCCGACGTATTATTACCATTAGATTGAAAAATAAAATCGAGGCATTTATTGCAAGACGCTTTTATATTAAAGATCAAACCAGAAGATTGTACAAGTTCAATCAACTGCCTTCCGGATATATTAGAGGATGCCATTCTGATGCTTGCTGAAAAGATTTCTAGAACTTACTGTTGATCGAAGAAGCACTTTGTGATGTCGTTGACCGAAAAACAGTAGCTTTAAACTAATGGCATTCACATGAAGGATTAAAGACAACATGCGTATTGGGTTTCAAGGCGCGTGTTGACAAATAAAGCCGGTGTAAGCCGGTATAGGCGCTCATAAATCAGAATATATCTTACAATCAGGCACAAACGGGCAGCTAATTTTGGTACCAAAGTGAAGAGGAGACTATGGGGACCAAGTTAGTATAAAAATTGAGGCGGGAATCCACGGAAATGTAAACTTCTTCTCTTACTTGATAAAAAAAGACCTGTTTTTAACATTTTGTTGACAATTTCTAACCTCCGTTGTAGTCAGATTCAATTTCTAAATGTTTAAAACCCCGATATTGTTAAAGTATAACTTGTGGAAAGTAGATCA
The DNA here is from genome assembly GCF_015706575.1 of Patiria miniata. NCBI lineage: Eukaryota > Metazoa > Echinodermata > Asteroidea > Valvatida > Asterinidae > Patiria > Patiria miniata. The sequence goes on along the minus strand of NW_024037059.1, from coordinate 23,316,682 downwards.
ACACATTTTTGGGTAAATAAATGTTTTCTAAAATATCGTTATTTTGTGTTAAACAAATGTACCCACTTCTCACTTTTTAGCCTAATTTAGGAACTTTTTTTGCGTTCAAAAATGAGGAAAAATACTTTAAAGTTTTTCCAAAGAGAAATATTTTCAAAAAGTGTTTGTGGGGGTCTAATCTTTCAAGAAAACATTGTTTAAAGTTGAACGGTCACATACCCGAATCACTATTTTGGCGCACTTTGATCTCATTCTGGCCCACTGTGCCCCGTAGGCGCTACAGCTGACCGATTTCGGCCAAGCAATAACGTATGGTAGATTAGCATATTCATTAGCGTCACTCGGCCTGACATGGCATGGGTCTCGGTATCAACCAATGGAAACCGGCAAAAAGGGTGATATTTGTTAATTAACAACTCGTGAAGGAGGCTTTTAACCTATTGTTTACTGCACACCGTAATGGATAGGAACCTCATTAATATTCGTGAGGCTTGAAAAGATTGATCGATATTGCGCACGCCAATGTTTTTTTCATAATTTTCAAAATTGCACGTAGCGAGGCCTATTTTTCCAATTTCAACGAAAAGTAATGAACATATCACAGCAACTTTTAACACATACCTGGATCATTATAGGGGAAATAAATCCTGAAAGTTGCATGAAGATACGGTCTTCCAAACGGGAGAAATTAATTTTTGAAGATTTCACCCGGCAACGTGAACATGTCTGTGCACATGTACAGTAGCTTCATTCAAAATAAAGTGTTACGTAAGCTTTAGAAATCGCCCTTCGCAACCGTATGGCTGTATCAAAGTGGCATCATGTAAGGAGATTAAAAGAACAATATTACATTTATATTTAACAATTATTGAGCATTCGCTGTGTGAACATTTCGCCTGTTGGGTGTAGGTTGCTTCTTCGTCAGCTGTTCGGACATATACGTCCAATTCAAGGATCTTTGTCATATAGCGAATGCCCAACATAGAGTATACATAGAGTTTGGCTAACAAATGGCTAACGAATGTGACGACGGGGACTTGGAGAGCGTATTTATGGGTCAGCGGAGACACGTCACGTGACTGGCCGCAGCACGCTAGGCATACGCTGGCCATTCGTTGCGTATGTTCAGCATTCGTTGGATGGACGCTACGCATGTGCTGTCATTTGTTACTATGGACGCTAGTTATATGCTCAGCATTTGTTCCTCATTCGTTGGGCATTCGTCTTATACGTCAGGAGTTCGCTAAAAAAAAAAGAAGATTTGGGCCGAGAATTTGAGCGTATCTGGACTTTGCCAAATTTCGAGAGAAAAATTCAGTACACTAGGCATAAGTTAGCTCTATTCGCTACTATGTGACAGGGGCTTAACAACGGATGGTACTCAGACTATGCACGGCACAAACTTCACCTCGCATGCACGAGGTCGGGTATGATACGTTGTCCATAACACACGCATAGTACTAGTCATGTACATGACGTGTGGCAGGCTTAGGATGCCCAGCTATCGCGTGCTGGTTGCTAATTCGCTATGTATATCTGCATTCTTTTCAACCGACTATGCTAGTACGCATGAACGCCCAGAGGTTTGTGTTTTTTTGGTAACTTTAAGAAACATGTTAATGTCAGCAAGTCAAATTTATTTGAGTCAAAGCAAGTTCCAAGTCATATTTTTTTTCAAGTCAAGTCAAGTCTCAAGTCAAAAAATAGCGTATTGAGTCCGGCTTGAGTCCGAATCAGCGACTCAAGTCAACAACACTGGTTTTTCTTGATATCAAGTGTCATCCTTATGGCCTTTAACTTATACATGGAGATAATCGATACATCGAATATATGGATTTCCGATATATCAATTATTGAAATTCTGATATCGACGAACCCTAGTTCGCATCCAATTGTCAGTGCGATTACAAGGTTGAAGGATCACGTATCCCTGGAAAAAGAAATGACTGTGCAAGTTACCCATCAAGGTTCCTGAAATACTGTAGTGTAACTTGAGTTATTGTGATGAAATCATTCCTAGGTTTTTGCAATATGTTTCAATTTTTCCAGAAAATATTTGTTTAAATCCCCTTTTAAACCGCCATTGTTATTGGACGGAACCATGCACTGTCAGGATAAGGTGAATTTAGCATGTTAAGTGAACTGTTTTATACTGACACCGAAATTGTTTTTATCTGGAGCATTCATCCCCAAAATTCTGAAAAGCTTGAGGTCAAAGCCATCTTAAAATAACGTCAGAGTGACATACACAGGCAGTCGGGTAGGAACAGATGATGTCAACATATCGGTAGTCCGAGTCACACTCACTGTACTACTCTTCCAGTCAATGTCCTCACAGGGTCACATGAATAATGTTCATACCTTATGCTCTGTTTCCTAAATCTGATAAACTGCTTGAAGAGACCAGTACTTTCAATCAAATGTTATGGGGAAAAGATGGATAATTGCATGTAAGCTACACGAACATGCCAGTTCTGCAAACTAAATTGCCATCCTTTGATCTTCACTTCAAAAAGATTCTATCCAAACAGTTTCAATTTTTTTTTTATAAAAGGCACAATCTTAAGAAAATGAACAAATACTTACTGCAACTTTATGTCCTTCTTTTCCGCAACCATTGCAAATGACGACGACTTTTATGCCACCAGTTAGAATCTTTTCATTAAATGCATATCTGAAATGATGATGGCAGAGAGAAATCTCAGACTTGCTCATGTCTGTCTGTGTATCAACTTCAACAATGCTTTTCACCTGTTGCTGCCTCATAACGTCATCCCCGCATCCAGCTGAACAATACTGTTTGTCTGGTACAATGCAATTTTGCAAACGCGCAGTATTTAAATGTCCATCAAGAAGGTCAACATCACTTGTTGAACCATCCTTTTCAGTGGAATCAGTAACTAGCGAATCCTCAATATCAGAGTCACTTCCAATGGTACTTTTCCTGCAAGCAGACTCCAGCTCCGAATCATTCCCTGACTTTCCTTTCAGTTTTGCTGATACAGACTTGGTAGAGTCCTTGGAAGGTGGCAACTGTAAGTTTCTTGAAAGACCACTCATCATTGATATTGTTGGTATAGCCCTGCTCACACCTGTGTTACCGATAGGTATTTGTTCAAGGTTAGCTATCTCATCTTTAGTGTCCAATTCAATGCATTGCTTGGTGGTTTGAATACTTGTATTCATGGTATCCACATTCTTGGTCACTGTATCCTCTGAGCTTTTTCTGTTGGTCTGGATGGCCTTTGAACTGTCAATTCTAGCATTTGTTGTCTTGGTTGCTTTTGAACCACTCACAGCATTACTTCTACATGTACATGCAGCCTTCTGTGGTTTGCCAAAATAAAGCAAAGCCTGTTGAAGTCGGTCAATCAGGTACTGAAAAACAGTGTTGGAGCTAAGTGACTTGGCAATATTCTTCTTGTTGATGGCAATGGGATCTAAGGAACACAAAACAGAAACTAAAAAGTAAAATGTTACTCAAGAATTATCAACTACTTAGATAAACAATCTGATAATAGATCTTTTGTCTATCTAAATTTTTGGAAGTAATTTTGATGGAATGAGTAAGGTTTATACTTGCCTAGTTGGAGGTTTCAAATAAAAGTTAAAAAGTTTAAAATTTAAGATAAAATGACCCCATTCGACTTTTATTGATCAATATGCATGGGCGTCGCGAGGGGGAGGCAAGGGGGGGGGGCGCTTGCCTGCCCCCCCCCCCCCCCAGAAAAGCAACCAAAAAACAGAACTATTTAAGTATTGGGCCGTATGTATAATAACTAGCATGTGCTTTTACTACCTATTTTTAAGCATTTACTTGCATTTGTATGCATAAAAATGAAGTAAAAAGATTTTTTTTTTTTAATTAGCTTTTAGCAAATGCTTTCCAGTAAAAGCATTTGCTAAAAGCTAATTAAAAAAATAAATAATACTTTTTAGCTTGTGCAAGACTAGAAGTGTTTACTTCATTTTGTATGAATGAAAAGGAGTAAAGTTAATAAACTACTTTTAATTAATACCACACACTTTATTTTGAATAACACTATGCGAAATTCAAAAATTTTTTATTAATAATTCCATGACTAGAAGAAACAATACTTTCGCATTTTGCGCACCAGGGGCCCTCGAGAAGGAAAATTAACGTGAAAAAGTCAAAGTTTTTGAAATTGGAATTGCATGTGTGGAAACTGAAAAATCGCATGACTTAAAGGAAAATATCGTGTCAAAATTAACCTCTCACTTCCGCAAACTTCCCTGTGGACTCATGGAACTCGATCACTTATTCAAGCATGACAATTTATGAAATAATTTTGTGGCGGTCAATGGGTAAAAACTGAAAAAGGAGACAAAATTTTTTGAACAAACTTGAAGGAGTTGTTTTCATTTATAAACAAATCTAAATGACCGTTGATGAGAACTGTATTAAAACGTGATCCAAATGAGCTTTCCATCTTTGCCGTATCCAGGGTTCGAAGTTAGCGGTAGCCCGCTGGATACGGCAAAGATGAAATGACAGGAAGAAATCATTAAATTCAGAAAGCAAACCTGTATCAATTTGCGTGAAATTTGATCAACTGTTGAAAAGGGTTAAATTATTAGATCTGTTTATTAAAACACTGACAGAATTGCCTCAGAATAGATGAGACATCAGTTGGAAATGGGTAAATTCCTTACAACCTATTTTCGTACTTATGTCTCCTTGTTCGATCAAGTCTGTATTCACATCGCGTACTTGCGTGAGAACGAAACTGATAACGACGCGAATATTTACCTACTTACATCTGACGGATTCCAGATTTATTCAGGCTCGTTTGGATCACGTTTTAATACAGTTCTGATCAACGGTCCTTTTAGATTTGTTTGTAAATGAAAATAACTCCTTCAAGTTTGTTCAAAAAATTGTCCGTTCCAAAAGAAATTTTTGTCTCCTGTTTCAGTTTTTACCCATTGACCGCCACAAAATTATTTCACAAATTGTCATGCTTGAATAAGTGATCGAGTTCCATGAGTCCACACGGAAGTTTTCGGAAGTGAGAGGTCAATTTTGGCACGAGATTTCTCTTTCATGTCATGTGATTTTTCAGTGTCCACACATGCAATTCCAATTTCAAAAACTTTGACTTTTTCACGTTAATTTTCCTTTTCGAGGGCCCCTGGTGCGCACCACCAGGGGTCAAAATGTCAGGCTCTATACATGTTATACATGTATGCACATTGTTGTTTATGCTGTTATAGTAATAATAATAATTTATTAATTTATATAACCAAATTCTATTAAAATATATGAGACACTCTATAAAAGAAAAAAACATGCGGGCTAGTTAGGAGTCTGTTTCAGTAGCCCGGCTGGCTAGTGAACAAAAAATTTAAGGTCAAACCCTGCGTATCCCAATAATTTTTTTCACTCGCCAGCCAGGCTACTTAAGGAATAGTTTGACTAGCCCGCCGCTGTTTTGACTAGCATTTGGCTAGTGGGCTACCGCTAATTTCAAATCCTGCTATTCAAATTACCCGCCCTTAACCACTCTACCATATCTCATTTACATATCAATGCTAAAGTAGATTTATTCTAATTCGTCCCGGTACTCAACCGAATAAATCAACATTTTACACGTAGGGTAATAGTCCAATTCAAGGTGATGCATACAGTACATGTAGTAGTACATTTGATCCTCAAAACCAGCAGAAATCATGACACTTTTTGCCAGTTGCAGAATACAGAAATATACTTTCATCATTCATGGAAATTATAAAGGTCCACAGTGTCCTGTAGATGTCACAACTGCATAAAAAATCACAGACACGTGTTAAAACGGGTAAAATCATACCAAAATTCAATACACATAGAGTTTTGTTAATTGAAATATAAAAAAATAATAATTACCGGGAACAGGTCATTAGACTTTCCCATAGACTGGTGCACAAAATTTTTCATACTTAAATGTGCCCTAATCCAATATTTCCTTGTCCTTTTTCCATGAATGTCGGTATGTTTACTAAATAGACCACGAGCAACAAATATAACTCAATTGCAACAGTAAAATTTGCCTCTAAAGGGGGGCTGTGCCATTAGTGAGACAGTTATGTGTCTCCCTAATGACCGGTGTCTCCCTATTATCGAAGAAATTATGATAACATGTCTCCCTAATGGTACATTTAGTAATATTATAATACTTTGCAAAGATTGGTGACCTAATAAACTTTAAAAAAATGATTTCAGTTTGTTCAGTCCCCAGGGTGCCGTTGGATAAAATGTATCCTTAATTATTCTATACCGCACTGAATATCACGCTAACACTTCTCACATTATGAACAAAATGCAAAATTATCGTTTCTTCTAGTAATGAAATTAATAATAAAAAAGTATTTAAATTTTGCATAAATGTTATACAAAATACAGTATACGGTATTATATGTAGTTTATTAATGTTTTGTGTTAATTTTGGGGGGATTAATATTAACAAATGAAGCATTTTTTTTTGCACAGAAGTGTATGCGTTATATTTTCAATGTTGCCCCAACCCAGCCTTGAAAAAATTACCAGTAAATATTTGAAATTTGAAGCATTTACTCCTTTTTATTCATACGAAATGAAGTAAACACTTCTAGTGTGGCAAAAGCTAACAAGCAGTGTTGGAGGCCGGCCTCGAGGCCGATTTTCATGGCCTCGGCTTCGGCCTCTGAGTGCATGGCCTCGTCCTGGAGGCCTCGGAGCCTTCCAGCCTCGGCGAATTGGTGGAAGCAGGCTCTGTGTTTCTATTTCAACTAATTATAATTTTTTACGATATCAAACCTTCGAGATTCTGCTGCAGTGGGTTCCATAAAACGAAAGCATACACAATGTACGCACGAATGAACACTGGTAATGGTTGCATTGAACGTACTCACGTACGTAGCATCTTTGCCTAGGCTGCGCTTTGGCCGTATATATGCGGGGACAAAATCGCATCCGAAGATCAGAACAGCTAATCACAGGGCGCCTCGATTATTTATGCTGAGTAGTACATGTTACTGCTGCCGGGTCAGTATTACATTCGACATACACAGTACAGTCTGTAGACCAAGGGCTGTTGGCTGTTCTACTCCACATTAATAATATGATACGGCCCTGTGACTGTTGTGAATGATCTTCGGATGCGATTTTGTCCACACATATACGGCCCTGGCGCAGGCCCTGCACGTGTGTGTGTTTATGAACCGGGGATTTTTTTTGTACACACCCGGAAGTTGCACTGAAAATATCTCTTTTTATCTTGCTCGACTTGATTCTTTTCGCATTTTGCATGGATCCTCTGCTGCAATAAGGATAAATCTACAGTCACATAGGGGACTTTTTATTTGTAATTTGAACAGAAATTGAAATCATCTGCAAAAATAGCAAAAACCGCCAACTAAGTAAGGGGCTTCGTTCCAGTGCTACTGGCGAATCTCTCCATGTCACGCCAATGACGTCATTAGCCATTAACGCTGGAAATTCAAGCTACACTCGTCCGACGTACGTCCCTGAATGAGTGAACGTCACAAGTGCAGTAGCCAAAGCGATAATGGGACAGGGAACCAACCCGTTCTTCGCATGCATGTCTGTCCTACACTTCAGCTTTCCACGTGCGTGCATGATATCACTCAGTTCATCAAAATGATCACAAATTCTTGGATCATCCTATTTGGATACAATGGCTACAAAGAATTTGAAGATCATGGTAAGAGGAAACACATTGCAAGCTGTAAAGTTTGTAAGCCGGGCACTCCAAAACTCAGTGAATTCAACTAAAAAGATGTTACAAATCTAACAAAATTTTAGCCTTGTTTTAGTGATTTATATTTTATTACGTGTTTTAATAGCTGGCCTCAACCTCGGCCTTGGCCTTGGAGATGGTGGCCTCGGCCTTGGCCCCGGAGGTTGTGGCCTCGGAGGTTAGGGCCTCGACTACAACACTGCTAACAAGTAAAGAGTAAATATTTTTAGCTTTCAGCAAATGCTTTCAAGTAAAAGCATTTGCTTCATTTTTATTCATACAAATGCAAGTAAATACTTAAAAATAGCAAATGCTAGTTTTTATACATACGACCCATTGGCAATTTGGAAGTTAATAAAACTATTGTGTACAACCCTCCCTTTTTTCCCTTTCATTTTTTTTTTTTGGGGGGGTAGAAATGTATTGAGAACAAAGTTTGATTACACCATCTTGCCACTTTTATTGCACCTTGTCTTATGGCTCAGAACATTGACAATGGCCACACCTGTCCTCCATTGTTAAAGATTGCTTTATCCCACTTATATTCCTTTGTCATAGACAAGGTTGTCCCAATACTCAATCAAGTTAGTGAGCACTAGAACAGAATAAAATATTTAAACATAAAAAATTGACTACCTTCAATAACAAGCCTTCTATTAGGAATCTTTAGCTCTTCTCTACTGATAGGCTCCCGTTTTCTCACAGAGATGACCATTTCCTCCACTGCCACGTCGACTGTATAGAATTGTAGCATCTTGATCCACAATTCTCCAAGGGTGTCAGTGTTTTGGCGTTCCAAAGTTTCATCCTTTAAACACATACATGTATATACAAAAAAAATATGATATACACATTTCTAAACCAGTGCCTAATACAAATTCATGATCAAGAGCCGAACTCTCAATGGTCCATTCACCATCACGTGCCAAATGCTATTTTTGTTGTTTACCCAGCGCATGCTCGAGTATTCACGCAAAGGGTAAATATGCATGCGTAGTCTACTATGCATGTGCTTTACGAAGCAATCTGTCCCATGGGTGTAATACGCATGCGCAAACATCGCCAAATGAAAAGAATGTTGGTTGCACGCGTAAATGTTAGTTACTGTTTTCCCGAGCTCAATGATGCTGAACTGGAGAATATTGTGGACAATAAAGATGCATCCTCTATTACAAAAGATGCCCACAATGCGGTATAAACTCTCAGGAGTTACTGTATTGCAAACAAACTGAACTTTTCTGAGGTTGAGGAAAAATATTCTTCTGGTGAGCTGGACAAGTTTCTCCAAAGATTTTATTCTCACGCGGTGCATACTGCAACGGGAAAAATTCGGCAAATGAATATAGTATATTATGAGGTATAGTAAAACAAATACAACATGGTTTATTTCGGGTGGAAAGTCGATATAAGTCTGGTTCCCAGACCCGAAAATTATTCCTGATGCTCACATCTAAATTGTAGGTCAGGCAGTAACCACAGCTAAAAATAAACAAGATGACATTTTTCAAAGCTTGGCTTTGTTTCCGAATTCGCTTTATCACTTATAGTTTTTAATGTTCCGATCAAATTTATAAAATAAATCACTTGCTTCATATACCGTACAGTTATGTTGTAGATTTTGATATTTCTGTAAGAAAAAGGAGGCATTCCTTCTTTAGTCACATGACTGTATATATATTTTGTAAAGATACAAGCAGCAGCCTGACCTAACATTCATCAGAAATAGTCAGAATCTTTTGGTCTGGGAACTGGACTTAGTCGATATTAGGTTACCTCGGTATTGCAAGTAGTCAAACAAGCTCCCTCGGCGAAACTAACTTTCTGATACCTTTGGGAGCTAATATACAAATAACGAATGTTTGTGAGTGCGATGGTAAAAATAATTTCATGAGGTGACAGATTGAATGTTCTATTGCACGAGGCGAAGCCGAGTGGAATAGAACATTCAATCTGTCACCGAATGAAATTATTCTTTCCATCGCACGAACGTAAAACATTCGTTATTTGTTTTATACAACACCTGAATAAATTCTCGTCATTTGATTGGTAAATTATAAACTACAATTTATTTGATTTCAAAGATGTTGAACTACCCCTTCACGAAAATGTTTGAACCAAACGCTGTAGCGCTGGCTCTTTGGAACAATACGCGCTACGCTGATCGCGCACACCAGCATGCATTTTGCACGCAAATACCGCGTCATGGAACAAGCGCAAAGTGAAACGGTATAACGCATGGGTATAACGCATGGTCGCACCGTGCATTATACCGAATAATAATATGTCACGTGATCTACAATTCACCAATCAGATGACGGGGATTTATTCAGGTGTTGTATAATATCGACTATCCACCCTCAAACCATACTATATTGTATAATATAGGGATAAATTTACATTACTTCATTAAAACAGGTATCAAATTATTTGATTTTTGTATGAGCACATAAAAAATCTTTCGAATGATACCATTTTAGGAGGAATAATTTCCCACGGTATAAAAGTACTAGTCTTTTCTTCACTTTGAGCAAGGTTTTTAGGTACCGGTACAATTCTGGGTTATTGCCAGTGTTTCCACGTGTCTTTAAAATTGTCCACTAGTCTTTCAGATACATGTAGCTGTAACATCTGCAGCAAAGATATTTATCGGTAATTGGTAAAAAAAAAAAAAATAATAATACACTAACTAATTTTACAGAGTAGTTTCTGAAGCTAATTTCACAAAACACAAAAATAAATCTTAAGGCCAGATACACTGAAGAAATAAATGCAAGTTAAAATTTGTGAATGTTAACGAGAAAAAAAAAACGAAAAAAAAAACCTCTTCGAACCTCTTGGAGAACTGGAACTACTGGTGGGTCGCAATGCTGAAGGAAGAAGATAGTCATCAAGACAAATGAATATGCAGGCATACTGCCATCTGACTGACTGTCCAAGCCACAAAGTCTTGCCCAGTACCGAAAAGCCATGGCTAGCAAATACACTCGAGGATCCAACTGCCGGTATTCAGCGAGTAACTTTGATGTCTTGAGGGCAGAGAGTGAACTTGTACTTAGTTCACATCTGAAACCACTATCAAAAAATGTACAAATAGGAAAGCAGGAAATTTATCAATACAACTTATCAATTACATACAAATGTATTAATTTGAATTCAATAAAATGTATTTTTTCTCAGTGCATTAATTTACGTTTCAATTTCAAAAACACTTTGGACAAATTTAAAATTAACAATTAATAATAAGAGACTGGCATTTACGAGGCACAAATTTCTATGGCATTCATCTAGCGGTAATAAATAATAGAAAAAAAATCTCTACTGAGAGGAAAGGCAAGCAAAACAGGTGATAAAAGTTTAAGGTGCTCCTAATTTTTCATATTTTGATCGTCTGCATTTTCTTTGAAATTGATTACACAGCTGTGAAGACTACAAGCCTGCTAGACTGATTCTCTGATCTTACAATTCCCCAAAGTCTATAAATTGATCCGTTTTATCTTAAGTGGGGTCAGGGAAACAGACTACAAGAATATGATTGGTTTTCTTGGTTTTTCCAGCATCTATGCACCCAAAACGTGAAACCGGTCAGTGTAACAATATTTGCTATAACATACTAATCCTCCAATCCATTTATTTCTGATGAATCCATTTATTTCTTAAATTGCAGCAAAAGCAAATGTTGTACATTCCCTTTAAGTTGGCAATTCCACAGTTTGATGGACATGGCTAAGAAAAAAAAGTAAATTTTTTTAACCCAGTTTCACATTTTTATTACAGATTATACATTCAAGTATGTGAAATTAACAAAGAAAACCCAATCTTATCAAACATTTTTTGAGAAATCGTGTCGTAAAGTGAAAAATAATTTGTTACTGCAAAGAACTCTAAGAATTTGGTAAAGTTTAAACCTTGATTGCTATAAATGCAATTAGAGAAATTTCAATCACCACTTTATTTCTAGCATGAATGATAATCTTAATCTCCGAAACATATGTAAATTCACAGCTGTCATCCATTTTTAAATATCAAAAAGTAGCATTTTATACTTTTTTTGAAAATGTAACGTGAGTTACCTCCTTCGCATGAACACTGATATAAATATAAGTCTTTTGTTGATACTAATACACACATTTTAGGATAAAAGCCAACTAAATTCTGTAACGTGAATAACTTTTGTAATGTAACCAAAAATGTAACTTGAGTAACCAAGTTTTTTTTATCCCAAGTCACCCAAACTATACCCAAACTGACTTTTGCTTGATAATGTTGATTTTATTGATAACTGTTTATCTTAAACCAAAGCCCCTCAAGCATTAGAGATACCTTTAAGCATATTTTATGCTGTTTATGGTGCAAAATGGTCTTTGAGACAAAACTCTTTGTTTTTTAAATTGAATCAAGGTCATATCAAGTCGACTCTCGTCAGACTGCAACAAAGGCACGCCACACATCACAGTCTCCCATGGCCGTCCTGATCTCGGCTGTGGAAGGTAGCCCAGTATCACGACGCAGCTGGTCCACGTAGGTTAGCGTCTGCCCACCTCGAGAGGCTACTCCATGAGTGGGTTCCCATAAGATGAGTTGGCTTGCAGCTATCTCTGGATGCCGAACGCAGTGACCAGCCAATCGCAGACGCGTAAGTCTGATAGTTGTAGAGATCCTTGGCAGGTTGCCATAGAGCACCTCATTCCTGCCTTTGTCTCTCCAACTCACGTCTAGAGCCATCCTCAGCATGTGAGTGTAGCAGCCATCGAGTCGAGCCTCTTGCTTTGTAGTAAGGGTCCATGCCTCAGAGCTGTAGAGTAGGATGGACTCCACGGATGCACGGAATAGAGCTCGTTTGAGTTTATCCGGCATCATAGACCTCCAGATCTTCTTGAGGTTTTGGCAAGCCTTCCAAGCCTGTGCTTTCCTTACTCGGATGTCCTTGTCTGTTGAGCTGATGTGGGAGCCCAGGTATATGAAATCTTCTCTTACAGCTAGGGTAGTGCCATCCTTGGTGTTGATTTTCACATCCCCAGTGTCGATGTTGAAGCACATGACTTCCGTCTTCTTGGCATTGATCTGCAGGCCAATCTTTTTGCACTCTCTTTCCACGCTGAGAAGCAGAGCTTGTGCCTTTTGCACTGAATCCGAGACCAGAGTGATGTCATCCCCAAAGTCAAAGTCGGTCTCTACAACAGCACTCACCCGTCTGCTTTGCCTTGGTGAAAGGTGAGAGAGTGAAACCCAGCAGCTCCTCCCTCCCCATGATTGCTCGCCTCAGAGCATAGTCTAGGGCGATGACAAATAAATAGGGCGCAAGAGTAGGCTTGCAGAATTTCCATGAGCTTCCCTCGGTGGATCGAGTCAAACGCCTTCCTAAAGTTGATAAAGGTCATCACAGCTGGGAGATGCTTCCTGTTAACTCCTTCGATGGTCCTTCTCAGAGCCAATATCTGTGAGACTGTGGACCTCTTCTCTCTGAAGCCGTTCTGGTTTTTGCGCAGCAGAGGATCGAGAACTGGGCGGATTCTATTCAGAATCATCTGATTGTAGACCTTGGCAACCACAGAGCTGAGGCTGATTCCTCTATAATCATCTGCCCTTGTGAGATCGACTGACTTCGGGATAGGAACTATGTTGAGTCAAGTATGTCCAGGTCAAGTATTTTATCAAGTTTTTATGTTGGTGAATGTAATAAAGAAAACACAGGTATGTCGCTACGTTGAAATTAAAATGTTTATTTGGAACATAATTTAAATTTTAATTACATGCAGGCACTTCACACTAAGCTACCCGGTACAATGGTACAGTTATATCCTGAAACCCACTCTCCACATATACAAATATTGAATGCTTTGAGTGGTGTAGTAAAACTAGCCTCCCGAGGTGATCCATGGACATTCTATTTTCCCGAAGCAAAGCCGAAGCAAAGCCGAAGTACCAAAATGACAACACAGAGTGCACAAGTCCTGTCAATTAAATCTTTCGGTTGTGTACTGCCGCACGTGGCATCACTGGGTGACAGCAATCATTGGCATGTGTATGTATTACACTTCACACTGTAGGTACCAATTCCAAATTACATATTCTCTGCATGTTCAGTGGCTGATTGTTACGAAACAGAGTTTTTCGTCTTACATTACATTTACAAGGATGTTTAGAATATAGAAAATAAAAGGAAGCTTTTCCTTAAACCTTTGTAATTAATGATGTAGTTTTAAAAAAGCAGAAGATAAAAAATGTGTCTTGCAAGAGACCAATAAAAAAAGAATTGGCGCATGCTCATTGTCATTTGTTTACAAATGATGTGCCTTCTTCAAATATTGTTGTACAGGCGGGGAGAAGAAACTTAGAGGACCACATGATTTAATTTCGGTAATCATGACATGGCTAAAAGCTAGTGTTCAGACGTGTAGTTGCAGTGTAATTGCTCTTCTGTTTTAGATTAGCTTTGATTTAAATTACACTATTTAGAATTTTTATGCAATGTATAAAGTATTAAACAAGTCTAGAGGCGAAATTTTCAGCGGGTTTTAGCAACCTTAACAGTGGTTTTTGAGCACTGTGGGCATTTTCATGTATTTTTTTTTACATTAAATGTAGCAGTTATAAAAAACGTTTACCCATTTCTATGGGAATCAAATTAGGTTCTGCCCTTCACCAATATATACACTGTATACTCAGTATGTTACCTCCCGAGTAAAAGTTGGAAAAAATCACTTGGGTGGGACTCGAACCCACGACCTCCTGCTTTCTAGTGCAGATGTCTTACCACTCGACCACCGAGCTAACGGGCAGAAACCTAATTTGATTTACATCACCCCGACACAAAAATTCTGTCTTATGAATAGTTTATGCGGTACCCGCTGCTATGTACATTAGATTCGAACCGGCCAACTGATCCCGTTAGCTCGGTGGTGGAGAGGTAAGACATCTGCATTAGAAAGCAGGAGGTCGTGGGTTTAAGTCCCACCTGAGTGATTTTTTCCAACTTTCACTCAGGAGGTAACACACTGAGTATACAGTGTATATATACATTGTTGAAGGGCAAAACCTACTTTGATTTACATCACCCCGACGCAAAATTCCATCTTCTGAACATTCTATGGGGCTCTGCTTCGCAAAGCCCCCATAGTTCTCGGGTAGATTTATGGAGTGAAATGGGACAACGTTTGAATGTTTTGTTTGGATGGGCATTGCAACGCAGGACACCAACCTTTTACGGAAATCTTTTTGCGTATGCATGCTTCAGGCCTTGTTTGCTTCAACATCAAAAACCATAATATGTCAGGCGCGGTTCTACGGGGGGGGGGGGGGGGGGGGGGGGGGGGGCTGTAGCCCCCCCCCAAAATTTTGTCTAGCCCCCCCCAAAAAAATAAATTCCGTAAAAAAAAATTGCATTAGCAAAAAGAAGGATTGTGATGTACATGCGAACGGTCTTCCCCTAAAGAAGTAGTCGTGACAAGGGCGCATTAGTTAATATAGTGTGAATGAATTTAGGATTTTATTGGCGCTCCCCATTGAAAATATGGCATGGCAATAATATGGCAATATTGACATATTGCCAATATATTAATAGTTTATTGTGATGGTCGTAAACAGCATATAGCGATTAATGGTACACAATTCTTCTCGACTCATGCAAATGCAATTGACATTTAGGAAGGAGACGAGGCAGGCAATTAGACTCTATTTTTGTGTGACCATGGCAGTAGCTCAATTTGTGTTTATCACAGATGAAAAGATGAATACATGGCGAGTCAAACAGAAAGTGACCGTATGATAAAAAAAAAATGGCACGCTCCATTTTGTAAAAAATATAACTGGGATAAAGAACATGTTATTGAGTAGTAACTGTGAACATTTCACGTAATTTGCATACTCTATTCCCAAGTCGTGTCTATTTTAATAAAGAGATCACAAAATTCAGCTGTCCACCACTAATACCAATTTAACAGTCTACGAATTGATGAATATCCATTAATAAATATAATGGAAAAAACAAAACAACGTTTCCCGCCTCCATGAATAAAGGAAAAATTGAAAAGGAAAATAGAAAAAAAATCACCAATATTTCTAGGGAAAAAGAGTTGAATTGTTCACCATATTCAAAATACAAAATCTGACGGTAAAAATAATGTTTCAGTCTTGATTCATAAGATTTAAATCTCAGTTGTATTTGGAATCAATGAGGATGGCTATGAAGTGTTTGTTTCAGATCGTCCCACAATAAAAACGAGAAATAAGAAGAGGAGCAATGGTGACTGGACTTTGCCTCACTCACTAGGAAGTGATGAGAGACATGTCCATTAGCATCACACTGCAGTCACATTTGCCCTAAACTGATTCTTTACTTAACCCTAAAAGGGCCGGGGCGGTTCCGCCCCCCTCACTTTTTGGCTGGTCTCGACTCGAGACCTGCCAAAATATCGAGACCAAAGAGGGCCGAGACTGAGACCAAGACCGAGATCACAGCTCCCGAGACCGAGACCGGCAAAAAGTGGTCTCGAGACCGAGACCGGTCTCGAGACCCACAACACTGATGTCGCAATGATTTCGCACCAATTTCACAACGATTTTGTCATTTGTAGCACAATATGAGACGGAGGGAACCCCACCCCCCTCCTTTGTGTTGGTCATTGTGTTACCAGAATCTCAGGAATTCTATTGAGATATCTTAGGGGGTGTTAGGTAACAATAGTCTAGGGTTTGCATTGGGAGATTGGGAGGGGGGTACCCTTTCGTCTCATTTCGTGCTTGGTATAGATTGTGTGATTATTAGGTGTTGGGCCTTATTGTTATTGTACGAATGTACTATTCTTCATTTTATTCTTCAAGACAATTTCTTCTCCAGAACTGTTTGTCAAAATGAAAACATAAATGAACTTCAATTGTCAATACATGAATGCACAACCCACTGCTGATGTGCTTTTTTACAATTACGTCATTATGACGTCACAAAGGGTCATGGGGATCATTGCGTGCAAAAGGGAACTCCCGCCAAATATTTAGCTCGCCTCTTGAGTGTTTGGTTTTACGACTGTTTTATGTTAACTATTGAGCCACATGTAATGGCTGTTTGATGGACCAATGTATTCTTAAGTGTTTACCAGTGTTTTGTACAAGTTTATATGACATCTTGTTAACGGAAGCGCATTTTTTACTTTTGATGACGTCATATGAGACTCAAAAGTTGGGCTGGCAAAAGCACCCAATCGGGCACCGTCAATCATACCCTGCCCTATACATTTTGTACATTGCCAGACCCAGCTGTTTCCATCCTGTCCCGTCCTATTTCCTCATTTCCTTCCCTAATCACCCCACAGCCCGAAATCCTATTTTACTGCTCCTAGAGCTTTTATGATTATATATACACAAGCTGGTTTACCCGATCATAGATCGGGTAGGGCGTAGTGTTGGGGATGAAAATGTGGGGAGTTAAATGTAAATGGGGGATATAGTTGGGGAGACATGCAGTTAAAGAATAGCAATTTCTGTGGTGTGATCTGAGGCAATTTCTGATCACTAAAACCAATTTGAGCAAAAGATCATCTGTGAAAGTTTTGAGTTTTGAGTAATTGAATCAGCTACATGTATTCTGAGCAATAGAATCATTATTGTAGGCTACAATATTTTTATTTGGGGAAGAAAAAGTGTGGGGGGGGGGAGACCAAACAATGTCCCCCCTCAAAATCTGTGTGTGTGTGTGTGGGGGGGGGGGGTCCCCTGTCCCCCGTCGATGTACGCACATGATAATTATGTACCATGGCAACTGTCTGTAAATGTTGCCGTTGGTCTGTTAAATTGGCTTTTTGTGAGGCAGTTGCATTTGGAAAACATAGTGAAAAGGTTACTGTAGTACACAGGCGAAGGCTGGTTGTAGAGTTTGACAATAAATCATAATGCAATAAAACGTGAAGGTGTCATTTAAAATGAAAATGTTGAGTGTTACCAAAAAATTACAAACGGTCTGAATCATGGAGGAAGGTCATAATTAAGTTTCAGTATTGGACTCTTCAACAAACGTAAACTTGAACTTCTTACAATTTGCGAGACCGTCTGCGATGCAACTTTTATTCAAGTTGGTTCAACCATCTATATATAAGAGCAAGTTTTACTCGGCCTCCGAGAAATGTTTGCTTCTGAAAGGATCCGAGACCGCGGCGATCCTTCGTTGACCCAAAACAGGCCCCCGAAATTATAACACGACACTGAATTATACGTGGCGGGCAGCGAACTCACAACGCTCAGCCTTGGTGGTGGAAGCATGGAGCTGTAAACACATTATGGAAGCAACAGCACTCTATCACGTCACATGCTTGCGCTTCAAATAGCGAGCACCGTAGACCCAACCTCGTTTCCAGGGTGTGGAGCAGGCTGCAGTACGCGTTGCCATCGACAGTTTTGCATAGCCCGGAAATACCACGCAGTGTAGACTTTCGATTGGTCACACCGCGCAAGGCATACTTAATGTGTAGTCCTTCTGAGTATTCGTTGCACTCGGCGCAGGGGCGGCAAGCGAAGCATACGAAAGAATAGGGGCACTTGGTGGCCACGCACCATGGAGAAAAAATATTTTACCAAGGTCACCCCATACCACAATTTGGTGAACGCTTTTGCAGAACGGCCGAGTAGAACACGTAAACGGAACCCCTACGTCGAAGCCGCTGACCTCGCACAGTCTAGACACGCAGAAAAGCCAGGACAGGGGGCAGCCAGGCAGTCAACGTGAAAGCGCACACGACGGCAAATTCCTGCGCAAAATGCAGTCACGAAAAATAGACGAAAAGGATCGCCGGTCCGTACGGGAAAATCAGGACGACCCGAAGCGTCCGACCCGGCGGAAGACACCCTCCGCATTTTTCCACGGATGTGGAGCGATTTTGGTGCAGCGGGAGCCCGCGGTCTCGGATCCTTTCATGAGCAAACATCGTCTCGGAGGCCGAGTTAAACTCTCTCTTATATATATAGATAAATACCCAAGACAGTTTACGCATTCCTATTGGTCGAGAGCCCGTCACATGGCCGGCCTTAAACGGATGATAAAGTCATGGCTATCTGGTCTTAAACACTTTTCCAGTGTCACATGAAATTTGGACTCCCATGAAATCCAGTGCCTTTTAACGTTTCATTAGTTGAACGTTCACATTCCTCACGTACATGTATGCATGCGCAATGTACTACAAGTGAATCAGTATTTCATGGTCCGAAATTCTCACTACACCAGCCCAGCTGCATTTTGCATGACATCCCGCAGTACGCGCGACCATGGAGGTGGAATGCGCGACAAACAAAATTGTGGAGGGCATTCCATATTATAATCAGAGGGGTGTTTCGTAAAACATGAAGTAAAATTGTTGAACAAAATGGTTAACAACGTCTAGTTTTTGACTTGTTTTTGACTTGTTTTGGACCAAAAAGATTTGGTTTTTGACCAAAAAGGTATTTATGAATGGGAATAAATATGTGTTCCGTCGGTATTAAACACTCTCTATAAAACCGGTGTGAGTCTGGATGAGTGATAATTACCCATCCAGACTCACACCGGTTTTAAACAGAGTGTTATAATACCTTCAGAACACTCATTTATTCCCTTAGTAGTAACTGTGTTTTTGTATACATGTACATGTTGTAATATATTTTGGATTTGTCATGTTTTGTGCATTTTAAATTATTGTATGTATACATATTTTTAATTGTACAATGGGAAATCAATTTTCATGTAAATTTGAGCATGACAATAAAGAAATCTTATCTAATCTAATCTATCTAATCTAATTTGAAATTGGAAGATGATATGAACAAGCTTTCAGCGATGTTAGTCTCTGCGTATGTTGAAATAAAGTTACAAAAACATTATCGGTAACGTCATGAGATGTTCGGGCGCCCTCTAGCGGCAGGTTAAACTAGAATGGCAAAGCCGCTATGGCTCGCTGTTGAAGGCAGGAAGGGAAGCTGAAGGTAGGGTTGGGGATGGGCATGATGGGAGAGGATCAGGATTCGGGATGATGTGCTAAGGTGTAGGGGTAAGTTTTGAAATGCCAACATAAAAAGTCAGCAAATGTCCTAATAAATACATGTGTACATGGGTTAGCCGTCATGCATTATGGGGAAGTTTTCCATTGTTAGGGTAATAAGGACCCAGTTGTGCAGCCCTCACAGCATCTTCGGTCACTATGTATAACCATGGGAGAACTCTTGTGTAGTCCCCACAAAGAATGGGTATACATGTACATGTAGAAACACCACCATCACCAACCTTATCCCACACCCACCCCACCCAAACTCCTATCCATATCTCTCCCACCCTCCCTTACCCCAACCCCCTACCACCACCCACCCCATTCTCCCCCTACCCATACCGACCCATACATCCCCACCCACCCCAACCCAACTGCAATCCCTACCCCACCCCAACCCAACTACATTCCCTATGTCCTGCCCCTCCCCACCCTTCCCTATCGAACCCCCTACACCCACAAACTCCATCCTCCCCTACCCGTCCCTACCCACCCCCTATACATCCCACACCCCACCCAAACCCCTCCAACCCCTATCGCCCAACCCGTCCCACCCCACCCTCCCCTACCCATCCCCACCCACCCCTACACATCCCCACCCACCCACCCAAATCCCTACTCCAACCCCTACTTCCTTAGACGCAATGGTTTAAGTCAAAGAATACACTTGCAAGTGTGGATTCTTAATTAAGGAATTTACCCGGCGCTTTGCGCCTTGTGAATTCTTAAATTACGAATGCACACTTTCTCGTGTATTCTCCTTAACGTACATGTTATAATACCGGTATATACATGTACATGTACATATTATACCGGTATGTACATGTACATGTAACAATTAAAAACTTTAACATTTTCTTGAATTAAAATAACAGCGTTGCTGTTGAAACCCCTCAGCCAGAGTCAAGTTATCATCCGGAAACCATTAACCTTCAACTCAACATGGTGACTTTGACCTTTGACCCCAGAACCAGTCCCAACATGTCTGTACCAATGGGAAACCCCCTACAGAAGTTAGACACCAAAATGTCATTTCTAACTCAAGTTACCATCCAGAACTATTTACCCTTAACTCACCACGGTGACCTTGAACTTTGACCTTTTGACCCCAAAGCCAATCCCAACTTGCCTACTCCCAAGGACAACCCCCTACCAAAGTTAGACAGCAAAATCTCATTTCTACATGTGTAACTCAAGTTATCATCCAAAAACCATTTACCTTCAACTCAGCACGGTGACCTTGAACTTTGACCTTTTGACCCCAAAACCAATCCCAACTTGCCTACTCCCAAGGGTAACCCCCTACCAAAGTTAGACTCCAAAATCTTGTTTCTAACTCAAGTTATCATCCAAAAACCATTTACCTTGAACTCGCCACGGTGACCCTGACCTTTGACCTTTTGACTCCAAAACCAATCCCAACTTGCCTACTCCCAAGGGCAACCCCCTACCAAAGTAAGACAACAAAATCTCATTTCTAAGTCAAGTTATCATCCGGAAACCATTTACCTTGAACTCACCACGGTGACCCTGACCTTTGACCTTTTGACCCCCAAACCAATCCCAACTTGTCTACTCCCAAGGGCAACCCCCCTACCAAAGTTAGAGGAACAAAATCTCATTTCTAACTCAAGTTATCATCCGGAAACCATTTACCTTTAACTCACCACGGTGACCTTGGCCTTTGACCTTTTGACCTCAAAACCAATCCCAAATTGCCTACTTGTAAGGGCAACCCCCTACCGAAGTTACAATCCCAAACAACATTTGTAACTCAAGTTATCATCCAGAAACTAAGCTGCCCGGACGGACGTTCCAGCCAGACGGAATTGTGGGGTGATAGCATTGTGTTCCCATTATCCCTTTTTCTACAGATTCCCTTCTGGGGTGATGTTTTTCTATTGTGAAAATAATGGGGTGATGTGTCCTGAAAGGAACATCACCCACAAGGGGGGTATGGTCAGAACGGACATCCGGACGGACGGACGCCCTAGGAGATGACAATACCCTTCGAGCCTCTCGGCTGAGGGGTAAAAAACTCCTCAATAAAATTATAAAATGTACTGTCATAAAATGAACCTAATTGGAAGTTATAGAGATGATGCATGTACATGTAAACTGCATTTCCTTTTTTATTTTAACCAAATTAGCTAGAACCAAAAATTTCAACATAGTAATTGTATGCGGACGGCCGGCCGGACGTGTCGGCCGGACGGAATTGTGGGGTGATGGCACTGTGTTCCCTTTAGCCCTTTTGCTAAAGATTCTCTTCTGGGGTGATGTTTTTCTATTTTAAAAATAGTGGGGTGATGTTTCTTTCAGGTCACACCCACGAGCTTCGCAGCTCACCAAAAATGTCAAAACCGCATTTTCAGTTGATGTGTGTGGCGAAATTTGCAGTAATCGCTTCAAAATCAATATATATGATGACCTTAATGCAGATAAGACCTGTGCATGAAAAAAATGATGACGTCATCAGACCGGAAGTTACAATGAAAAGACATTTAAACCTTAAAAATTGCCAAAAAATCAACAGTGAGAGATATAATCAATATGTGGCTATATATTGAACAGTTAACATAGCTCTTGAGCTTTCTGGTAATGACGTCACAGTGACGTCATCAAGTATACAAATACAACATGGTTTACCGAGAAATAGTGAAAACTAATGACCCCGAGGTGTTGGATGATTCGCCTCGGGAGATACCGGTAGTCCCAATCATTCAACACCGAGGAGTCATTAGTTTTCACTATTTCACCGCAAAAACACGTTGTACTTGTTTTAATATACCTCATAAATATTCATCAGGCAGCTGCTGCGGTACTTCATTCCTCCATTCCACCATGTTTTTGATTGTGCAGTATTTGGATAAAGTGAGACATTATTTTAATTTAATTAAGGAGACATACAGAATTGAAAGTTAAGTTTGTGTCATTTAATAACTTAAACATTCATGCAAAAACACTTGCATTTATTATTATTGTATAAATTTTCCATCAAGTTCCTCCTCGGGTAAAATCGCAAAGCGAGCACCACCGGTCGCCATTTTTTATGTATGCTGTAATAGACTGGCACATGCAACTGTCCTCACTGGTGTTCTTCAGGGTACGCACGTAAAGCACATGCCCTGTTGGTAAAGAGATAACACAGTACTGGAACAAATCTAAGGCTGCGACCCAGGTGTGTGATAGTACCTCCCTGGTTTTTGCACGTCACGCGCGCGTACAAAGACGCGGGGTGATAGTAAAAACTTTCACACGGTTGAATAGCTAGAATGGCCCAATGAAATGCCATGGTTGCCTGATGAATATTTATGAGGTATAGTAATATCATATTACAAACAAATAAAGATTTCTAGATTTAATCTTTGAAAATCAAAACAAAATCAACTGATAGAGATTTGTTTGTTTTTTATGGCAACCGATACAATTGACCCATCGCGGAAGAATCGCGTTAGAATCGCGTCAACGCAGCTTGTGAAATATTGTCCAATTACACCATATACAAATGGTGCAGAATGCGCAAATTCTGAGACGAACAAAACTTAGCGTACAACATTCCATAGCGTTGTCTAAGGGGCGTGGTTAACTCGCAAACGGCGATAGGTCAATATTGCAGGATCTTCATTTTTGGTATTAAGTGCAAAATCACATGACCCTTCCGGTCTAAACCTGAAGTGCCTTATAATTTGAAATTGGCAAAAGATGTGTGAACTTGCTTTCAATGATGTGAATTTCTGCCTAGGCTGCACTTTACAAAAATATTACAGGTGACATCATACAATGTTAGAGTGTCCTCTAGCGGCATATTGACAAAGTCAAACATGCATTTAATTTGATGTGCATGCCGAAGTATTCAATAGCCCACACCATGTGGTTGTTCCTACAACCTCTATTGTATTTTTGTATTTGTTGACTATTCTCCTATGCAAATTCATTTCAAGAACTGTTTGTCCACATGAAAACCTTTATCAACCTGAATTTGAATACATGAGTACACAACGTACTGAAGATGTGATTATTTTTATGACGTCATTATGACGTCATCGTGGGTCACGTGATACACGTTAAAGATTAACAGATTTAATCTTTTAAAATCAATATAAAATCAACTGTCAGAGACCTGAACTTACCTTTTGCAGGAATTGATAGAATAATTCAGGATCTTTATATTATCTCGCGCATGCAAAATCACGTGGCCCTTCCTTCTGGTCCAAACCGGAAGTGCCTTATAATTTGAAAGTGGAAAAAGATGTGTACTTGCTTTCAACGATACTGGTTGCTGGCAAGTGACTGGCAAGTAACTTTACAAAACAATTACCGATGATGTCATAAAATATTACAGTGCCCTCCAGTGTTGGAGGTCTCGACCTAGTCTCGAGACCATTTTTTTCAGGTCTAGACGATTTTGAGGTCTCGGAATGTTGTGGTTTCGGTCTCGACTCCAAGTGTCTCGGTCCTGGACAAGGGTCTCGGATCAAGACCTTGACGAGACCTGTTGAATATTCCAGAGTGTTTGAAGACAATTATTTGATTAACCGCTGATGGAGTCAACACTGTTTCACCAGGGTAAATCATAACGCATAGTGCATGTCAAAAGAATTTCCGCATGGAGAGCACGCTTATCGCTAGCATATCGCCGCTCAGTTAGTAAGTAGCATGGACTGTTTGTCAAAATCCGTTAACAAACTGTGTGTCGTGACGTCAATCACGTGTGTGCAAAAATACATTGCGCACGGTGGATGTGTGTAGTCACTGCATGTAAACATCCATGCAGGAACGTTCTCGCTCGTAGTATAACGTGGTGTAACGTTAAATATTTCAGAAATTATTTTGAGTTGACGTTTAATCATTATAAAGTGCTGTCTTGTCAAATTAGAAATTATGTCAAGCAACTCGTTAAACCTAAAATTTGCTTTTAAGGAGCACACATCAGAGATGCCACAGGGTCTGCTCGAAAAAAAAAGGAACTTGGTCTGCTTGAAAAAAAAAACAGAACGGCTGCTTGAAAAAAAACGGAACTTTTTTGTACGTGTGCAAAAGCCACTCCGTGTCCAACACAAAGTCCACATTGTCATCTTTATCTTGTAGCCAAGCCAAGTTCTGTTTATTTTTTAATTTTGCTTCTATGGCCTTTAAAGCTGTCGGTTCATTCAATCACTTTGACTTTTTCCATATTCCTAATATTTATTCTGCCTACCCGAATTTTCAACGTAATATAATCGACACAAAACGTGCACGATTCCACAACACGCTGTCGGTGTACACGATCCTTGCACTACGCGATGCGCTTAACGAAAACATGGTTGGTACCCGCATTTTTTGTATTCACATATATCACTGCGATCAGAAACCACCGATAGCTGAAATGATAGACTTGATTTCCAGGCTGAATGCTACGTTTGCTTAGCACACAACACGCCCGCACGCGGTGAAGCACGCGCGAGGCGCTGTTGTATATCGCGTGCAAGTACGTTGGCCGCTTGTATCGCATGCAGGCTCCGCAACAACATACACAAAGACTGTTTTTAAGACTACTTCAACGAACAACGTTGTGCCATGCGTGCGCAAAATGTACTAAATCGAGGTAAAAATCATCGCATTTCCACAGTTTTCTTTTCTTTTCTGGTTAATTTGACGGCCGGAAAAACCGGAATTTTGTGAGATTTTTTTTTTAAAACCGGAATTCCGGTTAATACCGGAAAAGTGGCATCTCTGATACATAGATTG
This sequence comes from Patiria miniata, assembly GCF_015706575.1. Taxonomy (NCBI): domain Eukaryota; kingdom Metazoa; phylum Echinodermata; class Asteroidea; order Valvatida; family Asterinidae; genus Patiria; species Patiria miniata. Next base: position 23,291,214 of record NW_024037059.1, on the reverse strand, counting down.
TGGACAAAACATCAGATAAAAGAAAGCACTCGGCTACCTGCAGATTTTGTTTCAGTCAGAAGCGTATATACCAACCAGGCAGGGGACGAGTTCAGCCTTCATCGGGCTCGTAAGTCGTGTCCACAAAGTAAAGTACGTACCTACGCCTTATGTAAATTATTTATAATATTACCTCAAAAATAATTGAACCAACATTTCCGTCAATTTGAATTAACATTAAACAAGGGAAAACCTTGCAGATGTAGAGCCAGGATGAGGTATGTCACCGTGTGTAGCTGGGCTGAGGGCCAAGTTCGCCATGTTGAAATTTTTCTTACATGTTGTTTGACAATTTACAAGTTCAGTTATGTTGAAGTTGATGAAACAAAGTATAATTGCTGTGACTATTAACCCTTACTCTCTGAGGGTAGTTTACTGCATGTCAGTTGGTTATGCCAATGCCCTCCAGCTGCAGTTTATTGGCAGATAGTTTGTCTTAACAGTGAAGGCTCCAATTGGCAGGAGTTGGAGGCCCTGGAGGGTGCCTGATACTGACCAGCTGGGGGCACTCACTTTGTTATCAGAGGACTCTCATTGTTCTCTGTGGCATGTATTGGAGTGCCTGTCCAGTTACCCTTGAAATGACATGGCAGATATTGGAGGGCCGTGCAAAAAACATATGCCATTTTCTTAAGGCACATAATGGCATGCGTTGGAGGGTCCAGTTGGGTAAGGGTTAATAGTTATTTTCATGTTAAAAACTACCTGTATGAATTAGTCAAACCATAAGAATATCAAACCATTAAAAAATCTTGCCAAAATGTACCCGGCTATTTTTAAAGGCATGGTACAGCATTAGTTGTTATTTATTTCAAGTTTTTAAGAGTTTTGGTATTAAATTTGCATTGATATGTGCACACGTTTGTACACAACTTGCTTCTTATTGTGTGTGTGTTTTTAAATGACATCTCGGTCTCGGACTATGAGGTCTCGGTCTCGGTCTTTGAGGTCTTGATTCCAACACTGGAGCCCTCTAGCGGCAGATTGAAAAATGATTAAAATGAAAAATCTGTTGATGTGTGTGACGAAGATGCAGTAATCGCTTTAAAATTAATATATACCGGTATGAGGACCATAATAAAGACAACACCTGTGGGAATATAATCCCGATATAATCCCGATTCTGCATCAAACACAGTTCACATAGCTCGCGAGCTTGCTTGTAATGACGTCACTATGATGTCACCAAGTATCAGATTTCAAGCAACCAAAGATTTATAGATTTAATCTTTGAAAATCAATATAATATCAAATGTGAGAGATCTGATTTTGCTTTATACGGGAATTGATAGCATACAAATATTGAGTGGATCAGTGTGGAATGGGAGGACTATTATCGCAAGGTAAAATCTGGACTTTTTCATTTCACAAGGCGAAGCCGAGTGAACAGGAAAAGCCCAGATTTACCGAGCGATAATGTTCCTCCAATTTCATAATTTAAAGCCACTCAATATTTGTTTTATATAACTGACATATAGATCCTTGTCATTTGATATATTTGAACTTTTATTTCAATAAAAAATTATTTCAATACAAAGTTAGTTATGACAATCAATACAATATTGCCGGGTCTTCATTTTTGGTATTAAGTGCAAGATCACATGACCCTTCCTTTCGGTAGAAACCGAAAGTGCCTTATAATTTGAAATTGGCAAAAGATGTATACTTGCTTTCAATGTTGAAAGTCCAAGTTGAAAGTCCAAGTGTGGACAGTAGTCACATTTGACCATTTTTCATTTTAACCTCCTCTCGGTAAAACCTTCCCCAAAAAAAAGTCCAGTGCGGACACGGCTTTAGTTCTTCTAGAGCAAATAGCCCTGCACTACAATCTCATCCTAACTACAGCACTGGCCAGGATTAGGCAAAATGGTGTTATGAACAAATATTGCATTGAGACAATAACATTACATAATTTACCTTTGTTTATCGCTAAATCTGATACAGGGGAAACGTTCTTCAAAGTCAGAGCGTACATCATCAAAGTCAGTATCTGTTAAAGAGATTAAAAAAAAAAATTAAAATGTAGACCACATGTACCCGATTGTGGTACACGGAGATAAACTCAAATCTAATTTTAAAAGAATTGTCTAGAAACTGAAGTGACATGTATTGTAATTGCGGAAAATTACACACAAAAAAGTATTATGCAGGCATTACTTGACAGGCTTACACTGTTCATACAAATATCTGATACCATGCACTTAGAAATCACGACATAATTATGGAGAGATCAGTCAAGAAATCGAGAGTGAATTATTTGGTTTTAGTTAATAAGCCATGCTATAATACATGCTTGTATATAACTTGAATTGACAGGACAATTTTTCAAGCAAATTTGGGGACTAAAATTTGGGGTTCCTGTAGCTACTTTTGTTTTATTTTATAAGATCATTCGCCTACTTTTCAAAAGTTTAAAATTTCAAATTTTTGTATATCTTTGGCATACATGCAGTAATAATTTCTTATGAAATTTGCATACTAAAATCTGTTCAAACTACCGGTACGCTCTTGACTTATAAAAAGGTTTAATCATTATAACATGTTTGTATTTAGGCAATGCAATTTATTTTTCAGTATTGAAATTAGTTAGTTGAAACCTACTTGACACTTTAAGAGAACTTTCTTTTGAGACAGAAAGAACCAATGTTTCTTGCATTTGATTCTTGCATTTGTTTCATTTGACACTGTTTTTTTCGCAGTTGTCTGACCATGCTCAAATGCCTAGAAACACATTGTCGAATGGTTTTAACATTTTGCTCTGATCGTTTCCTCACCAAATACTCAATTTGTTTAGCTGATTCAGAGTACATGCTCAGAAACAGCTCTTGCATTCGTTAACCTTTTGGAACAGATTTTGTTTTTGTTAAGATTTTTATTCTTTTTTTGGCTTTTTCGCTAATTTGCGAAAAAGCCTTTGTTTTTGTTCTGATATTTTTTTGGCTTTTCCGCATAGTTGCGGAAAAGCCTTTCTTTTTGTGCTGGCTTTTTTGGCTTTATCGCATAGTTGTGGAAAAGCCTTTCTTTTTGTTCTGATTTTTGTTTCTTCTTCTTCTTCTTCTTCTTGTTTTTTTTCCATGGCAAATCCCATAGACGTTGTACACATCTTTTCTCAACGCCACTTTGGCATTAATCTTTGTCGTACATCATTTAAAGTCAGCATAGGCATAGTCCTTATAGCATAGTTGTGTCCGGCAGAGTGACGTCATCATGACGTCATCATGGGCCACGTGACGTCACGTTAAAGATTAACAGATTTAATCTTTGAAAATCAGTATAAAATCAACCTTGAGAGACCCGAACTTGACGTTTGCGTGAATTGATATAATAATCCAGGGTCTTTACTTTATCTCGTGCACGTAATGTCACGTGACCCTTCCTTCCGGACCAAACTGGAAGTGGCTTATTAATTAAAACTAGAAAAAGATATGAAGTTGCTTTACACGCTGTTAGCCTGTGGTTAGGTTGTAGTTCACAAAAAATGTACAGGTGACTTCATAAAATGTTAGAGCGCAAATGTTTAAAATGAATTTTGAGTTGATGTCTGTGGCGAAGTTTGCGGTAATCGCTTTAAAATGAGGGTATATAATGACCTTAATGCAAACAACACCTGTGCGCGAAAAAAAACAATGATGACATCATCAGACCGGAAGTTAGAATGAACAAACCTCCTTTTCTTTGAAAATTCCTAAAAAATCTACCCTGATAGTAATATTCTTGAATTTTGTTTCAAAACACACTCTAAGGGTAGGTCTAAAACTTTGCTAGGTTTGGTGGCAAAAAGTGTACTTGGACATGCCCTGCAGCATGCTTAAAATTCAGGTTGACCGCACCTCCGCTTTAAACATCGTATAGCACATACATGCACAATGTATATTACGTCCCTTCATTCTCGCCAAAAGAGGGCGCTGCATAATTTTAACGGTTGTGTTTATATGCCTGTGGTTGTACCACAGACGTACATACAATCACATGCTGTGGGTTGTACGCAGGCTAGGCAAGGCAGAGTAAACGAGCGGCACAGAGCCTGATCTTGCACAGGAAATTTCTCTTTTTGCGTTGCCAAAACACCTTCACGTGGCGATTTGTTTTATCCAGTTCACCAGGCATTAAGAACATTCTGCCAAGTTATAAAACAAGGACAATTAAAAAAATGTTGTGCCTTTCGGTACTTTTAATGAGTGTAATAAATATTAACGATTTCCAAAACTTGCAAATTTTCCCTCATCGCACCTGCTAAAAGGTAAGGTAGCGTCTATATTTTAACATAAATTTTTAATGGTGTTCTGCCCATGAAAGTTCCATTGTCTGGTTCCCATTCTACAGATGGAAATGCAAAATGACGTCGAAGGACGATATTAATTCCAGTGTGAAATCGTTTAAAACTTTTACGCGATCAAAATACGCACGGCGCGTTAAAAAAAAAAAAACAACGGCACACCGTGTAAAGTGAATGGCCCCCATTCGCCAAGTTAATGTGGTGTAATTCAGAACGATGACCATTCAGGTATTGACACTGACACTAGTTATCATACATGTAAATATCCTTACCATTTCTGGTATTCATTTTAATTGTTGACTTGTTTTGGAAATAAAACAAATTACAATATAAAGCATGTGCATACCTTTGTTTTGTTTTGTTTGATTAATAGAAAATTCTTACTTAGCAGTCAGTCTTGACAAATGTGCATATTTTAAAGTCCTATATCAACAGAACTATAAGTTTGATTGGGTTGAAACTCAGTATACATAGGTAGACCGGGATGTGTTTTAGGTAAATATTGAGGTGACATCATCGTGCGAATTTATATGCATAATTTTTAAAGTTTTGGACCTTTAAGCCATATCTCACAAACGCAACATGAAAAATTCAAAATTCTTTTTGTATTTGATTTGTAAGGTAAAAGGTATATGTGCACAAATTTTTGAAAAATGTGTGACGTCATCATGACGTCATCAAAAATGTGATTTTTGAAAACACATGTAAGGGAAAGTCCGATTGTCTTGAAACTTAGTGGATAGCTAGATAATGGTACTAGTATGCAAAATTCGAAAGGATGTCACCATGATGTCATCGGTTGATTTTTTGTTGTTGATTTTTTGTACTATTTATAATGTCATTCCGCTCCAAAATTGAACACTTTCTTTCACCTGAATTGACTTCAAAATTGGTACAAACCAAGTTTACAATGCGAAAATGTGCATTGACAAGTGCTGTCAAGATAAAGTCATCGTAGGGCATGTGACGTCATCATAAAGGGCCACTTTTCAAAGTCTCATATTGAGAAAACTCAATCCCAATGGGTCAAAATTCCGTATGAACATAGTCCGATACATCTGATTTAACATAGATATTTCTTCGATGATAATATATCTCAAAGACGCTACATGCTAAATTAAAAAATCTTGTACCGTATACTTTGAAATGTTGTCCATGCATAGTCAGGGACGTGTTGTTGATTTTAAAAAAATAATAATCCGGAAAAGCCCCATATTCTGTTGCAAACAGACATAGATCTCTAGTTGTTGTTTTTTTTGGCTGTTTCGGCAACCGGCCGAAACAGCCTTTGTTTTCGTTAAAGTTTTTGAGTGCCCGACCACTGTCTAGAATTGTTCTCAGAAATCTTTTTTGTTTGGGTCTTTCTTTCTTTCTTTTCTTTTCCGGACAATACTTCTCCGCAATTTTCTCCTAGACGGTGTATGGTATGAACTTGTAACTTTCAATATTTATCGACCCTCATCCCGAGTCGTGCATATTACTCTGACGACACGATGACGTCATCAAGTGTCAAATTACAAGCGATTTTTGGCCAAAATTTGATAAGTTCCCTCAATTATAACTCACGAACAAAATGAACGATCACGTTCATACTTTGTGATCTGATGGACAATACCTAGATGAACATTTTTGATTTTTGGATCTCAGTCTCATAACAAACCAGTAGATTTTGGGGATACATCGGTGTCTCAAGACTCTTTGTTTCTTCTTGCCCGGAACCCGGGATCATTTCCCCTCCTCGGAGTTGATAACGAGACTCCACCCAACCCCTGCCCTCGAGGAGGTTACTACAAGTGGCGTCGTAGACAGGATAGAGAAGATTCAAGAATATATAGGGTTATATTTGTTGACTACATGTAAATTGTTTTCCTTGTAATTTTATGTGGACCCCCAACACATGGAGAAGTGTGGTAAATAAGACACATTGTTTTGTTGTCGGACATCATTGACTGTATACCATACATAAAGTGTATTTTATTGCCATAAGTCGGATTCTAATTTTTAATTGTAATTGTGACTTTGCAAGGGTAAAAGTGTTTGTTTAAAGCGCTGGGGTGTCTTGAAACAATTTTTCTTTGCTCGGGTATTGACCTTTCTGGCGTTTGAAATTTTGCCAATTTTGCGCGGTAACGGTATTCAGTTATGGCCTTACCAGAAGCTATGGGTGAAGTAATCACAAGGTCTAACGAGGCCTTAGCACAGACGTTGGCGAATGCTTTTGGAAATTTGAAAATCACACCAACACCAAAGGTTAGTCTGGTGAAGTTCTGTGGCCCCCTCGCAAGCCTGGGGATTTGACCATAAATGAATGGCTTGAGGAATTTGAGCGTTATTCACGGCAGTTAGGGCTCGAGGGTGATAGACAAGTTGGGGAATTTGTGGACCACTTGGGCGGAATAGCAAAAGAGGAAATACTATGCGCGCCCCAGGATGAAAGGGACACCCTACCCAAGGTAATCACCCTCTGAGTAACAGATTTGGCACCTCCGAAAGCGTGTCCTCGCTGACTAGTGCACTGTATGCGCGGAAACAATTACCGGAAGAGTCACTGGCAGATTTTAGCCGGGTTTTAATGCGGTTTCATAATCGTATGGAGCAGGCGGCTTAAGGCCCGGAACGTGATGCCTTGCGCCTGATGCAAGACCGTGTGCTTAAGGAGCAATTTGTAAATGGCGCAAGAGACATGAGTGCGCGGAGAGAGTTGCGGCGATTGTTGGTTGAAAAACCCAAGTTGTCGTTCTTTAAGCTCAGGGAGCATGTACTTGCTGTACTGCCAGATCAGGAAGAGGCTGCGCGTAAGAACAAAATTAGGGAGGTAGCAAACATGCGTGACCCTGAACAGGTCAACGTTCAGGTTGCTTCGAATTCAAGCAAGACAGATGACATTTTGACCCAACTTGTAGCGTCGAACAAGTTGGTTGTTTAAAAGTTAGATGTACTTGGGCAGCAGCAAGCTGCAACTACTGCCCAGTTGGCACAGTTAACCTCAGTTTTGAGCGAGAAGATGGACAAGCGCTGGCGCCTAGAAGTTATGACCGATCTGCGGTTATCTGTCATAACTGTAAGAGGCCGGGCCACTGTGCAAAACAGTGTAGGGATAGGGAGCCGTACAAGACACATGCGGCCAAAACGGAACAGAATGTTTCGGGAAATGCCCCACCTCCGTCATAGTGGGCGAGATGACGGAGGTGCAGGCTGCGCCTACGGATGGAGTTGCAAGCAATCTGTCAGGTGCTGACATGAGCCTAGAGAAGGGGGAGGGGGCTGTCGATAATTTGCATGATAAATGATTGCGGCAAGCCTCACAGCAGAGTTTGAAATAGGTGGTGTAACAGCCAACTGTATCCTAGACACAAGGGCTGAGACATCACTAATTTGTTTCCCCTTTTATCAGAAGTACTTGGCAACTAGGTTAGGTAAATTGGGCACAGTCGGAAATTTGGTGAGAATTGTAGGGGCCAACAATCTTGAGATTCCAATTCATGGATATTTGAGTACGGACATAGTTGTTCTTGGCAAGAAAATTAAGGCCCATTTTCTAGTTCGCTCGACACAGTCAAGTGAAAAGCTAGATAGACGGGAGGAGTTCCCAATTATAATTGGTTGTAATATTTTGAGAGCATTGTCTGCTCTGAAGACAAAGCCATCTGGACTGCATGGGAGTGAGTGGGAGACAGCTCTTCAGTGGTTTGACGCACAGCAGTCACGTGGTAAGGAGAGAAGGGACACCGTAGCGCAAAGAACTGTGGGTGAAGTGCACGCACTGCAGACGGAGGTCGTCCCCCCTTGTACAGCTATGTTAGTAAGCTGTAAAGTGGATGCTAGGGTAGTGAGACCACAAGAAAGTTGTGTCATAGTAGAGGGGTGTCCTGCATCACCTCTCAGCTCAGATGACGGGATTTTTCCTGGTATTCAAAACTTGAGTATTGTCGAGGGAATACAAGCTGGGCCCTCGATGGATGTACTGGTGTGCAATCGTGGTAGCCAACCGGTTACGGTGCCGGCGGGTGTGAAGTTGGCGGTTGTCAGAGAGGCTGACATGTTGGAGGAAGTTAGCCTTCAACTTGTGCAGGGGATATTAGGGTGTCCATGGATGAGGCGATTCTGGAGAAAGGGAGTGTAGAGGACACTAAGGGCTCTCATATATTAAATTGTCCTGCAGCTGTTGAACAGAACCCCAACGGGGTGTGTGAAGATCAATCAGAGGCTGTGCAGGAGAGTTTCACCTTACCAGATGGAACGGAGTACCAGCTGCCCCCAGGTCTAAGTCTCAAAGGATTGAACCCCAGTGAAGCCACCCGAGTAGCGGCATTGATTCAGAAATATGACGCGGCATTTTCCAAGGGATCATGGGATGTTGGGAAGTGTGGCCCCATCCCCCACGAAATACACCTCGTTGATGGGAAGCCAGTGAGCTTGCCATATAGGCGGATCGCACCACATCTTTTGCCAGAGGTCCAGCGAATGCTCCAAGAGTTACTTGACAAGGGGGTCATACGAAGATCCACTAGCCCGTATGCTAGCCCCGTGGTGTTAGTTCGCAAGCGGGATGGGTCTATTCCCTTGTGCATAGACTATAGGAAACTGAATGGGTTAACAGTGAAAGACGCCTTCCCCTTCCAAGGATCGAGGAGACATTGGAGGCCTTAGGCGGTGCCCGTTACTTCTCCTCTTTGGATCTGTCCCATGGATATTATCAAGTGGCAATGCACGAGGAATCGATAGAGAAGACGGCTTTTCGAGTTCCCTGGGGATTGTTTGAGTTTACCAGGTTACCCATGGGACTTAGTAATAGTCCTGGAACCTTCCAGAGGACCATGGAGCGTATTTTTGGGGACCTTAATTTGTCGCAGGTTGTACTCTACCTCGATGATATATTGGTGCACTCGAACGACTTTGAGGAGCATTTGACTAGGTTGGGTGTGGTTTTCGACCGATTGATACAAAATGGCCTTAAGTTGAAGGGTGCAAAGTGCGACCTGTTAAGGAGGCAGGTGAAACATCTAGGATATGTTGTGTCAGAATCGGGGGTATCAGTGGACAGTGATAAGATAGACAAGATCGCTAGGTGGCCCACACCAACAAGCAGGGAGGAGATGCGCTCTTTCTTAGGTCTGGTGGCTTATTACCGCCGTTTTATTGCCGGCTTTACGGCTATTGCTGCACCCCTGCATGGCCTGGGGCCAAAGCAAGCGAAAAAGCAGGGAACCGTACGAAGGGCTTTCACTGGTCCAAGGAAGCAGACGAAGCGTTCGAGAAGCTTAAGGCAAAATTATGTTGCACTCCCGTGTTGGCCTACCCACATTTTGACAGAGGGTTCATAGTTGAAGTTGACGCATCACTCAGAGGTCTAGGTGCCTGTTTGGCTCAAGTCGGGGATGATGGAGCTGTACACCCGATTGTCTTTGCAAGTCGCGGGTTGCGCGGTGCAGAAAAGAGCTACAGTGACCTCTCAAGCTTCAAGCTTGAATTGCTGGCTCTTAAGTGGGCCGTCTCAGAGAAACTCCGGCATTATCTGCCAGGAGCCCGTTTCACCGTGTATACAGATAACAATCCCCTTGCCCATCTCCAGAATGCTAAGTTAGGGGCAACAGAGCAAAGGTGGGTTGCGCAACTGGCTCCATTCGACATGCAGGTGAAGTTTCGAAGTGGGCGGACCAACAAATGCGCAGATGCGCTCAGTCGGTGTCCTTTGAATTCAGAGTCTGCTGATACGGTTAGGGTTATGCAGGATATAGTCAAGTGTACGTCTGTCCCAATCAAAGTGCGCTGTGCAGTACAGACAAAGAGCCAAGCAGATGGGTCCAGTGATGGTGACCCCACTTATGGTGATCAAGGGTACCAAGCTTCAGCGGTGCTGCCCTCGTATTCATGCGGTGAACTTGCTTTAATGCAAAAGGCAGATGAGCAGCTGCGAGTGGTTTGGAGGCGATGGTCAAATGGTTGGAGACCGGGTCAAATCGAAGATGGTCTACCGGTACCAGGTGTGAATGGATGGACGAAGGAGTGGTCTTCAATCGTGGAGAGAAATGGAGTTCTTTATAGAACCTACAAGGATTCAGCTCTGGGTGATGTCTTCCAAATCTTGACTCCGAAATGCTTGAGAGGTAGTATGCTAGAAGCTGTTCATGACAATTGGGGGCACTAAGGCATCAATAGGACCCTTGCCCTGTTGAGGTTAAGGTGTTTTTGGCCAGGCATGTCGGGCCACGTCCGCGAGCATATTAAAAAAGTGTTTGTGATGTGTTGTCTCCAAGGCACCAACCCTGACTATACGGCCACCTATGCGACACCTGTTGGCATTCCGACCAATGGAACGCCTGGCCATCGACTTTTTGAAGCTTGATAGGGGCCGTGGGGGGGGTTCGAGGACGTGTTGATCATGACAGATGCTTTTACAAAGTAAGCATTAGCGGTTCCCTGTAGGAACCAAACTGCACCTGTTGTCGCTCGAGCCCTTGTGGAGAACTGGATAAGTCACTACGGAGTACCCCTTCAGGTCCATTCCGACCAGGGTCGGAATTTTGAGGGCAATCTGGTTAGGGAACTCTGTAAACTGTACGGGATTCGAAAAACTCGGACAAGCCCGTACCACGCCCAGGGTAACGGGCAGACAGAGAGGTTCAATAGAACCCTCTGCTCCCTAATCAGATCCCTGGATGGGTTGGACCGGAAGAGGTGGCCCGAACTCCTTCCCCCCTTGTGCATATGTACAACACCACCCCACATAGTGTGACAGGGGTTGCTCCATGGACCCTTCTCTTTGGACAGGAGCCAATCATCCTGATAGACCATTTAGTCGGCAATGTACAACATGATCTGAATGAGGAGTATGTGCAACGGCAAGCTGAGCTGTTGAAGCAGGCCTATGAGGTTGCAAAAGACCGCCTGATCGGCGCGGCTGAGGCTAACAAGCGGTACTACGATGCCAAGTGTAAAACCTATCCAGAAGCTACAAGTAGGCAGCAGAGTTTTGGTCAAAAATTGTGCATTCAAAGGCAGGCATAAGTTAAGTGACCAGTTTGATGAGACACCACATGTTGTGGTCAGATGCAACCCAGAGCAGGATGTGGTGACCATTCGACCGGTTTTGGGGGGTAGCGAGAGAGTAGTCAACCGAAAGCTGCTGATCCTCGACCCTCGAGAGGCAGACCTATGCACGGAAGCTGAAGTGGAGATTTGGCGTGACTTACCATGTGCAGGATTTTCAGAGGAATCTGATGATGAGTCCAGTGACTCACATTTTTCAGAGAAGGAATTTGTTGTTGTACAAGTTCCCAGTGACCAGACTCCCATAACCGTGACGGATGGTGGTAGCAAGATCCCAGCTGAGGCCGTCTCTCCTTTGAGTGATGGACCTAGCGCACCGACAGGGGCGCGTGAAGGCCTGAGGCGTTCTGAGCGGCTAAGAGCTAAGAATCGATTCGGGCGCTGGCCTTCCGCTATAACCTAATTCAGCAGTCTGTGAAGTGTTGGAGGATTGCCTGTGCAATATACGGGATACTTGGTGTACTCACCACCTCCATGATGAGACCTAGTTAGGGATGTAACTATGTTTTATAAACCCTGACGTGTTTCATATTTTTGGGTATTAATGGCTCTGTGGGACTAAACATGTTTATTTTGTACGTTGCAGACAGAGAAAATCCCTCCCCGTACCTCCGAGGTTTCGTGCACAGTTTTTGCATCAGCTCACTAGTCAAGCGAGTGTTTTGTACAGGCATGGCGGAGAAACAAGTGGTGTACATATACGGCCATTCGTTCGTAGCAAGGCTTGCCAGGGAGGCACGCTCACGCCGCGTGTCACTAAATGACGTATTGGGTATCACCGAAGGGTACACGGTATTAGTGGAGGGGCACCCAGGGTTAACATATGATGGGGTTCTCGAGACACCCCAACGTTACTTGAGAAAGATGGTGGCTTTGGATCGTATCGATCTGTTATGCATCAACCTGGGAACAAACGATCTTTGTGCCAAAATCGCAATACCCAGGGTAGTGGTTGAGAGAGCTTTGAGGTTCTTGGACACGCTTGCGGTGCACGGTATCCAGCCGAGGCGCATTGTGCTATTTTCCGTGATCTAAAGGTCTTAATATGATGCTCGGCAGGGCGCTGGCTGGAAGGGCACCTCGGGTATGTCTGGTATCTCAACCGAGAGTGAATCTTCCCAGGTACATGATCGATGGGTGCCACCTTAATGCAGAAGGAATGGCCAGATATATTCGCCAGATTAGAGAGGTGGTCATGCATCATTGTTCGCGTTAGGGACATATGTATATATGTATTTTTCAGGGGGCGGACACTGTGCCTTGCTCCCAGCTGGGAGATTTGTAACCAGTGCCTGCCGCTCTAACATGACCCGTTCATCACATTGTTGATTCAGTGTTTCATTGTTAAACTTAACCGGCTTTATGCTGGCATTCTTTGTATGAGTGTATGTAATTTACATATTGATGTATTCACAAATGTTAGTGTTCTCTTATGCGTTTACACCCGAGTTGTTTAATAGTAAAGTGGATTGTGTGATCACCGAGAAGTTAATGTAGAAGGTTTAATCATTTTGTAAATGAGGGTATGACGATGAAGGGTACACATGATAGGAAAATGGTATTTTCAGTGGGATCATCCAAGGTCATATGACTTTAAAGCAGGGAACATGTAGGGGTTTTTAATTTTATTTATCGCCTTATCGGCCAGAGGGCGCCCTTGCGTCTTACTGTGTTGCAGCGGTCCTTTTCCAAATGAGCTGGAACAGACCAGGCCTCGACCTGGATGGCTCTCGCATAAACAGGGCTTTTAGATAGTACATCAGGCAGGGGGCTGCTAGCCTACATGCACACCGGCCGTGGGACATAGGTTGTCCTGAAACCCTCCAGTGATGGGTGAGTGTTGGGGGCCGGACCTGTTATTACATGTATTTTGTGAGATAAATTTAAGGTTAAAATATGACTCACTTTAAATAGTGTACTTCATCATAATGTAATTGTATTCATCAAATGTATGTGAGGGATAAATTCATGAACTAGATCTTGTGCATTTTTCTCTCGTAGGGGTCTCTCCGGGGGTTTTCCGTGGTGTTTCCCGTACACTGTATAAGTTGTATTCGTCGCTGTTGCATGTTGGTTGACTTTGTGTCCCAAGGATCTCAGTCTCGTAACAAACCAGTAGATTTTGGGGATACATCGGTGCTCAAGACTCTTCGTTTCTTCTTGCCTGGAACCCGGGATCACTTCCCCTCCTCGGAGTTGATAACGAGACTCCACCCAACCCCTGCCCCTCGCGGAGGTTACTACAATAGTGTTAAGTGAGGGATTCCATACACAAAACACATTGTGATGGTGTCATTTTTCGAAACGGCGCCCCCTAGCGGCACATCAAGCAGTGTTTACTTTCTTTTATTTGAAAAACATCCGTTCAAATTTAACCAAATCACCCCTTGATATTCATTGATCAACCACAAATAACTTGGCAAGATTTCAAATTCATGACGTCATCAGACCGGAAGTTACGTCTTTGAGAATTTGAAAACGACTATATTCCAAATTTAATTTATATCATTTGATCTATGACCTATATCTTCGTAGCCCAAATAACGATATCCATTACAATGTTCACTTTTTCCGCTATAATAACGTCATCAAGCCAGAAATAACTTGTATGTGTACATGAGATTGGTTACTGAATTTTATCAAAAAATAATTAATTGTACTGGAAAGGATTTAATTTCGTGATCCTTTGTTCTTACATAAAAATATTCATAACTTAACTCGGCAGTGCTTAATGAAAAAAATGCCTGCCCGACCACTCTGCGTTTGTAACAACAAACGCGGAAAAGCCTTTCTCTTTGTTCTCATTTTTTTCTTTGTTCTTCTTCTTCTTCTTTTTGTCGCCTAAATCCCATAGACTTTGTACACCTTTTTTCTCAGTGCCACTTTTGCCATTAATCTTTTGTCATACATCATTCAAAGTAAGCATAGTCATAGTCATTATAGCAGAAATGTGCCCCAAAGTGTGATGTCATGATGACGTAATCCTAGGTCACGTGACATCATCATAAACGTGCATATGTTGAAGTCCTATATCTACAGAACTGTAAGTCCGATTGAGTTGCAACTGGGTATGAAGGTAGACCGGGGTGTGTTATAGGTAAAAATTGAGGTGACGTCATGATGACGTCATCGTGCGATTTTATATGATTTTTTGAAATTTTGGACCTTAATTTTTAAGCCATATCTCACGAACGCAAGATGCAAAATTCAAAATTCTTTTTGTATTATGTTTGTTAGGTAACAGGTATATGTACAAAATTTTGAAAAATGTGTGACATCATCATGACCTTATCAAAAATGCGATTTTTTAAAACACATATAAGGGAAAATATGATCGTCATTAAACTTGGTAGATAGCTAGATAATGGTACTAGAATGCAAAATCTGAAATGACGTCACCATGACGTCATCGCATGATTTTTTATTATATTTTTACTATTTACAATTACATTCCCCTTCCAAAATTTAACACTTCCTTTCATTGGATTGACTTCAAGCTTGGTACAAACCAAGACCACAATGCAAAATATGTGCATTGACAAGTGTTATCAAGATGACATCATCGTACGGCATGTGACGTCATCATAATGGTGCATTTTTCATATTGAGAAAACTATCAGTCCGAATGGTTCAAAATTGCATATGAAGGGAGGCCGATACGTCTGATTTAATATGGATTTATTTCTTTTTGATGATAATATATCTCACAGACGCTACATGCTAAATTACAAAATTCTTGTACCGTATAATTTTAAACGTTGTACATGCATATAGTCTGGGACGTCTTATTGATAAAAACAAAAAGCATAATGCGGAAAAGCCCTATGTTCTGTTGCAAACAGACATAGATCTCTAGTTTTGCATTTTTTTTCTTCTTTTTTCAGCCATTCCCCATAGCATTTGTACACGTTTTTACAGTGGAAGGCACTTTGGGCACTAAAATCCAAAATCACTAAAATGCAACCCCTACTCTGATCCCTATATACTGTCCCCTCCCCTTATCCAACCCCTACAACAACCCATCCCTACCCATACACATCCCCAACCCAACCCCTACTCCGATCCTATATCCCGCCCCTGCCCAACCCCCTCCTAACCAACCCCTACATCCATGCCCATCCTCTCCCTACCTGTCTCTCCCTACCTGTCTCTCCCTACCTGTTCCCACCCCACCCCTACAAATCCCCACCCCACCCAAACTCAGTATTCCAACCCTCTCCCCACCCCCCCCCACCCTGCCCCACCATCCTAGCTCCCCTACTCATCCTATTTACACAAACCCTAACTCCAACCCTATCCCCCAACCCACCCCACCCCACCCTCCCCTACCCCATCCCTACTCCAACCCCATAAACTAAAAGATCAAACCAGAAGCTCATGCACATCCCCAAAATGCATAGTGTACATGTACATGTTATACCGGTATACACACATGTACATGTTATACCAGTATACATGTACATGTAA